>NC_047526.1:7347281-7984375 GCF_902827115.2 Pseudochaenichthys georgianus
CATTTTGTTCAATTTCTATATATTGTGCTTTATTCAGTGTGCTTGAAAGTGTAATTGTTATTTATTTAGGATTTTATTTTTATTTTTTATCCCACGATTTAAAAAAATTAGGATTGACGGAAGTGTCTGTAAATAGTACATACTAAGGACTGTTAAAATACGGAATTATCCGTATTAGGATTAACAGAATTGTAAGTAAATATTACGGACAAAGTCTTGTTAATCTACAGAAATATCCGTTAAAGGGTTGACGGAAGTATCCGTATATGGTACAGAAAAAGTCTTGTAAATCTACAGAAATATCCGTTAAAGGGTTGACGGAAGTGTACAGTGTATTTAGCAAAGCTCTCTATTTAGCAAAGCTCTTTGCTTAGCCTTTTCCAATCTGAGTTAGTTTTTAACCGTAACGTGCATGCTGTGTTTCTGACTCAATGCAGGTGATGTGTTGGAGAGGGGCTGAGCTCAGTAGACTGACTGTAATGAGTGCTAGCCACTAATTAGCCTGTTGCTAGAGGTAAGGCCTCGTCAACAACAACAGACCGACGGGGCTTTAGCTCAGTTTTACTCGTGGTGTGTGTGTCCCCTCGCATACATACAGTGTTGTATCCTAACACACCCCCATTTATATTCATGTGCGCAAACAAGTAAACACACAAAAGCTTTTACATATAACGCTGCAAAACACGGCATGTCTCATTAGCGTAGCGTAGCTTAGCTTACAGATCGATGATATCTGATCGTTCTTACAGACTACAATCACAAAAGCGTTTACATATAACGCTGGAAAAAACGGCACTTGCCTACAGAAGATTACGTTTGTTATTATAACTTACTCAATATGATTGTAGAGGATACAAAATACTAATAAATAGGAGAATAAATACTTGTGTTATCGCCTAGGGTGTGGCTTTACATCCTTCACACAGATCGCCATTACGGCAGTATGTCTGAACATGTTAGCAAATGCCTGATAATTCAAATGACAAAGCAAAGACTGCGGAGCGTACAAAATAAAATGCTACAAAAATATATAAACACCTAACCGATTACTATTTGGGTTTGAGGCGACATTGATACGGCGAAGCTACATGCTACAAGCTAGAGATAGCTTTATCAGGAAAAACACCGCTAAATAAAAACGTACAGCTTCAAAATTGTATGTGTCCTCACTGGCCTGGTACCGGATGGTTGGTATTGATCCCGGGTTTAGCATTAGTTTGGAGGCATATCCGTGTTGGACTTGAGAGAAGTTAATAAACATGTCTGTGGTAAAATGTTTGGAACACACAAACAGAAATCTTCCGTGGTCTTCTGGCACATGTCCCTTGTAAATGAAGTCTAGCCACAGATTCATTTATTTTTACACTGATGGCATTGCATGTAGTCCCCTGTCCCGAGTTTTGCAGCCAACAACAGCACAACGTTTAACTGGCTTAGACATCCTGGCAAGAGCAAGCAAAAACACAGATGTGACTGGGGTGTTGATTATTTAGCCTGCCGATAGCCTATATGCGAATGAGAGGTTTGGCAATGCACGTGGCCGTGGCTCATTCCCCTGATAGGTGGAGAGTTGACCAATAAGCGGAGCACTTATTTGTGACGTAGAAAAGTATTGGAATCTGGATCAGTTTTTTTCAGATCCGTTGCAGCCCCTTTTTTTAGAGATTTGGCGAAGGAGGAAAATAGAGAGGGTTGTGTTTTCTGACACTTGGTGAGTTCCCTGGAACACCGGGGACACATATTCATGTATAAAAGACGTACAAAGGTGCATTTTGCATGATAGGTCCCCTTTAAATTAGGACTTCTGGTGATGTAATGGCGCGTTTCCAGTGCAGCGCGGAGCTCGCTTTAATGCTGCGTTCAGACCGGACGCGATGCGAATATTCGCTTCGCTCTAAACGCTCCTATCGCATCGCTCTAGTCGCTCGAGTTTCACCGCAGCTGTCAGCTGTGTTTACTCGCATCATTCAAACAAGACGCGCTGGCTCGGGAGCTACAGCTACAACAACATGAACATATTTTACCGTGATTAAATTGTAATACACGTTTCTAAATGATGCCGACGTAACAACATACTGATACCGGTTAGTAAAAACCATGAATTAATGCTTTGACAAGTCTGCAGAGAGACGGCAGGCGAAAAACCTTTTAGAATGCTTGTTCCCTGAATGGAGCTTGGCTAAGCTAACGCTATATATGCTCCGACCATCCACACTCACAACAACGGCCTACAGACATAAATAAACCAGCGACTGTATTCTCCATGACACAGACAGTCTGTGGTTTGTACTTGTTTAACTTTTGTCTAGTTTCTGAACAGATCGTATCTGTCCCCGGCTGTTTGAAGAGCAAGCATGTGAAACAAAAGATAGCATTTACCTGTTTGCATCCAGCTAGCCATGTGAGAAGCCTTGTTGATACGTTTTGTCTTTTTCACGAGCTTGCTGTGATATATAAAAATCGGGTTGGTCCGGTCCAAGGTCTTTAAGTATCAATTTATCTCCCAAACTTCTCCTTTCAAAAGGATTGAAGAGTAGCTCTTGGGCGGACCGAGGTTCCGGCGACTCCACCTGCACACCATTCTCATCCAAATACTGCGTCACCTTGGTCACTCACGAGTCTAAAAAACAACTCCTCACGTCAACGCACGTAAGCAACATGGGCGCCAACGTGAGCGCCCACGTGACCAAAATATTTGACGGCGCTGATTGGCTGAAATTATGTTTCGGCGGCACAATTTACTATTGAGACTTTTGCAACCTGCTGGTTGCTGCTGTTTCGCTCGGGGGCTCTGCCCCGTAATGATAAACTAATGCCATGGGCAAGGCCAGGCAGGAAACAGGTGACTTATCAGTAACTTTAGACATCGTAACACAATTTTAAACGAGATTGTATTGTAGATTATACATGTTTGTGATACTAATTGTATGATATTTACCTTGTTCATTAAAAATTAAAATATATATTTTTTTAAATATATTTTTTTTAAATATATATATTTTTTTTATGTTGTATCTGGCAAGAGGTGGGGCGGCGCCCCTAGCGCCCCTATGGGCCGGCCGCCACTGCATTTATTATTTTCATTTTTTCCCTCTCATATTCAGTGTGGACGGATTGAGACAGCCTGGTGTCCAGAGAGCTGCAGAGACTTCAGGGAGAAACCTCCGTGTGATGGACGTCCTCTCTGTTGGTTTGGAGAGGACTGAGGGTCTTTCCTCAGCGAGGAGGACTAGGCCTGATGGAGGAGGACCAGGCCTGATGGAGAAGCCCATGCTGGGCAAAGCTGATACCAACTGCACAGGCCTAGTCTGTCATGTTATTTGACTAAATGTGTTCACTTATACAGTTAATAGTTTTACACCTTCTGTCCATATTTGCTTTTTATTTAAAACATGTTTGATTAACTTTTGGTTCACATTTCAATAAATTGTATTTGTATTTGCACTCCTTTTGTCCATTATTCTTACTGAAAGTGTTAGATTACACATTCACATCTGACTGAAGAATGGCCCCATTTATTTGTGACGTTGCAAACTCTGCGGTACAAGGCACAAGTGATGTGAAGCTCAAAAAGTGAGGCAAATAGAAATAATCAGCTGATGGAGTGTAGATGTGGAAATAGCTTCATTCGATCAGCTGACTGTGTTTTCACAATAAAAGTAGTTTCTTAGTGAATGTCCTGTACTGGTCTTAAAATCTCATAACATCAGCTTTTAATGTTCCTCTTGGATGTTCTTCTTGACCCTCAGAGAAGGAGAAAATGTCATGTCTTTCAGGCATGTCCTTTCCTAACAAAAATTACAGGAAACATAAAACATATTATTGCAGAACAAGTGTGTTATTTATGAATGTGGTGTGTTTGTGTGTTTAGGGGCTGTAGATATAATTATTTTGTAATTGTAATTGTTTTTTTTATTTCAACAGTGAGCTACAAAGACGATCAGATTATGAATGAACAGTATCAATCAATCAATGTTTATTTATATAGCCCAATATCACAAATGTTACATTTGTCTCAGTGGACTTCACAGTTTGTACAAAGTATGAAGCTCATCAACATTGAAATATATGTTATTATCAAAATAATATTTAACTGTTATCAAAACGTAGTGCAACTGTAGAAGCTTGCTCTGTTGTCTCACTGAAAGAATAACTTTTACCACGTTATTTTGGCTTCAAGCCTGGAAACGACAGTGGAAAATGATTTATTCGGAAACAACAATGATGACATGTGTTTGTGTGACTTAAACAGGCAGCGGAACTTGCTGTTTTCGATGTTAAGTCCATTTCCCTGATGGCGCAAACTTAAGGATGACGTTCTAGCATCACTCGAGGCGGCGGGAAGATGGGGGCATCCCGAAAACACATCAGCATCTAACACTGGAACATGCTCTGGAGCTGGGGAACAGAGAACTTCCAGCTCCTTCATCGAGGAGAGGAGAAGAGGCTGTCAGGCCGCCCGCTTCTTCTTCCTCGCCTGGTGGCTGAAAACCTGGGTCGGCTGCGCCTGAGCGGCAGCTGCTGGAACCGGATGTTTTCTTGGCCAGCTCCCCCTCGCCTCGTGCCTGGGCTGGGGACCCAGGACGGGCTGCGGTCTCTGCTGCTTCGGTATCTTGAACCGGACAGGACGTGAGACAGCTTGAGTGAAGGCCTGCCGCGGGACCATTGAAGGTGGCGGCTGGACCCTTCGGGGGAGACAGAGCTGGAGAGCCTCGTCTCCCTTCCTCTTTGAATCGCATCTCAGCTGCATTGCAGCTAGAGCGGAGCCAAATATGCCCTCGGGAACAATAGGCATGTCCAGAACATCCTCTTTTTCCCGGTCTGGAAGGTTCGCCAGGTTGAACCATCTGGCTCTCTCCTGTACCACCATCATTCCCAGTGCTTTGCCCGTGGCTTGGACTGCACAGCGCTACACACAGAGGCAAATGTCCGTGATCGCTGTGATCTCGTCCCACACGGCAGACTCAGGTTTGCTCGACATGTCTTCGCAGAGCTCCGCCTGGTAGGCGGTAGGCGGTCAGCAGCGAGGAGACGTTGAGAGCCCTGGCGGACAAAGCTGTGGCTTTATAGGCCCGTTCGGTCATCGCTGACTGGAAACGGTCTGCCTTTGCCGGTAGCATGGGGTTCCTGCTCGGTGTCGAAGCCAGCCTCGGTTGGAGGTGGGCTGCCACCAGCGGTTCCATGGGCGGCATGCGGAGCAGGCCGAGCCTCTCCATACCGTCACAGTCCAGGGAGGAGGCCCCCTGGATTGGGGCCTTGTTGCTAAAGGGTCGGTCTCTCCACGAGACCGACACCTCGTCCAGCATCTCCGGAAAGACTGGAAGGAGCTGCCTCTTCGTCCTCGCTGCTTGGGGCAAGTTCTTCCCCTCGTAACGAGATCTGGAGGTCTCCTTGGCCACTTCAGGCCATGGGATGTCCAGCCTGGAAGCAGCGCGTTGACACACGGCCTGCAAGTCCATACTTAGGACGGGCGAAGCTGGTGTGCTCTCGCCCGGGGGAGCGGACATCGCTCACGGCTTTGCAGCCTGAGCCGATGAAACGAAGATGTCATCCTCATCCGAGTCAGACAGGAGGAACTCAGGGGTATCCTCTTCGTCCTCCATATAGTCCAACTCCAGGACATCCTCCGCGGGTGGAACCATGGTGAGGTCCAGTTGGGAGACCCAGCTTGACACAGCGCGGGGCTCCGCTCTCGCGGCTCTTGCCGCCACCGGGTCCCAGCCTGACACGGCGTGGGGCTCTGGTTCAGCGGCTGTCGCTGTTGTTGAGCCCCAGTCTGACACAGCGCGGGGCTCAATCTCTGCGGCGGACGCCACCATGTCTTGATTGCTGACCGGCGAATCAGCGGACATGAGGGGGTCCCGTCCCGACAAGCTATCTTGGCGTGCTAACCGTCGGCGGAGGATCTTAATAGTGAAGCGGGTACAATGCCCGCACGAGCCGGGGTTATCGATAGCCTCCCGGGCGTGTTCCAGCCCGAGGCAGGACGAGCAGACCTGGTGTGAGTCTGTGCCTGAAATCTTAAACCCGCAGCCGCATAGCCGAGCCTCCGAGTCCTTGACTCCTCTGGTGTGAGGGAGAGAAGGGATCCATCTTCGTTCGCCGGGGTGTCGGCGTGGAGTGGACACGCTAGTAACAGGTACGTTACTGAGAAAAAAATCCAACCTTGCCATTGGTCCGAAAGGAAAAAAGGCGACTGTGTAGATTTTATTCTTTAAAGAATACTGGTGTGTTAATACCTTCTTTTATCTCTGTCTCCTCTGGTGTGAGAGAGAAAAGAGAACGTCCTCTTTACCGTGGTGTCGGTGTGGAGGGAAGAAAAAACTAGCAACAGGTATGTTACTAGCTTGAAGAAAAAAATCAAACCTTACCGTTATTTCGACAGAAAGAAACGGCGAGGCAGATTACAATATTAACTGGTGTGTTAATATTGTTCAGTCTTCTTGCAAAGCAAAAAAGTAACCGGCAAGCGCCCGTCGAACGAATGTTAGCTTGGGTTCAGTCTGTGGACCGTTAAGCTAGCCCGGTTACTGATAATTCGAGATGTGCTCTGAAGCGAGAAGCGGTGTTTGAATGATGCTGAGTGCAAGCTACTTAAAGGGTGGGTGGATTCCCTGACGTTGACGTCAAGATCACCAGCCAATCAGGATTGGCGTAATGAGATTGATGCTTCTGTTTGCATACGCGTTGAGGCGCATCCCATAGTGAGACATCAAACAGAGTGTTATGAATGAGAACTGATTCTCTTCTGTTGAACACGTTGGATTGTGTATTGTCCGAGTCAGGGTCCTTTTTATTTTACTGTGACTTTGGAAGTTGTGTTACCAATGCTTACTGTTTATTTGATACCAATTTGGTAATGCAATTAATAAAAACAACAAGGTTTGGGTTCGTTCTTCAGATGACTGTGACGTTAACGTGTAAGCTCGATAATGAACTCCAGCTTAACCAACCATATTGTAATATCTAAGTAATCATCTTGAAATATGATATTAATAATTGTAATATACACACATCTTATTGTGAGGTTGATTTCACATACACTACTTCGACATTAGCTTGTCTATAGCTTTAAATTAACCTTAGCGATGCATACAGTTCCTACCTACATAATAAAATATCTCTAAGTTACAAGGATGATCTTATTTTATCAACCTCAAACAGAAGCCGTTTGTTCTACAGTATTATCCCACTTAACGCTTAACACTTGTCTATTTCGTTTCAACCTTTCTATATATAGTCTATGATTTTAACTTGGAGGCTACGATTAGCACCGATGTATCTACCACTCGCTTACACGCTAACCCAAGCCTTAACATTCATTAGCTGATTAAAATCATTAACACAAATAAAGTACTCACATTTCACTTGCCGCAAAACCGTATTCATGCACTGTCTGTTTCAACTGCAGTGCGAGTCACAATAGTCCCATATATAAGCATGAAGAACAAACAAACACGGCCGGGTCAAGTTGTGTTCCCTGGATGAGCTAAGCAGGCAGAGTGCCAGTAGCTTCACGGAGCAGCTAGCAGAGAGACAAGAAGCTAGCAGCAGCAGTCACTTGACAGAGCTCTCACTCAATGTGACCACACCCTAATTTATGCAAAAACGTTAAGACCTAATATAAATAAAAGGGTCGTGTTAGAAAACAATTCACTCACAGATCCATAATCATGAAGGTGGAATCTTAACTATATTCATAATAATATGCAGGGGCGGACTGGCCATTGGGAATACCGGGAGTTTCCCCGGTGGGCCGGTGTTGTGTGTGGGCCGGAAAAAAAATCTTTTTTTTTTTGCCTAAATCCTACCGGCCCACATTTGTAAGTATTTCGGCCACTCCCTTTTTTTTTTTGCTTACCTAAATCCTACCGGCCCACCTTTGTAAGTGTTCCAGCCCAGGGCTGTGCTGGGCCGTTTTGATAGGCTACCTTAGTTATATCTATCAGTTTCAATGGGTTGGCAGGGAAGTGGGGTTCAGGGGGAGTGGTTGTACCCGTAGGATAGAAAAGGGGGAAGTGACGTCTGACTCAGAGGTCGTGCGGCTGTGGAGAAGAACGTGTTGCCCACATTCTGTTTAGCCTAGTTAGCTAGCAGGTTTATTGTTTTGGGTGCAGTCACTTTTGCCTCCACTTGCTGTTCAAATAAATGTTGAAAGAAAAAGTAAATCTGTTTACAGTTCTGTTTTATATGGGTGTTGAAGAAGAAGAATAAGAATAAGAAGAAGAATAAGAAGAAGAAGAAGAAGAAGAAGAAGAAGAAGAAGAAGAAGAAGAAGAATTGGGAGGGATGAAACCCTCTGTAATGGTCACACATGCAGAGCACACAGCACACACAGTGAAATGTGTTCTCTGCTTTTAACCCATCCTAGTACCAGGAGTCTAGTACTAGGAGCAGTGGGCAGCTATTGTACAGTGCCCGGGGAGCAATGGGAGTGAGGGGGGATGTCCGATGTAGGACTGGTCGGGGACTTGAACCGGCGACCCTACAGCTCACAGTCCAAGCCCCTACTGACTGCCATCGATTTATGGTCCCTAATTTTGCTCTCAAAGTGCACCAGATTGATGCATTTAACTTCAACATTTAAAAAAAAATCTTCCCGGGGGAACTTGCCCCCGGACCCCCCTAGAGGAGGTGAGGTCCACCCCCCCTGTTAAATTGGCTCTAGGCATCTCAAAGGCTCAGGTAATGTGATTACTATATGAATTGTCCAAAATAACATTAAATGCATAGGGTTTTTTGTTAAGTAACATACTTTCGTCGCCGGCCGCCGATACATGCCGCGCATTAAGTGGGCCTGTCTGTCAATTAATCCCCGGGCCAATTTTTCCCCCCAGTCCGCCCCTGATAATATGTATTGCAGCCAGTGGTAGAAACATGTTTTTTTCTGCTGTAAAGTTGGGCATTTTAACATGGGGGTCTATGGAAATTGCACCTTTCTGCAGTCATCGCCTATCAGCCAATATATGATCTTCAGTGTGTGGCACATCCGTATTGGCGTCCCGGCTCTTCCCCAGAGTTTTCCGCTTTGTTTTATCAGATAAAACCTTTAGGAGAATTTATTTGGTCATATGCAATGGATAGGAGGAATGGAAGGTCAATGATATTGTATTCCTGCAATAAATGATGAATATGCCCTTAATCTTGTGGAACGTTCTATGTGCAAACAACTAAAGACAACTCCAAGTATTATATATCATATATGCAAAAAAATAAGATGAGGACAACATTTCTCTTTCAGTCAGGCACACAGGGAGACGGTGAGTAGAAGGGAAGGAGCCTTGAGGAAATACCCTGTTCAAAACACAATCCCTATTCCAAGACACTATTACTTGCTGTGTTAAAGCACCTGATGATGTGCCAGACAGCCTGGAAAGGCAAACACTGACTGATGTCATAACTCTGTGTTGCATGAAGTAAAAACTCATTTTATGAAGGTCAATTTCAGTGTGAGAAAGTGGACATAAAACCTCTCATGGAAACTATCAGTGAACTATAGGTACACTTATGCAGCGTTAAGAAGGCTCCTGCAAAAGTGCAAGGTTAGCATGCTTGAAATTAAAAAAGTTATCCTATATATATACTTATGACCCAGTGATATATGCTTATAAATAATAATTTTGTCAACTATACAACTCACGCTATATGGATTTGGCATATGACTGTTATGCGAGTGTACTTGCTGATGAATGAAGGCAGACATTTGTGGCTGACAGCTGCCGTTAGAGTAGATCGAGGCATCTGTCTCAGGCTAATGATTTGGGGGGGGGGCTAGGACTGAGGATGTGTGTCAATGGCAGGCAGGTGATACAGATGGATAAGGTAGCTAATGCAGCTTATAAAGTACCAGACATATGGATAGCTGGGCTCTCTCGCCAAGGTTGTTCTTCCTGACCAATGAGCTGTGCAAATGGTCATTAAGCCTTTTAACCCCCACCTCTTATCACTCCTCAATCCTTTGTTCCTTCCTTCATCTGCTTTATTTGAATCTCGATTTTTTTTCCCCCTTACTGTATCTTTCTGTTTCTAGATGAATAATTCTCCATCTCTGTCTCATCTCTGCTTCATTCATCCAACCAACCAACCGACCCCCTGTCTAAAAATGGATGGCATCTGGATAATACTCCCCTTCCGCTCCACTCCTTTCACCTGATTTATGCCAAGAACCAAACTAGCCTGCCAGCACAGAGGCTCCGTAGAATACCAGAACTCACAGTTAGGGATTCAATAATAATTTCATGCTTGGTGAACTGTCGAATGGAGCATGACGCCACCCAAGGGTTGCAAGGACAGTCGAAGTTGATTAGCAGCCAATGAGTGGGGTCACTCGCTGCGGTCACCTGAAGGCTGGCCATGCTCTCATGCAGAAGCATTTCCAGTCTTTCATATTAGCACTGACATTGGGTCAGCACTGTCCAAAACAAGCAAGTAAAAGTAACGAATAAGCATTAAAATGACAAAGAACAGATGGGTTAGGGTCAGGGGTGGCAACAGTACAGATTCTCTTTACTTAAAGGAGACCTATCATGCAAAATGCACCTTTGTACGTCTTTTATACATGAATATGTGTCCCCGGTGTTCCAGGGAACTCACCAAGTGTCAGAAAACACAACCCTCTCTATTTTCCTCCTTCGCCCAATCTCTAAAAAAGGGGCTGCAACGGATCTGAAAAAAACGGATCCAGATTCCAATACTTTTCTACGTCACAAAGAAGTGCTCCGCTTATTGGTCAACTCTCCACCTATCAGGGGAATGAGCCACGGCCACGTGCATTGCCAAACCTCTCATTCGCATATAGGCTATCGGCAGGCTAAATAATCAACACCCCAGTCACATCTGTGTTTTTGCCTGCTCTTGCCAGGATGTCTAAGCCAGTTAAACGTTGTGCTGTTGTTGGCTGCAAGACTCGGGACAGGGGACTGCATGCAATGCCATCAGTGGAAAAAGAAATGAATCTGTGGCTAGACTTCATTTACAAGGGACATGTGCCAGAAGACCACGGAAGATTTCTGTTTGTGTGTTCCAAACATTTTACCACGGACATGTTTATTAACTTCTCTCAAGTCCAACACGGATATGCCTCCAAACTAATGCTAAACCCGGGATCAATACCAACCATCCGGGACCAGGCCAGTGAGGACACATCCAATTTTGAAGCTGTAAGTTTTTATTTAGCGGTCTTTTTCCTGATAAAGCTATCTCTAGCTTGTAGCATGTAGCATGTAGTTTCGCCATATCAATGTCGCCTCAAACCCAAATAGTAATCGGTTAGGTGTTTATATATTTTTGTAGCATTTTATTTTGTACGCTCCGCAGTCTTTGCTTTGTCATTTGAATTATCAGGCATTTGCTAACATGTTCAGACATACTGCCGTAATGGCGATCTGTGTGAAGGCTGTAAAGCCACGCCCTAGGCGATAACACAAGTATTTATTCTCCTATTTATTAGTATTTTGTATCCTCTACAATCATATTGAGTAAGTTATAATAACAAACGTAATCTTCTGTAGGCAAGTGCCGTTTTTTCCAGCGTTATATGTAAACGCTTTTGTGATTGTAGTCTGTAAGAACGATCAGATATCATCGATCTGTAAGCTAAGCTACGCTACGCTACGCTAATGAGACATGCCGTGTTTTGCAGCGTTATATGTAAAAGCTTTTGTGTGTTTGCGCACATGAATATAAATGGGGGTGTGTTAGGATACAACACTGTGTATGTATGCGAGGGGGGACACACACCACGAGTAAAACTGAGCTAAAGCCCCGTCGGTCTGTTGTTGTTGACAAAGCCTTACCTCTAGCAACAGGCTAATTAGTGGCTAGCACTCATTACAGTCAGTCTACTGAGCTCAGCCCCTCTCCAACACATCACCTGTATTGAGTCAGAAACACAGCATGCACGTTACGGTTCAAAACTAACTCGGATTGGAAAAGGCTAAGCAAAGAGCTTTGCTAAATAGAGAGCTTTGCTAAATAGAGAGTTTTAGCCCCATCTTTTGGGATTTCAGACTATATTTATCCAAATAGTATTTTCTCATCCTGAATACTAAGTTGAGATGATTTTGTTCTAACTATGTGTTCTTCTTTACAGGCCAGCACCTCACATACTTACTAATTAACTGCAGTTCCCAAAGGCCAGGAAGGGAGAATGCAGAGCAAAACCAGTAAAGACTGACCCCACATTCCGTAAGTGTTTAAAATATTTATTATACAACTATTTACAAATATAAAATAAAAAAAATAGAAAGAAGTTTCAGTTTTTTACATGCATATACTAATCTAAACCACATTTTTTGTTGTGCTTTTTTTACCATTGCACAGGCTACGTGGCCAACTTGATGGACCTCATCTTCGACCAAGTCTTTGTGGACCCTGCACCATTATGAGCGACCTGACAGGGAGGAGGTCATCGCTACACGGTTCAATTTGGCTGCTGTCTGAACCCAACATCGACATTTCACGGATCAGGAAACTCCCTGCGTATCCTGAGGACAACGCAGGCCGGAATCACCACTCTGATCCTGCGTCCAAGGAAGCCCCAGCACCAGCTCATAAAGCTTCTGTAAAAATATTTAGTGTCATTTATACAAAATACAAGTAGGCTACATTTAGTTTTTTGTATGGGTTTTTTTAACCGTTGATTTTGACAATAAAGTTCCAAGTTGATATCAAAATGTGTCGTGATTATTCATGTTTGGATGGGTAAAGAATATTCTGATTTCAAAAGCATAAGGTTGTGTGTGTGGACCTTTTTGTCGTACACATGGGTGTGTTATGCCATTGCTGTGTAGTATATAATAGTACAATAAAGCCATATACACCAGTATTTATTTCCATGAACAATATTAGCATTCGTTTTACAATTTCAGTCAAAACAAACAAACAAACCACTCACTGCTCTATTTGCCTCAACTGTAGTCCACCATGTTCAGCTCTGTAAATATTCAATGCATTCTGCAGGGAGAACACATTTAGGCACACAGGCTCCAATCCAGGATGGTCCACCATACAGGTTACAGAGTCCTCAAGTTACTGCATCCGTCTTGACACATTGTGATAAACATATATTGAATGACATGTGAAAAATGTATTTAAACAGACAACTTAGTGAAGCTATCAAAAATGTTACCTGTGGTATCTCCATGCAGCACACATTCTCCGTTCAGAAGGCATCGTGGCGCAATTTGCACAAAGAAGTCAATAACTGAGCTTTTAAAAACACATGAAACTACACACATTGCTGACAACTGAGGTGTTGTTGGAGTTATACTTTTTATCATCCTAAGTTATTCAACTTTCCAACGGTTGTTGCAGGATGTTGGAAGAAAAGGACTGTAAACTATTAAACGCAATGAGGCCATTGTATATATGCTGACAATATGAATGTCTCCCTTTATATATATATATATATATATATATCGCTGTTTTTGCGTTACAAACTGTACACATTGCATTCTTGCTAATTAGCCAAAATATGAACGGAATAAGGAGCAAGCATCGTAACAGGGTAAAATAACTCTGACTCTCGCCGGCTCATGCCTGCTCTTCTGCAGGGGGGCGTGGTCAGCTGCTGCTCAGAATTTTCAAAGACGGGCTTGGAATAGAGCGAAAATGAGCGAAACGAGGCATGGCTAAAAAATGATCTGTTTGGTATTTTGAAAAATAAAATGTATAAATATACCTTATATAGGTATGGTCATACACTATATCATTTAAATATAGCATGATAGGTCTCCTTTAAGTAGAAGTACAGATACTTGTGTGAAAAAATACTTTGGTAAAAGTAGAAGTACTGAATCAACTTTTTACTTAAGTAAAAGTATAAAAGTACAGTCTCTGAAATGTACTCACAGTAACAAGTAAAAAGTAACTTATGAATATAATATAATATTAATATAAGTGAAAAGGAGCTTCATTTAAACTTGTATTACTGCCATTCTGAATGTATTAAGCGTGTTTAATAAAAACGTAGTACCTGTATTTGCTGTCGCCAACATTGTAGATGGGTTACTTTGCCGTAATATAGGCCCAAACAAATCAAACAAAAATGATTATAATGTCTTCACCGCGAATTATTCAAACATCTCCCTTAAGTAAGGCCATGGATGCGGGATGTCTTGCTGGTGGTCTGATGAATCGCCTCCGTCGATGTTATCTTCATTTTCATTCATGTCACTGACTGTACTAGTGTTACTCATCATTAGACCTTTCTCCCTTAACGTCTCTGCCTAACTGTTTCGTCATACGTCTTTTACGTTGTTTTCATCTGTCGTGCATGATCTGCACACCATGGCTCGTCTTCTCTACAGTACGTGTTATTGTCACATCCATTTAGTTTTAAATCAGTCCTGATGTCGGGGAAGTATACAAATATAAAATATAAATAATTGATAATTCACCTCACATGCATTAAAACGAAAGTAAGGAGCCTGTTTTGAAAATGTAAGAAGTAGAAAGTACAGATATTTGTGTTAAAATGTAGGGAGTAAAAGTAAAAAATCGTCAGAAAAATAAATACTTAGGTAAAATACAGATACCTGACAAATCTATTTAAGTACAGTAACAAAGTTTTACTACTTCGTTACTTCCCACCTGTGGTTAGAGTTAGTGATAGTTGCTAAAAACTAAAGATGAAAACAAGAATAGTGCATAACTACAGTAAGTCTCGCATTACCTCTGAATGAATACCCAAAAGCTCTTCTAGATAATATACCATACTAACAATGGATCAAAGGAGTACCTGCATTGTGACAGGTGTTGCTCACAGTGGCGAAACCAAGTACAAATATTACCCAACTCTGCCATTCGCTTCAATTCTATAGAGCTTGAAGTCATTGCTTTGGTTTAACAGTCCAGAACTCTCATTTGGCCACAGCAGGCAGCTCCAATAAGTCCTCTGTACAAAGTTAGTAACAAGATGGGGATTATAGCGGGCCAATGCAGAGCCAGATTGTTCTCTGTAGGAGTTGTTGGGGAACAACATAGGGCTAAAAGTATTGTTTGTATTTATCTGAATTCATCAGCTGCACATCGGAGAGTTTAGATTGGATTGGATTTACTTGACGTCACTGCGCGAGTAATGAGACAATTAAATGCTGTTAGGATCTAACCAGAAGTGCAATGTAATGTATAGGTATAATATAAATGTTTAAACCTTTAATGATTGTCTATAGTGAATTTGTTATTTGTGTTTCATATTTACGTTAATGGTTTGAATACATGAGTAAGCTATACCTTTCCATTCATTTCAATAGAGACGTTACCCTGACTATGATCTGTAGGTAGTGTCACCCATATCCATGTTATGAAAAGACACACACACACACACACACACACACACACACACACACACACACACACACAGCAAAGCGGAGGAAAGCAGAAGCAGAAACGCTATTTTCTAGGAAAACACTGCTGTCCCTCAGACAATATCTTATTATAACTTTAAAAAACAACATCCTGAAAAAGTTCAGATGGTCACTTAGCAACGTAAGATGCAATATGCCATTGTGCGGACAAAACCAGAAACAACTGGATGCTGATGTGTACAGCCTCTTAAAGGGTCCCTATTCTGCTAATTTCAGGTTCATATTAGTATGTAGTGTCTCTACTGGGACACGTCTCCATGCTTTAATGTTCAAAAAGCTCTTTATTGTTCTCATAATGCCTGTGCTGCTGCACCTCTTTTCACCCTCTGTCTGAAACCAGAGCCCAGTCTGCTCTGATTGGTTAGCTGGCCGGCTCTGTTGTGATTGGTCAACCAATTAGAGATGTCCTGCCCATTAGTCTATGTCTTGGAGTGCTGCCATAAGAAATGCCAGTGTTACATAGTGATGTCACTGTTATGAAGCAAACAAATGAGTCTCCAAAGGAGGCGTTTCAGGCAGGGGGGAGTTTGTGGGAGAGAAACTCCACCAAACATAATAGAGCCCCTTTAACCCTAACCCTAATGCTAATGTAGCTTCTACTAGGTTATTAAAAAAGACATTGCCTTAAACGATTGCATTTGACCACTAGAGTGTTTGTGCAGAATACCCTAAATCTGATTAAATGTTATGCTAATTTCAGGTTACGTAATCCTGAGATGTTCTCACGTTACAAGAGGGCTTCAATGCCTTCATACATTGCATCCAACATTAACACACAAGAGGGCCATTTGAAGCAATTTACGATACATAATGAAATTCACATTTATCAAGGAAGAAATGGAGTAGAGTATTTTCTCTGTGAGTACCACCGCAGACCCTCTGAATCATCCCTCCTGACAGTCTCTGGGAGGCCGGGCAGTTAAAAGCCACTGGTGCGATGAGTCATGAATACAGGAACGGGGGATTGGCTAGTAATTCATTGACAGGAGAAACAATCCTCCGGAGGATAGCACGGGGCACAATTGAGTTCAAAGGTCAAATGAGTGGTAGTGACCTCAAGTTGACACCCATCTAGAGATTGGCACTCCCGTTGATAATGTTAGCATGTATGAAGCTCTGCACATCACAAGTACTGCACTTTAGGGAAATGCTGTCTGGCACCGGCATCTGAACCTACAGGAGTGCATCCAGGATCTGTTTATGACCGTTTACAGATGTAGCACTCCAGATCAGACTCAAAAGGGTGTGTCCCAGTCAAAGGCCCAGCGGATGCCAGTGGCTGGGGGTGTTGCCAAATTGCTAGAGGGCGTTGCCCAATTTCCCCATTTGTTCAATTACAGGATTTAACCATGAGATGGCGCTTCATTCACAAAATACACAATGGGTGTTGTAGAAACATCAATATTTTAGATCAAATAAAGTATATAGTTTGCTTTATGCAGTATATTTCCTGTAATATTGTACAGTAGATTGAAGTAAATCAACTTATACATTAAGATAAGATAAGATGGACCTTTATTAATCCTGTGGGGAAATTCAGTAGTTCAAACAGCAACAGGGTGAGAGTGAAAAACAGGACAGCACAGATTCACACAGATTAATAAAATCAAAAATAAGATGAGCGATAAAAAATAATAATAATAATGAGAAACTATGAAATAAGAAATGAATAAAACTAAAATGTAATTATCATATCATATATTATAATGTATTGTATTATTAAGTAATATCATACATTAACCCCATTATAGCAGATGCCACATTAAATGGATGAACACATGTATGCATCAATAATTACAACAGAGTATTTCTAAATACAAGTTGTAAAAATACTTATATGTATTTAATATTAACCCTTTGGAGTCGACCGTCACGCCGGCGTGATCAGATCACATGACCTGTTCAAGCCGGTGCCGCATAAAAACAACAGTCCGGACAACATTGCCGTGTGTTTCTGTCGAAAGTGCTGGCTTGAAACTACTGTATATCCCAGTCTTTGATTCATGCAAAAAGACCCAGTAAACACGGAGATACGGTGATATAAAGTTAATACATTTCAAAAGTATGAAATATGGAAGCACATATTTGAATATCTTCGCCATATTTGATCATTTTACGAAACGGAAAATACTGGAAAATGTAGATCCTGCTCAACAGGATGTATATGTGTATTTCTGTCGAAAGTACTGGCTCGAAACTATATGCCAGTCTTTGTTTCATGCAAAAATACCCAATAAACATGGACATACGATGATATAAAGTTAATACAGATATATTTCAGAAGTATGAATAATGGAAGCACATATTTTAATATTTTCGCCGTATTCTATCATTTTACGAAACGGAAAATACTGGAAACTGTAGATTCTGCTCAACAGGATGTATTTACCAGGAAGGGGTGAGGTAATCAGGTAAACGGAGTGATACGAAACGAGACGAAAATAGACGAAGAGGGACGGCGGGAACCGAAGAGAGACGGCGGGAAATGGAGAGAGACGAAGATATACGAAGACAGGCTGCGGGAGACGAAGAGAGGCTGCGGGAGACTGCGATTGAAGTAAAGTGACAAACAAACATTGAAAATGTAGATATAGTTAGATATATTTAGAGTTTTGAAGACTCAACTATGATGAAGAGAACTCTGAACGTGAGTCAAGCTTTAAGCTGGTTTTTTGACATGGAGGAGGAGGAACCTGTGATGTTGCCCTCTGTGTCGTAGTTGACAGAAACCGCTTTGAAGCGTGGCACAGATAAAGACAGAAAAAACAGATTTGTGTACATAATGTGTATATATATATATATTTGTATTATATTTATAATAACACTTTTGCCTTATCAGAATGAAATCCCATGCTACCTCAATCAAACTTTCAAATTATCATAGTCACATCCCATGTATATATTTCCAGCTTTCAAATGGTTTCGTTGTGTATGTTTGTGTTGTGAAAAATAAAATCATTTTCAAAATCTGTTTTTACATATATGTTGTGATTTTGGGTCCAAAATGTTCATATAGTAGAAGATCACCTACATCCAAACGAAATAAATATAATTAATTATGATGAATACGTTAAGTCTTGTTCATTGTTTTTCACTTTTATTAAATATTTGATATTTCCGGTGGAAAATCGGACATTCAAAATGCAGCATATTTTCACTCTTACACACATATATTCTCATTTTACATACATACATTTTCACTCTTACACACGGATATTCTCCTTTTGCTCTCATGCGAAATCTACTAAATCAAAGTATGTCATGTATTTTTAGTTTTCGTTGATGAGACGAGACGGACTAAGGTGTTAATGGTGGACTATCGGACATTCAAAATGCAGCATATTTCCCCCAAGTGTCTGTCAAAATGCATTTTACGTTTCTAACTTGCAATATCAATAGTTCAGCTCTCTTCACTCCAGAAGAGCGATCTCCCTCTCTCTCTGTGTGCGGGGGATCACAGGAGGGGGGAGAGCTGTGGAATGTGACTCCACACATTCCGATGGCCAATTAGTTTTAAACAAAGGGTCCCCAACATACATATGAAACATGGGGGGGTTGGGGCTGGAGAACGGTATGGTCCTACCGTTTTCATACTTTATATATCTTAGCATATTCATACACACTGTTCATACTGCTCACAGGCTGATATCTAGTGTATTCATACCCCTCACTGTTTATTCATCATTCAATTAATTATATATTTTATTCTGTAGATTGTGAACATTACTTTTCACTTTACTGCTTGTTGCTCCTGGTTAGAAGCTAAACTGCATTTCGTTGTCTCAGTATCGGCGGTCACTCCTGATGAACCCACCAGGGCTGTTTCCTCAGAACGAGAGGAAAGTTTTTACCAGGACAGCTTTTTTAAGGGACAGCATCGCCCTGAGATCTATGCTGCTAATATGTTCATGGCCATAACGCCATTTGTAACATATGGGAGAATGGTGAAAATAACCAACTGGACTGGGACCAATGGGAAAATGCCTCTTCCCCTCAATGTGAAGCAACAGATTGAGTCTTATGTTTCCAATCGGTTCCCAAATCTGAACATTGACCAGTGGCATAAGATCAGGAGCCGGGTAAACGAGAGACTGAGGAGCCCCAGAAAAACAGATCCCGAAATCGCTCGTCCTGGTTTCCGCAGCAGATAGGCCTACAGCATGTGTCTGTTACTGTATGTCAGTTATTTTAAATAAAATGGTGAAAACTGAACTTGAAAATTGTTTCCTCTTTTTATTTTCGGGATGGGGAGACGTGTGTGATTAAAAATTCATTCGCAGAAATGTAAAGTGATCTAACTAAGTTCTATTCATATTCTTGATGGGAAGAGCCGTGTAAATGGGTGGCCATATGCATTTGAAAAGCAATATAAATCACACAGTTATTATGCAATAGGCTATAAAAGCACCACCGATACCTTTCTCCAATTCAAACTCTTGACGGGAAAAAAGGAAGGTGTAAATGGTTGGGCTGTACTGTACTGTATACATACAAAGGCCATTCAATAGACGTTCAATATATAGTATTCGTTTATTAGAGTCGGCTTGACTCGGTTTGCATTCATAAAGAATGCACAAATGTGTTTAATCGTTAATGTCATAGTATTCGTTTATTAGTCCCCGAGGGGAAATGGGTAGCAGCACATCACAGAGGCATTTAAAAAGTGAAGAACATTCAAGTTAAATAATACTAAGTAAACAATTAACACAGTAAATTATGTGGATTAAATCACATTTATTTCGTTAAAAATAAACGAAATGACTCGGTTTGCATTCATAAAGAATGCACAAACGTGTTTAATCGTTCATGTCAGATTTGTAGGCCTACTAAGTAAATAGCCTACATTAGTTCCTGCTCAAGATTAGATTCAACTTTATTGTTATTGCACAGATTACAGGTACTGAGACAACGAAATGCAGTTTAGCTTCTAACCAGGTGCAACAAGCAGTAAAGTGAAAAGTAATGTTCACAATCTACAGAATAAGATATATAATGAATTGAATGATGAATAAACAGTGAGGGGTATGAATACACTAGATATCAGCTGTGAGCAGTATGAACAGTGTGTTAATCGTTAATGTCAGATATGTACTAAGTGCATAGCCTACATTAATTTCATGATGGATTAAACCACATTTATTTCGTTAAAAATAAACAAAATGATTAAATGCAGGGTGAATTGCCCTAATGTGGAACATTTTTGCATTTCAGACTTCGGGAATATATTGCGACATGAAGCCGATACAATAAATCAAAATCCAGTAACATTCTGAAATCCCCAGGATGTGTCCTAATCAAACCAAAAGAGAACATGCAGATATTAAACTCATACAATAAATGGTAGACATATTAGTACTCTTAGTGCCAAGTTGTCTCAGACAATCTGTTTTCCTAATGTGGGACAGTTCTGTGCAAAATGTGGGACACTGAAAAGTCTATATTAAAAAGCCTCAGTCACCTTCATTCATGTAATAAAAAAATCTCAGGCCAGTAACACTCAAAGCTACAGTAAATGTGCAATACCATGCTATGTTACTATTTATAATGTTATTGTTGTTACAACAGAAGATGTTTTTATTTAAATTGAAGTTAAATGCATCAATCTGGTGCACTGAGGGCAAAATTAGTAGATTTATGGATACGGCTCTCAACACTCATATGAAACAGAACTGTTCTTACAATGTGTGTTGGAAGGTATTAAATTACTATGCATATGTTATTGTGTAAACACACAGCTGATCACCTGAGAGCTGCCGTTTCATTCAGAGCGTTTAAAAAAAACGACGGTCTGATTTCAACAACTCAATGTGTGATTATTATAGCAGTAATATTAGACACTAATAATACAGTAAACTATGAACACTGTACATATTATTGTTTGCGCGTGGGATTAGGATGATCGGTAGAGAGCCGCTGCGTCGGATGTGATATAAAAACAAAGCGATTATTGTCGTTGTTGTAAACTCACGTGGATTAAATGTAGTGCATTCATTTCAACTCGCGAACATATGATACATTAAATGATCGCGAGGATCACGATCGAACATCGTTTGTTTGACCCTGGATGCATTTCCTGATCTAAAAACATAGCGATAGTTTTGTACTTACGCCAACGTGAATTAAACATTATTTTGTTAAATAAAAACATGGTGATGTTTAGTAAATGATTACATGTCTCTTACTTAAGCACAGAATGTGATCCTATCCGTGACATATATGGATCTTAACAAATATCCGCTATATCAGATCCCTGTAGATCAGCTGTTTATTTCACATGAGTTCCAGTGTGGCAGCTTTTCACGGCTCCCCCTGGTGGATCCATGATCCATTGCTGCTGGTTTCATTATAATTAAATGTATTTATCAAGGGGGCGTTTCAAGTCCTGCGGGGGGGTTTTCCTTTTCAGCAGGGGCCCACCCCGTGCCGATCACGGACCCGCCCGGGTAGGCGTCTGAAACGAAGCGCTACATCTGTATGTTTAAACTTGCAGCCCTTTCTAGTTCCTCAGCTCTTCTTCAGATCGTGAACCAACCAATATATTAACTGAATTTGTGAACATCTATAATGAAAGGATCTACAAGACATTTTCTTAGTATCTATTTTTCTTTGCTATTACAAAATTGCAGCAGGCAACGGACTCTTTATGCTGCATTATAACTAAGTCCAATTAAAGTAAAGTAAAGTCTTAATGTGTTTCCAAAACACAATTTGTCTGGAGTAAGAAAAAGAGGAAGAATACTACTACCTTAGTGCAGGAAAAAATGCAGGGTGCTAAACTTATTTGAGAAACACAAAACAATAATGTTGTCATGGTTGTTAATAATGTAGATACAAGGTGAAAATAAGGACAGCAATTATAATTGGGAAAATAATTATATGTCAAAACTGCATAAATTCCCTAAATTAGTGTATCACACAAGAAGATAATATCAACGGCTATTTGTTGTTGTTTTTAAAAAGAAACTCGCATTTTATTTATTGCTAGGTTTCTTGAAATCTATACAACTCATATCAGTCCAGTTAACATGGAGCTTTTAATAAGTAAGTGATGGATAGGATTGATTAATTATTTGTAATGAATTAAAATATATATATGTTTTTTTACTACTGCCCTTGCAAATATGCATGCATAGTTCCATCACATATATATTTTATAATCCCAACAAAAAAAGATCTCAACATCATTGAAGTATACGAACAATTATCAGAAACAACTATAACCCATAAATCCCTTTTTTCGGTACACCATTGCATTTACCTAAACATGACAATTTAAAAGGTGTGTAATGATAACTTTAAAAACATTATTTATACAGCACATTTCAAAACGATTGTCTCGAAAACTTTTGTAAAACCTTTTAGTGAAAACAAATAAAACATGGATGAAGAGAAACCCGGGTGGTGCATCATTACTTAAAAGCTTTAATAACACGGTGAGTTTTTAGAATGGATTTAAAATATTTCACTGACTGCCAGCCTCAGATTCCTGGAGCGCTCAGAGCTCTGATTGAGAGGAGTTTTTAGCCTGGTTTAGGGAACAGCCAGCTGAGCCCTACCCGAGGATCTGTAAGGGAACAACACGTCAGGGAGGTAATCAAGAGCCAGACCGTTAAGAGCTTTAAAAGTAACCAGTCAAATCTTAAAATCAATTCTAAAACAGACAGGTAACCAGTGAAGAGAGATTAAAACAGGGGTGATGTGGTCTAGCCTTCTGGTGTTTGTTTGATTATGCAGAAGTTGAAGGCTATTTTGGCTTAATCCAGAGTAGGGAGTTCCAGCAATCCAGACGTGAAGAGATAAAGCCGTGGCTGACTGTCTCCAACTCAGACCGGGAGACGATGGACTTGACTTCTGAAATGATACGTTACTGATAAAAACATGATTTGTTGATTAAAGAGAGGTCGCTATCAATCATCACACCACGGTTTGTTTCTACAGGTTTTATATTTGAGGACAGGGAGCTGAGATGTATTTGCGGAGATGATTGAAAGTCTGTTAATTTCTCAGGTACACCCACAAACCAGCTTTGGTTATGTTGTTCTTTAGCAGGTGAGTCATCCACTTATCCCATTGTCAGTGGTCCTCCTCGGTATCCTTGCTCCTGATGCTTTAACTCCTGCATAGTGGCTGGCTTTCAACAGTGTGAACGTTTTTGTGACAGGCAAATTGCTTTTGAAAAAGTGCTGTTTAAAGTCAGCACTTACAAAATCTAAACGTAATCCACAGTCCATTCCTGTCATCAGTGGAATGTTTTCATTAGTCAGCAATTTATTTAACCAAATACTGTATAGTTGTCTCGATTGACTTACATCGAAAAAAATATTCAATCGATTCCGAGAGTCAGATAAATGTATTTTCCTCTATTAAGTTGGTGTCAGGATTACATGTCATGAGCAGTAACTGTATTTGATTAAAATTACATACAAAAAACAAGTAATCAGTTTACTGGTACATTTAAAAAGAAAAATAGAGATTAGCAGGATTACAGTGTTACAATACAATTTGAAATAAAGATCAATATATTATAGGTATTTTCAGGGCTGATGAATCAAAATAGGCGGGACAAGGCAGAAAGACAGGAAGTAAAACACATAGTTTCAGAAATCTTCAAAACAGATAACCTACAAATGAATATCATGACAGACTTGTTCCCTTGTCCCCGGCCCCATGTGGAGATTATAGGGTACGGGTGTTACCGAGTGTCTCTCAAAGATTCAGCGGTCAAGTGTTGCATGTTGCTGTCCACTGACTGATTGACTGACAGACAGGCATTACACAGGAGTAAACGATACACAGTAAGTAATACTAATAAATAATAACACATTATTTATACAGCACATTTCATGCACCAGGTGCAGCTCAAATGCCCCTTTCACACCAGCGCCTTTTCAGCTCCGGCTCGGAGCTAGAGCCTGAAAAGCGCCGGGTTTTCCTGTTCACACCGCAGCGGCGCCGGCTCTTAGCTCCGGAATCCGCTTCATTTCCAGCTCCAAAGAATTGTCGGTCCAGAGGCAAGAGCTTTGGAGCTAAGAGGCGACGTCGCTTACGTCTCTCTTACGTCGAGGCGTGCAGGAAACTAAACCCACCTCCCCTGAACATGGGTCGACTGTTATGCCTGCCTACAAGCAGTAGTGCCTATAAACACACTTTATAAAGTCAGGCAACACTAGCCAGGCTTTGTGTGATTCTGTTTATTTGTGCCTTACTTTGACCATCCGTTCACTGTTATCGATCATTGTGGAGAGAGGCAGACGTGTTGTTTTGTATTATTGCAGCTATCGGAAGCAAGTAGTCAGTTTAGCTTCGGTTGCTATGCTAACATCACCCGTTTTATACCAGAGAAACTTTCATAACAGCGTTGTGATACCAAACGGTGTCAATTCAGACTGACACACATTCACTTAGGCTAAGGGGAACTGGGGATATGCATCAGCTGCTTGTGTGAGTCGGACAGTGAATACTTTAGAGCGGCCGCTGCAGTGTGAGCTAACCGGGAGCTAACGGGAGAATAAACTCCTGTGGAAGAGCAGCCATTACTGCAGCGGTCGGTAAATGCTGCAGAAACACATTAATAAACAATGAACCACGGCACTCTGGAGCAAAGCATAAGGTTGGAGAAGTCGTTATTCAATTTATTCTGGCTTCGTGTGATTAAAAGCAACACGATCATCGACCCGACGCAGTTGTTGTTGTTGTTGTGAGCGCCATAATGGTTTCCGTTGGGGAGCAAATCAGCGATGTAAACGGTGACGCCATGACGCAGCAAGGGCAGCTCTGGGGCGCCAGTGGGCGGTGTGAACAGAGCGGGATCTGAAAAGGGAAACCGGAGCTGAACCAGAAAAGCTCCCGCTCGGAGCTAGAAAGGGAAAAGCGCTGGTGTGAAAGCCGCAACAGTGCTTTGACAAATTGGCACACATTACAAATTAAAGCAGAAATTCACCTCAGATCAGATGGTGAGACCTTTTGGAAACATGCAGCATAGCAACATAAGATAACAGTTTGACAGTTTAAGAGACACAAGGAGGCAAATTGTAAAATAAAATATAATGAAAGACGATTCCTCTCAGAAAAATAAAGGAAGACATAGGACAAAATGAATAGATACAATAAAATATAAAAACCTATAAAATACAATTATTATTATAAAAACGTAATTTTAATTTAAGGTTAAACGCTTGAAATACCTACTTAAAAGGAAATGTTGCGAAAACAACGGTTAAATAAAATGATGTAAGTAAAAACCCATAACATCTATGAAAAATATATATAACAATAAATGAATAGTAAAAACTAAATGCAATGTTATCGGGGGTGTCGCTAATAAAAAGCTGTTAAAAAAAGAGATGTGGCTTTTGTTTAAAAATGTCCACTGAGTTGACCTCATGACCTCTCCTTGACTAGAAGAGAAGATTCAATTAACAATCACATCGGTGAGCACTTTAACATTGGTCTTACCAATCCAGAGGCCATAATGGACATGTGAGGCACAATGGCAGCTGTCAATCTTACAGATCTACAGTGAAGTTGAAAGGTCTTCTGAAGGACAGAGACTGGAGGCAGGGCAGTTCTTCAGACGTGCTTCAAGGCAACACTTGTAACGACTGAATGAACACAAGTGGAGGACTCAATAGCACGACTCGGAGACAGAGGATTAGGATGCAAAAAGGTCTTTATATCCAAGGTTCGGTACACGAGAATCAGATACTAGAAAAACACTGCTGGAACGCTAGGAATAACAAAGACGAACTGGCAATGAAGGGACTGTGGATGCAGACTAAATAGACAGAGGGAGAGATGATAATGGGGCACAGGTGAGGCTAATTAGGGAAGGGAAGCAGGTGGAGTTCAATCAAGGGCAGGAAAGCTGAGACTGAAATGAGAGAAACACAATGAGAACAGGAACAATAACAAAAACATCAGCATGCTGGCTAAACCCTTACAGTACCCCCCTCCTCTAGGGACGGCACCTGACGTCCCAGGTTGTTCAGGATGTTGACGTTGAAAGTCTTGGATGAGGTCCTTACTGACATTACTGGTGGAGACCCATGACCTCTCCTCAGGACCGTAGCCCTCCCAGTCAACCAGGTACTGACGTCCCCGGCCTCTAGGTCGAACTTCCAAGAGGCGTTTCACAGTATATACAGGTCCACCATCAATAAACCGGGGGGGTGGAGGGGGTCTGGAGGTGGGGACCAGTGGACTCACTTTAACTGGTTTGATGCGTGACACATGGAATGTAGGATAGGCCCTCAAGGATCGAGGTAGTCGAAGGCGTACTGCCACAGGATTTATGACCTTGGATACCGGGAAGGGACCCACAAAACGAGGAGCCAGTTTGCGAGACTCCACTCGAAGGGGCAGGTCTCGAGTAGAGAGCCACACACTTTGTCCAAGTTGGTAGGCAGGAGCAGAGATACGTCGGCGATCGGCCATCCTTTTATAACGGGCTGAACTCCGTAGTAGCACCTGGCGGGCCCGGCTCCAAGTGCGATGACATCGGCGGATGAGGGCTTGTGCAGATGGAACACTGACCTCCTTCTCCAGGTCGGGGAACAATGGTGGTTGGTATCCATTGGCACATTGAAAAGGTGAGAGACCAGTAGCAGAACTAGGCAAAGTGTTGTGTGCGTACTCCACCCAAATCAGATGCGTGCTCCACGTGGCAGGGTTCTGAGACACCAGGCAGCGTAGACAGGTCTCAAGCTCCTGATTCAGCCACTCCGTCTGGCCGTTAGACTGCGGATGATGTCCAGAAGAGAGGCTGACTGTGGCACCGATGAGTGAGCAGAAAGCCTTCCAAAACTGTGAGGTAAACTGTGGGCCCCGGTCTGACACAACATCCCTAGGGAAACCATGGAGACGGAAAACATGGAACAACACTGCCTCTGCTGTCTCTCTGGCAGATGGCAATTTAGGCAGCGGGACAAAGTGGACCATCTTCGAAAATCTATCCACAATTGTCAAAATAGTGGTGTTACCTTGAGACGGCGGCAACCCTGTGACGAAATCCAACGAGATGTCAGACCAGGGGCGATGTGGCACTGGGAGCGGGCGCAGAAGACCAGAAGGGGGCTGACGGGAAGTCTTGTTCCGGGCACAAACTGAACAGGCTGCCACGTACTCCTTGACCGACCTCTCCATGGAGGGCCACCAGAACCGCTGCTTAATGAAGAACATGGTGCGGCGAACACCAGGATGGCAGGAGAGGAGGGAAGTATGTGCCCAGTGGATGACCTGTGAGAGAAGAGGGTCAGGAACAAACAACCGGTTCTGTGGGCAACCGTCGGGAACCAAAACATTAGCACTCGCCTGCCTGACCCTCTCCTCAATGTCCCATGTGACTGCCCCCACTACACAAGAGGGGGGAATGATTAGTGAGGGAGTGCGAGGAGCTGGATCGGAATCAAACAGGCGGGATAGAGCATCAGCTTTAGCGTTCTTAGAACCGGGACGGTATGACAGGGTGAAGTTGAATCGGGTAAAGAATAGGGCCCACCTGGCTTGTCTGGAGTTGAGGCGTCTTGCAGATCTGATGTACTGAAGGTTCTTATGATCGGTCCAGACTAGGAAAGGGTGCTCAGTTCCCTCCAGCCAGTGGCGCCACTCCTCCAAAGCCACCTTAATTGCCAACAGCTCCCTGTTACCCACATCATAGTTTCTCTCGGCTGGGGAGAGTTTCCGAGACAGGAAAGCACAGGGGTGGAGCTTGTTGTCCTTCTTTGACCTTTGAGAGATGACTGCCCCAACGCCCACATCTGAAGCGTCCACTTCGACCACAAACTGCTGAAGTGGATCAGGAAGCTTGAGAATAGGGGCTGAAGTGAAGCTCTTCTTAAGCCTCTGAAAAGCCTGTTCTGCTAGGGGGGACCATTGGAACTTCACCTTGGGGGAGGTTAAAGCATGCAGTGGGGCAGCCACAGAACTATAGTTTCTGATGAAACGTCTGTAGAAATTTGCAAAGCCCAAAAATCGTTGCATGAGTTTCTGATTGGAAGGTGTAGGCCACTCAGTGACTGCACTAACCTTTGCTGGGTCCATCTGAATGCTGTTCTCCGAAATGACAAATCCCAGGAAAGAGACGGTGGAGACGTGGAACTCGCACTTCTCTGCCTTCACAAAGAGTAGATAATCCAAGAGACGCTGCAACACCTGGCGGACATGTTGGATGTGGGTCGTCTCATCCGGAGAAAAGATGAGAATGTCGTCGAGGTAGACAAAAACAAACTGGTTGAGCATGTCATGGAGAACATCATTAACCAGAGCCTCGAAAACAGCTGGAGCATTGGTTAACCCAAATGGCATTACGAGGTATTCGTAATGGCCACAAGGGGTGTTGAAAGCAGTCTTCCATTCATCCCCCTCCCTTATCCTTACCAAATAAGCATTTCGAAGATCAAGTTTAGTAAAAATCTTTGCATCCTGTAATAGTTCAAATGCTGAAGAGATAAGAGGAAGGGGGTACCTGTTCTTTATGGTAATGTCATTTAGCCCTCTGTAGTCGACACATGGACGAAGAGTCTTATCCTTCTTGTCGACGAAGAAGAAGCCTGCGCCAGCCGGAGAGGAGGAAGGCCGAATTATCCCGGCAGCAAGGGAGGAGTCAATGTATTTCTTCATTGTTTCCCTTTCGGGGCCAGACAAGGAGTAGAGATGTCCCTTAGAGGGAGAGGTCCCAGGGAACAAGTCAATGGAGCAGTCATAGGGTCGATGGGGAGGCAGGGTGGAAGCACGAGTCTTATTGAAAACCTCCTTCAGGTCCCGGTAACAGGTGGGCACCCTGCTAAGATCCGGAAAATCTGAGTCTGCTGCAGCTTGGAGAGGGGTAGAGACAGCAGTAGTTAGGGCAACAGTCACATGGGTGGAGGGCAGAGCTCTCTCTGGAGCAGGAGCAGAAGGGAAACATGTGGCCAAACAATCCTTATGCCAACCCAAAACTCTCCCGGTGGACCAGTCCATGTGGGGATTGTGTTTTACCAGCCATGGGTAGCCAAAAATAAGAGGGTGTGAAGGAGAGTTAAAAAGATGAAAACTCAGGGATTCAGTGTGGCCGTTAGCGATGATTAGTTTAAGGGGCCGAGTACGGTGAGTGACTCGGCACAATAAACGTCCATCCAGAGCCTTTGCTACAAGAGGCCTCAACAGGGGAACAAAATTAAGTCCAAGTCTCTTGGCTAATCTCCAATCAATGAAACTCTCATCTGCTCCGGAGTCAATTAGAGCAGCATGCGACAAAGTCTGAGTAGGAGTAATTAGCTGAGCAGAGGTGAGAGTACGAGAGGGACTAAAAGAAACAGTTCGACTCACCAGGACCCTCCTACTTACTGATGAGCCTGGTCTTTTACTGGGCATCTGGCTACAAAGTGACCCCTCTGTGAGCAGTAAATGCACCTCCCCTCCCGTAGGCGGCGCTGGAGCTCCTCAGGAGTCAGCTTTGCTCTTCCCAACTGCATGGGTTCCTCCTGGGCAGTAGGCGGCGCTGGAGAGTCGGTCGTCTGGAAACGCTGCTTGGAGAAAAAAGGACTGGCCTGAGACTGCCCTCTCTGGCCTGGCGGAGAAAACACAGCTCTCGACTTCTCCCTTTCTCTCTCTACGAGGCGAGTGTCAATTCTTATTGCCATAGCAATGAAACTATCCAGGTCAGAGGGAAGCTCTAGAGGAGGCAACTGGTCCTTGATGGGGCCAGACAGTCCATGGCGAAAAGCGTCGAAGAGGGATGAATCATTCCAGCCGCTGTCTGCAGACAAAGTGCGGAACTCCACGGCGTAGTCGGAGACACGTCTCCCTCTCTGGTGTAAATCCATTAGAGCTCTCGCTGCTTCCCTGCCTGGAGTTGTGTGATCAAATACTTTGCTTAAAGTCTCTGTAAAACCTCTCAGGGAATTACAGACTGGGGAATCTCGAGCCCACTCCGCCGCTCTGCCGGTGAGGTGGGAAACGATGTAGGCTACCTTAGCCCGTTCAGACTGGAAGGAAGCGGCTTGCAGCTCGAAGTGCAACCCACACTGGACCAGGAACGCACGACAGTTATCCGAGTCTCCGGAAAAACGCTCTGGTCTGGAGAGGTGAGGAACCGAAGGCAGCGATGTCGGCACGGTGGCAGGAACAGGACCGGGAGCTGTAGCCGGATCCGACGCTGGAAGCGGAGTAGCAGAACGTTGTGGATTGAGATGTGCCACCAGCTGCTGGATCTGATCTGCCAGCTGGCAAACCTTGCTGCCGATGGATGACTGGAAACCCTCCTGCCGATCCGACAATTCTCGTACTCCCTGGCAGACAGCGGTAAGTTGTTCATCTTGTAGGTTAAGACGAGCCCCCTGGGATCGAATAGCAGACCGCAAATTCTCAGAGTCGGCTGAGTCCATGGTTCTGGCCAGTTCGTACTGTAACGACTGAATGAACACAAGTGGAGGACTCAATAGCACGACTCGGAGACAGAGGATTAGGATGCAAAAAGGTCTTTATATCCAAGGTTCGGTACACGAGAATCAGATACTAGAAAAACACTGCTGGAACGCTAGGAATAACAAAGATGCACTGAAGGGACTGTGGATGCAGACTAAATAGACAGAGGGAGAGATGATAATGGGGCACAGGTGAGGCTAATTAGGGAAGGGAAGCAGGTGGAGTTCAATCAAGGGCAGGAAAGCTGAGACTGAAATGAGAGAAACACAATGAGAACAGGAACAATAACAAAAACATCAGCATGCTGGCTAAACCCTTACAACACTTGAGATATTGTCTGGGTTAAACCCCAAAGGACATCTGCTGGTACAGATTTAGGTTGTGTTGCACTCATTCCAGACGTGTGGGTTGCCTATTAATACACACTGTCCTGCTTTTGGAATCCTCAGGAGGGAGAAGCCGATCACAACCTCTAAACTGATCTTAACGTCCCTTTGTTTCCTAGAAAATAGGCCAGAAAAGGTTGAGGTCTGTTGAGCATAATTAATGTATTCTCTCAAGTGTCCTGGAAAACTCATTTACACACCAATATATATCTAATGCTGGCGAAGATTAGCCAACATAAGCCTGCTTTCGCCCCCCCCCCCTTCTCTTCTTCTGTAGTCCCCAGGGCCCAGGAGTTCAAAACTTTTAATCTCAATCAGATCCGATCAGATTTTGAAATCCCATTTTTTTTTATCCTGGATCAGACAAGTCGGCCAAATGTTGTCCCTGGAGTTTAAAGCAATTCAGGATAGGATCACCCTGATCCAGATTATGACTTTTCAAGATGACTAGATCCTGAATATCAGTGCTTTAATCCTACTGATCGCCATCTAGTGGATATGAAAAATAATACAAGGAAGACAAGAGACCACATTGCATCTATTGTCCGCAATTACTTTTGAAAGGTGATGACAGATGATGGGCTTTTTTTTTGTTGAAGATATTTTTTATTTAATCTAAATTACATTTGTGATTGACAATCTTTGTTGTGATACTTTTATGAGCATAAACATTTATGTCATCAACATTTGGTTGAAAACAAAATAGGCCACCACAAACGTGAGCAAAAAATGGAAAAATAAAATGTATTTTCCATGAAGGCTAAAAATGGTGTATTATTTCAGTTAACAAACTTTGCCATCTAATTTAAATTGAAACATATTTTAAAATAAATTGTACAGTACATGTTGCTGGGATGAGGATAATCCAGTTTTTTGGGATCAAACCGATCCCAATCCTGTGTTGTCGGTTTGAACTACCCGTTTTGAAGATTTGATCCAGATTAAAGCTTGGATTGGATTTTCTGATCTGATCGGATATCAAAGTGATCCTAATCCTGATTTTTTGGTTTTGAACTCCCCACAATCCAAATCTGATCAGATAGGGATTAAAAGCTTTGAACTTCTGGGCCCAGGTGATATAATGATAGAGGCTGTCCCATCCCACCCCATTCTCTATAAGCAGTTTATGAGAAATAAAGGATGCTCTATCATTTAATTAGCTGATTCAAAAATGTCAAATGAATCATGCTAATCCGACATGATCTACGTTCTACATGTCTCAGAGCACCAACACATTTAAAACAGAGAAGAAGAAATAAAGGATTACTTCATGAACTCAAAGAGCGTCTGGGCTTCACGGGGGAGTTCATCTCGGATCCGTCTTAATGCCCCTGTGTGTGATGCAATAATGTGTTTTTAAGGGGCAGCAGGGGGGACCATTGCCCTAGCCAAGTGGTTCTCAAACTTTTTCTGTCAGGCACCCCCTTTTGGAGAAAAAAAAAAGTTGGGCCCCCCCAACACAAATAGTCAGGCTCAGTGGCAGCGCCAGAGATTTATTTTGGGGGTGCTGTGGGGTAGCTTGATGTTTCATAGAGGGTGCTCAAACATTTAGGGTTTCCCATTAATGTACCGGTCGCTACAGTGGAATGTTCTACTGCAACACTCCCCACGCATATACACAGTGTACCCGTGACTGTTACATAATCAGCTCACGGCATATAGGTGTAAGCAGGGGTCAAGTGCTATTTTTATAGGTGGTGTGTGGACCTCACATAGGGGGGTCCGGGGGCATGCTCCCCCGGGAAGATTTATTTTTAAATATTGAAGTTAAAAGCATAAATCTGGTGCACTTTGAGAGCAACATGAAGAGATCTATGGATACATCTCTCAACACCCATTTGAAACAGAACTGTAAACAGATTTTCTTTATGGATATTTTACAAATCTATACAAATTATAACTATAATGATCATATAAATGTGTGCCTCGGAAATAATTGTTTACATTAATGGTGACCAAAACGTTTGAGACCCACTGAGCAGGGTTTCCGTTAGCCGGTAATTACCGGTTTTTAGCTGGTAAAATTTATAAAAAAAACGGTAAATTCAAAACCTGACGGTCAAAATGTCTGGTAATAATTAGGGAGGCTCCGATCGATCGGCCGCCGGTCATTATCGGCCGATATTCACTCTTAATAGTTTGATCGGTGCTCTCTATAAAGGCCGATCAGGAGAGCTGGATCTGATCGATATGGACATACACGCGAGTGAAGTGTAACCGGACGCAAGAGAGAGATCAGATCAGCTGCTGAGTCTGACCGAGACACGCAGCTCTGCAGGATCACCTGAAGCCCCGCCCTCTGTTTAGCGAGCTGCAGGCGCTGCATGAGAAACTGATGGGCTGTCAGGAGAGAGAGAGGGGAAAAGAGAGGCTCCGTTTCTCCCGTGTTATTATTCAAAGTTGATGTAAACTTCTGAATAATGTACGTTATCTACTACAAGTAGTTTGTTTGAATGTAATAATTATGTTGTTTGTTGTTTGTGGAATCATTTATTGAAAAATGAATCTGAATTTTTCGATCTGTTACGATTATAAACTGAAGCAATATAAAAATGAGCCCCGTGAACTGAGTTTTAAACTGAAGCATATCTGCTCATAGTCCGGTAATTACCTGCTAACGGAAACTCTGCTACACAACTATTATTATTGAAATATGACCGGTAAGTTTCAAATTAGTCCGGTAAAATGAATTATGCCCGGACATTTGACCGGCGAGAAAAAATCCTAGCGGAAACCCTGCCACTGAGATAACTTAGACTAAAGTTAACTATCTAAACAGTGAGAGAGTCCTTTAGCTCACTGAGTCTCTCAGTCTGACAGGAGAGGACTCTCCTCCACCTTGTTGTTGAAAAAACTTCTTACATCCGTTAGCATAGCTCGCTAGCACCAGAAGCTAACAACAACGATCTCCGGTAACGGTGCGCTCTCTCTCTCTCGCTCGCTCGCACGCACGCACACACACACACACACACACACACACACACACACACACACACACACACACACACACACACACACACACACACACACACACACACACAGAGCCGAGCTTTAATGAAACACATAGACCCAGACGTAATAGTACTGTCCTGTATCATATTATTTTCGAATCAATAATTTTTCAAAATATGATTTTTTTTTTTTTTTTTTTTAATAACCGTTTTTCCTCCTGGTCTCTCGCACCCCCCCCCCCCCCCCCCCCCTGTCATGCCTCTGCGCCCCCCACTTTGAGAACCACTGCCCTAGCCCTTTATTCTGATAGCACCCGAGTGTCCACTTCCACTCATATTGTCATTGAAGGTTTTGACAAAAGCAAAAAGAAGCATAATGAGTTTGTAATGTATTGAGCTGAGGACAGAGAGCATATCATTGGTTGCAGGGCAGTGTGCATAACTCAATTAAAAAGTAAACATTGATATATGCTTACTTCTGGAAAACAAATACATGTTTATTTTCTCGCATTGAAGAGAATATTATAAAATAATATGTAGTTCCTCTCTAGAGTTAAAGGATTTTTTTAAGGGGCCCTCTTATGCTTTTTGGGGGTTTTCCTCTGTAGGTTGTTGTGCATGTAAATAGCCTGCAAAGGGCTCTGGTTTCAGACAGAGGGTGAAAAGAGGTGCTGCAGCACAGGCAGTATGAGAACAATAAAGAGCTTTTTGAACATTAAAGCATGGAAAAAAGTCACAGTTGAGGCGCAAAATACAAATGTGAAAAATGTGCACATTCATTTGCATAATAGGGCCACTTAGTTTGTTTGACATGTTCAAGTGTAATTTTAATATCAGGACTCCACATCGTAATCAAAATGCAATGTTATTTTCTGTTCTCTTAAGTGATTACAGGGCAAATAAAACAACACTCCTCATATGCAGCACAACACAATACAGTTTTGACGTAATACAAAATAAATGTACACGGTGACTTTTACAAGTCTAAAAGTGACCGTGGCAGTCATAAGTATGTGGGTTGTTCTTCCACTGCTGTGTAGACCATCACAGATATCTAATGCAATATCTCTTAAATACATACTCTACACATATACTATACATTTTGTATTTCGTGTATGGGTAAAACTGTGTCAGTCACAGAACAGACAACCAAAGGGCAGGCCCAAAATGCATGCTTTGCAGTGGCGTGACTGCATCGGCGTAACCCGATGTGCAGAACCTTTCAAAAATGTTTATATTTTGCCTGATCTCTTTCCCAGACCAGAGTGGAGGCTTATGTGTTGGCGGCCAACATTGCAGATGCTACACATGTCCAGATTTTGAAATATACATCCATGATACTCTGCCTCCGCCCTAATACAATAGAGGCGAGTTGCATTCTGTTTGTGCATTACAAATGAAGCTATTTCTGGCCCTACAGTGAAATAATAAATCTGCAGAGCCTTAACTGTTGCCAATGAATCACACAGGTATATTGCAGTTTTGCCCTGCAGCTATTTTAGTGTGTGTTAAAAGTGTAACATCTGCTGTGGGGAGCGAAAAAGCCGACGAAAAAGATGTTGTTCTTATATCTGTTCAGCTGAGGAGGCTTTTATTGTTGACTTTCAATATTCCCAACTGGTTCATGATGAAGTGGTACGAGTGCTGTGAGATGATGCAGTAAACTGAAACATGCCACATCAGTCATCATGATTCCAGGGATGTTCGTGGAACACAATGCTACATTGGTGGTGTACTGCTGAGATGCAAAGATTTATTTTCATTTCTTTGATCAGCCTGGAGGTGAGGTTCAGATATATTTAGCAAACTATTTTCAGATGGATCAGTTCTTGTAACTGCATTTGGGCCAATCAGGGCGAGCCTACCTGAATGCGCGCGTAGGCACACAGTATATAAGGCGGCTACGCCTCCTGACTGTCATCCTTTTCTCTTCAGCGAGCAGGACAACACCTAACAGAGAAAATTAAAACGTTTGAAAGAAGAAGAAAGCATACCTTCATGGAGTCGCCACTTCTAGAGACTCGGGCCTGTCCTTCGTGCCCTGGCTTAATAGTGGGTGCTGATCCCCACCAACTCTATCTGCATCATACAAGTTAAAACATAATAGAGAAGTGTAAAACATTGAGAAGAATTATACTGTCGAACAAACAGCTTCTGTGTGAGGTTGGTAATATAAAGTCATCCTCGTACATTAGTTAGTTTGCTAGTTAGGTAACTGTATGCATTGTTATTGTTGATTTAAATTAGCTATGCTCGACGATGCAGACAGATAACGTCACAGTAGTGTTGAAGAGATTAACCTCACTATAAAATCTGTGTATCTGAAAAATATGAATCTCACATTTCCAGATGGTTCCAGAAATAACGTTAACGTAGATATTGCAACATGGTTTGTTGAGCTGGAGTTGATTATTGAAGCTTACTGGTTAACGTTACCATCACAATACACGAACAAACCCAAACGTTGTTTTTATTAATATTATTACCAATACTTACTAAGCATTTTATTATCATTACACTGGAGAAACCGACTTATTGTGGCAGCAGAACGTGAACATTGTAACTAAATGCCTGCATTTAAGGACGATAGCGTAGTCAATGCTTTAGGGACAAGGAAATGATTTGTTTAAATATTAGATATGACGTTATGTGTGCTTCTGTGACAATTAAGCTTATTCATTGCATTACATTTGTTAAAGATGTTCGTCTTTTACCCTTACGTGTGTGTGTGTGTTACAAATGAATGTGAATATGACATAGGACACATATTTAATTTGACTGTTTCATGAAAAACTATTCCAAAGTAACAGTAAAATAAAAAGGACCCCAAATAGACAATAATACACAATCCAACTGATAAGATACAGTAAGGGCTGTGACATCCAGCACTTTAAAAGATAATCCAAAAGATTATGACATGACGTTTGCATGTAAAAAGGTCTGTGACCAACACATTGTTACTTTACTATCTGTTTGTTTAAAGTTTCCAGGTGATGCAGACAGACCAGAGGATGCTGACCACGAGAGACAGACCTATTCCTAACATCAGTGAACTTCAGCATGGACTCAAAGGTACAAAGACCCCTTTCATACTGAACAAAGAATCGATAAACGTTCTGGTTTAAATAGATCAAGTAACAACTATAATACACTGATATACATGCCATTAAACATGACTAAATACTGACATCAGGGAAGTTGACTGTTCCTTCCTTGCAAAAAGTTACATTTAGATTTTAACAAGCAACAAGATTTTTTTGTCAGCTTTCACATGTCAATGTATTTAAGGCAATTATTATTTTACCTTGTGAAAATTACTACCATTTGTCTCTACATATTGTCTGTAAAAACGTGGTAAAAGTGGTTCTTGCAGTGAGACAACCCAACAGCACTAAGTTCTGATGACATCCATCCATCCATCTTCTCCCCCTTATCCGTGGTCGGGTCGCGGGGGTAGCAGTTCCAGCAGAGAGCCCCAAACTTCCTTTTCCCTGGCGACATCAACCAGCTCTGACTGGGGGGTCCCAAGGCGCTCCCAGGCCAGCGAAGAGATATAATCCCTCCACCTGGTCCTTGGTCTCTTCCCAGCTGGACGTGCCTGGAACACCTCCCTAGGGAGGCGCCCAGGTGGCATCCTAACTAGTTGCCCGAACCACCTCAACTGGCTCTTTTCGACGCGAAGGAGGAGCGGCTCAACTCCGAGTCCCTCCCTGATGACCGAACTTCTCCCCTTATCCCTAAGGGAGACACCATCCACCCGGCGGAGGAAACCCATCTCGGCCGCTTGTATCCGCGATCTCGTTCTTTCGGTCATGACCCATCCTTCATGACCATAGGTGAGGGTAGGAACGAAAATGGCCCGGTAGACAGAGAGCTTTGCCTTCTGGCTCAGCTCCCTTTTCGTCACAACGGTGCGGTAAAGCGACTGCAGTACCGCTCCCGCTGCTCCGATTCTCCGGCCCATCTCACGCTCCATTGTTCCCTCACTCGAGAACAAGACCCCGAGATACTTGAACTCCTTCACTTGGGGTAAGGACTCATTCCCTACTTGGAGTGGACAGTCCATCGGTTTCCTGCTGAGCACCATGGCCTCAAATTTGGAGGTGCTGATCCTCATCCCAGCCGCTTCACACTCGGTTGCGAACCGATCCAGTGAGTGCTGAAGGTCGCAGACCGATGAAGTCATTAGAACCACATCATCTGCAAAAAGCAGTGGTGCAATCCTTAGTCCACCGAACTGCAGACCCCCTCCCCCACGACTACGCCTCGAAATCCGATCCATGTATATTACAAACAGGATGACAAAGTTCTGATGACAGTTGAATATTATTTTAATAATGACATATATTTTAATGTTGATTAACTGCAGACTGTTCATTCATAATCTGATTATCTTTGTAGTACAAAGTGATGCATTTCAAAAACATATTCAAATAATGTTGTATTTATTTCTACAGCCCTCTAACGCACCTCTTTCATTAATAACACACTTACTCTGCAATAATGTCATATGTTTTATGTTAGGAAAGGACATACCTGAAGGACACAACTGCCTCACCGTTTTCTCTGAGGGGCAAGAAGACAATGAAAAGCTGATATGAGATTAAAGACCAATACAGGATATTCACTAAGAAGCTACACTTTTATTGTGAACACAAAGATCTGCACACTGAATAGTGTGTAGTCAAACAGGACCATGGCCTTTTATTGTGGCCAGCCTAAGGCACACCTGTGCAATAATCATGCTGTCTAATCAGCATCTTGATATGCCACACCTGTGAGGTGGGATGAATTATTTCGGCAAAGGAGAAGTGCTCACTATCACAGATTTTTTCAGATTTGTGAACAATATTTGAGAGAAATGGTTATTTTGTGTATATAGAAAATGTATTAGATCATTGAGTTCATCTCATGAAAAATGGGAGCAAAAACAAAAGTGTTGCATTTATATTTTTGCTCAGTGTAAATAAACATTGAAATACATTGCTTTTAAAATCGTTCTGTGTGACACGAAAAAAAGGGGGAAATCGTGTTGGTGAACACAAATCAATAGATTAAATGTTGTGACTATATCACATGAAATGCCATGAGACTGGGTTGTATGTAGGGCAACACGGGACTGGTGAAGGGAGGGGGGCTGTGGGTCAGTATAAGCTGTATCTGACCCCCCTGGACATAGTGCACTTGTGTTTTTCCCTTCCCCACTGGGGTCCGTGCACACTCTAAACCTGGTATGGCTATCAACAGCCTTGTTCAACGGCGTGGGTGTGGAGGATATATGCACGGCGGCGTCTTGGTCTACGCCAGGCCCCTTCATAAGGTTTTATCTCTTGGACATGTCTGGCTCCTTCTCATTGTCTGTGCTTGCTGGGGCAACACACGACTGGTGGGGGGGGGTCAGTAGGTATCTGCCCCCCCCTGGGACATAGTACACTTGTGTTTTTCCATTCCCCACAATCGTCCATGCACACTCTACACGGGGTAAGCGTGTATGAGTGTGGGTGACATGGTGCACTTACGTTCTCCCCATGCTCCTTAGGGACCTGGATAACGTAGTGTGCAGTGTATAGTCACTTGCACTAGTACCTGCAGGGTGGAGCTATGGGCCTATTCAGACCAATTAGGCTCTACCCAGCCACGTAAGCTGCGACCCCGACTTCTCCTCGGTCACAACCGGATGATGGGAAGTTGGGGTGCGGTGGCTGTTGGCGGATCAATGTTGTAGGGCGTTTATCCATCGGGGCTCCACCCACTGTACCCATAGAGTCCAGTAGAGGGCAGAGCCTGTGTGAGATAGAACAAGGGGTTACGTATTGTAACCCTAGGTCTATACGCACAGGTGGAGACCTCTACCTAGGGGCTATGTCTTTCCTGTGCCGCTCGCTGAAGAGGGTGTAGGATGACAGTCAGGAGGCGTAGCCTCCATATATACTGTGTGCCTGCGCGCGCATTCAGGTAGGCTCTCCCTGATTTGTCGGCTACGTTTATACAATGTGTGAACGCTCGCGTATCATTGATGAGAGTAGTACCCATAGAGTCCTCTGTGAGGGCCTAAGATATTCTACAAAATAATATTTAAAAACATAAAAAAAATAGATATATTTTTTTATATATTGTTGTAGTTATATTTTTCATTAGTTTTACCAAAATAACTTGATTTAATTGTAGTTAAAATAATATTTCCAAAGAAATAAATCCTTCGATTCTGCCTATTCAGTTGCTGTTGGAATGTGAATGGTTATATGAAAGAAGCTCGTCTCTGCGAGTTACTGTGAAGACAGGAGCTGTTGGTGGTCCAGCTATGAATTCACAGAGGGCCAGCTGTAGTAACTGAACGAGAGAGTAATGTCAAATGACAGTACAATTGACCAATCATATCTTCCCTCTAACTGGGTGGGTTTTATTATCGCGGACTTTATGACAAGTTCAGCCCGCTGTGAAACTTTTATTGTTTCCATAGCAACAACAACTTCCTGTCAACAGCGTTAACTCACCTTCAAAATAAAAGCATGCCAAATTACACTTAAGACATACAACTGCAATGAAAGTAACAAACACAATGAAATATCCTATTCAATTTCAAAGAACACAAATGTGGTTATTTACAGGTGTTGTGTGTTCGAGGGTCGCTTTCATTGATGCGTTTTGCACCCCGGCCGGCCCGTGGTTTTGATATTCCGCTGAAGTATACGCTGTGACATAACTCGGCTCGGCTCACCAACTCTTTCGGCTCCCAAACGGCTCTTCAGTTTACCACATATTATACCTTTTATAATTAAATCAAATGTAGCCCTGTTTTGACTAATGAATGATTTATATGTGTGTACACATATATCACTTAAATTATCCAATACATCATTTATACTGAAGTATTCAAAAGTAAAAATTACATGTTTAATAAATGATTTGCTGTGGCCAATTGTTTTCATTGCATTTACAGACCCTTGTAACTCTCTGATCCCACCCAATGAATGCACTGACTTTCTTGTAGAACCACGCTACACAAAGCAGATAGCAACACCTATAAAAACTCAAGCATAGACATTTAAAAAAAGGGGCTACCGTATCGACATTTTAAAATGATATTTAAAGAAAAGGCCCTGACAAAACAGCAGGGCTCTATTTCAGTAACTATTAACTGTAGAAAAAAAGACAGCAACAGCTGACATCAAATCTCTGCTGAGCCTAACGGCCCCTACACACGGCGGCGTGCGTTGCCGCTTCAACGCTTCTGCCCATTCACTTTGAATGGGGTGACGTCACGATTCGCCGAACTGCATTGTGGGAGCAAAGCGTAGCTTCTCTCGCGGTGCTCGCTGCAAAAGTAGAGCAATGTTCTACTGTTGCCGCCTCGACGGAGGCGTCAGCCAATCAAATCCCTCGTATGAAAATCTGACAGTACAAGCACGAGCCAATCAAACACGTGTATGTTGGGAGAGCCAGACCGCAGTTATTTCCCATATGTCAAAAAATGGAGGAGAAAATGATCGTGGCGGTAGGGAATCACCCGGTATTATATGACCAGTCCCTCTTTACCTACAGGGATACAGACCAGAGGAGCCAGGCATGGGGGGAGGTGGCGGAGACAGTGGGTGAAACTGGTAGGTTTTCGCCTGTTTGGGGAGTTTATATCCAGTGTACTTAGTTTGAATGGACAGCTAGCAAGCATAGACAGTATATTTTGCCAGCATGGATGTAGCATGAATGTTGCATAAAATAGCACCATAGACATTAATGTCATACATGTTCATCATATAAAGTGTGACATGTAAAAACTTGTATGCAATTGACAGTGATAAAGGGATTTGGTTTTCATTAATGGAGGAACAATTTAGTAAATTCTTCAAGTAATTCAAGAAATTAAGTTTATTATTTAATTTCATTAGAGGAAGTATGCAGGACAAAATGGAAGTCACTGAGGGACAGATTCAGAAAGGAGAAAACCAAGGAGAAAGAAGCAAAGAGAAGCGGGGCAGGGTCGTCCGGGGGATATAAGCCCTGGCGTTTCACAGCAGTGATGGGGTTTTTAACCCCATTTATCATTGACCGTGAGACGTGCAGCAATGTCCCCCGGCAGACCCTGCCTCCATCCAACTTGGTGCCAGAGGCAGAGAACCAGCTAGAAAGCCAGCCAAGTGTCAGCCAGCCGACCGACAGTCAACAAGCCGAGGCAAGGGAGACAGGACAGGAGGTGATTGTTGAGGACCTGGACCGGGGAAAGAGGAGTAGGGGAAGGGAGATGTCCTCCATCAGTCCTCTGTTCGTGCCACCACCTCAACCTCCACCACCCCCACCAGTAGTGGTGGAAGATGAGGATGAGTTATTTTTCAGGAGCCTCTTGCCTGCCATGCGAAGGCTGTCCATATCAAAGAGGACAAGAGTCCGATTTGAAATGCACAAATTAATTTTTGAGGCAGAGCAGGAGATGGAAGAGAACTGATTTTTTTGTTTGTAATTCTCACACACACATATACTACACTACACTACATGTTTTACACTTATCCAATCATCACACACTTACATAAATACAAGTTATTTAAAAAGTATGTTATGACTGTACTGTGTCTTCACTTGTTCATGTGGTTTGTCAGTTGCAACATACCAGAAGCTTCATGTATGTCGATATATAATGTGCTGTCTTCTGTACAATTGTCCATGTGAAAACCTATTGAAATTATGAGTGGTTTATCAGTAAAAACAGGGCTGAAGGAAAAAGGTTGTTAGCAATATCATAATATCAATTCAAGAAATATGTTTATAAGGAATGTTTTATTTTGAAATGGCTCATTTGGAATATTTGCTTTTTAAAGAAAATATGGGTAGCTCTTAAAAGAGCTTTTGGTTTGGAGGCTCTTAAAAGAGCCATGGTGACCCTACACCACGTTATGCTGCCATGGCACTGCACCCTCCTCATTGAAATAGGAGCAGAAGTTCTCCCGCAGTTGGAGCGATCTGCGTGTGGCATTGTTGGAGCCCATCCTCGGTACATCACGCAGGGTTGGAGTATCTGGAGCTTCATCCGTGGACTCCTCGACAGGTGTGCGTGATTTCCTTCTTATCGTCTTCCTGCGGAGGAAGTTGTGCAACACACAGGCGGCCTTCACACACAACTCTGTTACCTGTATCTCCGCTATCTCAATGATACCTGTTATCTGTAACTGTGTTACCGCCGGAGTAGCCAGCGCCAGCCAATCAAATCCCGTTTCTGAAAATCTGACAGCTCAAGCGCTAGCCAATCAAACCGCATCTAAGCTGGGAGAGATATCCCGCAGTTCATTTCTATATTTCAAAAAAAGATGGAGGAGAAACTGATTATCTTCGTAGCAAATCACCCGGTTTTGTATGACCAGACCCTCTTCACCTACCGGGATACAAACCGGAAGAACCAGTCATGGAGGGAGGTGGCAGAGACAGTGGGTGAAACTGGTAGGTTTTCGCCTGTTTGGGGAGTTTATATATATATATATATATTGCTTACATAAAATCCCCGGGGTTTTTTGCTTTGTATGTCGGGGGCGGGAGATTCATGTGATTGGTTGTTGGTCGCGTTGCTCGAATAAAATCCCCAAGCTTCAGACACGCCCAGCTCCAAGCTTTTTTTGAAGCTGTAGTGTGTAGTGTGCTCCGTAATACACTTCCCTCTCCTGCCTGTGCCATTGAAATAACCAATTTGGCTCGGTTCAGCGCACACTGTAATGGCCGCGCTCTTCATCGAAGGCATTGTGCTTTGATTGCGCTGTCAACTCGCTGTGATTCCGTTTTTAGAAAACAAATGGCAATTTAAGTTTGTGCTCGCTTAAATGAGATGGTCTTGCTCTCTTCTCCATTTGCTTTATTCTCGTTCTACATAATGAGGACCGTTTGACGAGCAAACAAACCCTCTGCTTGCTCTTCTGCTGACATTGCCGTCACTTCGCCGGCATCTGTTTGGATACTCCTGCATGCTCTCTCAAAGGAGGCATCTGAAAATGCTTTGAGAACACCATGAAGGTGTCTCGGATAGTATTTGATGTCGTGATGTTAGCGCTAAAGGTAGATTTTCTTCCATTCCAAAAATACCAAAATCTGTTGTCCAATGTATATTAATAAACCGCTTTCAAAATAAAACAAGGAAAACACATTTTTCTTGGAAATAGAATTTCGCGGTATCTTCTTCCTCCTGCACCGTGCATAAGACCTTTAGCCCCGCAGTGAAGGCTTTACAAACATGCTGCTTTCAGATGCATGCACCTGCTGTTGGAGAGGCCTGACATGCCATGTTGGGGAGATGGATTCTGGGTAATGGTCCAGGAACAGTCTGGGCTTTAAGCTGTCACACAGAGGAACCCACAGAGATAATGGGAAAAAGAACAGGAGCCAGGAATCCCACAGACCTTTGAATGGGAGGTGGTATTCCCCTCCATGTCAATCTGCTGCTCATTTCATTTGAGGGCCGCTGGGAAACATTCAATAATCCCATAATGGAGATAGAAGCTTTGTCACGGTGCAGGGTGAGAAAACTGCTTGTATTGAAATGCCTTATTTGCTCAACATGTAAACAAAAGCCCTTATTCTTTTGATTTAAGTGGACCCATCATGCTTATTACGTTACCATTGATGGTTAGCAGGCTCGATGTTGAGTCAAGGCAACATAATAAAGGAGACGGTAGCCGAAAGTAATCAAAAAAATGTAATTAATAATTACCACCATGGTTGAACAAAGGAAATATAAAGTAATGACAGACAAGAACACATACTGCACAGACACTATCAGCCCCAGACAAAGGGGAAAGCAGAATACTCATACATGAGGTAATGACGAGACAAGACACACCTGGGTTAATTACAAATGGGTACACCTGGAGGGGAAACGATAAGGACTACAAAACCATAACAGGAAACTACAGCTAGACATGACACATCACACTAGGAGTGCCTGATCAGGGCACAAACACATAACAATGCTATGTTTGACAAATATATTGTAGGGCCATTCCTATATAAAACATTTAGTTTTTTTTCAAAATAAAAAAAACAGATCATGCATTTTAGCCATGCCTCATTTCGCTCTATTTGCTCTATTCCAGCCCTGTTTTTGCAAGGGCTGATTCTGTGACGTAGCTTTAATGCAAATGAGCTGCAGCTGACCACACCCCCCTGCAGAAGAGGGGGGCGAGGCACGGCCCCGGCACGAGCGTATGCAAATGTGTAAAACGTATGCTAATATTGTTCATGAAAATAAATACTGGAGTATATGGTGTTATGCAATCTTTCATTTCATTCTGTCATTGTACATGGCGTTACTATTATATTATATGATATACTACACAGCAATGGCATAACACCCATTTTTTGATGACAAAAAAAGTCCAAACACAACCTTTTGCTTTTGAAATCTGCATATACTTTACCCATCAAACATGAATAATCATGACACATTTTATATAAACTGTCGTGACTTTATTGTCTAAATTAACGGTTCATTGAACCCATAAAAAATACAGTATGCAGCTTCGGTGGGTCAGTCTGACATGCAGAATCTATCATCTATCATCACAGGTTTTCCGCTGGTAGTATGTGAGGTGCTGGCCTGTATAGAAGAAACATAGTTAGAACAAAACCATCTCAATTTAGTATTCAGGATGAGAAAATACTATTTGGATAATTATAATCTGAAATCCCAAAAGATGGGGGCTAACATTGTCTATTTAGCCAAGCTGATGTGTTGGAGAGGGGCTGAGCTCAGTATGTGATGAGTGCTAGCCGCTGATTAGCCAAGTCCCATCAACGGAGCTGTGCAGCGTTGTGTTTTTCCCCCCTCCTTGCAACAATTGCGCACAGATACACACACTATTGTATCCTAACAGTCGTGCACACACACACACACATATTATGTGCGCAAACAAGTAATAAAGACTGCTGAATCACATCACGTCTCATCTATATGCTACAAGCTACATGCTACGTAGTAGAGATAACTTTATCAGGAAAAACATCGCTAAATAAAAAGGAATGCAAATATTAACATGGAAAAATGTACAGCTTCCAAATTGAATGTGTCCAGGGGCCTCATTTATAACGCCGTGCATAGGATTCACGTGGGAAGGTTACTTACGTAGTACAAAGCAAAAAAAATAGGTAGGCCTACAAACATTTTTCGATTCACAAAACATTGCGTACCGGCGAGGGAAGTGCGTACGGCACATCCTACGCCTGTTTCCCTTTATCACAATCGACTCGAAATGCGGCTCAGCTTTTCCGCAAAAGCTTCACGTAACGCCCATATATGCCTATACATAGTCAAAGACACGCCTATTCATTCATTTTGACTGACTGCATTAAGAAGATCGCAGGAAATGACGACAGAACAGCTAAAAAAAAACATCTCACACCGTGACAGATTTTGGTTATGTTGGGGAGGTCGAGATAAATCATAGTGTTTGGTGGATGCAATTTGAACCAGAGTAGCAGCATGGAGGTCGGATCATCACCAAAATAAATAAGTGGTCCGAAAAAAGTTAATGACAAAAATAATACACATAACCTTCCTCAGGCAGTGTGTTTGCACCGGGGTCCAGACACCCCCTTGATGAGAAACTGTAAGAAATGATCGGGGAATCCCTCCGGAGTGGAGACATGACGACTGGATCTGAATTATTTGTTTGTATTTGGTGGTTTGTGTTCCCGCTTTTGATCAGCAACTCTCAATCAATCAATCAATGTTTATTTATATAGCCCAATATCACAAATGTTACATTTGTCTCAGTGGTCTTCACAGTGTGTACAGAATATCAGTATGACAATACGACACCCTCTGTCCTTAGACCCTCACATCGTACAAGGAAAAACTTCCGAAGAAAACCCACAGTTTAAAGGGGAAAATGGGAGAAACCTCAGGGAGAGCAACAGAGGAGGGATCCCTCTCCCAGGACGGACAGACGTGCAATAGATGCCGTGTGTAAATTGAAAAGATAATACATTTGCAACATAGGTAGTCCAAATGTTTTGAAATGCATGTGTGTATAATAGGAAGATGAATCCATGAGGATATCCACCCAGGACCGATGATCCAGGACTACAGCCACAACTCGCTATCCAGGGCTCGCGATCCAGGACACAGGACCGCAGGATCATCCATGACTCCCGGATCCCGGCGTATATAGACACCAAAAAGAAAGGAAATGTGGGGAAGCTGGGTTAATCGGAACATAGAATACACAGGTATAGACAGAGAGAAGGAAGAAGTAAGATGTCCCCCGACAAACTATATCAGCAAAACTAGCGGCTGAATCTAATCAGCCCTAACTATAAGCTTTATCAAAAAGGAAGGTCTTAAGCGCACTCTTAAAAACGGATAGGGTGTCTGCCGCCCGAACACAAACTGAAAGCTGATTCCACAAATGTGGAGCTTGATAAGAAAAGGCTCTGGCTCCCATTGTACTTTTAGAGACTCTAGGAACAACCAACAACCCTGCATTCTGGGAACGCAATGCCCTACTAGGACAGTAGGGTATAATGAGTTATTTAAGGTAAGATGGCGCCTGCCCTGAAGGGCTTTGTAGGCGAGAAGAATAATTTAAAATGATATCCTGGTTCTATAGGGAGCCAGTGTAAGGCAGCCAGAACAGGAGTAATGTGGTCCCTTTTCCTAACTCTGTACACGAGCTGCAGCATTTTGAATCAGCTGAAGCCGACTTGACTGACTTCTTGGTACTCCCTGATAATAAAGAGTTACAATAATCCAGCCTAGAAGTAACAAATACATGGACTAGTTTCTCTGCATCGTTTTGAGGCAAGATATGCCTGATTTTTGCAATGTTACGTAGATGGAAGTAGGGCGGTCCTTGAAATTGATTTTATGTGGGCGTTAAAGGATAAATCCTGATCAAATATAACACCAAGATTCCTTACAGTCTCACTGGAGGCCAAATTAATGCCATCCATAGTTAGTATATCTTTAGATAATTTGTTTCGTAGATTCTTCGGGCCAAGTTTTGGTCGTGTTTAGCATCAAAAAGTTTAAGGTCATCCACGTTTTTAAGTCCTTGAGGCAGTCTTGAATTTTATTTAGATGATTAATTTCATCAGGCTTGATTGATAAATATAGTTGAGTATCATCGGCATAACAATGAAAGTTTACAGAATGATTCCTTATAATATTGCCTAACGGAAGCATATAATAATGTGAACAAAATAGGGTCCGAGCACTGAGCCCTGTGGCACTCCATGGCTAACTTTGGTTTGCGTGGAAGATTCATCGTTAACACGTACAAAACTGAGAGCGTTCAGATAGATAGGACCTAAACCACCTAAAGCAGTTCCTGTATGCCACTAAGTGCTCTAGTCTTTGCAATAGGATATCATGGTCGATAGTATCAAATGCAGCACTGAGATCGAGCAAAACAAGAATAGAGACAAGTCCCTTGTCTGAGGCTATTAGAATGTCATGTGTGACTTTAACCAGAGCTGTCTCTGTGCTATGATGTGTTCTAAAGCCAGACTGAAAATCTTCAAATAAATCATTGTTTTTTAAGTAATCACACAGCAGTTTTGCGACCGCTTTCTCAAGAATCTTTGAGAGGAATGGAAGATTAGAAATAGGTCTATAGTTGGCTAAAACCTGCTACTTTGAATGATTGTGGAACATAGCCTGATAATAAAGACATCATTTCATTTCAAACCTTTATTTATACAGATAAAATCCCATTGAGATCATTGATCTGTTTTCCAAGGGAGAACTGTTCAAGTAGTTCCACATGAAACATAAAAGCATAAACAGAACAACAAAAGGACATCATCCAGCATCATTTACATAGTTATCCACATAAACAGATACCAAGTTGGCACATTTAATAAAACCACAGCATTCGATCTCAGGCAGTAGCCACTTAAAATCTTCCGTGAGATCAGGGAGCAGATATAAGATGGAAGTTTCCCTAGCATGGCTTTGTATATAAAAATGTACCAGTGACTGAGCCTCCATACAGTTAGTGAAAGCAAACCAGCCCTTGCATACAGGGTACAGTGATGGGTTAATGCTTTACAGTTTGTCACAAATCTCAGTGCACTGTGATACGCAGCATCTAACTTGACCAGGCAATTGGCAGGTGCATTCATATAGACCAGATCCCCATAGTCCAGCACAGGTAAAAAGGTCACAGTGATTAGCCTTCTCCTGGCCTCAAGCGAGAAACAGGACTTGTTTCTGAAAAAGAACCCTAGCCTAACCCTCAGTTTTTTTAGCAGGTTATTGACATGAAGTTTAAAAGAGAGACAATCATCAAGCCAGATACCAAGGTATTTGTAACAGGCAACAACTTCAAGTTTTGTTCCTTGCGTAGTTACAATATCTAAAACAGGCTCTGGTGTCTTTTTTGCTTTTGAAAAGAGTATTACCTTGGTTTTATCCACATTTAAAAGAAGCTTTAATTCAGAGAACTGAGTCTGAATAGTGTTAAAAACAGCCTGTAATTTAACACCAGCCTCCTTAATGGAGGGACCTGCACAATACATCACAGTATCATCCGCATAAAAATGTAAAGTAGCTTCGTTAATACATATGGAGAATAAAAGTGGTCCTAAAACAGAAGCTTGTGGGACACCATTAGAAATGCTTAACCACTCAGAAGACAGTCCATCAAAATGAACACATTGGGACCTTTCAGAGAGGTAGTTCACAAACCACCCCACTGCAAGGCTGGATAGGCCAATACTGAGTAGCCTCTGCTTTAAGATGAGATGATCAACGGTGTCAAACGCATTTTAACACATTTTAACCCGAAATTAAATGGTGTTTTGTTTTTAACAATGTACTAACATAGCGAGACATTCCGACACCAGACAAATTGTGCGGGTAGATTAGTAAACCTGGTGTTTACTCTTCAGGCTTCGCGCCGGGATCTTCGGGCAGTTGAATGGTATGCACCCTCTATTCAAAAAGAGAACGGAGCGAAAAATACTAACAACAAATTGTGTCAGGTGCGCGTGACCTGCTCCGCTGCGCGTGCATCATTTCCAAAGTGCTTCCACAGCAGTGACACACATCTGTGGATAATCATTTATACGAAAATGGTTAAATCAACCATCACTAAACGCCAGCAACACTGCATCTACTGCAGACCGTAGCAACAGGTCAGATGGGGACATCACGTGACCCTCCGTTGTGGACACTAGCTTACCGCCTGACTCGCCGCCCTCAACCCCGGAGCAGCACTCTTCGTCGCCCGAAACTACGCCGCCCCTCTGCGGCCCGCAGGTGCCAGCCAGGATACCACGGCAAAACGAGCCTGCCCAGGTATATCTAAACAAGTACCCGCCTGTACAGTGGGTTAGGTGGTCATTTTGCAGCTCGTGGTATACAAATAGACAAGGGCTATGTGAAAATAGTGCCATATTCTGCCATGCCTGTAGAAATGTTGGGTCAAAAATAATGCATATACAATAGCACAGATGCCTTCACCACGAATGGCTACAAAAAGATCTCATATCCCAAGCTTATCAACAAGCTAATGTTGCAGCTGAAATGTTTCCAGGTCACAAATTCAACCTCACATGATGATGTGATACCAGTTTTCAAGGACAGTAAATGTTCTCTTCCCAGAGTATATGATGGGACCAAGGTGATGTTTAGTAGGCTACATGGTTTTAATAATACTTTTGCTTTTCAATGTTTGCCATTTCAAACCATGAGCTGGTTCAAATAATATTTGCCTTGATTTACAATATGTTCTCATTTGTTTTATCAGTACAGTTTTGAAGCTTTTGTGCTTTTCTTTGCCACAGTCCACTTTGGACTATATGAAATATTTCAGGATTGCACTAAAAGTGCACTCACTTGAAATGTTCTCACTTGCTTGGTTTCAAAACATAACAAATGCCATAATCTGTTCATGGGGACCATCAATGCTATTTTTCATTGCTGTTGCCGGTCACTACTGCTCATGTAAACTTGCTACTGCTGTAACCTCAGAGGCACCCTGAGTCATTTTGTTCTGGAACCGGGCCTGTACACGGCCATATGCTAAACCACTACAGAGCCCATTCCGTGTCCTGTTAGTGTTTACTTCCTCTCCGCCTTCTTCTGGTGATTTATCTGACGTCCAGCGCTCCGTCTTTTAACCTCTTTTCCTTTCTCTTTCTTGATCCTCCTTAGCAACCTTCATTATAGTCCTTGACAGCGGTCTGTACTGTATTAACAACGTGTCACATGTTAAGAATTTACAATCAGAATCGAGTATTCGGGTAACCGGGCCAGCCGGTTTCCTAGGATCTAGCTTAGATAAGGCTTCATGAACAACATCAACAGTAAAAGGGGTAAAACTGAAAGGGTTTTCCAGACCACGTTGTTCAGAGTCACAGACTGTGGTGTTTACAGAAGCATAGTTAGTGACAGAATCAAATAGAGAACCACAGGACACAAAATGCTCATTAAAGCAATTTAGCATAGTAGCCCTGTCCGATATAGGGCCAGATGCTGTGGTAAGGCACGGAGGTAGCTCATTACGGATCTCACCGGTTGATATCGATTTTATTGCTTTCCAACATTTCCTAGGATTATTTAGGTTTTCTGTGGTAACTGACAAATAGTACTTCGACTTTGCACTTTTTACATTTGAAGTGAAGCTATTCCTTAGCTGCCTAAAACGCAGCCATTCTATCTCTGAGCCTGATTGCCTAGCCTTTGCCCAGGCCTTGTTTCTCTCATGAAGGAGACTAGACAGCTCAGCAGAAAACCAAGGATTGTCTCGTCCCTTTACTCTAAATGTACGCAGGGGTGCATGTCTATCAATGATCTCCATAAAACCAAGATAAAATAAGACCATGCGGTTTCAACATCAGCACACAGATCGATTTTACCCCAATCAAAATCAAACTCATGCACAAAACCCTGCTCCACAAAATGTTTTATATCTCTCGATGATAATGCGAGGTTTAACATTTTGGACCTTAGTGTCCCTAATTGTGGCTACAACACAGTGATCGCTCAGATCATTTGCAAATACTCCCACAGAAGAATATTTATGGGGAACATTAGTTAAAATGAGATCAATTAGGGAGGATTTATTTGGGGACTTAATATTTGGGCGAGTAGGACTGTCCACAATCTGAGTAACATTTAAAGAGATACAAAGGTTTTTAAAATCCTCTGACACTGCAGTTAACCAGTCCCAGTTAAAATCTCCAAGTAGCACTATTTCCTTGTAGTCTAGTTGTGATAAAATTTCTAGTGAAGACAAGGAGTCTTTGACAGCTGAGGGGGGTCTGTAGCGGCCCACCACCATGACCTGTTGACCCTTTGCCATCCACTTTTATTGTGAACACAAATCTGCACACTGAATAGTGTGTAGTCAAACAGGACCATGGCCTTTTATTGTGGCCAGCCTAAGGCACACCTGTGCAATAATCATGCTGTCTAATCAGCATCTTGATATGCCACACCTGTGAGGTGGGATGAATTATTTCGGCAAAGGAGAAGTGCTCACTATCACAGATTTTTTCAGATTTGTGAACAATATTTGAGAGAAATGGTTATTTTGTGTATATAGAAAATGTATTAGATCATTGAGTTCATCTCATGAAAAATGGGAGCAAAAACAAAAGTGTTGCATTTATATTTTTGCTCAGTGTAAATAAACATTGAAATACATTGCTTTTAAAATCGTTCTGTGTGACACGAAAAAAAGGGGGAAATCGTGTTGGTGAACACAAATCAATAGATTAAATGTTGTGACTATATCACATGAAATGCCATGAGACTGGGTTGTATGTAGGGCAACACGGGACTGGTGAAGGGAGGGGGGCTGTGGGTCAGTATAAGCTGTATCTGACCCCCCTGGACATAGTGCACTTGTGTTTTTCCCTTCCCCACTGGGGTCCGTGCACACTCTAAACCTGGTATGGCTATCAACAGCCTTGTTCAACGGCGTGGGTGTGGAGGATATATGCACGGCGGCGTCTTGGTCTACGCCAGGCCCCTTCATAAGGTTTTATCTCTTGGACATGTCTGGCTCCTTCTCATTGTCTGTGCTTGCTGGGGCAACACACGACTGGTGGGGGGGGGTCAGTAGGTATCTGCCCCCCCCTGGGACATAGTACACTTGTGTTTTTCCATTCCCCACAATCGTCCATGCACACTCTACACGGGGTAAGCGTGTATGAGTGTGGGTGACATGGTGCACTTACGTTCTCCCCCATGCTCCTTAGGGACCTGGATAACGTAGTGTGCAGTGTATAGTCACTTGCACTAGTACCTGCAGGGTGGAGCTATGGGCCTATTCAGACCAATTAGGCTCTACCCAGCCACGTAAGCTGCGACCCCGACTTCTCCTCGGTCACAACCGGATGATGGGAAGTTGGGGTGCGGTGGCTGTTGGCGGATCAATGTTGTAGGGCGTTTATCCATCGGGGCTCCACCCACTGTACCCATAGAGTCCAGTAGAGGGCAGAGCCTGTGTGAGATAGAACAAGGGGTTACGTATTGTAACCCTAGGTCTATACGCACAGGTGGAGACCTCTACCTAGGGGCTATGTCTTTCCTGTGCCGCTCGCTGAAGAGGGTGTAGGATGACAGTCAGGAGGCGTAGCCTCCATATATACTGTGTGCCTGCGCGCGCATTCAGGTAGGCTCTCCCTGATTTGTCGGCTACGTTTATACAATGTGTGAACGCTCGCGTATCATTGATGAGAGTAGTACCCATAGAGTCCTCTGTGAGGGCCTAAGATATTCTACAAAATAATATTTAAAAACATAAAAAAAATAGATATATTTTTTTATATAGTTGTAGTTATATTTTTCATTAGTTTTACCAAAATAACTTGATTTAATTGTAGTTAAAATAATATTTCCAAAGAAATAAATCCTTCGATTCTGCCTATTCAGTTGCTGTTGGAATGTGAATGGTTATATGAAAGAAGCTCTCTGCGAGTTACTGTGAAGACAGGAGCTGTTGGTGGTCCAGCTATGAATTCACAGAGGGCCAGCTGTAGTAACTGAACGAGAGAGTAATGTCAAATGACAGTACAATTGACCAATCATATCTTCCCTCTAACTGGGTGGGTTTTATTATCGCGGACTTTATGACAAGTTCAGCCCGCTGTGAAACTTTTATTGTTTCCATAGCAACAACAACTTCCTGTCAACAGCGTTAACTCACCTTCAAAATAAAAGCATGCCAAATTACACTTAAGACATACAACTGCAATGAAAGTAACAAACACAATGAAATATCCTATTCAATTTCAAAGAACACAAATGTGGTTATTTACAGGTGTGTGTGTTCGAGGGTCGCTTTCATTGATGCGTTTTGCACCCCGGCCGGCCCGTGGTTTTGATATTCCGCTGAAGTATACGCTGTGACATAACTCGGCTCGGCTCACCAACTCTTTCGGCTCCCAAACGGCTCTTCAGTTTACCACATATTATACCTTTTATAATTAAATCAAATGTAGCCCTGTTTTGACTAATGAATGATTTATATGTGTGTACACATATATCACTTAAATTATCCAATACATCATTTATACTGAAGTATTCAAAAGTAAAAATTACATGTTTAATAAATGATTTGCTGTGGCCAATTGTTTTCATTGCATTTACAGACCCTTGTAACTCTCTGATCCCACCCAATGAATGCACTGACTTTCTTGTAGAACCACGCTACACAAAGCAGATAGCAACACCTATAAAAACTCAAGCATAGACATTTAAAAAAAGGGGCTACCGTATCGACATTTTAAAATGATATTTAAAGAAAAGGCCCTGACAAAACAGCAGGGCTCTATTTCAGTAACTATTAACTGTAGAAAAAAGACAGCAACAGCTGACATCAAATCTCTGCTGAGCCTAACGGCCCCTACACACGGCGGCGTGCGTTGCCGCTTCAACGCTTCTGCCCCATTCACTTTGAATGGGGTGACGTCACGATTCGCCGAACTGCATTGTGGGAGCAAAGCGTAGCTTTCTCTCTGCGGTGCTCGCTGCAAAAGTAGAGCAATGTTCTACTGTTGCCGCCTCGACGGAGGCGTCAGCCAATCAAATCCCTCGTATGAAAATCTGACAGTACAAGCACGAGCCAATCAAACACGTGTATGTTGGGAGAGCCAGACCGCAGTTATTTCCCATATGTCAAAAAATGGAGGAGAAAATGATCGTGGCGGTAGGGAATCACCCGGTATTATATGACCAGTCCCTCTTTACCTACAGGGATACAGACCAGAGGAGCCAGGCATGGGGGGAGGTGGCGGAGACAGTGGGTGAAACTGGTAGGTTTTCGCCTGTTTGGGGAGTTTATCATCCAGTGTACTTAGTTGGAATGGACAGCTAGCAAGCATAGACAGTATATTTTGCCAGCATGGATGTAGCATGAATGTTGCATAAAATAGCACCATAGACATTAATGTCATACATGTTCATCATATAAAGTGTGACATGTAAAAACTTGTATGCAATTGACAGTGATAAAGGGATTTGGTTTTCATTAATGGAGGAACAATTTAGTAAATTCTTCAAGTAATTCAAGAAATTAAGTTTATTATTTTAATTTCATTAGAGGAAGTATGCAGGACAAAATGGAAGTCACTGAGGGACAGATTCAGAAAGGAGAAAACCAAGGAGAAGAAGCAAAGAGAAGCGGGGCAGGGTCGTCCGGGGGATATAGCCCTGGCGTTCACAGCAGTGATGGGGTTTTTAAACCCATTTATCATTGACCGTGAGACGTGCAGCAAATGTCCCCCCGGCAGACCCTGCCTCCATCCAACTTGGTGCCAGAGGCAGAGACCAGCTAGAAAGCCAGCCCAGAGTGTCAGCAGCCGACCGACAGTCAACAAGCCGAGGCAAGGGAGACAGGACAGGAGGTGATTGTTGAGGACCTGGACCGGGGAAAGAGGAGTAGGGGAAGGGAGATGTCCTCCATCAGTCCTCTGTTCGTGCCACCACCCTCAACCTCCACCACCCCCACCAGTAGTGGTGGAAGATGAGGATGAGTTATTTTTCAGGAGCCTCTTGCCTGCCATGCGAAGGCTGTCCATATCAAGAGGACAAGAGTCCGATTTGAAATGCACAAATTAATTTTTGAGGCAGAGCAGGAGATGGAAGAGAACTGATTTTTTTGTTTGTAATTCTCACACACACATATACTACACTACACTACATGTTTTACACTTATCCAATCATCACACACTTACATAAATACAAGTTATTTAAAAAGTATGTTATGACTGTACTGTGTCTTCACTTGTTCATGTGGTTTGTCAGTTGCAACATACCAGAAGCTTCATGTATGTCGATATATAATGTGCTGTCTTCTGTACAATTGTCCATGTGAAAACCTATTGAAATTATGAGTGGTTTATCAGTAAAAACAGGGCTGAAGGAAAAAGGTTGTTAGCAATATCATAATATCAATTCAAGAAATATGTTTATAAGGAATGTTTTATTTTGAAATGGCTCATTTGGAATATTTGCTTTTTTAAAGAAAATATGGGTAGCTCTTAAAAGAGCTTTTGGTTTGGAGGCTCTTAAAAGAGCCATGGTGACCCTACACCACGTTATGCTGCCATGGCACTGCACCCTCCTCATTGAAATAGGAGCAGAAGTTCTCCCGCAGTTGGAGCGATCTGCGTGTGGCATTGTTGGAGCCCATCCTCGGTACATCACGCAGGGTTGGAGTATCTGGAGCTTCATCCGTGGACTCCTCGACAGGTGTGCGTGATTTCCTTCTTATCGTCCTTCCTGCGGAGGAAGTTGTGCAACACACAGGCGGCCTTCACACACAACTCTGTTACCTGTATCTCCGCTATCTCAATGATACCTGTTATCTGTAACTGTGTTACCGCCGGAGTAGCCAGCGCCAGCCAATCAAATCCCGTTTCTGAAAATCTGACAGCTCAAGCGCTAGCCAATCAAACCGCATCTAAGCTGGGAGAGATATCCCGCAGTTCATTTCTATATTTCAAAAAAAGATGGAGGAGAAACTGATTATCTTCGTAGCAAATCACCCGGTTTTGTATGACCAGACCCTCTTCACCTACCGGGATACAAACCGGAAGAACCAGTCATGGAGGGAGGTGGCAGAGACAGTGGGTGAAACTGGTAGGTTTTCGCCTGTTTGGGGAGTTTATATATATATATATATATTGCTTACATAAAATCCCCGGGGTTTTTTGCTTTGTATGTCGGGGGCGGGAGATTCATGTGATTGGTTGTTGGTCGCGTTGCTCGAATAAAATCCCCAAGCTTCAGACACGCCCAGCTCCAAGCTTTTTTTGAAGCTGTAGTGTGTAGTGTGCTCCGTAATACACTTCCCTCTCCTGCCTGTGCCATTGAAATAACCAATTTGGCTCGGTTCAGCGCACACTGTAATGGCCGCGCTCTTCATCGAAGGCATTGTGCTTTGATTGCGCTGTCAACTCGCTGTGATTCCGTTTTAGAAAACAAATGGCAATTTAAGTTTGTGCTCGCTTAAATGAGATGGTCTTGCTCTCTTCTCCATTTGCTTTATTCTCGTTCTACATAATGAGGACCGTTTGACGAGCAAACAAACCCTCTGCTTGCTCTTCTGCTGACATTGCCGTCACTTCGCCGGCATCTGTTTGGATACTCCTGCATGCTCTCTCAAAGTGAAAATGCTTTGAGAACACCATGAAGGTGTCTCGGATAGTATTTGATGTCGTGATGTTAGCGCTAAAGGTAGATTTTCTTCCATTCCAAAAATACCAAAATCTGTTGTCCAATGTATATTAATAAACCGCTTTCAAAATAAAACAAGGAAAACACATTTTTCTTGGAAATAGAATTTCGCGGTATCTTCTTCCTCCTGCACCGTGCATAAGACCTTTAGCCCCGCAGTGAAGGCTTTACAAACATGCTGCTTTCAGATGCATGCACCTGCTGTTGGAGAGGCCTGACATGCCATGTTGGGGAGATGGATTCTGGGTAATGGTCCAGGAACAGTCTGGGCTTTAAGCTGTCACACAGAGGAACCCACAGAGATAATGGGAAAAAGAACAGGAGCCAGGAATCCACAGACCTTTGAATGGGAGGTGGTATTCCCCTCCATGTCAATCTGCTGCTCATTTCATTTGAGGGCGCTGGGAAACATTCAATAATCCCATAATGGAGATAGAAGCTTTGTCACGGTGCAGGGTGAGAAAACTGCTTGTATTGAAATGCCTTATTTGCTCAACATGTAAACAAAAGCCCTTATTCTTTTGATTTAAGTGGACCCATCATGCTTATTACGTTACCATTGATGGTTAGCAGGCTCGATGTTGAGTCAAGGCAACATAATAAAGGAGACGGTAGCCGAAAGTAATCAAAAAAATGTAATTAATAATTACCACCATGGTTGAACAAAGGAAATATAAAGTAATGACAGACAAGAACACATACTGCACAGACACTATCAGCCCCAGACAAAGGGGAAAGCAGAATACTCATACATGAGGTAATGACGAGACAAGACACACCTGGGTTAATTACAAATGGGTACACCTGGAGGGGAAACGATAAGGACTACAAAACCATAACAGGAAACTACAGCTAGACATGACACATCACACTAGGAGTGCCTGATCAGGGCACAAACACATAACAATGCTATGTTTGACAAATATATTGTAGGGCCATTCCTATATAAAACATTTAGTTTTTTTTCAAAATAAAAAAAACAGATCATGCATTTTAGCCATGCCTCATTTCGCTCTATTTGCTCTATTCCAGCCCTGTTTTTGCAAGGGCTGATTCTGTGACGTAGCTTTAATGCAAATGAGCTGCAGCTGACCACACCCCCCTGCAGAAGAGGGGGGTGAGGCACGGCCCCGGCACGAGCGTATGCAAATGTGTAAAACGTATGCTAATATTGTTCATGAAAATAAATACTGGAGTATATGGTGTTATGCAATCTTTCATTTCATTCTGTCATTGTACATGGCGTTACTATTATATTATATGATATACTACACAGCAATGGCATAACACCCATTTTTTGATGACAAAAAAAGTCCAAACACAACCTTTTGCTTTTGAAATCTGCATATACTTTACCCATCAAACATGAATAATCATGACACATTTTATATAAACTGTCGTGACTTTATTGTCTAAATTAACGGTTCATTGAACCCATAAAAAATACAGTATGCAGCTTCGGTGGGTCAGTCTGACATGCAGAATCTATCATCTATCATCACAGGTTTTCCGCTGGTAGTATGTGAGGTGCTGGCCTGTATAGAAGAAACATAGTTAGAACAAAACCATCTCAATTTAGTATTCAGGATGAGAAAATACTATTTGGATAATTATAATCTGAAATCCCAAAAGATGGGGGCTAACATTGTCTATTTAGCCAAGCTGATGTGTTGGAGAGGGGCTGAGCTCAGTATGTGATGAGTGCTAGCCGCTGATTAGCCAAGTCCCATCAACGGAGCTGTGCAGCGTTGTGTTTTTCCCCCCTCCTTGCAACAATTGCGCACAGATACACACACTATTGTATCCTAACAGTCGTGCACACACACACACACACACATATTATGTGCGCAAACAAGTAATAAAGACTGCTGAATCACATCACGTCTCATCTATATGCTACAAGCTACATGCTACGTAGTAGAGATAACTTTATCAGGAAAAACATCGCTAAATAAAAAGGAATGCAAATATTAACATGGAAAAATGTACAGCTTCCAAATTGAATGTGTCCAGGGGCCTCATTTATAACGCCGTGCATAGGATTCACGTGGGAAGGTTACTTACGTAGTACAAAGCAAAAAAATAGGTAGGCCTACAAACATTTTTCGATTCACAAAACATTGCGTACCGGCGAGGGAAGTGCGTACGGCACATCCTACGCCTGTTTCCCTTTATCACAATCGACTCGAAATGCGGCTCAGCTTTTCCGCAAAAGCTTCACGTAACGCCCATATATGCCTATACATAGTCAAAGACACGCCTATTCATTCATTTTGACTGACTGCATTAAGAAGATCGCAGGAAATGACGACAGAACAGCTAAAAAAAAAACATCTCACACCGTGACAGATTTTGGTTATGTTGGGGAGGTCGAGATAAATCATAGTGTTTGGTGGATGCAATTTGAACCAGAGTAGCAGCATGGAGGTCGGATCATCACCAAAATAAATAAGTGGTCCGAAAAAAGTTAATGACAAAAATAATACACATAACCTTCCTCAGGCAGTGTGTTTGCACCGGGGTCCAGACACCCCCTTGATGAGAAACTGTAAGAAATGATCGGGGAATCCCTCCGGAGTGGAGACATGACGACTGGATCTGAATTATTTGTTTGTATTTGGTGGTTTGTGTTCCCGCTTTTGATCAGCAACTCTCAATCAATCAATCAATGTTTATTTATATAGCCCAATATCACAAATGTTACATTTGTCTCAGTGGTCTTCACAGTGTGTACAGAATATCAGTATGACAATACGACACCCTCTGTCCTTAGACCCTCACATCGTACAAGGAAAAACTTCCGAAGAAAACCCACAGTTTAAAGGGGAAAATGGGAGAAACCTCAGGGAGAGCAACAGAGGAGGGATCCCTCTCCCAGGACGGACAGACGTGCAATAGATGCCGTGTGTAAATTGAAAAGATAATACATTTGCAACATAGGTAGTCCAAATGTTTTGAAATGCATGTGTGTATAATAGGAAGATGAATCCATGAGGATATCCACCCAGGACCGATGATCCAGGACTACAGCCACAACTCGCTATCCAGGGCTCGCGATCCAGGACACAGGACCGCAGGATCATCCATGACTCCGGATCCCGGCGTATATAGACACCAAAAAGAAAGAAATGTGGGGAAGCTGGGTTAATCGGAACATGAGAATACACAGGTATAGACAGAGAGAAGGAAGAAGTAAGATGTCCCCCGACAAACTATATCAGCAAAACTAGCGGCTGAATCTAATCAGCCCTAACTATAAGCTTTATCAAAAAGGAAGGTCTTAAGCGCACTCTTAAAAACGGATAGGGTGTCTGCCGCCCGAACACAAACTGAAAGCTGATTCCACAAATGTGGAGCTTGATAAGAAAAGGCTCTGGCTCCCATTGTACTTTTAGAGACTCTAGGAACAACCAACAACCCTGCATTCTTGGAACGCAATGCCCTACTAGGACAGTAGGGTATAATGAGTTATTTAAGGTAAGATGGCGCCTGCCCATTAAGGGCTTTGTAGGCGAGAAGAATAATTTAAAATGATATCCTGTGTTCTATAGGGAGCCAGTGTAAGGCAGCCAGAACAGGAGTAATGTGGTCCCTTTTCCTAACTCTGTACACGAGCTGCAGCATTTTGAATCAGCTGAAGCGACTTGACTGACTTCTTGGTACTCCCTGATAATAAAGAGTTACAATAATCCAGCCTAGAAGTAACAAATACATGGACTAGTTTCTCTGCATCGTTTTGAGGCAAGATATGCCTGATTTTTGCAATGTTACGTAGATGGAAGTAGGCGGTCCTTGAAATTGATTTTATGTGGGCGTTAAAGGATAAATCCTGATCAAATATAACACCAAGATTCCTTACAGTCTCACTGGAGGCCAAATTAATGCCATCCATAGTTAGTATATCTTTAGATAATTTGTTTCGTAGATTCTTCGGGCCAAGTTTTGGTCGTGTTTAGCATCAAAAAGTTTAAGGTCATCCACGTTTTTAAGTCCTTGAGGCAGTCTTGAATTTTATTTAGATGATTAATTTCATCAGGCTTGATTGATAAATATAGTTGAGTATCATCGGCATAACAATGAAAGTTTACAGAATGATTCCTTATAATATTGCCTAACGGAAGCATATATAATGTGAACAAAATAGGTCCGAGCACTGAGCCCTGTGGCACTCCATGGCTAACTTTGGTTTGCGTGGAAGATTCATCGTTAACACGTACAAACTGAGAGCGTTCAGATAGATAGGACCTAAACCAGCCTAAAGCAGTTCCCTGTATGCCAACTAAGTGCTCTAGTCTTTGCAATAGGATATCATGGTCGATAGTATCAAATGCAGCACTGAGATCGAGCAAAACAAGAATAGAGACAAGTCCCTTGTCTGAGGCTATTAGAATGTCATGTGTGACTTTAACCAGAGCTGTCTCTGTGCTATGATGTGTTCTAAAGCCAGACTGAAAATCTTCAAATAAATCATTGTTTTTTAAGTAATCACACAGCAGTTTTGCGACCGCTTTCTCAAGAATCTTTGAGAGGAATGGAAGATTAGAAATAGGTCTATAGTTGGCTAAAACCTGCTACTTTGAATGATTGTGGAACATAGCCTGATAATAAAGACATCATTTCATTTCAAACCTTTATTTATACAGATAAAATCCCATTGAGATCATTGATCTGTTTTCCAAGGGAGAACTGTTCAAGTAGTTCCACATGAAACATAAAAGCATAAACAGAACAACAAAAGGACATCATCCAGCATCATTTACATAGTTATCCACATAAACAGATACCAAGTTGGCACATTTAATAAAACCACAGCATTCGATCTCAGGCAGTAGCCACTTAAAATCTTCCGTGAGATCAGGGAGCAGATATAAGATGGAAGTTTCCCTAGCATGGCTTTGTATATAAAAATGTACCAGTGACTGAGCCTCCATACAGTTAGTGAAAGCAAACCAGCCCTTGCATACAGGGTACAGTGATGGGTTAATGCTTTACAGTTTGTCACAAATCTCAGTGCACTGTGATACGCAGCATCTAACTTGACCAGGCAATTGGCAGGTGCATTCATATAGACCAGATCCCCATAGTCCAGCACAGGTAAAAAGGTCACAGTGATTAGCCTTCTCCTGGCCTCAAGCGAGAAACAGGACTTGTTTCTGAAAAAGAACCCTAGCCTAACCCTCAGTTTTTTTAGCAGGTTATTGACATGAAGTTTAAAAGAGAGACAATCATCAAGCCAGATACCAAGGTATTTGTAACAGGCAACAACTTCAAGTTTTGTTCCTTGCGTAGTTACAATATCTAAAACAGGCTCTGGTGTCTTTTTTGCTTTTGAAAAGAGTATTACCTTGGTTTTATCCACATTTAAAAGAAGCTTTAATTCAGAGAACTGAGTCTGAATAGTGTTAAAAACAGCCTGTAATTTAACACCAGCCTCCTTAATGGAGGGACCTGCACAATACATCACAGTATCATCCGCATAAAAATGTAAAGTAGCTTCGTTAATACATATGGAGAATAAAAGTGGTCCTAAAACAGAAGCTTGTGGGACACCATTAGAAATGCTTAACCACTCAGAAGACAGTCCATCAAAATGAACACATTGGGACCTTTCAGAGAGGTAGTTCACAAACCACCCCACTGCAAGGCTGGATAGGCCAATACTGAGTAGCCTCTGCTTTAAGATGAGATGATCAACGGTGTCAAACGCATTTTAACACATTTTAACCCGAAATTAAATGGTGTTTTGTTTTTTAACAATGTACTAACATAGCGAGACATTCCGACACCAGACAAATTGTGCGGGTAGATTAGTAAACCTGGTGTTTACTCTTCAGGCTTCGCGCCGGGATCTTCGGGCAGTTGAATGGTATGCACCCTCTATTCAAAAAAGAGAACGGAGCGAAAAATACTAACAACAAATTGTGTCAGGTGCGCGTGACCTGCTCCGCTGCGCGTGCATCATTTCCAAAGTGCTTCCACAGCAGTGACACACATCTGTGGATAATCATTTATACGAAAATGGTTAAATCAACCATCACTAAACGCCAGCAACACTGCATCTACTGCAGACCGTAGCAACAGGTCAGATGGGGACATCACGTGACCCTCCGTTGTGGACACTAGCTTACCGCCTGACTCGCCGCCCTCAACCCCGGAGCAGCACTCTTCGTCGCCCGAAACTACGCCGCCCCTCTGCGGCCCGCAGGTGCCAGCCAGGATACCACGGCAAAACAGAGCCTGCCCAGGTATATCTAAACAAGTACCCGCCTGTACAGTGGGGTTAGGTGGTCATTTTGCAGCTCGTGGTATACAAATAGACAAGGGCTAGAATATGTGAAAATAGTGCCATATTCTGCCATGCCTGTAGAAATGTTGGGTCAAAAATAATGCATATACAATAGCACAGATGCCTTCACCACGAATGGCTACAAAAAGATCTCATATCCCAAGCTTATCAACAAGCTAATGTTGCAGCTGAAATGTTCTCCAGGTCACAAATTCAACCTCACATGATGATGTGATACCAGTTTTCAAGGACAGTAAATGTTCTCTTCCCAGAGTATATGATGGGACCAAGGTGATGTTTAGTAGGCTACATGGTTTTAATAATACTTTTGCTTTTCAATGTTTGCCATTTCAAACCATGAGCTGGTTCAAATAATATTTGCCTTGATTTACAATATGTTCTCATTTGTTTTATCAGTACAGTTTTGAAGCTTTTGTGCTTTTCTTTGCCACAGTCCACTTTGGACTATATGAAATATTTCAGGATTGCACTAAAAGTGCACTCACTTGAAATGTTCTCACTTGCTTGGTTTCAAAACATAACAAATGCCATAATCTGTTCATGGGGACCATCAATGCTATTTTTCATTGCTGTTGCCGGTCACTACTGCTCATGTAAACTTGCTACTGCTGTAACCTCAGAGGCACCCTGAGTCATTTTGTTCTGGAACCGGGCCTGTACACGGCCATATGCTAAACACACTACAGAGCCCATTCCGTGTCCTGTTAGTGTTTACTTCCTCTCCGCCTTCTTCTGGTGATTTATCTGACGTCCAGCGCTCCGTCTTTTAACCTCTTTTCCTTTCTCTTTCTTGATCCTCCTTAGCAACCTTCATTATAGTCCTTGACAGCGGTCTGTACTGTATTAACAACGTGTCACATGTTAAGAATTTACAATCAGAATCGAGTATTCGGGTAACCGGGCCAGCCGGTTTCCTAGGATCTAGCTTAGATAAGGCTTCATGAACAACATCAACAGTAAAAGGGGTAAAACTGAAAGGGTTTTCCAGACCACGTTGTTCAGAGTCACAGACTGTGGTGTTTACAGAAGCATAGTTAGTGACAGAATCAAATAGAGAACCACAGGACACAAAATGCTCATTAAAGCAATTTAGCATAGTAGCCCTGTCCGATATAGGGCCAGATGCTGTGGTAAGGCACGGAGGTAGCTCATTACGGATCTCACCGGTTGATATCGATTTTATTGCTTTCCAACATTTCCTAGGATTATTTAGGTTTTCTGTGGTAACTGACAAATAGTACTTCGACTTTGCACTTTTTACATTTGAAGTGAAGCTATTCCTTAGCTGCCTAAAACGCAGCCATTCTATCTCTGAGCCTGATTGCCTAGCCTTTGCCCAGGCCTTGTTTCTCTCATGAAGGAGACTAGACAGCTCAGCAGAAAACCAAGGATTGTCTCGTCCCTTTACTCTAAATGTACGCAGGGGTGCATGTCTATCAATGATCTCCATAAAACCAAGATAAAAATAAGACCATGCGGTTTCAACATCAGCACACAGATCGATTTTACCCCAATCAAAATCAAACAGATCATGCACAAAACCCTGCTCCACAAAATGTTTTATATCTCTCGATGATAATGCGAGGTTTAACATTTTGGACCTTAGTGTCCCTAATTGTGGCTACAACACAGTGATCGCTCAGATCATTTGCAAATACTCCCACAGAAGAATATTTATGGGGAACATTAGTTAAAATGAGATCAATTAGGGAGGATTTATTTGGGGACTTAATATTTGGGCGAGTAGGACTGTCCACAATCTGAGTAACATTTAAAGAGATACAAAGGTTTTTAAAATCCTCTGACACTGCAGTTAACCAGTCCCAGTTAAAATCTCCAAGTAGCACTATTTCCTTGTAGTCTAGTTGTGATAAAAGATTTGCTAGTGAAGACAAGGAGTCTTTGACAGCTGAGGGGGGTCTGTAGCGGCCCACCACCATGACCTGTTGACCCTTTGCCACTTCTATATTTAAGGCTAACAATTCAAATTGCTTACTGATCGATTTGGAAATTAATGTGGTTACACTGAATTTATTCTTAACATAAATTGCAACGCCACCACCTTTATTAGGCCGGTCGGTACGATACACATTAAAACCATTTAAGGCAATGTCAGAGGCCAAAATAGACTTATTTAGCCATGTTTCAGATAAGACAATGACGTCAGCGTCAGTCGATTTTGCCCAGATACGGACAACATCTAGTTTACCTAACAGACTGCGCACATTCAAGTGGATGAAACCCAACCCAGACGTAGCTTTAAAATCAGCAGGAGTAGCGATCTGACTATTACTACTGGGCGGACCAGGGTTAGGTTGTACATTTCCTGACAGTAATAACAACAAAAAAAACAGGCATCTTTTCCTCTTAAATGACACACATACATTGTCATCTAATTTAGAAACACCGGAAAAGTCTGCGAGAGTGTGATTAGAGCTTAAGAAGCAGTCCTGAAGAACCATCATCGCAGGAAAATAAAAAAGACAAACATATTTTGTCGAGCAGATTGTCTGTGACAAGGCAACCGGTAATTATTTGTGTAACACATCCGAACCTTTGCAGGGGATGCCCACTGCAGGTGGCAGAACAGACATGAATCCAGTAGTCTTCTCAGAATGACTAGAGATATTCTCATAGTCCAAAACAGTTAACAGGCACAGCAGAATCCCGATATGGGCCATTTTCCCAGACCAGCAGAGCATCCGGATAGGCGTGCAAGCAGGCCCGAAATGTGGAGGCGCTCCGTTCTCCTCGCGATATCCCCGGTGCAGAACCTCCTAAGTAGGCCTACAGCAGGATAGGCGAAGCAGGACCAGCTCGAGGCGTAGAGGCGCTCCGGTCTCTCAGCGATATCCCCGTGGTAAAACGTCCTCGGCACCGTAGAGCACGACAGATGGAGCAGGTGGATACAGGCCTCTGCTACAGCAGGTGTAAAGCAGGCCGCAGCCCGAACGCGAAGCCGCTCCGGTCTCTCCGTAACGCCCCCCGGGATAAAATCTCGCCAGGACAGCAGCACACGACAAGTGGAAGCACACGACATATTCATAATATTTAATAAAGAAGTGCTAATTAATGGAAAAACTTCCTTCAACAGCTTAGTTGGAATTGGGTCTAACATGCACGTTGATGGTTTAGAAGAGAGAATCATTGAATGTAATTGTTCAAGGTTTATGGCTGAAAAGCATTCTAGTTTACTATCTAGTGTAATATTAGAACTTACGTTTCCGTGAGCTGTTGATAACACTATACTGGTCAAAGGCAAGAGGTCATTAATTTTGTTTCTAAGAGTAACAATTTTATCGTTAAAAAAGCACATCAAATCATTACTACTGAGTGCTATGGGAATAGAAGGCTCAATCGAGCTGTGGCTCTCTGTCAGCCTGGCTACAGTGCTGAAAAGAAATCTTGCATTATTCTTATTCTCATCTATTAATGAAGAGTAGTAGGCTGCTCTCGCTTTACGCAGTGCTTTCTTATATTCATTGAGAGTAATATGCCAAATTAAACGAGATTCTTCGAGTTTAGTGGAACGCCATATCCTTTCAAGTTGTCTAGACTTTTGCTTTATTTTGCGGGTTTCGGCATTATGCCATGGAGCTAATCTATGTTGTTTTATTTTCTTCTTTTTCAAAGGAGCAACAGAGTCTAATTGTATTCGCAGCGCATCTGTAGCACTATCAACAACATGATACATTTGGGGTGGTGTACATTTTGTATAAGTTTCCTCCCTTACATGCAGACATGCTATCGAGTTATGTATTGGTGGAATCTCTTCCTTAAACTTGGCTATAGCACTAACAGATAGGTTTCTGCTGCAAGAGCTTTTGACTAATGCTTTGTAGTCTAGTAACAGTACTTCAAAAGCAGTGTTGGGAAAGTTCACTTTCTACATGAACTAGTTCAGTTCACAGATTTTAAAATGAACTAGTTCAGTTCATAGTTCATAATTCAAAATGTTGAACTAAAGTTCATGGTTTCAAAGATGAACTAATTTATAGTTATTTTTTCAATACGTTGCTGCGAGCTATTATTTGTCTCCTGTACGATGTTAATGGGCCATTTCAATGTTTACAATATCCTCAGAGGGCTGTACAAGTTATTGACCTCTGCTTAAAAAAACTAAAATCACAGCCCATTCATTTCATTCTGTGCAAAGAAAAAGCAACCTCTTAATCCAGATATCTCACCATGACTCGCGTATGCATGCACATGCACGGTGTGGCGTGACCACCAAAACAGAAAGATATGGACACAAGATGTGTGCAAATGTATTTAGTTTCCTATCCATGTGAACATGATTTAAGTGGGGGGGGGGGGACCTAACCTCCTCTAGGGGGGTCCGGAGGGCATGCTCCCCTGGGAAGATTTTTTTTAAATGTTGAAGTTAAAAGCATCAATCTGGTGCACTTTGAGAGCAACATTAGGAGATCTATGGACACATCTCTCAACACCCAAACACAACTGTAAGCAGATTTTCTTTTAATTTATGGATATTTGACAAATCACTCCCCTTTCAAACTGTATTCTTCTTTATTAATAACTGTCATATAGTATTTTATACCTGTTTTACCTGTTTTTATAACTATAATGATCATATAAAGATGTGCCTTTACCTCACTGGTTGAAGACAAAGCTTCTTATATTCGTTAGCATAGCTAGCTAACCAGATGCTAATGATAACAACAAAGTTATTGACTGTATGACAGATGAGCAGATCGCCACTGGGCTTTCAACTAAAGACATAGACACGCAGAAACTGCGGCATGTGTATGGACTTATCGGTACTGCAATTTCTGAAGTGCTGGAGTGGCGTTCTGGTGCTCTCCGTCAGAACTGCACCCCTGTCAGTCGAGACATATACCACGTGATGACACGTTAGGCTCGTGTTGTGTTCAAGGACCCTGATCTTGGCCAGGAAAAACAGGCACTTGCTTGTTTAATTATTTTGCGGTCTAGATTTCTTTCATTTTTTTATTTTTTGCGTGTGTTTATAAATTACCTCGAGGGCCGTACCAAATTGTCTCGCGGGCCGTATACGGCCCGGAGGCCGGAGGTTCCCCACCCCTGCCGTAGAGTCTCACTCTGAGCGAGTGCTGCTGCAGCTGCTCTCGGCTTCGTCCATACTAATTCATTCATTCATTCATTCAATGCTCGCCAGTTCCGCGGTTCCACATTGTTTGTTGTGAGGAGTCTGATATATTTAGTATATTTATATTTTAGTGCGACAGCCAGGGGTGACAGGCGCGTACGCGTCACAGGCAGCTTGCTGTTGCCAAATTGGGTGGTTTTCCGCATTATTTTGAAGCCTGTTTACGGTGTGTTTTAACTGGGTTTTCGGCTGAAAGGCATATGAAATCTGGCACACTTTTGAACGCCGTTATAATACAGTGCTGAGAATGAACGCACTTTTGAACGCCGTTATACAGCGCTGAGAATGAACGCGTTCTCAATTACGTTCATCTAGCGGAAATACAGTACGTTCAGTTCACGTTCGCCCAAAATATGAACGCGTTCATGAACGATCGTTCATTGAACGCGTTCAGGTACATCACTGTTCAAAAGTTACTAAGAAATGGCAGGATTATGCGGTTCGACTAATAGTTGCTCAATTTCAATACCATAAATCAGAACAAGGTCGAGTGTTACGGCCTATAGAATTTTGGATCCCAAAGCAAAAGACTGGAGAGAGATTGTTCAATAAACAAAAAGCTTTATTCAAGCAGAAAACAAAACATACGGCAGTGGAGTCAGGAAGTTGGCTGGCAAAAATCCAAACAATAATCCAAACAACGAGGAGAGCAGCGAGACACACCGGAGGGTCGAAACACAGAGGAATTATCTGGCAGGGAAGTGGCATGAGGACCGGGCTTTTATATCTACAGGTGAAGAGGTGAGTGGAAACAGGTGTGCCTCGTCTGCTACTGGGAGGAGCCAGCCAACTCCCTGTCACACGCCAGCCTTGCAGAGGAATACAGAGAAGAGAGGGGTGAGACAGGAAATAGCACACAACAAAAATACCAACTAAACAGAATCATAACAGTCGAGAGTGTGATTATAGCAGTGGGTTGGTTTATTTACACTCTGACATAAACCAACATAATCTAATATAGAGTTAAATGCAACCGTAAGGCTATTTTTATCATTGTCAACATGAATATTAAAGTCACCTACGATAATTACTTTGTCTGTTTTAAGAACCAAAGTTGATAAAAACTCAAAGAGTTCTGAATAAGGACCTGGTGCACGATACACTGTAACAAATAAGATTGGCTGCAAAGTTTTCCAGGTCGGATGCGTAAGACTAAAAACGAGGCTTTCAAAGGAGGTATAATTTAATTTTGGTTTAGTATTGATCAGTAAACTTGAGTCAAAGATTGCTGCAACTCCACCTCCTCGGCCCGTGTCTCGAGCAATATGAGTGTTGATATGGCTGGGTGGAGTGGCCTGATTTATGCTGACCTATTCTTCATGTCTCAACCAAGTTTCAGTGAGACAGGATATATCAATATTATAATCTGATATTAAATCATTTACCAATATTGCTTTAGATGCTAGAGATCTTACCACATGTAATCTTCCTGTTTTGATGCACTGTAGTAGTTGTTACATTTACTTGTATTAGGTTATTATGTATGACACCTCTATTAGGTTTACCTTAAATTGTCCTTGGGCAGACACACACACCGCTAATATTGGGTATTTTATTGGGTTCGGGATTCCTATGGATGACTGCCTAGGAGAGAGCGCAGAGAAGCGTGTAAGACTGCGACTCCGCTATATACAGTGGGGCAAACAAGTATTTAGTCAGCCACCAATTGTGCAAGTTCTCCCACTTAAAAAGACGAGAGAGGCCTGTAATTTTCATCCTAGGTATACCTCAACTATGAGAGACAAAATAAAAGAAAAAAAATCCAGAAAATCACATTGTCTGATTTTTAAAGAATTTATTTGCAAATTATGGTGGAAAATAAGTATTTGGTCAATAACAAAAGTTAATCTCAATACTTTGTTATATACCCTTTGTTGGCAATGACAGAGGTCAAACGTTTTCTGTAAGTCTTCACAAGGTTTTCACACACTGTTGCTGGTATTTTGGCCCATTCCTCCATGCAGATCTCCTCTAGAGCAGTGATGTTTTGGGGCTGTCGCTGGGCAACACAGACTTTCAACTCCCTCCAAAGATTTTCTATGGGGTTGAGATCTGGAGACTGGCTAGGCCACTCCAGGACCTTGAAATGCTTCTAACGAAGCCACTCCTTCGTTGCCCGGGCGGTGTGTTTGGGATCGTTGTCATGCTGAAATACCCAGCCACGTTTCATCTTCAATGCCCTTGCTGATGGAAGGAGGTTGTCACTCAAAATCTCACGATACATGGCCCCATGCATTCTTTACTTTACACGGATCAGTCGTCCTGGTCCCTTTGCAGAAAAACAGCCCCAAAGCATGATTTTACCACCCCCATGTTTCACAGTAGGTATGGTGTTCTTTCGATGCAACTCAGCATTCTTTCTCCTCCAAACACGTCTAGTTGAGTTTTTACCAAAAAGTGCTATTTTGGTTTCATCTGACCATATGACCGCCTGCTGCAGCCAGAGGTGGCGCTGGATCTGCGTCACCCACGCTGTAATCCTGGCCTGAGAGACAGCTACAGCCGCGCACAGAGTGAGCACCGTACTGGCCGCCTTGCTGATCTCTCCCACCTCATCCGCGGCCAAGGTGGTGGACCGCTCCACCGTCACCACCGAGTTTGAGAGCAGCGCGATGTTGTTCGCCGACGCCTGGAAGGCACACTGGTGCACCCGGTCGGCCTGGTGGGCAACATACTGGTCTCTGGGGGCGGCCAACGTAGGACGCTGTCCGGCAATCAAGCTGGCCTGTTTTACCCCGAAAAACGCCGTCGGGCTCGGCTCCAGAGAAGGGGTGGCTAGGAAGCCCACATCTGTAAACCCCTCCACCTTGGTGAAGGGAAGAAATGTGGCCACCGAAGCCTTTATGGCCCTCGGGTTCGGCGCCGACCCCTCCTGGTACCTCCTGATGGCGGGAAAACGTGGCCAGATCGGGTCACTCCTGACCGTCTGCACCCGTGAGAAAACTCTGGCCATATCGTCCGGAGCACAACTCTCCTGAGCCAGGGGAACGGGGAGATTTTTGCAGGCAGCCACCTTGCTAATAATCTCCGGCAGTTCCACTAAAATGCCACCTATCACTGGTGGCGCTGTGTTTGGAACAGTGCGTTCGGCCGCCAACCTGGCACCCTGCTCCGACTCTGTCTCCCCCGTCTGGGGGAGAGGAGGGAGGGGGGAACCGAACGGTGAACCGTGGAGGGAGGCAGGGTAGGAGTCGTCCAACTCCTGCCCGGCACTCGGCTCCAGGCGCTCGTCCGCGGGCTCGTAAGCCGGGACGGGCCAATCGTCGCAGTAGCGGCCGACCAGAGGAAGATGGGCTCAGTGAGCACATGACGCATGCTGGGTTAGAGCCGCTTTCGCGTGCTCAGACCCCAGGCAGGACTCGCACATGTTATGTGGGTCATAGCTCATGATGTACCCCGAGCCACATGAGGGACAATCTTTTACACAACGGTTACTCATGTTTGTTTCTTTGATCAGTGCTTCAGTCTAACGGGGTGCTGAAGAAAAGAGGCAGCTGATTGTCGGGCCTCCTTCCTATTTATACCGGAAGGGAGCCCGAGGGTGGGGCCCACCTTGCGGGCGGGCGTGGACTACAAGTGTTTTCAGTGCTGCGCGGGTGCACAGGGGGATTACCAAATAGCGATAGCCTTAGAGGGCGAAGCCATATACGAAATAGAACTGGGTTTCCGGTCCTACGACGCTGGTTCACTTCTTAGCGAGATCTCCATGGTAACTTATGCTGAGCGGCTAGCCTGGTCCGGAGCAGGTTAGGTTGCAGGCTAAGAGATCAAGTCAGTCAAAGCACCACCTGCTGACCAATCAGAGCTGAGTGTGCAGAGTTTAAAGCGATCAAGTCATATTACAGGAGAAAGGAAATACAGTTTAAACTGCCGTTGCAGGAAAGACGGTCGGCAAATATCACCGACTGCTTGAACGTGAAAATTAATAGAATATCACCTTCCATCTTCAGAGCAATCTAACTATTATAACATTAGCGTTACGAAATTTTACTTAACCTGTTAAACCCCAATGTTTTTTTTTTCACGACACTGTGTCTCAGGAGATAATATTAATATTTAAGAACCTATTAATGTGTTATACCAGATTAACGGAAAAATCTCAGCTAACTGACGATACAAACAATTTTTACCAAAACAAAACACAAGTCTCATAAGAAGCATCTAAATGACCCCTTAGCGAAAAAATGCTAACGGACATTGGCACAGAACTCAAGATAAAAGTACCCTTATTACTTATCGTTTCTGCACATACAAGATATCCGATTAAAGCTGAGGTTCAACAGATTATTTAGCTATATAGTATCATCACTGAGTGATCCGGACTCGCGACAGGGGAAGCAAACACAGACATCACAACACGTACCTTTACGGCGCTAGGGAGATCGTCTCACCGTAGCTGTCAATCTGATCAAAAGACGTGTTCAATAGCATTACAAAAAAAAAACGCGGCTGAATCGGTTAATCCAGAGCCATTTAATAGAAGAGTTACGACATCTCCGTTCACTCCAATGGACCACTTTTTTACAGCAATGGCGGATCGTGGAGCCTCTCAATCGTTCCCCGGAAGTTAGCGCCAAGGCTGGCAGAGCTGTGGAGTTGCAGCATAATAGACCGTTCTTGACGGACTTTTAAAGGTAAGAAGAAGTTTAAATATTTATATTGCGGATATTATCAGTACATCTGATTCTAATGAACATGTGTATTAAAGGATGTCAGTGGATTATCCCTAAATTAGTAGATTTAGGGAACGTTTACAGATAACAGATTAAGCTAGCATACCGAAGCAAGTTAGCAACACACGTTGAACAGCCTTTTAATTGTAAATTCCATTCTCTTAATGTCATTTCGTCCAACATGTTGAATTAGAGAAGAGGGGCTTCTAAACGGGATTGTATGCGGGGGTGGAGGGAGTTAAATATTAGATAAAGATATCTTTGGTGCGTGTAAGAGTGAGTGTTTTTAGCAGAGCCATATTGTGTCCTTGTGATTCTGTTGATTATTACCTGTCTGTATTATGTTGCAGCTCAGCTGATTCTGGATTGATGGCAAAGGGAGAGGGACTTAAGTGAGAGTGAAAACACAAGCTAAGTTTAATACTACTGTTTTATATAAGTAAACATACTAAACATGTATTCTATCACTGTATTATATAAGTAATCTTGTTAGTAACCTACTGTATGGCAGGTGGAGGGGCAGTGATGTTACAGGTGGAGGAGCAAAACTGCAAGACTGCAAACTCACAAGACAGAGAAATCAAAGTTTGTTCTCCAGAGAAGAGGTTGATTTCACTTCAATTTTTTATTTCATATTTAAAAAAAAAACTTGAGAACTGTAACCAAGACAACTGTAACATGAGTAGAGAGCCACCAAGGTTTTTCAAGTCCCTCTCTTACTCCATTTTGCCAACCCAAACTTCCAGGTACATGACGGGACACCTTGCTTGTTTTTGTTGTTTGCGCTCCTCTGGCTGGGTGCTGGCAGGTGGAGGGCAGTGATGTAGGCAGGTGGAGGGGCAGTGATGTTACGGGTGGAGGGGCAGTGATGTTAGCTGGGTGCTGGCAGGTGGAAGAGCAATGTTTAGTCCAAATATTTCCATTGCAACGGCTAATGGAAATGATTGCAGCTGTGGATCTGTGTGGGGGTTGCTGGATGTGGTAGCTTGGCTGCTGTTGTTCCTTTTGACCTTTTTGGATTGGCTCTTGCTTCCAAAATGGCCATCTTTTAATTTGATTTTTTTTCTGTCATTTCTGATTTGTTTGGCCTCAATTCTCAGCCTCAGCCGTATGAATCTTCTAATGATTTTTGTCTTGTACTCCACAGCATGACGGAAGCCTGCTGGAGAGTGCCTGAGCTTCTTTCTCCAAGACACCCACTGCGTTGGGGAGCTGCATGAGGGAGGAACCAGTCTTGGTCCTAAATAGTTCCTCAATTTGGTGAATGAAGTCAAAGGCTTCTTGGGAGGGACGACAAAGAGCACCTGACTTGAAGTCTTTCAAGTCCACTAACAAGCTGTTGTCACCAGAAGGACTCTCATCATGGTGCTCTGTTGCAATTTTGCATTTTTCACAGATGCTGGCAAACTTGATGATTTTGTGGACGATGTAGCCTGCAAGATGGAAGAGAATACATTTCTCAGTTTTTGTGAGGTCAGGTGCTGCTGCTCTGTTCACCGCCATCAGCTGTTCCACTCTGACTGATGGAGTGATTTTTGGCTCCACTGTGTCCAGGAAGTCTGCCAAAAAGCTACTGTGGTCTTCCTGGTAGCTCCCAGAGCTGATGGTGGTGAGGAACTGCCCCACAGATATGATTCTCAGTGCATGATGGAATTCCACTGGAGTTGGGACAGGATTTTTAGACCTCACACAGCTGAATGTATTTTCAAGGCAGTCTTGTGTGAACCTTGACATTAACACAAACCTGTGTCCTTGTGTAAGCATCTCCTCTTGTATGGCCAAAATTGATGTTGTTGCCATTATCACCCCTGTTTGAACAGGCTTCCAACCTCCCTTTTGACCTATCTTTATCCCACGAAACAGATGGACGATGTTCTGGAGGAAGGTGATGGCCTTTTGGTACTCCTCCATCTTGAGCCTGCTCAGGGCTGTAATTGGATGGCGAGATGACATCAGATCAAACCAACGATCAACCTGCTCCAGGAACCACGCTGTCGTCAGGTATGACAGAGGGCGGTTTTCTTGCTGCACCATGTATTTCAGCCCAGCACTTGTAGCCTTACTGAACACATTTAGAGCAAGACCAACCTTCATCTTATCGAAGTGACTTGGCTCGATGGCTGCAGCTGAAAGATGGGGAGCTATTTTTAAGGCCATCCCTTCCTGAAAGGGCAATAAGTCCTTAATGGGGACCACAGAAACCTCGTTAGAGGGGAGGTTCTCTCTGTTTACAACATCCTCAGGAATTATGAAGACCTGCCCGTTGTAAACAAGGGCACTTTTTAAATTTTTTACCAGATGTGGAACATCGGGCATGAAATAGAGCTGCCTGTCTGGTTTTGCTGGATGTGGCACCGATGTTTTATTTTGGTCCACCCCAAAGGATTTCCACATGGCTCGGTTAGGGCTACCCATGTCGGTGGTGACATCAAGCACATGTAGCCCTATGGATGCTGCCCTCTGTATTACCTCAATAATGATTGGCCTGTACTCTGCTCCATTGGTAGAATTGCCAGTGTAATGATATGCCACTACTTGCTTCCACCGTGTTGTGTTTCCAGCCAACATAAACACACAAGCATGTGTTGCCACCCCTGTGTGACCTGGTAAAGTCACATCACCGTACAGTTTGCCTGTAATCATGTCTAACTCCACACTTGGTGTGATTGCCATTTCATCCAAGGTCAACACACACTCCCTTTCAAGGTCTGTCAATCTATCTGCCTTCAATTTTAAGAAATCAAAGACCTCTGTCAACACACCAGGCTCAAACTTAACACATTGCATCCTTCTATGCAGTGTCCTTATTCCTGGAAGGGGAATCTTCAATTCCTGCAGAGTTTTGTAACCCGTTGGTCCGCACCCAAAGCGAATTTTTAAAGCCTTCTTAATTGTCTCATTGTTCCATTTCATCCCCTTTGTGGTGAGTCTGCCTAATGCCTTCAGTTGGTCTTTTGAAAACGTTTTCTTATATTTCTTGTCCCTTATTTTCATTGTTTTCTTGAGAGCTGCATTTTCCTTCCTGATTTTTCTTAGTGCAGCTTTTGCTTTTTTGGCGATTCCTTCTTGGCTCTTTAATTTTCTCTTTAATTGTTGTAATAGATCTGTTTGACTGGCTGCTGGTTCCCTCGTATGTTGACTGGCTGCTGGTTCCCTCGTATGCTGACTGGCTGCTGGCTGAGTGGGTGGTGTCCGCCCTCCCTGTCTCTCCTCACTAGCCTCTCTTTCTTCACCCTCACTTTCCTTTCTCTCAGTCTCCTCATCCCTTCTTCCCTCAATCTTTGAGACTAATGTAAGTAGAAGACATGGCACTGTACATTTTCGAACATTTTAAATATTATACCACTTAAAAATAACAAATATTACTTTTGTTACTAAGAGTTCATACTTATTATACCTGTGTCACCTTTCACACTATAGCTGTGATCATGAGCGATGGGCTTTGTAGATACAGGTCCCAGGGTGAATCGTGGTGCAGGGACCCTTCTCTTTTTGACCACAGGGCGATGCACGAAGATGGTGGGTATAGCCTCTGCTCTCAGCCTAGTCTTGCCCTTTTTTGTCTTGACAAACTGGTCTGCATCAAAATGTGCCTGCGGAGTGACTTGAGGTTACTTCACACACAGAACAACAAGTTTTGTCTGCCCACATACATATTCCATAGTGGTTGAATACACAGTATTAGGAAACACTTTATACTTACTGGACATGTTATACTCATTACATACTGTATATAAAATATGACCAAGAATGTGAGACAACTTTATAGAAATTCATATCACATCTGTTACTGATGCCATTTGTCATACTTTGTTAAACTCAGAAATAATAAAGTTCCATATCTTCAGTTGGGAACAAAGACCACACCTTATCTCCCCAAGGCATTTCCCATCCAATAGGTGTGCTGTGTGTATAACCCTTTCTCCTGTCTGTTACTCCCTCTTTCAGCACAAGAACCAGAGGGGGATTCAATGGAGCCTGAATACCTGCACTGAGACCCTCACCCTGCACCCTGAGTCTCAACTCTCAGTGTCTTTCAAGCCTTTCCCTGTTTTTTTGTATTAAACAAAACATTAAGCTTTCCCAATGGTGTGGTTTTTGTTTTGTGAAAAAGTGCAAATGCAGTGTTTGTATATAATTACCTCACATATTGTTTTGCTGTTGGTAGTGAAATTGCTCCTGCTGACTTGAGCCAGCCATTTTTTCCTCCGCTCTGTGTCAGTGGGGAAGCCGTACATTTGTACTCCTTTCTCGGAGCGATTTGAGCATCCCCAGGCAGCACAGCAAACCATGGTGGTGACTAGGAGGCAGCACAGCAAACCATGGTGGCTACTAGGAGGCAGCACAGCAAACCAGGACAACACGGAGGAAAAGGCACCGACAAACTGCATGATATGCTATTCAATGTTTATTGAATTCCATGTATTTGCAATGGATGTTCCTAAAGCAACACATTTAACATCATCATCATCATCATATGCTGCAGCTGCTAGTCCTTTGATAGTCACCTGTCGGTCTCCTGTCCTTTCTGAAAGCCATATAGATGACATTAGTCATTTAGATTGTGTCCTCAATTACCATGGGATTACTGAAACTACCATGAATTTAAGAAAATGGTAGAAATGAATCTAATCTGAATTTTAAAGCATTACTTTAGATCCCCTTCCTCTAAATATATCAATACACATTAGAAAGTGATGCTCCTGACTACCATACAAGTCTAAGAAGATAATATTGGTTTGAAAGAATTCAAAGCTATAAATAAACAGCAACAGGCTCTTTAACCAAGGCACTGTTGGTAACATGTAAACTAGTTGTTCACACTAATCCTAATATTATCACTTAATATTAGCAAATTCTATTTTATTTTTGAAAACATATTGATGTAAATACATACACATATCGATTTGTTGTATAAATATTGCAAATCAAAACCTTTATTCACTAATAATTACCAAAAATCGTAGTTCTATCTCCTGTTATCAATGCATTCACATTGCCCGCCATGAACTTCCGGGGAACGATCCCTCTTCTACATGAACCACGTGACGATAACCGTTTTTGGACTTCCGGTGTCGTAACTCTTCTATTAAATAGCTCTGGGTTAATCCATAGGTTTTTAACGTCTCTTTATAAAAAAAGTATTTAATTTATATCCGGTCTTGGCTATGTGACAGTCTAACACACACACATTACCAAATAAGGACTAGGTGGGAGTTCCCCTCGATTCCATTGGCTCTGACAGTTAGAAAGATATGTCACATGTCAACATCCAGCAAGGGGGGCCAGAGATATGGAAAATCCACCCAAATGGCCCCAGAAGAGTTTTATTTTTGCTAAATCTGTCTAAAAATATAAATATCACTTGTTTTGCATCAATCTTGATACAGGGTAATTATTATATGTTATACTTTGGATTCCTAAAGCTTTTAGTCTACTAACCCATCATCCAAGGTTAGTTTTCAGTATAAGTACAACATAATTTTTGGACGGACACTATAATTTACAGTTTTTTACCATGTTCAATCTGAACTTTCTTTAAATTAAAAAACAGTTATATTTATTCTGACTTTTCTACATCCAACTCACAGGTTTATCATTACTTTGAGAACAAAGATTATTAATTTAACCCTTTTAGAAGGGAAGATATGGTCATTTGTTCTGGGGAATGTCATTTTCGAGCCTGAAACCTGAAAAACAGGCTCAGTGTTTAACAGGTTAAATATCTGCCACAACAAAAGTAACCGGATCACAGTAACATTACGTACAGTCCGTGGTACTGTGAGTGCAGACGTCGATGTGTCCCATTATCATTCATATCACATCATATCACATCATAATGTATCATATATCTCCTTATCTGAGTCAGCTGAGCCGTATCTGGCCGTGCAACACTCACAGTGTCACATACTGTATGCAGAAGTATTATTTTAAGCAACACATTAAGTTCACGAAACACTCGAGTCAAATGTAATTAAAGTCAGATCGTGTCTTAGACGGGGCAGTGATATCATAAACCTGTTAATGTACGCATTCAAACACTTTTTCTTTTACCAGCTGTATTCACCTTGCAGGTGCAGCTCTGTGGCTTTTATCCTGGATAAAGTGTTTAAGTCATGGATGTTTAAAGTTTAACGTCTTCATATTTGTCTAATATTATAGTTGACTTTTCATTCAGGAAGTATGACGCGCTGCTCTGTCAGTAGGCTTGTCCATGTTTGTGATTGGTCGAATGCTCCAAATACCACCCCTTTCATGTGAACGCGCACCTAACTAGATAGGGCAAAGCTGGCTTGAGTTAACAAGTTGATAACCAGCGTCATTAGCGAGAGCACGTTTGTTTTGGATTAGGTAAACTGGGTAACTCAAACGTATCCAGGTTATGTTGAACCGGCTTCGTCGTACAGGCCTCTGGTGCCTTTGTATTTGTCCTGCCCTGCCCAGCTTTGTCTTTTCATTGTGATTGTGAGACAGATCCTTGTTGTTTTGTTTTGTTTCCCTTGCCCTGCCCGGTTTGGTCTGGATAACCTGCCTTTAAAGTGAATTTTCTGTTAAACCTTTTGTATGGACTGCATTTGGGTCCACCCAGCTCTGCTGTCCAACCCAGTGGTTGCGTTAGACTTTTTCGTTGTCAGTCATTTTGACGGACAGGACCGTAACATTTCCGTCATAATCCATTATTACCCGTCATTTTATTTTTCATGTTTTAATGATGAGATGAGACATATTTAATATGTATGTTTGGGTACTGAGCAGCAAATGCTCATTCATTCTTTTTTTTTTAATGATTCATACAGAACAGAACTTTTAAGGGCATGGAGAAACAAAAACATTAACAGAGACACCGACCGTGTGGTCACTTTTCATGTCAACACGAACATGAATGATTTATTTGTTGCTGCACTGACAGCACAGCAGAGGGGCCAGAGGCCGCTAAAACACTGCGACCATTGTGGCAAATATGAACAATGCCATCGTTTTAAATGAGACAATTACAATCAAAATATGAACAAAACATTTACAAGAACAACTCAATTGACCTGCTGTAGCCTGAACGCTGATTTCTGCATCGTCGTGCACACTCAGACAAATCCCTTACTCATCTTAGCTTTTCTACAGATGTCGCAGAACATTTTGCCATCTTCCCTCCTCAGCCACTTAAACTCTTGTTCCCACTGAACCCGGTACTCCCGCTTGAACTCCTTGTCACTGGTTTGCCCCTCTGCCGCTGGCTGAACGTTGTCAGTTTTAGTCTTACTGGCTTGTCCTTCATCCTCCACCGCATCAATCCCTCTTTTCACCTCGTTTATCCACACCATCACAACTACTGGGCTTATTAAAAAAGCTTCGGACGATCAGCTTCCGTGACATTTTGCGATTGCTAAAGCCGGTTAAACAACGAGGTAATCAACGAGGTCAAAAACAAGACTAGACAATAGCTACTTAATATACACACACTCGCCACCAACTGGACAGGGGTGTGAATGACTAAATAACAGTTACAGACTACAGTAGAGTAGATCGCCCTCAGTCGACCTGGCCACTAAGGATGTAATATAATGTGGGCCGCTGGTGGACATTTTGGCGCTGTTCCAAGTTGTGTTCTAATCTGTCAAAATTACGGACTGCTTTCAGATTTTTCCGTCATTGTTAGAAAAAATCCATCATTGACGGAAAATATTCGGTTAACGCGACCTCTGGTCCAACCTGACAAACTCTTTGTACTGTTGCCTATTATTGCCAAGATGTGGCGCCCATCGCCAACCATGTGTATGCCTTTATAAGTCAGTTACCGTTTTTTGTAATTTCCATCAATAAAGTTACTTAGTATTTTTTTCTATGTAACACTATTGTGTGGTGTAATATATGCAGCTGCTGGGAAGATCAATGCTCTGTTTGGAGACTAACAGCAAAGGAAGGTGTGAACATTTTCAATAATAACCTCAGTCAACATCTTAAAACTAGAATGCTGTCACAATTAAAGCCTCCTTTGATATATTCCTTCTTCTTTACCGAGCAATGCTATAAAAGTGAAAGGGACTGTAGGCCTCCTCACCATTGCACCATTACACAGAAAAACAGGCTGTCCTGGCAACGGTTGCTATGCTACTATACATAGTTAATCCAGTCAGTTTTTGAATTTGAGTTGAACTGAACTCAACCTTACAGTTTATTTTTACATTCCAAGGCTTCTAATACTCAGTATATGTAAGGCTTTGAATGAACCTGCAAAGACATGAAATTATTTGATTGATATGATGATTCCATATATTGCACTCAGAAATAAAAATAGTCTTATCATTTTAAGATAATATTTAGTTTGCTTATCCTACTGTTAGCCACAATCAGGCAAAAATAGATTTCATATGTTTCACTCTTCAAGACAAATAGTTCTCCCCAAATAAAATATTAATTATTTGATAGTGCATTTCCCTTTCTATTTTTCTACCAGTGTTCTTGAGTAAACGATACAGATGAATGGTTCAGCCCTATTTGGACGCAGCCTTAATATGTCAGTATCATCATTGGGATTTCTTTTAAATGATGCTATAAACCTAGGTTTGACTGACTGAAATGTGCTCAATTTAGTTTAGTCGCTCAAAAAAAAAAAATTAACCAAAAGCCTTCAGCATAACTCAGGAAATGTTACAGAAAGAAGGAATATCATGTTCACGTTCATATTTGTATTTTGTGACATGTTTCCATGCTTTAATGTTAAAAAAGCTCCTTATTGTTCTCATACTGCCCCAAGCCCGCCTTAACCTGCCATCAGGCCCTGGGGCTGATGGGTTTTATAGGCCCCCTATTTAAACAACGTAATTTATAGCCTCGGCAGGCTCTGTGATCGCAGTTCTCCACTCTGCTCTGCGCGCGCCTGGTCCTCTCCTCCAGATGAGTGACGTATCGGGCCTCCCTCATGTATGTGTCCGGTTGCCGTTGGCTCCCCTCCACGTAGCAAGTCCTTGTTGTCCTCTCCATCTCCTCCAACATCCCTCCTGTCTGTTTTTCCTCTCCCGCTACTCCATCGCTATCAGAACCAGACGGCCTACTTGGCTCCGAGGCCCCGCGGCCGGCACCGCTACCGCTCGGTACAGAACTAAATCTGTCCTTCCTCCTCATCCTGGCCTACAGGTTTAAAATAACCTGTAAGCTTCGGCAGTTTTTGTAATAGCTGCTTGTCTCGAAACTTCTTTCCCTCAACAATTTCCTTTTCCGAGCGCCACTCTCAAACTTTTTCTTCTCAAACTTTTTCTCCTAAACAACCTTCATCTGTCACTCAATCACTCGCAATTTGAATGAGTCACATGTGAAACATATTCTCATTCTGATTGGCTGTTAAGTGGTGCCCACTGTCTGTTACGGAGTCATCTCTGGAATCCATCGATCTGATTGATTAGCGGAGCAAATGATAAAAATAGTATGGAGGGAAGATATTTTTGTTTGGTTTGTGTGTATTGTGTTTGTTTCCCGGGGAAAACACTCACGAGAAACACAGGCTGTTGTTATGCCTGCTGTGACGTCAAGTTACTCCGTTCTCTGCTTGTAATTATGCCGAAGCTTCTAAGCTGTATTTATCATCTGAATTTGCCGAAACAAGTTTAATATTCTGAAAGCCAAGACTTTGTTTATTTGAAACCAGATGAAAACACGGACCCTGCCGTGTTATCTATGATTACTATACGCTTACATTCATAATTTCAGCGGAGGGAGGGGGAGCGGCGTTGTGGAAGAGCAGAGTGAGGGAGAGCATGTCTTCTTCCCTTTACAAGCTTCAAAAATGTATTTATCGTGTGATTTTGGAAATAAAAGTTTCATATTCTAAAAGCGAAGACTTTGTTCGAAAAAATAATAATAATTTTAAATTGTATTGGCTTATGATAGGCCCCTGATCTCCGTAGGCCCCTGGGCTTCAGCCCAGGTCAGCCCGTGCATTAAGGCGGCCCTAAGCACCTCTTTTCACCCTCTGTCTGAAACCAGAGCCCGGTCTGCTCTGATTGGTTAGCTGGCCGGCTCTGTTGTGATTGGTCAACTACTTGAGATTTTTCGGAAAGCTCCCACCCCTTAGCCTATCATGTATAATGTGTGGAAGCGCTATCCAATAGAAGCACAAGTGTCCCATATCGATGTCAATATGACAGAAGTAATGGAGTCCAATGGAGGCGTTTCAGACAGGGAGGGAAGTGTGTGGGAGAGAAACTCCCTCTGGAGGGAACACAGGGATTTTAGCCTCTGCAGCCCATTTTCATGCACTAAAACATATATTACCTACAGGAAAGTGAAAACCCCCCAAAACATAATAAGGCCCCTTTCATTTGGAAACGTTTTTTTTCCCATGCCCTCAAAAGTCGCAGCGTGGAATTTAACACATTTTCTCTATGACACAACCTTTCTTAATTTTGAAGTGTCTTTGTGTGTACTGTATTTTATGCTGCATATATCCTCGTAGGCGTGTGTGCAGCAGCACTTTGGGTCAGCAGCTGAGTTTTGTTTCACACAGAAGCCTGTTTCCCTCCGCTGAACTGTGAAGTGCAGCAATTTAATTTTACCGGGGTCTGATGGCTCGTGAATGGGTGTGAAGATAATGGCTGGGCTATGATATATGGGCTTTCCCGTGCTCACCTTGGGGTCTCCTTCTCTGCTCCATATCCTTACAAGAGTTCCTACATTACCTCGGCTAAAAAAAGGAAAAAGCTTTATCACAACATGGCTTGATTTACTGAAGGTATTTTCCAGGCACCAAAATGATATTCAGTACAAGCTGCTGCATTTGAATTCCTTGTGCAAAGTGTTATTTTGGCTTGTTTGCTATCCTATTTTTTTGTGTGTATGTTTCCCTGTGGGACTGTAGCCTTTTAGTCTCCATGAGTCTTTGTAACCAACCATGCCCTGATTTTAGAGCAGAGGACATGTGGGACCAAGGCTAGAGAAGCTAATATCAATAGCTTAACAAGAAACAACATTTTATCAAGGGAATAGCAGTTATACTCAGCCAGTGAATCTCACTGTGCATTACTCTTCACAGCTGCAAATGTGTTGTGATGTAAATGTAGTCCATGGAATCGCCAGGAGAGAGGAATGTTCTCTTTCTCTTTACGTTATGGAGCACTCAGGAATACATTTACCTTTCAATGGGTATTGATGTGCCTGCAACTGTTTTACATGTGCCCTAGTTAGTGAAGATGCATGGGAGATAATGAGTATTGGATTCTCTCTGGAGATGTGAATGGCAGTAAATGAAGAAACTGCCAGGAAGTCTGATCTGCAAAAGAGTGGTCCTGCGCAGGATTGAGTCATAAAACCCGAAAATGTGATAGCCTTTTACTGCTTTCTGTTCCCTTGACACAGTTTTTAAAATGTGATCTTGGTTAGAAGCCTGAAATAAGGTCTGCGGTTAAAACAAGCTTAGGAGATTTGGTTTGAAAGCATAAATTACCTCAGTAAATACCCCTGTGGTGAACGTCTGAAGCTCCGTAAACAGTGGTTGCAAATAAGTGACTAAATACGTCTACTAACGTCATCATGCCGAAATGACTCGCCTTTAGCTTAGCGATGGTGAATGGCAGTCATGTGACCTTGCCTATCTCACACAGGCTCCGCCCTCTACTGGACTCTATGGGTACTACTCTTCATCAATGATACGCGAGCGTTCACACACACTTTGCATAAACGTAGCCGGCCAATCAGGGCGAGCCTACCTGAATGCGCGCGCAGGCCACACAGTATATAAGGCAGCTACACCTCCTGACTGTCATCCTTTTCTCTTCAGCGAGCGAGTCGCCACTGGAGGAAACCCGGGCCTGTCCCTCATGCCCGGCTTAATAGTGGGCGCCGATCCCCACCAGCTCTGTTCGGGTGCCTGGGACCAGACCACACCGAAGACGAGCTTGAGGTGGTGGACGTGGGAGACCAGGATATGGCCGAGGCGACGCCACCAACGTTCGCCATCCCAGCCGTGCGGGTTATGGCTCTGTTTGCTGAGGAGGAGGAAGATGACTTCGCCTCATCGGTATCCGTGGTAGTCCACCGCACATGTCTGCCCGCCAGGTCTTCCCCCTGGTGATGGCCATGGCAGCGGAACGTGTCGGACTACCACTCCCCCCACCACTGCCGCCGGTAAGCCGCTTACGCTCCGGCCCGCCCGGCGCAGCCAGATTTCGTCTCGCCCCCGTTGCCAGATATCTGGCAGTGTGTGGAGGCATCGTGGCAACTGCCACTGAAAGCGAGAGCTCCGGTGGCAAGAAAGGTAGGTATTCTGAGGGTGCGGGCCGCACGGAGACCTCATATCCTGGCATGCCCCCCCTCGATGAGAGCCTGGCAACACATCTGCTCCCACAGGCAGCAGGCTGGAGAACCTCTGCCCCGCTGCCGCGTGACAGGGCAGCTGCAAATAACACGTTCAAGGATCTCCGTGACAGCTCGGCCCTTTTCCATGCCGGTTCCCCATGGGCCAATTTTCCTTTTCTTGAAGATTTGGCGGCGGAGAGGGCCACCAGAGAGTACCACAGCTTCTTAGCTGCCGCTCCACAGCTGATTGCATGTCCCCTAACACAGTTTTATGGGGAATGGAAGCTCAACTGAGTACTGACGGAAGGGGTGTCCCTCAGGTCTGGGGTGCGCTGTCTCAGGAAGCAGGTGCAATAGGGGCGTTACCCAACCTTTCCGAGAGAGAGAGAGAGAGAGAGAGAGAGAGAGAGAGAGAGAGAGAGAGAGAGAGAGAGAGAGAGAGAGAGAGAGAGAGAGAGAGAGAGAGAGATTTTGGATGTTATTTGGATGTTATTTGGAGGCCGTTATTTGGATGACGGAGGATTTTACACCCGGAAGTAAGTATTCCCCTTACTGTCGATTAATTTTAATTAGTTTGTCAAGCAAAGCACATGGTGGAGTCCCAAACGATAGCTGAGGATTCTGGGTAGTGTAGTGTCTTGGGCCATCCTAAACTGAACAATTCTTTGTTTCTCCGAATCGAAGGGGAAAATTACAAAAGTATTGTACACAACTTAAACCAATCAATGTTGTGTAATCAACAAGGATAATCTGGTGTTTTTTAGTTGATGAGTCGTGCAGATATCACTGTGACATCAATCGACAAACCCCGTGATTAATCTTCAAGCTCTGGGATTGGATGTTGGAGTGGCAGTGCGCTAAGGTTACGCCGAGCGTCAAGCTCTTTGACATGGAACGAAACCACGGCAGACTATTCAAAACTGGACTCAAACGCCCCCAGAGAACTACACATGCTAGCTATTGTGTTTCACAACATGTTCTCTAGGGCACGTCTCTACTGGGAATTGTAGTTTTAAAAGACGTTTTTGTTTTCCCCAAAATTAGAAGTTGCCAGTATTAAACTGTGTACGCCCCTGCGAGATGGAGTTCATGACTTTCACAACATTATAATTAAAACCCCAAACAGTTTGCATGAGTATTTCATGAACTTTTCATGACTATGAGCATTTCATGAATTTTGGATGATTGTGGCAAGTTCAGAATATTTTGGAATATTCATGAGCATTTTATGAACTTTTGATGATCAGTGTGATGATTTTAAAGACCTCTTGAATATTCATCTACTATTTGAACATTTCTTTCTTTTTTAAAACGTTTAATCTTAAAACATATTGAATTTGAAACTGAACATTATCTGTATTTATTTTGGTGACATTCATATCATTTTATGGTTTATCTGTACTGTTTGAGAAGCAGTATGAGTAAGTAGCGCCAAGGTGGAACCTTTGGCAGGTGAGCGGTGACATCTGGGTTATTTTAGGGGGGACACTTCCGCCCCCTCCTCAGAAGCAATCCAGACGATCAACCGGATCCTGTGTATAATTATTGCTGCTCCACTTTTCTGTTTTCTACAGGTCAGTACATAATGAAAATGATCGATGTTAACTTGTGTGAATTAGATATGATGTTGGAGATGTTTAGGAGAGTGTGTCAGAAGGTTTTGAGCATGTTTGACATAGTAACGGTATTTTAAAAATACTAAACTGTGTGCAGTCTTGCAGGCACATTGCCTTGTTTTTTGTTTATTAACATTGACAGTGTATTTTTGTGATCTCCATAATATGTTATATTTGGTAAAGATAGATATATTGATAGAAAGTATTATTTGATAGCGTTATGTGTTTATAGATAACTACCGGTCCGTCACTGCAAACATAGCTGCTACAACCCGCTTCTGCAGATACACGCTTTACAACATCAGGAGGATGCGTCCCCAGCTGACCGAGAAAGCGACGCAGGTCCTGGTACAGGCTCTCATCATCTCACGCCTAAACTACTGCAACTCCCTCCTGGCTGGTCTACCTGCATGTGCCATCCGACCTCTGCAGCTCATCCAGAATGCAGCGGCTCGTCTGGTCTTCAACCTTCCTAAATGTTCTCACACCACGCCGCTCCTCCGCTCCCTCCACTGGCTTCCGGTAACTGCTAGAATCCACTTCAAGACAATGGTACTTGCGTACCATGCTGCGAATGGATCTGGCCCTTCCTACATCCAGGACATGGTTAAACCGTACACCCCAGCACGTGCACTCCGCTCTGCATCAACCACGGCTTGCTGCACCCTCGCTGCGAAGGGGACCCAAGTTCCCATCAGCAAAAACACGTGGGTTTGCTATCCTGGCTCCAAAATGGTGAAATGAGCTCCCCATTGAAATCAGGACGGCAGAAAGCTTACACACCTTCCGGCGCAGACTGAAAACTCATCTCTTTCGACTCCACTTCGAGCAATAGAACTATTAACAAAGCACTTATATACTAATAAAGGACTGGCTTACCTAAAGCCAGTTGAGTAGCACTTGAAATGTTTTTGCTCTATGAAACCTGATGTACTTTATGATTCTGTTTTCTTCAAGTTTGTATTTTGTTGGTCGAACGCACTTATTGTAAGTCGCTTTGGATAAAAGCGTCAGCTAAATGCAATGTAATGTAATAATTTATATTGACTATGTTGAATTTCTCCTTGAGATTCAGTAATTGACTGTGGCAGACAGATAACTGCCACAGTCAAATGTGATGTTTGTAAAGTTCAGCTATTTGAATGTAACTGTGTACTTTGAATTTTGAATAAGAAGCAATCCAGATGATCAACCGGATCCTGTGTATAATTATTGCTGCTGCACTTTTCTGTTTTCTATAGAAATCATTTATTGTTGCTGTGGTACCCAAGCTTTTGGGACCCGTAACAACATTTGTTGTGCAGCTGAGTGTCAAGAACTGCTTCAAATAGTGATAGGATTAATTGTAGTGCTCCACCTGTATACATGTTTGTATGTTTGTTAATTTGAGTAAAGTTCCATTGTGATTGACATAATTGTTGTTTTCTATGGTTGCCAATTGACCCACAGTCAATGGTTCATGAACAGTTCATGTACATGAACAGTTCATAGCCAGCCATTGAATTATATTCAGTGACTGGGTATGAACTGTTCATGAATGGTTCATGAAGTTGTTATGAACAGTTCTTGATATGTTCATGAACAATTCTTGAAATGTTCTTGGTTGAATATCCCTACACACTCACTGAAAACTCCATTTCATGAATTGTTCATGAACCTGCCTAAAACCATATTCCATGAATTGTTCATGAACCATTCCAGCACAGGAGTTTCATGAGTAGTTCATGAACTGCCCTAGTGCCATTTAATGTTCATGACACTTTCATGAACAGTTCATCAACTTTGTTATGAGCTGTTTATGAGCTGTTTATGAGCTGTTCATGAATATGGTTCACTGATATTCCATGAACTTTTCATGACAAGTTCATGAACAGTTCACTATCATCTCACTGGGGCCTGGAGGTTTAGGCGATAGGAAACAAATTGGTGTGTACACATTTAAAACATGTAATTACTAAATGGGTGAAAATCGCTTGTACAGTTGCAAGAAAAAGTATTTGAACCCTTTGGAATGACCTGGATTTCTGCATAAGTTGGTCATAAAATGTGTTCTGATCTTCATCGAAGTCACAACAATAGACAAACACAGTCTGCTTAAACTAATACCACACAAACAATGATATGTGTTCATGTTTTTATTGAACACACCATGTAAACATTCACAGTGCAGGGTGAAAAAAAAAAAATGTGAACCCCTAGGCTAAAGACTTCTTCAAGAGCTAATTGGAGTCAGGAGTCAGCCAACCTGGAGTCCAATCAATGAGACGAGATTGGAGGTGTTGGTTAAAGCTGCCCTGCCCTATACAAAATACACACCAGTTTTGAATTTGCTATTCTTAAGAAGCATTGCCAGATGTGAGCCATGCCTCGTACAAAAGAGCTCTCAGAAGACCTGCCATTAAGAATTGTTGACTTGCATAAAGCTGGAAAGGGTTACAAAAGTATCTCTGAAAGCCTTGATGTTCATCAGTCCACGGTAAGACAAGTTGTCTATACATGGAGAAAGTTCAGCACTGTTGCTACTCTCCCTAGGAGTGGCCGTCCTGTAAAGACGACTGCAAGAGCACAGCGCAGAATGCTCAATGAGGTGAAGAAGAATCCTAGAGTGTCAGCTAGAGCAACACATCCACACTCCCAGGTCGGCCTATGTTGACGTTATGTCAAGTCCCCTGCCGGCTTTTTCTAACGCAAGGGGGGGGGGGGCCTTAGAGTCCATTTTCAACGCAAGGGGAGGGCCCTTAGCGTCCATGTTCAGCTTTCCGGGATGTCCATATGCTTCTATGGACGCTCATGGAAGCACGGCATTCGTTTGTGTCGACTGCCCTTAAAGGCAATGAGAGCGTCCATTCTCATTGGATAACGGAGAATTGTACACCCGGAAGTAAGTATTCCCCTTACTGACGATTGATTTTACAGTGATATCTGCACTACTCATCGACTAAAAAACACCAGATTATCTTTGTTAATTACACAACATTGATTGGTTTAAATTGTGTGCAATGCCTTTGTATTTTTCCCCTTCGATTCGGAGAAACAAATCTTTTTTCGGAGTAAAGGATGGCAGAAGACACTACACTACCCAGAATCCCCAGACTACACCATGTGCTCTGTTTGACAAACCCCGTGATAGTCCTCAAGCTCTGTGATTGGAGAGTGTACTCCGAGGGTTACCGAGCCTCGAACAGCACTTGAAATGGGATGGAACCACGGCAGACTGTCCAAAACTGGATTTGAACGGGTCCACCGCGTCCCCCCTCCCCCACCCCGTCCCCAGAACTACACATGCTGGCTATTCTGTTTCGCAACATGTTCTCTATGGCACGTCTCTACTGGGAGTTGTAGTTTTAAAAGACGTTTTCGTATTTCCCATAATAAGAAGTTGTCAGTATTAAACTGTGTACATCCCTGGAGGTTTAGGGGATAGGAAACACTCACATTTAACATATAATTAATAAATGGGTGAAAATTGCTCATGCCCATAATGGGCAGCATTAATATATATATATATACACATGCCAGCTAATGTCAGAAGAGCTTTATTTAACAGCTGGTCTTATGTTTGTAACCCCTCCTCTTGTTCATTGATAACATTACATTACATTACATTAATTGATAAGCCGGAAACATGCACTTGTCAAGTTTCAGAGGCACATTTTGCAAATATGGCAGTAGCCATCGATCAGCTTAAGATAAGATATACTTTATTGATCCCAAGTTGGAACATTTGCGTTACATCAGCATGTGTAACAGTTGTAATGCAGTGGTGTTTATTTGTAAATCATTTAGTATAATCACACAAATTCTGTGTTTTATATTTATCAATTCTGTGTTCTTTATTTATTGATTGTTCAATACCTGACAAGGCCGGAGATGAAATATCTACATACATCTTATAAGAGTATAATACATTATGTATAATATCAGTTAAAATAAGTGCTTCAACATAGTTAACATTGCTGGAGGTATGCACAAATATTGATAGATGTCTTGTAATGCACTATTGAGGAACCTGCGACCCCAGTTTTTCATTCAGTGCAGAACTACACCACAGTTGTGTAGGCCTATATGATATGTCAATAAACCTTAGAAAATCTTGAAATCTTGAAAGGGATGTGCAAAATAGTCATTATATACAGTCTTTACTTAACTATTAGTAGAGAATAACGAGTAATGAATATACTTTATAAGGATCCTATTAATATCTAATAATAAAAATAATGAAATGCAATAACATGCTTTAACCACTAGGTGTCCATTTATATCAGCTGTGCACCTTTATGGTGTAAATACAGCCTATCTACCAATTGGATCAAATATAAAAGTCAGCCGAATTAGTGTTCATACTGCAAGGAGACGTATTGTGTGAAAAGAAATGTAAGATGTTGTTTAATGGCTGATATATTTATGATCCACGTCACATTTTCAGTTCCTCATGTTTGTCTAGAGGTCTTCTCATCAGTGCTCTATAAATACAGAACTATGGCAGATATGTAATATTTAATGCAGCGAACCGTGTATTACAATGCCGGTATGTGATGACTTTCAAAGAGAAAAGCAAGCACACTCGAAATAAGGTATTATTTTATTTTTTTTAAATGTTTTCGGTCTGTTTCCGGTATTTGTTAATGACAATGTGCTCTGAAATGTGAGACTGGAATTGCACAGGGGAAAATAACGTATCTTTAGATGCGGATTTTGTTAAACTAATATGTTTAGGCTGTGGACCAAAACTATACATTGACGGGGAAGGGGGTAGCAATAAAGATAACACCATTAAACAGTTACACAACATAACAGAAATAATATCGATAGCAGCGTCCCTAGCAACCACCTTGGTAACAATGAAAAAGTTGGACGCAATTTCCTGAAGTAATCTTCGTAATAACTAGCAAACTAAAGATCATGTACATCCACTGCACACATCATCTGAAATAACAACTCATATTTCTCGCATCAAATGACATCAAAACGCGTTTTAATGGCCAAACTAACTTTAAAATAGGCATTTTACACCCAGAATAAAACGAAGTTCAGCCATGTTTTTTTTCTGCAGGGAGAAATTTGAAGATCACGTGACGTCAAACAGAGCACATGGTGTAGTCCAAACGATAGCTGGGGATTCTGGGTAGTGTAGTGTCTTCTGCCATCCTTTACTCCGAAAAAAGATTTGTTTCTCCGAATCGAAGGGGAAAAATACAAAAGCATTGCACACAATTTAAACCAATCAATGTTGTGTAATTAACAAGGATAATCTGGTGTTTTTTAGTCGATGAGTAGTGCAGATATCACTGTAAAATCAATCGTCAGTAAGGGGAATATAAGGGGAGTGAGGATGTGTTGGCTAGAGACTTAAAGAAATCTCTGGCACATGCTAACATCTCTGTTGACGAATCTACGATACGTAAAACACTGAACAAGAATGGAGTTCATGGGAGGACACCACGGAGGAAGCCACTGCTGTCCAGAAAAAACATTGCTGCACGTTTGAAGTTTGCAAAAGAGCACCTGGATGTTCCACAGCACTACTGGCAAAATATTCTGTGGACAGATGAAACCAAAGTTGAGTTGTTTGGAAGGAACACACAACGCTATGTGTGGAGAATCCAAAGGGTTCACATACTTTTTCTTGCAACTGTGTCCATAATGCGCAGCATTAATATTTACCCACATGACAGCTCATTGTTACTTTGTAATTCTACTCCACTACAATTCAGAGGTTAACCTGGTATTTTTACTCCACTACATTTATTTGAGTTACTTTGCAGATTCTGATTAATGATGTGAAATATAAACAACCCTTAAATCAGACTTTAGTTACACTTGAGTAAAATTCAGGAAAGGTGATTGTCAAGTGCCAACAATCAGGAGAGATATTTGATTGTTGGTGCTTGAGAAGACTAAACATGTATCTGCAGATCTCTATAAAGTATATTCATTACTCGTTATTCTCTACTAATAGTTAATTAAAGACTGTATATTATGGCTATTTTGCACATCCCTTTCAAGATTTCAAGATTTTCAAAGGTTTATTGACATATCATATACACAACTAGTGTAGTTATGCAATGAATGAAAAACTTGGGTCACAGGTTCCTCAACACCTTCATGCTGATCTAGATCCCTCCGCTTCGCGTCAGGCTCCTGATCAGCCTGTCTGTGTTCTTTTCCCCATAATGACCGCGTCGCTGCACATTATCCCTTACATATGATTACATTGAGTCATTATTCATTTGTTTTAAAGCAGGAGGCGCAAACGCTTGCCTTGGGGAGGGAGAAAAAGAGCCACAGCGGAGAATAAACAGAAAGGCAACCATGGCAACCATGCAAGGGAAGTCTTCTTCGCTGCTTTTGTGGCAGACTACAGCGCCACTTACAGGCCTGGCATATGTACTACAGCGTCTCCAGCACTTTTGAGCGGCAATGGCCGGCCGTGGCCCAACCTCTCATTCCCCTGATAGGTGGAGAATTGACCAATAAGCGGAGCACCACTTTTGTGACGTAGAAAATAATTCAAATCTGGATCAGTCTGTATCAGATCCATTGCAGCGCCGTTTTTAGAGATTTGGGTATGGAGGAAAAGAGAGAGGTTTGTATTTTCTGACACTTGGTGAGTTCCCTGACACACCGGGGACACATATTCATGTATAAAAGACGTACAAGAGTGCATTTTGCATGATAGGTCTCCTTTAAATAAATGTAAAAAAAAAATCGCATTGTTTTACATTTTGCACTAATGCTAGGATCTATATGAGATTAGATCCTAAGTCAAATCCCCAAAAATATATATTTCCAATACGTATGTAAATTGTGATGAGCTCACATTTAGATTTCTTCAATCGCTGTTCAGAACACACCATGCACCAAATGTGTGTTCGTAAGACTCCTCTGCTGCCTATTCTAGAGTTATATTGAGTTTGCATTCTGCCTTCTCTGTTTTAAATAAAAAATATACATCAGAAAATGGCTTATAAGCATCTAGCGCTGAGCAGATTATTTTCTGCTTAAGCAAATCCTGCTGGTTAGTTTGCAATGTGGTGTCCCTCTGCATTGTGTACATGCGTTTGCTGTTGTGGTCAGCGGTTTACCATGGCGCCACATACATATTGTGTGGGCCCTCTCATGAAAATCACATGCCCTCTCTGCAGATCTGCCCTGGTGCCGGGACTGTAGAAAAATCCCATTGCTTTTGTTGAGGGAGCCTTTCCGATGCTAAATTCAGGGTTGGCCTTCAACAATACGTCATCACTGCATAACTCTATACAAACAATGTATGTAAAGGGTGTATGTTAATACTGATATAGGAGATTTGATAAAGATGTCATCAGGGTTATTTTCTCAGACTTGGAAAAGTATCACCAAATAGCAATATACAGCAGTTCCCCAGTCCAGTCTCCCTTCACTTTTTAAAGAACAAACTATATCTAATAGCAGCGACAGACACTGCTGTGAGGAAAATGCAATGCCACTGCTGATAACATCATAGAATCCTGATTACTTTACACTCGCATTCAGAAATTAATCTCATCAATATTTGCTTTTGTGAAAGTGAAAACACTGCTGGTGTAGTTCTGCCTTCATAAAACAAACCAGAGCTCTCAGCCGAGGATTTTCTTCTTAATTTTCATCCAACACTTTTTTTACCAGAGCGATTAGGCTCATTGTTCATTGCACACAGTGCTACTCTATATGAATGGATGGGGCATTTGAGGTAGGCAATTTGCTGTGTGTGTGTGTTGTGCCCATTTGTTGGTATGCTCAGGCCAGTGCTGCGAGATGGAGTTCATGACTTTATGAGCTGTTCATGAGCACTCATGAAACATTCATGAACAACTCATTATATGTTCACTTGTCATGTTCATGAACCAAAATTCTTAAAATGCTCATGAACCATTTTAAAGAGCAGTTCATGACATTTTTATGAACATTGTTCATTCATATAAAGTTCCTGTTTTGCTCATGACAGACGTTTATGAGCAATTTATGAACTTTTCATGATCCAGCCAATCACAACATTATAATTAAAACCCCAAAAAGTTTGCATGAGTATTTCATGAACTTTTCATGACTATGAGCATTTCATGAATTGTGGATGATTGTGGCAAGTTCAGAATATTTTGGAATATTCATGAGCATTTTATGAACTTTTGATGATCAGTGTGATGTTTTTAAAGACCTCTTGAATATTCATCTACTATTTGAACATTTCTTTCTTTTTTAAAACTTGTAATCTTAAAACAAAACAATAGTGAATTTGAAACTGAACATTATCTGTATTTATTTTGGTGACATTCATATCATTTTATGGTTTATCTGTACTGTTTGAGAAGCAGTACGAGTAAGTAGCGCCAAGGTGGAACCTTTGGCAGGTGAGCCGTGACATCTGGGTTATTTTAGGGGGGACACTTCCGCCCCCTCCTCAGAAGCAATCCAGACGATCAACCGGATCCTGTGTATAATTATTGCTGCTCCACTTTTCTGTTTTCTACAGGTCAGTACATAATGAAAATGATCGATGTTAACTTGTGTGAATTAGATATGATGTTAGAGATGTTTAGGAGAGTGTGTCAGAAGGTTTTGAGCATGTTTGACATAGTAACGGTATTTTAAAAATACTAAACTGTCGGCAACAATAGATGCCATTTTCGCGGGCTTCAGCCGCACCTGGGTAAATGTGACCTGAGCGAAGGCTCGCAGGCAGGTTAGCTGCTGCTCACGGGTAATATGTTTTGTTTACCTGAGTGCAGTCTTGCAGGCACATTGCCTTGTTTTTTGTTTATTAACATTGACAGTGTATTTTTGTGATCTCCATAATATGTTATATTTGGTAAAGATAGATATATTGATAGAAAGTATTATTTGATAGCGTTATGTGTTTATAGATAACAACCTGTCCTTCACTGCAAACATAGCTGCTACAACCCGCTGCTGCAGATACACGCTTTACAACATCAGGAGGATGCGTCCCCAGCTGACCCAGAAAGCGACGCAGGTTCTGGTCCAGGCTCTCATCATCTCACGCCTAAACTACTGCAACTCCTTCCTGGCTGGTCTACCTGCATGTGCCATCCGACCTGCAGCTCATCCAGAATGCAGCGGCTCGTCTGGTCTTCAACCTTCCTAAATGTTCTCACACCACGCCGCTCCTCCGCTCCCTCCACTGGCTTCCGGTAACTGCTAGAATCCACTTCAAGACAATGGTACTTGCGTACCATGCTGCGAATGGATCTGGCCCTTCCTACATCGAGGACATGGTTAAACCGTACACCCCAGCACGTGCACTCCGCTCTGCATCAACCAAACGGCTCGCTGCACCCAAGTTCCCATCAGCAAAAACACGTGGGTTTGCTATCCTGGCTCCAAAATGGTGAAATGAGCTCCCCATTGAAATCAGGACGGCAGAAAGCTTACACACCTTCCGGCGCAGACTGAAAACTCATCTCTTTCGACTCCACTTCGAGCAATAGAATTATTAACAAAGCACTTATATACTAATAAAGGACTGGCTTACCTAAAGCCAGTTGAGTAGCACTTGAAATGTTTTTGCTCTATGAAACCTGATGTACTTTATGATTCTGTTTTCTTCAAGTTTGTATTTTGTTGGTCGAACGCACTTATTGTAAGTCGCTTTGGATAAAAGTGTCAGCTAAATATTGACTATGTTGAATTTCTCCTTGAGATACAGTAATTGACTGTGACAGACAGATAACTTAAATGGAGAAATGTGATGTTTGTAAAGTTCAGCTATTTGAATGTAACTGTGTACTTTGAATTTTGAATAAGAAGCATTCCAGACGATCAACCGGATCCTGTGTATAACTATTCCTGCTGCACTTTTCTGTTTTCTACAGAAATCATTTATTGTTGCTGTGGTACCCAAGCTTTTGGGACCCGTAACAACTTTTTTTGTGCAGCTGAGTGTCAAGAACTGTGCTTCAAATAGTGATAGGATTAATTGTAGTGCTCTACCTGTATACATGTATGTTTGTTTGTTAATTTGAGTAAAGTTCCATTGTGATTGACATAATTGTTGTTTTCTATGGTTGCCAATTGACCCACAGTCAATGGTTCATGAACAGTTCATGAACAGTTCATAGCCAGCCATTGAATTATATTCAGTGACTGGGTATGAACTGTTCATGAACAGTTCATGAACAGTTCATAGCCAGCCATTGAATTATATTCAGTGACTGGGTATGAACTGTTCATGAACGGTTCATGAAGTTGTTATGAACAGTTCTTGATATGTTCATGAACAGTTCTTGAAATGTTCTTTGTTGAAAACTGAATATCCCTACACACTCACTGAAAACTCCATTTCATGAATTGTTCATGAACCATTCCAGCACAGGAGTTTCATGAACCAGTGCCATTTAATGTTCATGTCACTTTCATGAACAGTTCATCAACTTTGTTATGAGCTGTTCATGAATATGGTTCACTAATATGTCATGAACTTTTCATGACAAGTTCATGAACAGTTCACTATCATCTCACTGGGGAGTAGCCTGGTGTCCCAGTTTTGCCCTGTACAGTAAGTGGATGGTTGGAGATTCGATTCAGACTGCCTGCATGTCCTTGAACACCAATGATTTAAATGTGGCTTTACATAAGTGTCACTGAATGTTAATGCCTACACACGCTCATGCATTGAGACCCAGAAAGTTGCTTGGTGTCATTTTTATTAATCTCAATGACTTTATAGCGGCCGTGCGAAGCGTCAAGGGCAGCCATAATAAATGTTGGGGTTTTAGCATCGCTGCTCTCCGGTGGCTCGGCAGTGAGTAATGATCAGGCTCTTTGTTATGTGGACCTCCTGTTTGATCCAGCCGCTATATGGCTGACCTTCAGATGAGGCTGGGCTACTGTGATTCATAGAAGCAACCACTCTGGTCCAAAAAGCAATATTAAATTATTCTGAAAAGGACACTTTGAGAGTCCATTTGTATATGAGTAGCTCTATACAGTACATCATGGGTCGGCAATAGGTGGCCCTATGGCCATTGGTGGCCCGCAGAGATGGGGTCGTTACTAAAAAAAAAGTAATACACCCGTTACACCCAACTTTGGTGGCCCGCCAGCAATAATATTTGGCTCGGGAAATGATATTATAACTATAAATATCGTACCGACAGTCGCACATATAGGCTATAATGTCAGAATAGAGAATCTACCTGAATGGCAGATGGCGGCCATTCAGGAGTTACAAGAGCCTTGTAACCCCATCCCCCGGCCCTGGCGCGAGCATGGAAATGTGATTGTCATTTAAACGGGACGGCGCAAAACGAGAAGCATTCGGTCTACAATGACAGAGAAGAGACTGTCAAGTTTGGCTGTACTCAGCATTGATTCAAAACGCACTAAAGCTTTGGATCTTAATAAGTTGGTGAGCAGTGGCGGACTGGCCATCTGTAGAATCTGGAGAATCACAGAACGGCAACGCCCCCCCCCAAAGCATTCAAACGTGTCACATGTTTTAACAATCAATTACTGAAATAAGCCTTTGACTATGTTCCGGCCTGCCATCTAGTGGCTCAGAAAATAATTGGCCCAAGGCCAAACTGAATTGCCGACCCCTGCAGTACATGCTAAAAACTCAGTATACAGGGCTTTTACACTAATGGCGTTTTTCTGGCAGAGGGCACTGGATAGAGCAGGGGTATTCAACTAAAATTCAACGAGGTCCAGTTAGAGAAAATCTCCCCATGCAAAGGTCCGGAACTTCAAAATGTCTAACTTGCTTTATGAAGTAGTGTGATATATATTGAAGTAGCTGTAGCTTTATCAACGTCTGCTTGTCATCAACAACTGACTGCCAATCAAATAAAGAAAGTGCAATTCACAAACAACAAATATTTTTTTGTCAATTAACATTGAACTATACAGTAAATACTGTGAATATGTGTAATGTTCCTCTCTGGCTGCATTTAAAAATTAAATAGATTAAAATTAATTTTAGATAAATCAAATAAAGTGTAGCAGCAGCTTGAGTTTCCCTTTTTCTTTGTTAACCGTTTCACATCATGACTTAACAGTTTCATACAATTATAGAACAATATCAGTCTTTACACATCATAACAATTGAACAGTTTTAAAGTTTCTCTTTCTTTCCCTCTTATATTGCAGTCCCTCTCACTTTTTTTTTGTTCAGCGCAAGAATTGAGCTGGAGCTTGTCCTGCCAGGAGTTTAAATCTGGCCTGAAATGGTGTCAGGGCCTTTCTCATACACACATGCAGGTGCTCATTGGTTAGCCTGGAACAATATTTAGTTTTAAATATACCAATTGGATCAAATATGAAAGTCAGCCGAATTAGTGTTGATACTGCAAGGAGACGTATTGTGTGAAGAGAAATGTAAGATGTTGTTTAATTGCTGATATATTTATGATCCACGTCACGTTTTCAGATTTGGTTTCCTTGTCTAAAAGTCTTCTCATCAGGGCTCTATAAATAGAGAACTACGGCAGATATGTAATATTTAATGCAGCCGAACGGTGTATTACAATGCCGTTATGTGATGACTTTCAAAGAGAAAAGCAAGCACACTCGGAATAAAGTATTATTTTATTTAAAAAAAAAATGTTTTCACATCGCATAAACACCATTTCCCAACGTGCACTAAACCATCCAATCATCGAGCTGAGGATCTTGCCTACGTCTGTTTCCGGTATTGTTAATTACATTACATTGCATTTAGCTGACGCTTTTATCCAAAGCGACTTACAATAAGTGCGTTCGACCAACAAAATACAAACTTGAAGAAAACAGAATCATAAAGTACATCAGGTTTCATCGAGCCAAAACATTTCAAGTGCTACTCAACTGGCTTTAGATAAGCCAGCCCTTTATTAGTATATAAGTGCTTTGTTAATAGATCTATCGCTCGAAGTGGAGTCGAAAGAGATGAGTTTTCAGTTTATGACGGATGTATTTTGTTATACACAGATTCCTTCACATTTAAATTTACATTTACATTAAAAGTATTTCGTGAGGCCTTCTAAAATGTTTTTAAATATAACTACAGTTCTAGTTGAAGAGTTTGTAAATTAACATGAACCGAAGCTGTTGCCTGGCAACGCAATCACACAACGTCACGTCCGTTAATTCCACATCCACACGCATGGATTAACATCGATTTAATACATGAATGTAGCCTTTGTTTCTGCTAAAAGAGGTGTCGACCAGCGGGGGCAACAAGACAATCGGCGAAATGGAGTGTGACTATTACAAAATAAATCATTATTATATTAATATTAACAATAACAACCGGCCGTCGGGGTTCACATTTCATGTAAATGCAGACTTTTCTGTTCTTTTCAAATTGACTAATCATTAAACTTGAGCAACATATCCACAGAAGAAAGGTACCGAAATACGGTTGTTGCATTGACTTCATTTTGTGTAAGTATTGCCTTAAAGTCCAATGAGCCAGTGGCAGCCTCAGTGGAAATAAAACCCCAAATGCTCACCACCTGTCCTTCTCTCATTAAAGTAGAGCATATGTTAATGCATCTACTCCTGCAGCCTTCATGTGCCGCTGCTAAGTCAAGGACAAAATTGAATTTCTCCAGGAGATTGCATCCTCCCATATGGTTGGCATTTGATCTACATTGTGCCCGCCCCCCCCATGTCTGTCTCTTCTATATCTTTCTCCACTTTTGAGCCAAAATATTCCTGGGTAATTGAAAATGCATTTTTCACAGCTCTTATTTCCTTATCTTACTTACTTTTCTTAAATCCATAATTACTTTAGGGTCCTACTCTCAGGATATTCATATCCCTGATACGTAGTGACACTGGTGGTGTGTGGGTGATTTTTCCCGGGGCAATGACACGCTTTTCTGAAAGTGTCCTTGGTCTAAGATTCAACTCCATCCCACAAGAAAGCTGTGGTTGCATGTTCTGGAGTGAGTATCTGAGCCAATCAGTGAACTGCAGTTCTTCCAGTGATCAGCACTACTGCCAAGCCGAGTCAGGCTCTCAGTATGTGGGTCAAGAACCAATGCTGAGCTCCATCAGCTTTGAAGGGAAGCCCTGAGGGGAATAGAGGTGAAGGTAAGCAACTATTGACCGTTGTGTACAAGAACAAGAACACAAGAGGTGTGTGTGTGTGTGTTTTGGAGGAATTAATCTGGCCCTCCCGCTGTACTTCTCGGAGACTTCAACCTCCAGACAGAGAAGACATCTGAACCAACATCTATTTTAACCGCCTTTGCTTTCTCACTGTCTCCGTCCCCACCAACTCATAAAGCTGGCAATGTCCTTGATCTCATATTCCCAAGGAACTGCACTACTTCTAACCTCTCTGTAAACCCGCTCCACACCTCTGATCACTTCTTCATTTCATTCTCTCTACCCCTTTCCAAACATAACAATCTAATCTCTTCTCATGCTGCACCTGTCCGCCGTAACCTTCGTTCCCTCTCTCCCTCTACCTTTGCCTCATCGGTTCTCTCAGCCCTCCCTTCCTCTGACTCGTTCCAACTCCTGCCTTCAAACTCTGCTGCAGAAACTCTCCTCTCTACTCTCTCATCCTCTCTGGACTCTCTCTGTCCTCTCACATCTCGGCAGGCTCGTCAGTCCCCTCCTGCTCCCTGGCTAAATGACGCACTGCGTGCTAATGGAACCGTCCATAGGGCAGCAGAGCGGAAACGGTGGAAATCCAAACACCGCAACGACCTCCTAACCTATCAGGCTCTCCTCTCCTCTTTCTCTGCTTCGATCTCTCAGGCAAAAAGCTCTTTCTTTCAAGATAAGATCCAATCTTCCTATTCCAATCCCAAAAAACTATTTTCCATCTTCTCCTCCCTCCTGGACCCCCCAAAGCCCCTTCCCCCTCCTCCCTTCTGTCAAGCGACTTTGTTAACCACTTTGATAAAAAGGTTGATGATATTCGCTCTTCTTTTCTGACTCACCTTTACTCACCGATGGGTCACCAGACCCTCCTTCCACCCGCACACTAACCTCCTTTTCCCCTCTCTCGCCAAGTGAGGTTCTTACCCTCATTACCTCTGCCCGCCCTACCACCTGTCCTCTGGACCCTATCCCTTCAAACCTCCTTCAGACTATCGCTCCTGATATTCTACCGTTTCTCACCCATTTCATCAACACTTCTCTAACTTCTGGTAACTTTCTTTAGGAGAGTAAACCCTCTCCTAAAGAAACCCACTCTCAACCCGTCCGATGTCATAAACTACAGGCTTGTCTCTCTCCTTATGATATTAGGATCATGCAGAGTGAGATGAGATTGCTGTCCCTTTAAGAGAGAGAGGGGTGTGGCGTGTGCATGTGTGTGTGTGTGTGTGTGTGTGTGTGTGTGTGTGTGTGTGTGTGTGTGTGTGTGTGTGTGTGTGTGTGTGTGTGTGTGTGTGTGTGTGTGTGTGTGTGTGTGTGTGTGTGTGTGTGTGTGTGTGTGGGTGGATGGTATAGCGAAAGTGTGTATGTTTCTGGCAGCAGAAAAACAGAGGTATGTAATGTATATTGTGAAACAGAAGAACAACTAAATAAATGAAACGGCCTCCCAAGAAGAGCTCGCCTCTCTCCAGTCATTTAAGCTAAAGTGGGTTATTGAACCTGAAGCTTGTTGCTTCTGCCCTGGGAACACACAGATGGCCAGTCCGCCCCTTTGTATATTATTTCGATGAGCAGATCGCCACTGGGCTTTCATCTAAAGACACAGCCACGCAAAAACTGCAGCATGTGTACAGCTCCTTATGGGTACTGCAATCAGTGAAGTGCTTTCCTCTGTGGTGAAACGATCAGCACCACGGAGGAAAGCAGCAGAAAGTTGCCTGGAGTTAAAGAGAGCGGGGCTGCGTTGCGTGCATGGCTTCCTTCAGCAGGTAACAGGGAGACGCATCCTGGCGGCGGTCTCGTTCAGGATCCGAAAATACAATTTAAATATTTTTGCACACTTATTCCACTTATTCCTAGTGTGCCACTGGTTACGATGCCGCGTGCCACCATTGCCGACCCCTGGCTTAGACTGTGGGGGGAGGGTTTTTTTTAAGTCTCTTCATCCTAGGAGAGGGATCCCTCCTCTGTTGCTCTTTTTGAGGTTCCTTCCATTTCATCCCTGTTAATTGTGGGGTTTCTTCCAGTTCTTTCTTTTTTACTGCCACCTTCTGCAATGAAATATAAAAAATACATCTGAGTAGTTTTACATATAAAGTCATTAAGAAAAGTCTACTTTGATGGATTTTGCAGTGGGCCTGAAAAGGTATCTGTAACGTTTTTGTAATAAGTTACAGTTTAAATTATAAAAATAGATCTATCCTAAAATAGATCTATCTATAAAAATGGTTAAAAACAAGGTAATAATACAAAGGTAGACAATACTAGTTAAAATAGCTAAAATAACACTCCCGGGTAAAACTGGTTGGAACCGAGACCAAGCAGAATTATTGTCTTTAAGAATACTGTCAATGACAGAGTCCAGTAATATTCCACACGGGGGGGGGGGGGGCTTGTCACCGAGTCAATCCATCAGGACTCGCTGCCTCGTCCTCCTCTGCGTCTCTCCTAGGCTCCGCCTCTCGTCACTCCTCCACTCTGCAACACTGATGCGGCGGGGGTGAAAGAGAGAAAAAGCCCTCAGTGGTGCAAAAACAGACACTCAACAGCAATCACACCACACAGACAAACAGCTGGGTTTGCCCAACCCAGTCTCACAAAAAAACGTGTAATAACTACGTTGGTCCACAACGTAGGACGTAGTATTTCTACAAAAACGCCTCTGAAATTGTAAGATCCCTACGTTTTTTTCACCATTCATTCCAATGGCTGGCGTCTACAGTATGTCACGTGATCTTCAAATTTCTCCCTGCAGAAAAAAAAAACATGGTCGAACTTCGTTTTATTCTTGGTGTAAAATGCCTATTTTAAAGTTAGTTTGGCCATTAAAATGCATTTTGACGTCATTTGATGCGAGAAATATGAGTTGTTATTTCAGATTATGTGTGCAGTGGATGTACATGATTGCTAGTTATTACGAAGATTACTTCAGGAAATTGTGTCGATACAACGTTTTCATTGTTACCAAGGTGGTTGCTAGGGACGCTGCTATCGATATTATTTCTGTTATGTTGTGTCACAGTTTAATGGTGTTATCTTTATTTCTACCCCCTTCCCCGTCAATGTATAGTGTTGGTCCACAGCGCAAACGTATTTAACAAAATCCGCATCTAAAATTGTGGCATAGATACGTTATTTTCCCCTGTGCAATTCTCCATTTACTCAACAATAACACATAATTATCCTTGTGTTTATTTATTTGTTTGATTAATAAACATAAGTTGGAGTCCGTCAGGACCGAGGGTCGGAGCAGCTCATTTGCTTTACAGAATATTACACCCGGAAGTAAGTATTCTCTCCGCTTCGCTTGACAAACCCCGTGATAGTCCTCAAGCTCTGTGATTGGAGAGTGTGCCGAGAGTCGAACAGCACTTGAAATGGGATGGAACCACGGCAGACTGTCCAAAACTGGATTTGAACGGGTCCACCCCATCCCCCCTCCCCCACCCTGTCCCCAGAACTACACATGCTAGCTATTGTGTGTTTCGCAACATGCTCTATGGCACGTCTCTACTGGGAGTTGTAGTTTTAAAAGACGTTTTCGTATTTCCCATAATAAGAAGTGGCCAGTATTAAACTGTGTACCTCCCTGGAGGTTTAGGGGATAGGAAACACTCACATTTAAAACATATAATTAATAAATGGGTGAAAATTGCTTGTGTCCATAATGGGCAGCATTAATATATACCCACATGACAGCTAAGGTCAGCAGAGCTTTATTCAACAGCTGGTCTTATGTCTGTGACCCCTCCTGTTGTTAATTGATGAGCCTGAAACATGCACTTGTCAAGGTTCAGAGGCACATTTAGCAAATATGGCAGTAGCCATCGATCATCTTAAGATAAGATATACTTTATTAATCCCAAGTTGGAAACATTTGCGTTACATCAGCATGTGTAACAGTTGTAAATATGCAGTGGTGTTTATTTGTAAACCATTTAGTATAATCACACAAATTCTGTGTTTTATATTTAATAATTCTGTGTTCTTTATTTATTGATTGTTCAATACCTGACAAGGCCGGAGATGAACAACTTCCTCAACAGTGCATTAGACATCTATCAATATGTGTGTATACCTCCACCATTAAACTGTTGTATTCTGCACATTTTGTATACTATCTACATACATCTTATATAAGAGTATAATACATATGTATAATATCAGTTAAAATAAGTGCTTCAACATAGTTAACATTGCTGGAGGTATACACAAAGTGTTTCATTCAATGCATAACTACATTGTTTGTGAATATGTCAATAAACCTTAGAAAATCTTGAAAGGGATGTGCAAAATAGTCATTATATACAGTCTTTAATTAACTATTAGTAGAGAATAACGAGTAATGAATATACTTTATAGGGATCCTATTCATATCTAATAATAAAAATAATGAAATTCAATAACATGCTTTAACCACTAGGTGTCCCTTTATATCAGCTGTGCACCTTTATGGTGTAAATACAGCCTATATAGCAATTGGATCAAATATAAAAGTCAGCCGAATTAGTGTTGATACTGCAAGGAGATGTATTGTGTGAAAAGAAATGTAAGATGTTGTTTAATGGCTGATATATTTATGATCCACTTCACGTTTTCAGTTTTGGCGGCAGTTCCTCATGTTTGTCTCGAAGTCTTCTCATCAGGGCTCTATAAATAGAGAACTATGGCAGATGTGTAATATGTAATGCAGCCGAATTGTGTTTTACAATGCCGTTATGTGATGACTTTCAAAGAGAAAAGCAAGTACACTCGGAATAAAGTGTTTTCGGTCTCTTTCCGGTATTTGTTAATGACGATGTGATGTGAGATGTGAGACTGGAATTGCACAGGGGAAAATAACGTATCTATGCCACAATTTTAGATGCGGATTTTGTTAAACTAATAGGTTTGCGCTGTGGACCAACACTATACGTTGATGGGGAAGGGGGTAGCAATAAAGATAACACCATTAAACTGTTACACAACATAACAGAAATAATATCGATAGCAGCGTCTCTAGCAACCACCTTGGTAACAATGTATCGACACAATTTCCTGAAGTAATCTTCGTAATAACTAGCAAACTAAAGATCATGTACATCCACTGCACACATAATCTGAAATAACAACTCATATTTCTCGCATCAAATGACATCAAAACGCATTTTAATGACCAAACTAACTTTAAAATAGGCATTTTACACCGAGAATAAAACGAAGTTCGGCCATGTTTTTTTTTTCTGCAGGGAGAAATTTGAAGATCACGTGACATAGACGCCAGCCATTGGAATGAATGGTGAAAAAAACGTAGGGATCTTACAATTTCAGAGGCGTTTTTGTAGAAATACTACGTCCTACGTTGTGGACCAACGTAGTTATTACACGTTTTTTTTTATGAGACTGGGTTGGTTTGCCGGGTGACTTCCCTTTACTTAGCTGTTTTCAAGCGTTGTATGTGGTCTCCCCCAGTCCGATTCCTCTGCTCTGTTTCCTGGTTTCCTTTCTCTTCCTTCGTTTCTCCATTCCTCTGTTTTCTTGTTCGACCTTCTCCTTGCACATCTTCCTGACTTTTCCTCCTGCTCAGCTGTGTCTGATTGCTTAAAAGCAAAATACCGTTCACTATCGGCCAATGATGCGCCATGGGGGGTTTGTCCAGTCAGAACCAGCCGGTTTCAATAATGCCAATACATGTCAACCCCATTAAATAAACAAACAAGATTCACTGGTAAAATCATGCAATAATCACTCTTGACCAAACTTGAATAAATAATTAAAACATGCACATTTTGGGATTTCAGGCTAATAGAACACTGCCACTCCGACATTTCCCACCCTCTTTAACAATGGTTGTCCCGACCAATTAGCTGCAATACCTGGCTGGAGGAAGCCCAAAAGTTGCTCGCTGTGAGCGACGGGGGCTTCAGTTGGGCTGTCCACCTTGGTGTCAACTTTCCTCTCGCCCTCCTACGGAAATGTCTAATTAGAACCCGTTCACCAGGGAGTAGGGGTGCTATCTTAGCTCGTCGGTTATAACGGGTCTGGTCTCTTTCTTGTTGGTGCTGGGACTGCTGCTTTACCGTCTGGTATGCATGGCTTAGTGCTTTTTGGTGCTGCTTTATCCATCCCGGTAGAGTGTGAGACTCTACCGTGGGGCTAAGACCGGTTGCCCAGTCTACTGGTAGTCTGGCATGTCTCCCAAACACAACATAGTGTGGGTTCATCCCTGTGGTGCTGTGGGTGATGTTATTGTAGGCCTGGATGAGGGGTGGCAGCCGGTGCGGCCACTGTGCCTGGTCGATCTCTGCTAAGGAACAGTTTTAACCATGTCTGGTTGAATCTCTCACATGCTCCGTTCCCCTGAGGATGGTATGCCGTTGTGTGGCTCTTTTGACATCCATAAAGTTTGCATAGCTCACCCATTATAGCGGATTAAAAAGCAGCCCCCCGGTCGGTTAGAATACGCTCTGGGCAGCCGAACGTCCGGATGAGCCCGCTGTACAGGGCTTGTACTGTTGTGTTTGCAGACTGGTCTTTGGTAGGGACTGCAAAAGCATACATGGAGAACAAGTCGGTTATCACCAGAATATAGGGGTACCTGTCATCTTGGCGTCCCAAAGAGAGATAATCTACTCCAACAACTTCAAAAGGATATGATGTGGTGATGGGTAATAGAGGAGGGCCCTCACTTCGGGTCCCGCTTTAGCACACACGCATTGTAAGCAGGCCTCGATCCACTCCTTTACGTCTTGAGTCATTCTGGGTCAGTAGCAGCGCTGCCGAAAAGTTTTCGTAGTCCTTTCGCTGCTAGAGTGGCCCATCGCCTGATGATATGTTCTCCATACCTCCTTCGTTTCCTGCTTTGGAACAATAACTTGGAAAGCCTCAAGTCCAGAACCCGTCTGGGTCCACAATCTCCCCAGTACACCATTTCGAATTACAATTTTGTCCCATTCTCTCAGTAGACCTTTTGTGTAAAGGGAAAAGGACTCAAAAACATCAGGCTTGGGCAACTGCTAGGGGTGTAGCGGTATCCGTATTCGTCCCGTACCGTCACGGTTCGGACGTCACGGTTCGGCACATGCAGTCACACGGCGAATACGCCTTTTTTTTACAAGTGGGAAAAAAGTAATTCAGGGCAGTATCCACTACACTATATATAATCCAGGGGGCGGTATTGCGCCTAAAAGCTGTTTGCCAGCCGCCCTTAAACAACAAATGAAGAACAAGAAGAAACAGAACAACAAAACGAACAAAATACAAGAAGAAGAAAAGTTAGTATGGTGAGTTCAGATAACACACAGGAGCTAGAACCCACCTGCTTCTTTTAAATCAGCTGTGTGGGAACATTTCGGGTTCCCTGTGGACTACAATAACGATGAGGTGTGCGAGTGGTGGATCGGAAGAGGACGGTGTGTTCGATAGCGGTGCGGTATGCTAATGGTAACACATGCCAAACATGCTAAATCATATCAGAAGGCATCACCCAGATTTGCCAATCACCGGAGCCCGGCAAAAGACAACAGCTGTTCAACAGATGATCCCCGCTGTTTTTAAGAAGCCAATAGACATGAGAGCCATATGTTTTTAAACGACTTTGCGCTCTTGAAACACTTTCTTATTATTTATGATGTAATATTTTCAAGACATCCTTTTTAGTTTTACAGCTTGATGAAACCTTTTTGTTTGACATCAGCCATTATAGATAATATGGCCATCTGAGTGTACTGTGTATGGTTTGTTTTTAATTGTTTAATACAGTTAATTATTCAAAATTTATTTTTAAACTGAAACTTGCACTACTGTTCAAACATAAATAACAACAAACCTGGAATTATGCATTTGGGACTTTTTTTTGCTTTTTTGTTGTTGTACCGAACCGTACCGAACCGTGACCTCCCAAACCGAGGTACGAACCGAACCGTGACTTCTGTGAACCGTTACACCCCTAGCAACTGCTGTTCCTTCCATTGTATCATTTGAGAGAGCTCTCTATCCCTGGTTTGGCGTTCCTTCCATGTCCCATCTCTTTCAACCGTGACCAGGTCAGAATGCAATGCCACCATTTCCTTTTCCTGCTCAGGCAATCTGGACAAGGCATCAGCATTTCCATTTTGTTTACCTGGACGGTATTTGTGGGTATACTTGAAGTTCGCCAGTTGGGCCGCCCATCTCTATTCCAATTACCCTCCTTGTACCTGTGCAAGCACCGCTCCCAGTCCTTCAAAGCTGGCATCAGTGTATAACCTAAAAGGTTGGGAGAAGTCAGCATATGCCAGGATAGGGGCATTCAACAAAGCTTGTTTTAGCTGGTCAAAAGCTTGCTGGCACTCGGGGGACCAGCTGACTGGGACATTCTTCTTTGCATGTGTGTTGCTACCATGCGTCAGGGTATTCAAAGGTGTTGCAATCTTAGAAAAAGCAGGTATGAAACGGCGGTAGTAACCAGCAAAGCCAAGGAAAGATGTTACCTGCTTCACTGTGTGGGGTACTGGCCAGTCTCTGACTGCTGCAGTCTTAGCTGGGTCTGTAGCCACCCCGTCCTCACTGATTACATGTCCCAGATACATCACCTCTAGCTAGAACAGGTGGCACTTTTTCGGCTGCAATTTTAGTCCATGCTGATGCAGCCGCTGAAACACTTCTTCCAGGTGTTGCACATGACTGTTAAAATCAAGAGAAAACACAACAATGTCATCCAGATAAACCAACAAGGAGTCATTTACTAGATTTCCCAAGCAGCGTTGCATCAGTCTTTGAAATGTGGCTGGGTCATTACACAAGCCAAAGGGCATCCGTTCGAATTCATACAGACCAAATGAGGTCGTAAAGGCAGTCTTCTCCCTGTCAGAGGGTTCCATTTCCACCTGCCAATAGCCACTTGCCAGGTCCAGCGTGGAATACCATTTGGCAGCTTTCAGCCCGGTCAGTGACTCCTCAATGCGGGGTAGGGGGTAGGCGTCCTTGTGGGTGAGTGTGTTCAGTTTCCTGTAGTCCACACAGAAACGCCAGCTTCCATCCTTCTTTTTGACCAGTACAATAGGGGCTGCCCAGGGGCTCGCACTCTCTTTCACTACACCGCTGTCCAGCATGTTCTGCAGTAAGGTATGTAGTTCAGCATACAGGCTGGAAGGCCTCCTTGCACCTCTTCCTCCTGCTCAGCTGTGTCTGATTGCTTAAAAGCAACCGTTCACTATCGGCCAATGATGCGCCATGGGGGGTTTGTCCAGTCAGACGCAGCCGGTTTCAATAATGCCAATAAATGTCAATCCCAAGAAATAATCATGCAATAATCACTCCATTAAAAACCAAACTTGAATGAATAATTAAAACATGCACATTTTGGGATTTCAGGCCAATACTGCCACTCCGACATTTTCATGTGTGATGTTTTAAAGGTTCATGAGTTAATTGTGGGTCGATATATATGTCCCTGTTTTCCTAAACATCATTTTTGCCAGGTAGCCCCAGCAGCTAGGCTTTAAAGCTCAGCTAGCCTTGTTTAGATCATAGACTGTATACATGGACGTAGTGTCCGTGACGTCACCCATAGGATTCTGCAGAGTTGCCGAGAAGCCCTTAGTAGGCGGAGTCGGCCACTAACGTCTCGACAGTGTAAATACCACTACATTTGTCCAAACTGAAACCAACTGAGCAGCAATATAAAATGATATTGTGTGAAACTGGTGATTTGTTTTCCCCCCACAAGGTAAGTTTGTACAAATGGGAAACACAGCAGAGGGAGGTGACAGACTAATGAACCCTGTAGTGGAAAATTTTATTATTATCATCCTTATTATTATCCTTATTATATCTTTCATATGTTTAAACCAAATGCTTCTTATTTCCTCTTGTTGTGCTTTTACCATTATTATTCTATTATATTCTCTTATGAGTTTCCCAGTCTCTGCAAGGCCACAGCTGTTTCAGCAGACTGGGAGACTCATACACAGTCAGACACATCACGAACTTCCCTGCTCTGAGAACCGTTATGCTATCTACTCAAGGCCACTGGGTGTCTCATAACAATCTCCCCGTGTGAACAGGGGAGTTATAATATTCCCACTCTTTCCTTATATAATCTCTGCTTTTTCATTGTCCTGCGCACTCTCGCGCAGACTATTTTATACTCTGTGCGACTTGTGACATTATTATATTATTATATCGTGTATTTGAAGCTTCAAATAAATAACCAAAAGACAGCTTTGCTTGATTCACCATTTATTTGTATTGTTCATTTGACTTGTACTCTCCAGCGCTGTGTTGGGTCCTAGATTTCCATAACAACCCCTTAATAAGCCCATCTGTGCATGCCCAGTGCTGAAATAATATATTCAGACTGATAAAGTTATTTCTTGAACGCTAAAAACATGTTGCTGTTCTGCCGGCGGGGGCAATCGGGCTTAGCAGGTTAATCAAAAATCGCTGTTGTCCACGGTTTGAACTTTAAGAAGGTCTTAAAAACAAATTGGCTTTGTTCTGATTTTCCAGAACAGCTTTATATCAAATTATATGAAATATATATTATTCTTGGCAAATTATCAGCACGTAGATGCAGCTAAAATATTTGTAAAGAAAGCTTGTAGCAAACAACTGCTGTAAGCATTAACATTTTAGCTAAGGTGCAGAGGGGAAAGAAGTTATCAGATCCTTTACTTAAAGCGACCCAATTATACTGTTACACAGGGTTTCCTGCAGTGTGTTATATAGCGTTGTGTGCATGTAAATGGTCTGCAAAGCCTAAATCCCTGTGTTCCCTCCAGATGGAGTTTCTCTCCCACACGACTCCCCCCCTGCCTGAAACACCTTCATTGTACTCCTTTGTTTACTTCCTTAACATAATGACATCAGTATGTAACACTCGTGCATTTATTGGCTAGCGTTTCAACCCAATGCGTGGGGGGACATCTCTAAGCGTTTGACCAATCAACACAGAGCCGGTAGCTAACCAGTCAGAGTAGACTGGGCTCTGGTTTCAGACAGAGGGTGAAAAGAGATGCTGCAGCACAGGGAGTATGAGAAAAATAACGAGCTTTTTGAACATTAAAGCATGGAGACATGTCACAGAAGAGGCAGAAAATACAAAATGAACCTGAACATTAGCCGAAGAGGGCCCCTTTAAGAACTTTGAATGACACTGTGAGAGAACATCTCTTCATTTATAACAATGAGCCCCCAATGTCTTGAGAATATCACATAATGAAAAAGGTAAATTAAGTAATCAAAATTCCTTCACCTGAGGTATGCCCTCTCATTTAACTACCACTCTGCTGATGAGAAAACAGAGCCAGCAACCGTTTAACTGCAAGAAGCTCAGGAGTACTTTATGAGAGGTACTTCTGTCTGAGAGGCACAGAGCAAATACTGTACTTAGCATTTGCGCATGTGTGTGTGTACACACCAGTGAGTAAGTAAATCCACACTGCAAAACGGACCCTCTATTAGTATTATCAATGTAAGGATACAACAGGTCATGGTTTGGTATGTCTCATTGGCCAAAATATTGATTGGAAATGGTATTAATAGTAAGTAATAGTACTACCCTAATTTAGAGTATACTTTAAAAGACTCTAACCTGCATGTTCTTAAATATAAAACCAACTTACTTAAACAAATGTCATTAAAGATTTTAAATGTATAATAACAGTGACTACAAATCAACCATTATATTTTAAGCCTTTTACAATTGTATCGACCTTCTAACTCAAGCATACTTTTTGCCCTAGAGATTAATCCACCTGTAGTAAGAGCAGCGCAAAATGTGTTCCAAAGATGTTCTTGTAATTAGCTTAGCAGGTTAGCACGATCAACTAACGGTCAGCGTTTGTCCAATCCAATACTCTTTCATTTATGCTGGCTAACTCCCTTGACTTCCAAATAACTTGACTAGTGATGCGAAATGAGTCCTACTCCTGGGAAATGACTTAGCATTTCAAGGTTCCATTGCCTTGAAGATAATGTTTTTTTAGAATTGGTTTTGGTAAGATGCCTGAAACAAGGTCTGTGGTTAACATAAGCATACAACATGTTCACTTTTTGTTGAACTATATAAATTACCTCAGTAAATACCCCATTTGTAAATGTCTGAATATTTTACGTGTCTTTAAAAAAAATCGGTTGCTTACAAGTGATTAACTAAGACTACTAAACGGCATCACGCCATTCAAGAGTTTGCTTTTAGCTTAAAGGTGGTGACGTGAAGTCATGCGATAGTGATTTAATTTGTTTATAGCATTACGTTAGCTGTTTACTTCTGACCTTATTCCCAATAATCCGCTGCAAAAATCCCATTGCTTTTTGTCAAGGCGGGCCTTGTGTTGCTAACTTTCGGGTTGGCCTACAAAAATAGGTGTTTAGCAAGTGGGCTAGTATCGAGGGGCTAATCTAGCTAACATGGTTTGACTAACAGACAACAACAGATTCACTGCCGAGGTTACCGTGAAGGTTTAAATATATATATATATACAAGACTTTGTTTGTTTGATGGCATGACGTTTTACATAATTTGGAATCGGAGTGGGTAAGGGACCAAAGTAGTGGTGATATTTTAAAAGCTGGTTCTACACATGCGCATGTTTGGTTGTCAAGTAGGCTGTCGTTTGGATGTATATGGATAGTATTCATGGAACGCAATTAAGCCTACAGTACTTTTAATTTGTGAAACATGTTCATTGTTTGGGGTTTGGAAAACACATCATCCTGACCTACTCTGAGTTAACATGGTCTACAGGAGTCTTCGAGGTTTGAACGAATGAGGATTGACTACAAAATAGAATGTGGTGTGGTGTGTCAGTATGCTAACGGCCAGCAGTCTCTTCTGAATAGTCTGTTAGAAGAAGATATACCTCTGTCTCTTTTCCTCAGGCTGCAGCAGAACCAATTGCTTTATTGGCTGCACCAGTGGATGTGTGTCTACTCAGACGCAGAGCAGAGGGAAGCTAGATAAATGAATTCCTCTTGGCTAGCTGCTGATATTAACACGCCTGCTTCCCTGTGTACCAAGAGACGAGAGAACACAATAAAGACAGAGAAAGGCAAGTAAATGATCAAGTGGATGTATATGTGCTGCGAGAGAGGACAACAGATTGCTACTGAGGTTTCTCCTTGGGTTGCATGATTTCTGTGTTTCCTCCTCCATGTGTTTAAAGCAAAACCTCATTGGCAAAGCATATCCCCAACACAAGAAAACTGGCGAGTATACTTGGACGGTAATAACACACTGGATGGTGATTTGACTGATGAGAGTTTTGTGACGTTCGGGAATATACTGGGGTAATGATGAGCGATGATGACCCTGTTTAAACGGTCTTATGTTTAAGTGAATAGCACTGGTGAATTAAGGGGGTGTCGTACACCACTTAACACAGCCCAATAGGCAAAGGGGTTGCATTTAGTCTCTGAATTTGTCCTAGGTATTTTTGGGCATCGCATGACTAATACCTTCATTTCATTCAAATGGCAGATTCAGCAAATTAGTGAAGGGAGCGATTTTCTCCAGAGGAACCAGGTCTGTTCATGTGCAAATTAAAAGCAAGCAAGCAGATATGAGGTCATTGGTTGCTGTCTTCTAATCATCTGTCCCATTAACAGCTCCATTTGACTTCATACTGTATGAACAGAAGCTGCGTGGCTTTCTGGGTCAGCTGGGGACGCATCCTCCTGATGTTGTAAAGCGTGTATCTGCAGCAGCGGGTTGTAGCAGCGATGGACAGGTTGTTATCTAGGGTCACACCCAGATTCCTTGCAGTCTGAGTCGGGGAAACAACAGAGGGGCCGATGTTGATAGTCAGGTCAAGAGTGGGACAATCTTTTCCCGGAAGAAAAAGCAGTTCAGTTTTGTCAAGGTTGAGCTTAAGGTGGTGAGCAGACATCCACTATCAGTGTGCTATCAAGACCAGAAAGGACTCTCCTGCTGACTCAGTAATCTCTGTAAGTTATATTCTTGTTCATAGACCTTTCTGTTCCATTTATTCTACTCTGTATAATTGTTCTGTAGTTATTCTAGCTACAATTGTGTTTTGAAATCTCAGAACAGCTAAAAAAACCTGTTTTTCAGGCAGAAATCTGGGTAACTTCTTTTTTCAGAAATCAAAACTGAAACATCTGCTTCTAAGGGTTTTCTTTAACTAAACAATTGTACAAATACTGAGTGCTTTACTAAGGGATACTGAAGTAGAGTAATCTTAAAACATCTGTAACTAGGTCTTAGTCTCAAATAGTGCATTACAATATACTCGAAGGCACAGCTGTCGCCCATCAGCTGTAGAGAGTTAATTAATTAAAGGGGCGTAGGCCCACAGCTGTGACAACAGCAGCAATCAGGACTAGTGTCCATTTTAGGCAGCTCTTTCCTGGAGCGTCAGACAGACGAAGAGAAAGGAGTCCAGTTGGAGTCACGAGGGAGGCAAAGGGGAGGTACATCCTACTTTAAATGAGCTAAGTATCCCTGGTGTTTTGATCCACTCTTGCTAAAAACATGTGTATTTTCTCCATTCCTGTTCATGTGTCTTCTCGGAATTATCACTGGCCCCGTGTATCTCCTATTCGTTATAATCGGCCTGCTCTCGTCTATCCTACGTGCTCCACTGAGATCCAACATCTAGTTTCAGGCGGCCTGTGGAACTGCCAGTCAGCTGTTCCTAAGGCTGACTTCATCTCTGGCTACGCCTCCCTGCAGACCCTGGATTTCCTTGCTCTCACTGAGACCTGGATTACTCCATCCAACACATCCACCCCAGCAGCTCTCTCCACAGCATATTCCTTCTCCCATACACCCAGACCCACTGGCAGAGGAGGGGGCACTGGTCTCCTGATCTCTCCACAGCATGCTCCTTCTCCCATACACCCAGACCCACTGGCAGAGGAGGTGGCACTGGTCTCCTGCTCTCTCCCAAATGGAGCTTTTCCCTCTTCAAGCTACCTAACTTCACTCCTTCCACCTTTGAATTCCATGCCGTCACAGTAACCCATCCTATACAATTAACCATTGTTGTTCTCTACCGTCCACCAGGCGCCTTGGAGGAATTAGATCATCTCCTCTCACACATCCCTGAAACTGGCCCTCCCGCTGTACTTCTCGGAGACTTCAACCTCCAGACGGGGAAGATAGACTAACTAACATCTCTGTTAACCGCCTTTGCTTTCTCGCTGTCTCCGTCCCCACCAACTCATAAAGCTGGCAATGTCCTTGATCTCATATTCTCAAGGAACTGCACTACGTCTAACCTCTCTGTAAACCCGCTCCACACCTCCGATCACTTCTTCATTTCATTCTCTCTACCCCTTTCCAAACATAACAAACTAATCTCTTCTCATGCTGCACCTGTCCGCCGTAACCTTCGTTCCCTCTCCCCCTCTACCTTTGCCTCATCGGTGCTCTCAGCCCTCCCTTCCTCTGACTCGTTCCAACTCCTGCCTCCAAACTCTGCTGCAGAAACTCTCCTCTCTACTCTCTCATCCTCTCTGGACTCTCTCTGTCCTCTCACATCTCGGCAGGCTCGTCAGTCCCCTCCTGCTCCCTGGCTAAATGACGCACTGCGTGCTAATAGAACCGTCCTTAGGGCAGCTGAGCGGAAATGATGGAAATCCAAACACCGCGACGACCTCCTAACCTATCAGGCTCTCCTCTCCTCTTTCTCTGCTTCGATCTCTCAGGCAAAAAGCGTTTTCTTTCAAGATACGATACGATATACTTTATTGTCCCCGTAAGGACATTTGTTCTGGACACCGTCCTGCAGTTCCGCATACATGTACATATACAAACATAGTGGACATTAAGAGACATACACATATCATCAGTCATACACCATTTGAACAAACACAATACACAGACGCACATACTGACAATGGCGACCTATTGCACTACCCCTCATGGCCAACATTTAAAAAGTACATTTCATTACATTTGACTACATTTCATTTAATGTGAATGTTAAGAAGCTTAATGGACCTAGGTAGGAATGAGTGCTTATCGCGGTTCAGCCTGCTCTTGGGAACCCTGAATCTTCTACCAGAAGGTAGGAGCTGGAATTCTGGGTGGAGTATGTGGGTGGGATCAGACACAATTTTGTTTGCCTGTCTGATAATGGACTGCTCCTCACAGAGAGAAGAGGGAAGAGGCTGTGAATTACTTTACATTGTGGATAAGGGTGGATAGCCCCCATTGTTCTGTGTGTCAAAATGAAAGACAGCCCACACATCAATCATCAAACCGTGGGGTCTTATTTAATTACGTGTTGATTTCTATCAACACGTAATGTTGTATCGATGTATATAGAGATGTACTACAGCAAAAGTATTCTCCGTCGGGACTTCCTGCAACAACACCACGTCGTTACCTTGATTCTGATTGGCCAGAAGACATTATCAAAGATGTTCTATTGAGAAGATGATCACTACGTGACAAAAGTTTTCAAACCGTTTCTAGTCTTCGGTATTTCCAGACAAGTGACTGCTGAAATCAATCTTACTAACTGCTGTCTGTGCAATTTACTCCGCGCGAGTTGGCGGACTTTATTTAGCTTACTTTAAAATCATTTTTCATGGTGGGGCTAAGCTATTTCTTGGTATGGCTGTAGCCTACCCAAGTATACCCTGGCGCCACTGAACATAATAATAAAACAATTAAAATGTTGTATTCGGCCCTGATTAAAACAGCGGGCCCAAATCCTGGATGGGCGGGCCAGGCCCCATGGGGCCCGCCCATGACGCCGGGTCTGAGCAGGATACTGTAGTGATTCAAAGTGTGATTTTAGCAAACAATTGCTTTTGTTTTGAAATCACTTCCGTGAGTTTCACCCCGCCCCTCGCTCCAATGACTATTAGACCATTTAGTAAGGTAAAAAGCAAAAAGGCCTCTCAGACGCTCTTCTGTTTACGTGTTTAATAAAGAAAAACAATTGGACGGTAGATACACGGCTTGTTAGCCTGCTGGCTATTTTGTTATCACAGCTAAATGCCAACATCTGCAGCTAGGTTACTTTAGATAGCAGCTAGCTTACTCTGAAACACTACAGAAAACAGATCTACCAAATAGCAAAATATATTTTCTTCTTAATTAACATATTTAAATAAATCCATCTCAAGTGTTGATGTTGTCAATATTTTCAGAGCTGCGTACAGTATATTCTGCTACTTTAAATATGTTGTTACAAGGATAATAGAGTCATTCAGAGAAATAATCTTTTTCAAAATATAAAACAAATGTTCATTTTGAGAACATATACCTGATTAATATCTAAAATATATAAATGGACTATGTCTCAAGATACACACAAGCTTATCTGCATGCACGCTTAATGAGTTATTTAAATGCATAGCTGAACACCCTGCATTTTCCACACAATGGACCGTATGTTTGTGCTAAAAGCAAATGCTTCTCTTTAGGAAAATCAATCGCAACTTTAATGGAATCTAGGCATGCATTCTATTTTATCCATTTATCCGCACCATCAATTATATTGTGCTCTCTGTTTAAATGAATCTTCTTTCTGTTGCTCAGGCCGTGAGTATGATAGTATTCAAATAGTTTAATAATTTTGTTAATGCAGTGCTCTTTGTAAATGTGTCAGGATGTTTAACATTCTCTAAATGCCGTACATGTGTGGTCAAGTTTAGGAAGACTTTTCTTCATTTTCATTATTTCTGAAGTTGCAGTGCATTTCTCCACATGGAAATGTTTTGGGTCGTTGAAGCTAGCTAGCACCAATTCATTTGAAATTGTTAATTGAGAAAGGAAAATGCATTGCTAGACCTTAATTATTTACACAATTAGTTTTACACTTCACTTTTGTGTACAAGAAAACTTCACCTGGCGTGAGTCATTTACAAAAAAATGTATTCAATTTACATCATCATATTGGAATATTCGGAATTAACTAAATCAAAATGCATAAATTAGGATTTGAGTCAAATGTAACTGTTAACCCCAAAAAACTATATTTTCCGTCAACATCAAAGAGGAGTACATGTCTACTGCCTGGCACAGTCATGAGAGAATATGGGGCAGCAAGTCAGAGAAACTAGAGTTACAGCCTGCAGCAGTGATCCTTCTGTGTTATCCTTCTGTGTTATATATAGCCCACACAGACAGAAAGAAAGACAGATTTGTTTCTCTGTTGGATCAATGGCTGCCTCTCCCATGGCTCTTTCTCCCTCATTCATCTTCTCAACTTTGATTCCACTGTTGGAACAGAACCGAGGTTGTCACCTCATGAATGCTGGAGCTCAGCAGTTCCAGCCCTCATCCATCTCTGTCACAGTAGTGCCTGTAAATCAACAGTATTATTTGGATGCATTTGGGATCTGGATTACTACAGTAGTTGATTGTGCTTCCCCCTAAATCTCCTTAATGTAAATTGGTTTCTTTTCTTGGTTTATCCTTATGATTACTTACACATGGGAATATACTGAAGTGAAAATAGCCATATATACGCAGATGTGCACATTAATAGAAAGCCTTGAAAAACAAGAAAGTTCTTCAAAATAGTTGGCTTGAATTTGTTTTTCTAATCATCTTCATTATGAAAGGAACACTTCAGTCTCTATTTGCTTTGTATCATGGGAAATAAAGTTGGTCTATACAATGTTATATTGAAACTATATGGTGTTAGTTTAAGGTTAAATTATGCTATGATGCTATATTGTGGATATGGTGTTTTATTGATGTGATATGATGCTATATTTGGGATATATGTGGTATCAGGTTATGTTGTGTTATATTAAGGGTATATGGTGCTTTATTTAGGATAGTTGGTGTTACAATGATAATTGTTGGGTTTGTATTTGGCATGTATGGTGTTGTGCTCAGTGGCGGTTCTATACCAATTGTACTGGGGGGGCCAGATATTTTATGAGAGGGGCACAATAAACGTGGGTTAAAAAAGACAGTATAAAGTAATAGTGGATATAGCCGCTATAGTCAATAAATCGTAATATTATAAACGTTTATTTTGGAGGGGGGCCAAAGGTGGTTCCCAGGTCAGCGTTACGGGGGCACTGGCCCCTGTTGGTCCTCCCCCAGAACTGTCCCTGGTTGTACTGAGCAAATTGTTGTTGTATTGAGGACCTATGGTGTTATACGAATGGGCAAATGAGCCCGCCCTATGCCTGTATTCTATTATTTTGCTTTGTTTCTGGGTGTCAGTCTTAAAAAAACTATTTATATACATATTTTATTTGTTGATATCATGTGTCTGACCAATCAAACAATTCAAATTGGCTACTAGAATGTATCCGTGTAAGACTCTTTACCTTTTTGCTAATGACAGCAAGGAATTCATGTAATTACTTGTGGGACATTGCTCCATTTTACGAGCGCTACCTAAAGACTGCCCCCCACACAATAAAAGGTCATTACATGTGCAGTAATAATGTTCATACTCAAGAGAGGCTGCAAAACATTGCTCATGATACTGGATCTAATGCGATCTTGGTATGCCCCATTGGGATCTGGCAGCAATTATAATGAATCGAGTGTGGTTATACCTGTGATTCTTTTTGAATGAATCAATGGTGTTTTCATTTATTTACATGATATAACTGTTATTAAAAGCATGGAAAACACATCCAATTATTATTTCATTTATAATCAAGTAGAACTATATTCAGTAATATCGCTTAACTGTGTAAAATAGATGAAGACAATGTATTTATTAAGATACATTAAAACCATCATTAGGATTATATCTAAAGTAAGTATGTTATTATCAAAGATTATATTATATTTTAATGTATTGTCCTAGAGAGGTATTTGAGTGTGTGGGAGAGAAACTGTTCTGGAGGGAACACATGGATTTAGCCTTTGCAGACCATTTACATGCAGAAAAACCTATATAACAACCTCCAAAACCATAATAGGGCCCCTTTAATGTATTATGCAAATTGTGAGAAAAAAATGTTTTGGTCATATTCACAGCTGAATATTTCACAACAAATCCCCTTCATGCATTTGGCATGTTGCATATTTAAGTCTTTTTCGCTTGGTGTTTCTCTATTCATTTGTCTGCATGTAAATGGTCTGCAAAGGCTAAATCCATGTGTCCCCAATCACTGCTTTTTGGATATGAAAATGAATAGTGAAACACCAAGCGAAAAAGACTTATAAATATGCAACATGCCAAATGCATGAAGGGGATTTGTTGTGAAATATTCAGCTGTGATGTTTCTTTGTGAATGTGAAAGGAATGTTTACCACATGATTGAAAGTGTGATGGTGAAGATATGTTAAATGCTTGATGAATTTTTAATAGGGAATCAGTGCAGCATGTCATGTTTATTTTTGACACGAAGGACGTACAGGAACTCAGATGCACGATTCGGTTGACTTTAAAAAATATCTTTTATTATAAAAGACTATTCAAAAACAAAAGATCTCTAGGCTCTACTAGGATTCCACAAATCTCTAGGTTCAACTAGGTAGTTCAACATATCACTAGTGATCACAGACATGGACTCAACACAGAGACAAGACGAAATGACAAACGACAAAACAATCAGGCTGACAGGTGACACACAGGGACAGGAAGTGGAGACACCTGAAACGAGAGGGTAAAGTCAATACCAAAATAAAATGAAAGGTAACAAGATATAAACACAAAACAATAAACTAAAAAGACTAACGCTGAAACCTTACAATTGTCAGTCATGCACGTAAATCGGTTTCAGGGAAAAAAGGTACAATCAGCTCCATCAGCTATCTTCCAGATACGAAACTGAAACAGAACAGAGTACAGCGAAGTTTATGATGAATTTGAACACATAAGAGTTATCACAGTTTTTAAATCCCGCCCTACACCGTTTAAGGCTGCTGTCAATCAAAACCACCTGACACACTGGTTCAATTCCAAATGTATCTCTATGCCCTCCCTCCCCCATTTCCACTCTGTTTGCACCTCCATGTAAAGTGTCTGCCGCAGTAAGGCCCAATTCCAAACCACACACTCCCACTCCGTGACGGAGTGAACTCTGTGTCGGAGTAACACTCGCAGCTAAACGAGGCTCCCTCCTGTCAGATGGAGGGTGTAAATACAGCGGCAAGCTTTGGAACAAACTTCCCTCTCTCTAGTAGAAACAGGAAATGCCGTAACTGTATGGAACAATGGTTTCAAATCAGCATCTCTTGGAAGAAATTCAAATTAAAAACTAAAATAAAGCTCCAAACATCTTTAATTGTGTTGCTCTTTTAGTTTTAAACCTGATGTTTATAAGCCTCTTAGTTTTTGCAACGGTCTGTAAATATACACAACTTTATAATAAAATGCACACATTTACCTTTTTCTAGACTAAACACAGGTTTGATCCCAAGTACAAAACATGAGGTTATCATGAGGTTGTTAACATCGCAATTTATCAGTGGATGTTTGCTGGAACTACTTGTTCACAGCGTGTTTCATGACGGGCACACACAGCATTGAGTCCGGTCAGGTAGTGCAGCAGGTGAAGTCAGCACCAATGCAGACTCGCTGTTTGAGGGCTTGATAAGCCACTCCCCCTCCACATTCGTTGGTTTGGAACCCGCCGTGCGAACGTAATGTGTAGGGGTAGGGGTAGGGTGTAGTAGGGGGGTGGTTTGGAATTGAGCCTAAGTGTCGTTCGTTCCTAACCAACTAGTGGGGAGTGGGAGTTATTAACCCCTCAAATGGATTATAAAACCCTCCAACAGGAAGTCTGCATCAATCCTGACTAAATCAGCTGCCCTACCTGACCATGTGCAAAAAGCTGTGCAATAAGATGGGAATTTAATATTGTCATACAGATGTAAACAACTTTAAGTCCTGGGGCCTCATTTATAAAGCTTTGCGTAGGATTCACGTGGGAAGGTAGCGTACGTAGGTAGGGCTTAGGCCTGCATACCATAAGCAGCTACATCAAAGACTGAGTAGGGAGGGACTTCGCCAGCCGGCCGGTTGCTGATTGGGAGGATCGTGTTGCCAAGAGACTGAGTCTAAACCGCAGTATCTCTTGACCAATCATAAATGTACGGGCAACGCCCTGTATAATAAAATGTATTGTCGCACCAGGTTCGAGGCTCTTTTCCGGAAATAGTGGTTACAGTTTACAGCTTTGCTGCCTGTAATTTCTATGACGTGACGGAGTCCTTGGCCAAGTGAATATATATATTTTGCTCTCTTTTAATAAATAGTTCATCTTAAAAGTTGTCTGTCTTTCAATCAATCAATCAATCAATGTTTATTTATATAGCCCAATATCACAAATGTTACATTGGTCTTCACAGTGTGTACAGAATATCAGTATGACAATATGACACCCTCTGTCCTTAGACCCTCACATCGTACAAGGAAAAACTTCCAAAGAAAACCCAGTTTAAAGGGAAAAATGGAATTATTAACACAACAGCGGAGCCTGTGTGAGATATAACGTCTAGAAGCTTTGAGTCATGAGTTTTGGGGGGTTTCAGATACTTTTGAAGAATAAATGGAGAATATGCCAACATCTGTTTTTCTTTTCTACTGTCACTTTTGGAAATTAACCATGACAAAATTTCTGAACATTTGTATGTTTACTAGTGCTGTCAATTGATTGGAAAATGTGATTGCGCTAATCACAATAATGTTGTATCAAGTTTATAGTTATATACAAACTGACAAGAGAAATCAGGTGTTTTTACTTTATTATAACAAGTTAGTTTAGTTTGAATGATTTTTGAATTATTGGCATGATGTCCGACAATTTCCGACACTTAGCTCAAAGGTTTCACCTATTATGCAAAATCCACTTTTTCACATTTTGTATACATCAACATGTGTCCCCTCTGTGTAAAGAGATTCTGAAAGTTTCAGGAAAAAAGATTCGCTCAGTCTTTGTCCTGACCCATTTAAATAAAATGAGCTGATCAGATTTTGGCCACTTTATGATGTCATAACGACTTTTTGGCTTGTGTAAGCTCCACTTCCTTTGCATTTTGCATGCCATGCCAAACACCTATGCTGGAATTACGGGAGGATGTTGGGGTCAAACTTGGTAATGTGATTAATTTGCGTAAACATTTTTTAAACACGTGAAGGTTTCCAGATAAATCGCATGCGTTAACGTTGACAGCCCTTTTTTTGTACAGTACAGTATGTTTGGAGCCTCACTAATAAAAACATGGTTAATGGAATTGTATGCGTCGTGCTCATATCATTGAAAGCAACTTGACGTTACCAAAACATTGTCTAAAAATCCTTTCTTACTCCTTTCTACTTAAATTATAAAACAAAGTGACCCTGTGTGAATTAAGTTCCTGTCAAAACAGAGTTGACACATCGATTGCACACAGCATATTCTGTTGTTGAGTTTGAACGACTGTTTTATGATTTGAGTGAAGTAAGCATTTATTTTTGTTCAGATTTGATTGAACTGCCAAAATGCCACTGCAACGTACAAATCATCTCAAAGCACCAGTACGGGTCTGTGTGTGTGTGTGTGTGTGGGTCTGTGTGTGTGTGTGTGTGTGTGTGTGTGTGTGTGTGTGTGTGTGTGTGTGTGTGTGTGTGTGTGTGTGTGTGTGTGCGTGTGAGCTAGAGCAGTGTTTGAATAGAGTGGTTCAGGAATGAGTTGCCACCTGCTGTTCCCCCGTCGCAGAGTCAATGTTTTTTTTTGCGTGTTTGTGGAGAGATGTGTGAAATAGGGTCTGGTTAGCACAAGCTTAAGAGATTTCCATGTTTTGTTCTACGACATAAAATATGTCAGTAAATACTGAATGTCTGAAACTTCTATGTCTCGTAAAAACAACGGTTGCTAACAAAGGACTAGATGAGTCTATTAAACGTCATCACGCTTAACATTAGCCACCTTCAGCTAAGTGGTGGTGACGTGAAGTCATGTGATCGTGATGAAGTACCTCATATAGCCTAACATTAGCTTTTTATTGAATCTCAAAGTACTGTTAATATGTGGAGATTATCCTGCTGAACAAATATATGTATTGTAAATGTATGTTTGCCAAAGACCTTTTGTATGAAAATCCAATGGAAACATCATTGTCTTTTTGGTGGGAGCGCTTGCGATGCAAACCCTGTTGGCCTAAAAAATTTAATAAATAAAAATACACCATCGCTGCATAACTATAATTGCTACATCTCCTAGAGACCCCCTGCTTGTAAAAGTAAAGGTGTTCTGAACAACCCAGTCTCACGGCATTTCGTGTTATAGTCACAAAACTAATTTAATATATTGATTCGTGTTCAATAACACGATTTTTGCATTTTTTCCATTTAAAAGCAATGTATTTCTATTGGTAGTGTGTTTCGTGCCTGCACCACGTATTTTTGTCCGGTCGGGTCTTGGAATACCCGATAATAAATCGGGCTTAGAGCCTCAGAATACTGAAATCTGTATTTGTTTTCCTTCTAATTTGTTATTATTTTGTGCAGGCACGAAACATACTACCAATAGAAATACATTGCTTCTCAAATCGTTCTGTGTCAGAATACTGAAATCTGTATTTTTTGTTATCTGTTTTTCCTTCTAATTTGTTATTATTTACATTGCTTTTCAAATTGTTCTGTGTGACATGAAAAAATGGCGAAATCGTGTTGGTGAACACGAATCAATAGATTCATTTCGTGACTATAACACGCAATGCCGTGAGACTGTGTTGTTCTGAAACAATGTCTCAAGCTTAAGGTGGACCAGGGGGGTATACTGCGAAGCAGGATTTTCGCTTAGCCGGCTAAATTCAGGGAAAACTCCGGCTTTCCGGTCATCCGAAGCTGGTTCTCTTTTTAGCAGGCTAGATCTCCATGGTAATATATGCTAAGCAGCTAACCTGGTCGGGACCAGGTTAGGTTGCAGGCTAAGAGCTCAACTCAGTGAAAGCACCGCCTGCTGACCAATCAGAGCTCAGTGTGTGGAGTTTAAAGTGATCAAGTCATATTACAGGAGAAAGGAAATACAGAAAAACTGCCGTCGCAGGAAAGACGGCCGGCAAAAATCACCGACTGTGTGAACGTGAACATGAATAGAATATCACCTCCATCTTCAGAGCAATCTGACTATTATAACATTAGCGTTAAAAAAGCTTACTTATCGGCCACAACATAAGTAACCGGATCAGAGTACATTAAGTACAGTCCGCGGCATATCACTTCATAATGTATCATATCTCCTTATCTGAGTCAGCTGAGCCGTATCTGGCCGTGCAACACTCACAGTGTCACATACTGTATGCAGAAGTATTATTTTAAGCAACACATAAGTTGACGAAACACTCGAGACAAATGTAATTAAAGTCAGATCGTGTCTTAGACGGGGCAGTGATATCATAAACCTGTTAATGTACGCATTCAAACACTTTTTCTTTTGCCAGCTGTATTCACCTTGCAGGTGCAGCTATGTGGCTTTGATCCTGGATAAAGTGTTTAAATCATGGATGTTTAAAGTTTAACTTCTTCATTTTTGACTAGTATTAAAGTTCACTTTTCATTCAGGAAGTATGACGCTGCGCTGTCAGTACGCTTCTCCATGTTTGTGATTGGTCGAATGCTCCAAATACCACCCCTTTCATGTGAACGCGCACCTAACTAGATAGGACACGGCTGGCTTGAGCGATCCACTTGATAACCAGCGTCGTAGTACAGTTTAGCGAGAGCGCGTATGTTTTGGATTAGGCCAACCGGCTAACTCAAACATATCCAGGTTAGGTTGAACCAGGTTCGTAGTATAGGCCCCAGCTCTTCTCTTTCTGTGTCTTTGTTGACCTATCCACCCTCTTAGAAACCAATTTGCTGCCCTAGGCAAGATTTTACAAATCACTCCCCTTTTAAACTGTATTCTTGTTTATTAATAACAACTTTTTTTTACTGTTATATAGTATTTTATACTACTATAAGACAGGGGTGACCAACCAGTCGATCGCAAGATGTGTCTAAAAATAGAACAACAATATTCTATGTTATCGTTAATGTCCTATAACATAATCTTCCTGTGCCAGAATAATGCACTTGAACGCATCAAAGCTTTGTGATTGGCCGGCCTCACCCCATGTTTCGGGGCGTGGCTGGTGGGCAGTGGGCACTATTTCGCTGACGTTGTCCGTGTCAACAGGAGTGACAGTCCGCAGAAGCAAACAAAAACAAAATCAGTGGCAAGCCGTCAGGGCCCTCTAGGCCCTGTGAGGGCCTAAGATATTCAAAAAAATAATATTTGAAAACATAAAAAAAAAACATTTTTTTCAAAATATTTTTTTGTTGTTACATTTTTCATTAGTTTGACCAAAATAACTTGATTTAATTGTATTTAAAATAACATTTCCAAATTAATAAATCCTTCGAATCTGCCTGTTCAGTTCCTGTTGGAATGTGAAGGGTTAAATGCCGTCTCTGCGAGTTATGTGAAGACGGGATAGCTTGTTGGTCCCTCTCTACATTCACAGAGGGCCAGCTATAGTAACTCAACGAGAGAGTAATGTCAAATGACAGTACAATTTATGGTGGCCCTGAAGTGCAAGACACCACAGCATTTCACAAAACACAACAGCATTTCACAAAACACCACAGCATTTCAGAAAACACAACAGCATTTCACAAAACACTACAGCTGTCACAGTCTTAAGGAGAACCCAAATGCAGCACTCGAGAAACCAAGGAGAATTGGTAATATCCTTTATTGGAGATTCCACTGGATCGGAGGAATACCAACCGGGCAGTATAACGCACCGGAGGACAGCGGGCAGAAGGTGAGTCAGGGACAGGCAGAGGGTCAGGGAGTAAGCGAGGCGGTCAGCGTAGATACAGGCAGGGTCGGATAACAGGCCAGGCAGGATAGTCGAGGGACAGGCAGGATCAGGAAACAGGCAGAGCAGGCAGGTCGGGGACAGGCAGGGTCGGAACCGGGTAGGCAATCTAGTGTTGAACGCGGGAGAGACAAGCATGAGGCAAAGTACAATCTGGCAAAGAGTGTGTGTCAGGTGCGAGTTTAAATACTGGCAGAAGCTAATGGGTGCAGAAGAGAAAGAGAGTGAGTTAACGAGTGGGTGTGGAAAACAGGTGAGACAGGTGAATGGAAAACTACTGGTGAATGATGGAGCAGACTATGACAGAACCCCCCCCTTAATGGACGGCTCCTGACGTCCCTAAATGCTAATCTACAGATGAAGGTGGGAGGTGGGATTAGTACTCATCTGAAAAAGTTCTTTCCGCCTCCCTCTCCTGCCCCCTGTGGGAATCTGCATCCTCATCAGAAGCCTGCCCCTCGCTGTCCTCCTCTGACGAGCTGACGGTAAGAGGAGAGACTCTCCCTGTGTCTCTGCCCGTCAACGTGACGGTCTTAGACGGTTGCTCGGGATTACGCCGATGGAACTCCCTGATGAGCCGGGGGTCCAACACATGTCGAGCTGGAACCCAACACCTCTCCTCAGGGCCGTAACCCTTCCAGTCCACCAGGTACTGGACTCCTCTTCCTCTGCGACGGGAACGAAGAAGTCGTCGGAGAGTGTACGTAGGCCCGCCGTCAATCATCCGGGGGGGTGGTGGGGGAGGGATCGCAGGAACCAAGGCACTCTCTCAGACAGGTTTGATCCTGGAAACGTGGAAGGTGGGATGGATCCGCAGAGTCCGAGGCAGTCTTAGCCTTACTGCTGCGGGATTGATTATTCTGACAATCTCAAACGGTCCAATGAATTTAGGTGCAAGTTTCTTTGAATCCACCCGTAAAGGAATATCCCGGGAGGAAAGCCATACCTTTTGGCCCACCTGGTAGACAGGTGCTTCAGAACGTCGGCGGTTGGCAGAGGAGGCGTACCGGTTGGCCGAACAGACGAGAGTTCTCCGGGCTTGATTCCAGGTCTGTCGACAACGACGGATGAAAGCCTGGACGGACGGACAGGTAACCTCCCTCTCCAGGGCCGGAAACAGAGGGGGTTGAAGCCCGTAAGCACACTGAAATGGGGACAGCTTGGTGGCCGAACTGACCAGAGTGTTGTGGGCGTACTCGACCCAGAGCAGCTGTTTAGCCCAGGCCGCTGGGTTCTTGGAGACTATACATCGTAAGGTTGTCTCCATCTCCTGGTTCTTTCTTTCTGTCTGACCGTTGGACTGCGGATGGAAACCGGATGACAGACTGACCGTGGCCCCAAGGAGCGTGCAGAATTCCCTCCAGAACACCGAGGTAAATTGAGGACCACGATCGGAAACCACATCAGTAGGCAGCCCATGGAGCCGGAACACATGGAGCAGGACCAGCTCTGCCGTCTCTTTAGCTGAGGGGAGCTTGGGTATCGGCACAAAATGAGCCATCTTACTGAATCGGTCTACCACCGTCAAGATGGCAGTGTGTCCGTTGGACGGTGGCAGACCAGTAACAAAGTCCAAAGAAATGTGAGACCAGGGGCGATGAGGGATAGGCAGAGGTCGTAGGAGACCAGCAGGAGCTTGGTGAGAAGACTTGTTCTGATTGCAAACGGGGCAGGCATTAACAAATTCCCTGGTGTCCTCCTTAAGTGTTGCCCACCAGAACCTTTGCTGGACTACCTCCCATGTGCTTTGGATCCCAGGATGGCAGGTGAGTCTGGAGTTATGAGCCAACTGGAGAACATCAGACCTCAACGTCTGCGGAACGAACCGGCGGTTCGGAGGACAGGCACTGGGTCCCGGCTGGTCCTGCTGGGCAGCCTTGACCCTCTCCTCCACCTCCCAGATGAGGGCGGCGACGAGCTGAGAAGTCGGAAGGATGGTGTCCAAGCCCCTGGGAATGTTACCTCCCTCTCCAAACTGACGAGAAAGAGCGTCAGCCTTAATGTTCCAAGAACCAGGGCGGTAGGAGAGGGAGAAATTGAACCGAGTGAAGAAAAGGGCCCATCTAGCCTGTCGGGAATTCAGTCTACGGGCTGACCGGATGTACTCCAAATTCTTGTGGTTGGTCCACACCAGGAAAGGTTGACTGGTCCCCTCAAGCCAGTGACGCCACTCCTCCAGAGCCAACTTCACTGCTAGCAGCTCCCGGTTTCCCACATCATAATTCCTTTCCGCTGGAGTCAAACGCTTTGAAAAGAAAGCACAGGGATGGAGTTTTTGGCTGTCCATTGCTCGCTGAGACAGGATGGCTCCCACCCCCATATCAGAAGCATCCACCTCCAAAACAAACTGTCTTACAGGATCGGGTACTCGGAGGATGGGGCCGGAGGTGAACCTCGCCTTAAGGTTCTGGAATGCCTCCTCAGCCGAGGAGGACCACTGGAACATGACCTTAGAGGAGGTCAGGGCTGTGAGAGGAGCGGCCAAGGTACTGTATCCATGAATGAACCTCCGGTAGAAGTTGGCGAACCCGAGGAACTGTTGTAGCCGCTTCCGGGAATCTGGAACCAGCCAGGAAGTGACTGCATCAACCTTGGAAGGATCCACCTCGATGCTCCCTTGTCCCACGATGTATCCCAGAAAAGAGACAGAGGATGTGTGAAACTCGCACTTCTCCGTTTTAACAAACAGCGAGTTCTCGAGTAATCTCCTGAGAACCGCCTGGACGTGGTGCACGTGTTCTTTCAGTGTCTTGGAAAAGATCAGGATGTCATCCAAGTAAACAAACACGTGTCGGTCCAACATGTCTCGGAGCACATCATTTACCAACGCCTGGAATACTGCAGGGGCGTTGGTAAGCCCAAAAGGCATGACTAGGTACTCGTAGTGCCCCGAGGTGGTGTTGAAGGCTGTCTTCCACTCATCCCCCTCGCGAATACGTACCAAGTGGTACGCGTTACGCAAGTCCAGCTTCGTGAATATGGTTGCTCCCTGCAACAACTCAAATGCAGAAGAGATAAGAGGCAGTGGGTATCGATTCTTGATTGTAATGTCATTAAGACCCCGAAAGTCGATACAGGGCCTTAGGGTCTTGTCTTTCTTCTCTACAAAGAAGAACCCTGCAGGTGATGAGGACGGGCGAATAATCCCAGCCGCCAGAGCGTCATTGATATAAGTCTCCATGGAAACTCTTTCCGGAGCAGACAGGGAGTACAATCGACCCCTGGGAGGGCTGGTGCCGGGATGCAGGTCGATGGCACAGTCGTAGGGCCGGTGTGGTGGTAGGGAAGTAGCCCTCGACTTGCTGAATACTTCCTTGAAGTCCAGATATTCCGGTGGAACTCCTGTAACATCCAGAACTTGGCTGGGGTTCCCCGAGCGTTGAGGCGCGGCAGCCTGTTTCAGACAGATCTGATGACAAGAGGGGCTCCATCCCAAAATGGCTCCCGTCTCCCAGTCAATGTTAGGGTTGTGGCGGCGGAGCCATGGGTAACCCAGGATAAGCGGGATATGTGGAGACCGGAGAACATGAAACTGAATAGTCTCGTGATGGTTCCCAGACAGGAGCATGTGAACGGGTACAGTCTGATGAGTCACTGTCCCCAGCAGGTGACCGTCTAAGGCGTTGGCTGGAACTGGGCGAGATAAGGGAACCCGGTCTATACCCAACTGCAGCATAAGCTCTTCATCCATAATACTCGCGTCCGAACCAGAGTCAATAAAAACTGCAAGAGCCTGAGAGCTATCCGGCAATAGCAACCTGGCGTGGCTCAATGGTCTCTGAGTGGAAACAAATCCAGGGGTTTGGCTCACCAGTATGTTCCCCATTACTGCTGAGCCTTGCCTTTTACCGGGCAGTGAGAAACGAAATGGCCGGCCCGGCCGCAGTAGAGACACAGATTACGACGTCTGCGATGCTCACGTTCCTCCAAAGTGAGGTTGGTGCGACCCACCTGCATGGGCTCATCCCCCCCTGGTTGCGGCTCTGGAGTGAGGTGAGGAGTCGCAGCCAAACTCGGACGTCGGGGCGCCCAGGCATGTTGAACTTCCGCCGATCGTCGCTCCCGTCTCCGTGTCTGGATGCGCCGATCCATGCGGGAAGTCAGTTCAATCAACCCATCCAGTGAATTGGGCAAATCAAACGACACAAGCTCATCTTTGATGTAATCCGCCAACCCACGCAGATAGGCGTCACACTGGGCTGCAGAATTCCAGTTGCTGAGGCGGCTCCGGGTGCGAAACTCAATGGCATAATCCACTATAGATCCATTACCCTGGCTCAGGTTCAATAGTCCTCCTGCAGCGTCTGGACCCACAGACACGGGTCCAAACACCTTGCGCAGCTCCGCAGAAAAAGCGGGGAACGAAGAGCAGGCGGGTGTTTGTTGCTCCCATTCCGCTGTGCCCCACAGTCGGGCTTTCCCAGTCAAATGATTGACCGTGAACGCCACACGAGCAGCTTCAGAAGCGAAAGTGTGTGGCTGCAGTGCAAACAGGATAGAAAAGTTCGTAAGAAACGGGCTGCAGCCCTCCGGTTCCCCGGCGTAGCGCTCCGGAGTTCCCACCCGAGGCTCCGGGGTAAATCCCATCAGAGGTGATGCAGAAGCGGGTGTCGACGGCATAGGAAGAGGCGCTGGAGCGGCCACTCCTGCCACTAGCTGCTGCACAGTACCCGTTAGCTGCTGTAGCTGCGCAGCTAAATAGGTTAGCGTCTGGTCATGTGAAGATGTAGCATGATGAGCCTCGGTGGCCAGGGCGGCTATCGAGGCTTCCTGCCTCTGGAGAGCGTCCTCAACTCTCTCGAAACGGTCTCTTGGTGAAGAGGAGTGCGCTGGGTCCATGTTCTGGCCAGATTGTTCTGTCACAGTCTTAAGGAGAACCCAAATGCAGCACTCGAGAAACCAAGGAGAATTGGTAATATCCTTTATTGGAGATTCCACTGGATCGGAGGAATACCAACCGGGCAGTATAACGCACCGGAGGACAGCGGGCAGAAGGTGAGTCAGGGACAGGCAGAGGGTCAGGGAGTAAGCGAGGCGGTCAGCGTAGATACAGGCAGGGTCGGATAACAGGCCAGGCAGGATAGTCGAGGGACAGGCAGGATCAGGAAACAGGCAGAGCAGGCAGGTCGGGGACAGGCAGGGTCGGAACCGGGGAGGCAATCTAGTGTTGAACGCGGGAGAGACAAGCATGAGGCAAAGTACAATCTGGCAAAGAGTGTGTGTCAGGTGCGAGTTTAAATACTGGCAGAAGCTAATGGGTGCAGAAGAGAAAGAGAGTGAGTTAACGAGTGGGTGTGGAAAACAGGTGAGACAGGTGAATGGAAAACTACTGGTGAATGATGGAGCAGACTATGACAACAGCATTTCACAAAACACCGCAGCATTTCAGAAAACACCACAGCATTTCACATTGGACGGAAAGTGTATTCCTTAGGGTTAGGGAGAACACTTCTTGTTTGTGATTGGACAGAGCCAGCCATAGAAGCACTGCTGTGATTGGTTGTTTTTGCTGCCAGTCAAGAAATGACGCTTCATGATTGGACCAAAACACATCAGCCGTTAGCTGTTAGCACTCAGAGCTCACAGCTCCTCATATCTGTTCAGAAACTGGACAAAAGTTAAACATATACAAAACACAGACTGTCTATGTCATGGTGAATACAGTCGCTGCTTTATTTATGTCTGTATGACGTTGTTGTGAGTGTGGATGAAGCAGCTACAGGTTAGTTTAGCCTGGTCGATCCGATTCCGATAGGATTTACATGGAGATACGGCCCGCCCCCTCTCCAGCGTCTTGTTTGAATGACAGGAGTAAACACAGAATTAATGCTTTATTCATTCATGGTTTTTAAGGGGTTTATCTCCACGTAAATACTATGGTAGACCACCCAATATTCTCATCGCTCTAATCGCTCGAGTTTCACCGGTTTCACCGCTGCTGTCAGCTGTGTTTGCTCCTGTCATTCAAACAAGAGGCGCTGGAGAGGGGGCGGGGCGTATCTCCATATAAATTCTATGGGAGATACCAACTACAACAAAATGAACATATTTCACCGTAATTTGTAATTGTAATACACGTTTAAAAGTGATACCGAAGTAACTACATACTGATAATGGTTAGTAAAAACCATGAATTAACGCTTTAACAAGTCTGCAAACAAGACGGCAGGCGAAAAGCTTTTGAAATGCGTGTTTTCTGAATGGAATCGGATCCATCAGGCTAAACTAACCTGTAGCTGCTCCGTCCACACTCACAACAACGTCATACAGACATAAATAAAGCAGCGACTGTATTCGCCATGACACAGACAGTCTGTGGTTTGTACATGTTTAACTTGTGTCCAGATTCTGAACAGATATGAGGAGCTGTGAGCTCTGAGTGTGTGGTAACGGCTGATGTGTTTTGGGAGTGGACATATTTCGCTGTCGGGGGTTGACCAATCACGAAGCGTAATTTCTTGACTGGCAGCAAAAACAACCAATCACAGCAGTGCTTCTCTGGCTGGTGTTCTCCCTTAAGGAATACCCTTTCCGTCCAATGTGAAATGCTGTGGTGTTTTCTGAAATGCTGTTCTGTTTTGTGAAATGCTGTGGCGTTTTGTGAAATGCTGTGGTGTCTTGCACTTCAGGGCCACCATAACAATTGACCAATCATATCTTCCCTCTAAATGGGCGGGCTTTATTTTCGCGGACTTTATGACAGGTTCCGCCCGCTGTGAAGTCTATGAAAGTGGTGCAGTGACGCGTCCTAAAACGCAGAAGCTTCACTCGGATTCCCTCGACAGAAAGCAATGGAATTTCTCCATAGGATTTTGGAAGATAGCTTGAAATAAGGTCTGTGGAACACGAACCTGTTAGATAAATGCACGTTTTGTTCAGCCGGATAATATCCACATGTCTACCCTACTTTTATTATTTTCGATAGATTTATGATTTATGATTAGCATAAGTTCGTTCATGATGGCTCATGTCAGTGATAGTGATGACATCGTTTGCAAAATTATTAACCGAGTCATTTTCAAGATTGAGTTACAATGATAAACTGGAGTGGCAAAGGATCAGCTGCATGACCCCGCCATCAAGTGCTTCATCCAAAAGGACAGGAGGATGGACTTTGTTTCAGTGATTTGATCATCAAAGGTAGGCCTACTGTAAGTCATTTTCAATGCGGGCTGCCGTGCCGACTTAATTCATTACTTGGCTGTGGGTGCCCTGTCATGATAGGTGTTTATATAAATGGTGTTGTTTTGTGTGGTAGAGGGTCGCTGTCATTGATGCGTTTTGCACCCCGGGCCGCTGTTTTGATATTCTGCTGAAGTATACGGTGTGACGTAATAACTCTTCTTTTTTTTCGGGGGGAGGGGGGGAGTCAGAGGGCCTAGGTATAAAAGTCACGGCTCGCCACTGCCCAAAATATATAATTTTCACTCCGAGTGGGAGGATGATTATTTTTGTATATATTCCAATTCAAAGTCCATCTGTCTCACCTGCAATGCGAGCGTGGCTTTACCGAAGAAGGGTAATTTAGGAGCGGCATTTCAAAACAGTGCACAAACGCTACGAGACGGAATTCCCTCCTAATTCTGCCCTACGCTCCCAAAAGGGGAGGGGCCTGAAAGGACAGCTAAATGCACAGCAGTCCATTTTCACCAGGCCCAACAACAAGAGCAAGGCTGCTACCATAGCATCTTATCGTGTCAGTCACGTTCTTGCCAAACACATGAAGTCTTTCAAAGACGGCGAAGTTGTGAAAGAAGCATTCCTGGAGGCTGCCGACGCGCTTTTGGGGTACAGTAAAAATAACAGTAGCATTTCAACAGGTTTTTGATATAGAAAAACTCAAGTTAGATACCGTTATTAATCAGCTGTAAGTTTGCGTTTGTTTGAACTTATTCATTATAATTATTGTACAAAATGGTATAAGGCAAACATTAAGATCTGTTCTGTTTAAATTGATTATAGTCTATTCAGGTTAAGAAACTAGTGTTGCTTGCATCCTATTTTAAAGGCATTTTTTTTTATACTCTACTAAAATGCAACAAAAAAAGGGTTTGATTCTATTAATTTTGTCTTTTTTATTGCACTTTGGCAGCAGATTCCTGTGTAGCTTCAGATCTGAGTTGTCTTATTAGTAAGCCTAATTTATACTTTTGTGGCAACACTATTTTTATATAATGGCAAAGAAAGGGTTCGGAGTCTTTTCTTTTTTCCCTGTGTCATATGTGGCAGCACTGTCAAATGTTTCTTGAAAACATTACCCACTGTAGTACGTGACGTGTGAATAAACTCCAACTCTGTATCAACAACACTGTTGTGTGACTTCAGTTAAATATTTGTATGTGTGTAGATTAGAAAGAGGTAAGATAAAGGATCTGCAGTATTTTATGAAGTATTAATCGTACAAAGGTCAGTTTTATATAAGTAGAAGTGTGTATTTACCTGGTAGTAGGCTGTCAGTAATAGCTACGCCTCTCTATTTGGACTGGTAGATCTCGGCAGACCGGCAACTTTAAAAGTAGCTCTCGGTTCAAAAAAGGTTGGGCACCCCTGCTATAAGAGAATAGATGAAAATCTGTTCTTTTTTTATAACTATAATGATCATATAAAGGTGTGCCTTTACCTCACTGAGCTGAGGTTATCAGAGCCGCTCAGTCTTTCAGGAGAGAGCTCTCTAAAGCTCTCCCCCCCACGGCCGCTTACACAGTAAATTCCAATGTTAATAAAAGCTGTATACGTTTTTTGGGAGTTTGATTTATTTTTAAATTAACTCAAATACAAAATTAAAACCTATAATTGCACACTAAAACCATTATTTGTCTATTATGTATTATTAAATAATATTTTTTTAATTTCTAACTTTTTTGATTGATGCACCCTTAGCATTCGCCTATACTGCCTAACAAGGGCCGGCCATGTCTGCAAGAATAGCTCTCAACAGTCTGACTGTGTTGTAGACATTATGTAATGTCTATTCTTTCTGATACTTCTGTCATTGTAGCTTCTTCGTACAGGTACCTTAATGCTAGCTTTAGTATTACCTGCTATTTACAGATGCACAGCTCTCCACTGATATCCACAGTGAGAAGAGCTGTCGGCATGCCAGCTTACCCCTCGATTCCACCGGGTCCGTCTGCGTCGCGTCACGGCCTCCTCCGGCGTCATACCCTACCGGGCGCGTTTCAGAAGCATTTCAGAAGCGGAGTGTCTTGCCTGCAGTTTTTGTTGATTTGGGCATATTTCCTGGACAGGCTTCTTTGTACAGACTAAGTTAATAATAATTGTAATATTCCAGTTATAAACGACATGTATCAAAGATGTGTTGCTGTATTTTAGTGGTAAGAAAATGCATTCATCATCATAATTATTATATGTACACAGTGCCTGTAAACCGGAGGAGACACTTCAACGCGGCCGTAACCCCCTAATCCCACCATGAGCGTTTGCGCTGCGGCGTTTTTAGCGATCGCGGCCACTCTAGTCAATGGGTGCTATTCCACCGCGCTGCGCCGCGGCTCGAAGCGTCCCAGAAGCTCCTCACCGCAAGGAATTTCAAAAATATAGGATGAATCCTATTTTTGACGCGGCGCAGCGCGGCGCAGGCAGGAAGTGATGACAATCACCTTGTTGTCTGCTTTCAGGGGCGGACTGGGGGGAAAAAGTGGCCCGGGGATTAATTGACAGACAGGCCCACTTAATGCGCGGCATGTATCGGCTGGCCGGCGACGAAAGTATGTTACTTAACAAAAAACCCTATGCCTTTAATGTTATTTTGGACAATTATTCATATAGTAATCACATTACCTGAGCCCTTGAGTTGCCAGAGCAAAATAGTTACGGCATATTTAGTGATTTTAATGTTAACAGATGTTGCGAGGTGGGGGTTTTTACAACCCAACTCCTCACCGCGTGTTGTTTTGACGAGTCCTGCTTGAAATCATAACAGGGAAGGAATTAGAAGACAACAGGATACCAGTTAAACAATAATCCGTTTTAATTAAACAAAGTAGTATAATGCAATACGATATAATATAATACATTACTTATACAATTCAAAGAGTCATATAAGCAATGTGTGGAGTACTCCCGCCCTTATTCACGCACTGCGGACATCCTATTCGTCTTGACAGCGTATGAAGAGAGAACTAACCACCAGAAAAACATTTCCCTAGTGTAAAGAAGGGGTGGCGTTTCATTGGGGAGATACCAAAACGCTATCTCACAGGGAAATCAGCGTCTGGCAGCTTTGAAAGCCACAGGTGTTGGGAAGGCACCCCATTAAAACTCAAGGAAAATGTCCCTCCCCATTTGTAAAACTTATCGATGGTTTAACCCAGAAAACATTATCAGGGATAATCTTTACACTCCAAACAGAAATCACCCTTAATTCTGCATCTTCCTTCTTCACAAATAGCTTAAAACACTCTTTTGATAAACAGGTAAAAAGTCAAAGAAAAAACTATTGTGCTCATCTATTTCTAACAAAAAAGGGAACATTGTTTCAGAAATCTATAAAAAACCTCTCTATATTGGAGAGGAAAAATGTACCTTTTGTTCCTTCAACTATTAACACACAGGAATGTATAAACTCACACATACTTATTCAAGATACATAGATTTCCTTAAAACCTGGCCTGCCAGAGATCTCAAACAGAATTTCCTCTCCCCACACCACACACCCTGTGCTGCATACCTCGACCTCCCCCACTGCAATAAAACTCATTTTTTACAGCCCTTTGTCTCTCGCCATTTTAGTCCTCACATTTATGAAAGGATCAAAACAGAGAAATCAGTATAAAACACAAACACAGGTATTGCTTGAACAGTATTCACTTAACTGCTACTATTTGATAATTACCAGGGAACTCAACAGACCTCTTTTAATGTCTGGAAAGTGCAACAAGACTTTCTGCCCTTTTACATGTATCACAGTTCTTTGGTACAATATCTCACATCAATTTCCACAATTACCTCTTTTGCACTCTTAAAAAAAGAGTGCAACTTATACAAGGCACTTGAACCATAACTATTGTCGCTCCTCTCCACTGTGTTCATCTCTCAACATTATATTTAGAGCCCTTTAAACATTTAGAAACAGCCCTTCATAGCAATTTCTTATGGCAGAATGAGAGGGAGACCAAAAAATGTCAAAAAACTGCGTCCTTGTCTGCTGAGTCTCCATACTCGTCCTCCGAGACACAGGCCAACAGTGTCAGGAGGGGGAGAAGCAGCTTTTCCCTCAATGGTGGAAGTGATTAGTCTGACACATAATGAGCGGATGCACGGCACACAACAACACCCACAGGTTAGTCTTTGTCCATGGATATAACTCGAATGGTTTCATCAGACCCCTCTGAGGGCAGGATGGGCTGGTTACACGCAGCACATTTAGGCGCCAGGACCCTGTGGTAGTCTTTCAGACAGTAGATTTTATTATCAGTGTCCACAGTGAAGGGCACTCCGTCCAGGCTCTCGTTGCAGATGACGCAGCGGAAGCAACCGGGGCGGTACAACTTCCCCAGGGCCTGCAGGCCTGCATGTCCATGATCAGATGTCCACCTGCGTTGCACTTGTCTGCAGACTGCTGGAACCCAGAGTACAGAAAGTCCTCTTCACAGAAAACCCTTCCTGCGTCATAGTAGAACGCCTTCCCTCTCAGCCTTCGACTACAGGCGCTGCAGGTGAAGCAGCTGTCATGGTAGAGGCTGCCCATAGCTTGGCAGGCCTGGCTGGCTCCATACACCGTCTTGTTGCACTTAACACACACTCCTGTTTCAGCGGAGAGTGGAGTCCCCTGTGCCGTCCTGGCTTGCCGTGTCTTTGTCCCCTCTGATCCGCTGACGGCGGCTTCTGGGCTGCCTGCTAGAGAGATGTCTTCCTTCTCCTCCGGCTCGCTGATGGCGGCTTCCGAGTCGATGCTGAATAGATTTTCTTTCGATCTTCCTTCTCCGGTCCGATGATGATGCCTCCTGGGACGACTGCTGGATGGATGTCCTCCCGATCCTTCTCCTCCAGTCCGCTGATGACAGCATCCGAGTCGACCTCCATGACGAGAGCCAGATCTGTCCTGATGTCGTCTAGGGTCCTCGCAGGTGTTTTCCCCGCCGCACACTGGCTCCAGTGTGGTACCAGTTGTCCCCCTTTCCTTGTAGGCGGACGGCATGGGATGTCCTCTGGGTCACTCGGTCGGGGCCGGAGAGCCTGGGGTTGACAGTCAGCCTCCTGCGTCTCGGGTCCCCCTTTCGGCGTCAGCAACCTGTGTGGAGAAATCTGATACAAATCCCTCAAGCCTACGCTCCGGGCTCTGGGGCCCTCGGCTGTTTGACCCACCAGTGCGTGGCCACTTGGAGCCTGTTGGTGGGGTGTCTTAAAACAACAGACGTGTGTGCACAGGTTTTCTAAATTAATTGTGCAGCTTCAGAATCTTAATACTTGGACTGTGCCCACTAAATAAGAACCCCAACATCTTTAGGTAAACTAAATAACATATTTCAATAGCTCTGAATTTCTGACAAGCATCTGTGTTTATTTTTAAATGAAATCCTTGAGATCCCATTAAAAATCTAAATATGATTTGAACTGCTAATGTTTCTGGTAAAGAAACACACTAATGTTATGGATTCAAAAACAACCAAAATCAAGATACTAACAAAGTGAATGGCTTCCTGGTGATACTGCTTCTACCCGTCAGTGCTTAGATATTATCCCACTGAAAAAATGAATACAGAATTCCAACAAACTGTCATCAAATGTCTTTCTATTATAAATGTAGATGAAATGTATATCCCCATAATGACCTAAACAATAAAGTCTATGGCTTTTACTTCTTTACCAGGCTAGTTACATGATGTTGTCTGTTGAAACATTACTCACAGGTCAGCTTCTCCAGTATTCCATTCTGGACTTACATCTCTCCCAGCAGCCCCTTGGCCACTGATTCTCTATCTGTGTTACCTGCTATAACTCAATCAATATTAGAGACATGTCAACATTCATCAAACAGTGTGTTATCCCCAAATATGGAGCAGGTCAATTCTAAAACTGTCAATCAATGGTCAGATTGAACCATGGAGTTGGGCAGCCGGTTCCTTTCAGTCCCTAAATTAAAAAAAATGTACATTGTGAAGTTTACACTCCCCCTTTTTTACACATTTTCTCATGTGTAAACAAAATCCTGCATGGGAAGAAAACCTTCAGGTCATAATGGATTATAAGACAATACCAAACATTTTTCCAAATGTACATCCATCATTTCCCACAGTAAACACTTGAGAGTGTTTCTCTCCATCATTCAGTCCTAAAAGAAACAGAATTCCAAATGTCATAGTTTGAGTTTCACATTCTGCAAACCGCCACCTCCTGTGGGAGTGAAATATCAAGTAGGTTAGAAACGGTTTCCCCTTTTGTGCAATGTTAGGAAACCTCTCATTTCACACATTATTATCACACAAAAATAATGTGTTAGTCCAAAACATGCTTGATTAGTCATCGTTTTAAATCATGCAGTAGCACTGATCAGGTGCTGACATACACTCACTCACACTCACATTGTCAGGTTGTAAAGTCAGGTTTTGGTCAGGTACACCTCAGAGTCAGTCATTGAGAGTGCCTTCCCAAGTTACCCTGTCGGTCAGGGTCAAAGGTCAGTTGGTCTTTTTGGCCATGTGTCGTGTCGTGCCCTGCAGAGATGTTCCAGCTCAGGCCAGCATCCTCCGTCTATAAAAATCTGTATATATGGAGCGCCATCATTTATTAATTCACAATTACAACTATAATGTTCAAGATATCTCTGTTTTCCCAAATTCCCTGAAAAGTGTTAGCCAAAAAATGTCACTTCCTTATTGTACTACTACTGCAGTTCATTTACACCTAATCAATATCAACACGTCTAATAAATGTAATTCAGAAACTTGTGTACATCACTATTATCTTGTGTCAAAACATTATCAGGATCTGTAAAGCTCTGCTATGTATTCCATAACTCATTCTATTAATTTATCTTCAATTCTGGTGCATTTAAAGAACAATGTTACCCTCTTTAACAGTGCGTGGAACCCTGGGTGTCCTGAACATGTAACAATCACTTCTTCCCTTATCAAGGACCTAAAAACAGAAGTAATTTCATCAATGGTTTGTAGCTGAACTTAGGAATCATCCCTCATGGTAGGTATGTTTTTACTTTTTAACATCTCTAAATGTCAGTTAATTACTAACTAAATGAATGTACATTAGGAGGTGGTGCCGCTAGTCCTCTAAACTCATAATCTGGTGCCGTGCGCTTCCTGTGAAGCTGCAAGTAAGATTTTAAAAACCACTGCAGGGTGGGTCGAGTGACCCCTCCTCCCTATTGGTCGTCAATAATATGCACCCTTCTAATGGGTGATTGAAGGCCCCACATTATTTCCCATTTCAGCATCAGCCCTCTTTACTCTAAAATTACTTTTTAAATAGGAATATGTAGAAATGGAACAAATATTCAATCTTCAGAAAAGTTCTTAACCAATGTCTATCTGGTGACTAGCCAACATATTTTAAAATGTCAGATGTATAAAAATAAGCCTAAATACTCCCTTACCATCAAAGTCCAAATCTAGACACAAGGTGAACAGTTTTGGTAACGGACAATTTAATCTAAAAACAAAGCAAAATTGGACTTGTGTCCTTGTTATTTGTTCTTCAAAATACATTAGCAAATACCCTGCGAAGTATTCGCAACCTAACTAACCCTCCCTAGGATATGAACTCCATTAATCCCTTTACTCATAGTTAGTTTATATGTCTAAATTATTATGTGTGACCTAATAATCAGATGTCTTGTTTGTCAACCAAGAATATTAAACTTTAATCTTTTCAGTATTCTAGACCATCGTTTAAACAATCAGCCTCCCCTCTCAAACACTAATGTTATTGTTGTACACCCCCCTCTGGAAAACTCTTGCACAGTTATGCTGTCAAATCATCGCATCATTCCTTCAGAGTCTGAACCGTCTGAGACCAGCCTGTCTCAAGATCTTGTCACAATGTGAACAGTCAGTAATGCGTTGTCCTCTGCAGCTGTAGCCAATAGGATCAATGAAACTCTTGCACTGGGATGTCCTGAGGGGGAAGGCACCTCTGGATCAATGTGCTACAATCCGCAGACACCCGTTGTCCTCTGCACAGCAGGAATCCCCCAAAACTGCTGTTCCTCTTCCCGCCACTGTTGCCTTGGCAACGAGGTACACGCAAAATGTCAAACCCTCCTCAGATGCGTTCTATGCACAGTTCTTCTGTTTCTGTAGTGAGCAACTCTTCACCAACACACTGATTCAGAGTACAACCCAAAGGTGGCGCACAACTTTCCAGTGTGATCACAATAAATCAGCAACTGGAGATAAACTCAATTTAAATCTCTCCCCCAAAGGGTTACAAAATAAGTGTCTCTGAGTCAAAATGTCTATATGGTCAGGAATGCTGAAACATGTGAATGTTAAAACAAATCAATGGCAGTAGTCTACCCAGATTCTTTACTCCATTAACAGTAGTAAAACCACATTGTAAAATCTCTTTTGTCTAGTTGAAGTCCTGCTTACTTCATTTTTAAAATCTTCTTTAATTTGAAACCAAAAAAGGTCTTTAATGGTATCAATTGTGGACTTCCTTAATATGAATTGTAAATGCAACATATGTTCTCTGTAGAACACAGATATGACAGTAGCTGCTGAAACTGGTTAATAGCAGTTTTCTGTCAACCTAGTTAAGCATGTTGTTGTTATATCTAGTAAATATATTTTTATTTCATGTTTACTCACAAAACAATATGACATTATTTAGAAACAAGTTTTACTCTCTCTGAACTCTTCAAAACATCTACTTCTCTTAACAACCTCCCGTTTACTTTCTACTCTTTCTTCATAAACTTACAAACACAATTAATGTCTACTAATGATATTATAAAAACACTAGGTGGAATAATCCACTATTATGTTCAATTTGAATCAAACTTTAACCTGCTTCATATACTCAGCAAACAGTATTATTACTTTCCCTCAACGTTACTGTATGCAATCAATGCCTTTGAAATATAAGTAAACTTCTCAGTAAATGACAAATACCACGAAATTCACAATGCAATGTTTCTTATTTATTTAAATATCTACGACACATTGATCTATTAATCTTCAATGTTATTCCCTCCTTTTTCAGAGGAAAGCTGTGAAGTGGGGGCTTTCTCAAACCCACGCCTCCAGCCAGCTTGACTTCGCAATCCTTTATCTGACTTTTCTCCCTTATCTTTGTTTAGTTTCCTCCGGCTTACTAATCCGTGCTTTTTTTTTGGTTTAGGTCCCCCAGTTTTTTTACAAGTTGTCGTTCATAAACATTTAGAGCTGAGCTTAAATTTCCTAGAGCTTCATCTCCTCCCACTCTGTCTTCTTCTATCATTTTTTTTTATGGAGGAACCCGAGGTCGGCACAAGCCTTTTTCTTGTCTCCCCGTTTGAGTCCACTGAGAATCAATCTCTCAGTCTGTCTCCATTGCTCTCGGAAACTTCCGGGAATTGGGACGTGTAAATCTTTATTTTCAAACTGTCCCTCCATGGTGATTATATCTTATTTATCTGACTAGGTTGCTATGTGTTCAGTGTTATTTATTAATATATTGGACAATACTCGTCGTTACTCCTAACGCAGTTAATGTATTTATTTAACTGTCCTGCCCTTAATTCAAATGTGTAACTATTTTGAGTGTAAAAAACTGCAGTATTACACCCCCACTTTGAATGATGTATATTTATATATATATATATTATATTATATTAATCAAGAAGTACTACCAGAAGCACTTATAATGCTATTCACGGACTGGCTTACCGAAAGGCAGTTGAGTAGTACTTGAAATGTTTTGGCTCTATTAACCCAGATATATATTTCAATTATCCTGTGTTCTTATTTTTTATTTTCCTAGTCTAACGCACTTATTGTGAGTCGCTTCGGATTAAAGGCGCCTGGTCAACTGGAATGTACTAATGCAAGAAGTACTACAAAATACCTCCACCAGATGGCGGCACCTCACCAGTTCCACCTCACTTGAGGGGAAAGATGCTTCTGAGAGCAACCAGCTTAAACTATGCGTATTTATCTGGTCTTTTCTCCCTTATTTATTAGTAGTTATTCACATAAAATTATTCCCCGTACAGTCTATCGAGCTTTTTTGGTGCGATGTTTATTTCAACAGATAATGCGACCTTAGAATGCGCTTCGACACGGCTTTTCAGCTATGTGACATCCTCATGGAGCCGAAACCCAGGTCAACAGAATCCTTTATCGTCACGTTTAGCTTCTTAGATTAATAACCCCACAGAACAAGAGAACGAGATTCCGTTCGTTTCAAAATGGCTTTTTGAAATTTGCGTATCTCCTCTTGGTATTTAATTACATATAATACACTCCAGCGTCCTATGAGGCTGAAGAAGTATTATTCAGTTTCGCCCTGGATGGATATCTTTTCAGGAAATCCACTTGGCTCGCACCGACTGAAATTGCCGACTTGATTTCTTTAAAAATCAACGGGGCCCTTCACCATTTCTTACATTTCTCGTCGCTTCACGTGTAGCATCCTTAAGGTTCTCCGCCTTTGCTTTATCATCATAGAGTAGTCCAAAGTTACCTACTTTATTCTATATGTACTGCATAATTATACCACAATTATAGTCCGTCGTTACCTATCTATGTTAATGTATGCAGTACACTATCTTATGAGATTAGTAGTCCGTCGTTACCTACCTATACTAATATATGCATTGCATTATTTAATCATCTAGTCTATGACACTGAGAAATATTCCTGACAACTCTAAAAAATTTGAATATATCCAAATCACAGATTTCGAGTGTAACGGGTATCCGTGCTTACCTGTGTTTTTGTATAGAGCTCTGTTTTTAGTTGTCAGAAGTATTTCGAGGTGCCCCCCTGGACTGCTTCGTCCGCTGGCTCCTGATGTGACTCCCTGTGAACTCCCACTCGCTAACGTCGGGTCACCACTTGTTGCGAGGTGGGGGTTTTTACAACCCAACTCCTCACCGCGTGTTGTTTTGACGAGTCCTGCTTGAAATCATAACAGGGAAGGAATTAGAAGACAACAGGATACCAGTTAAACAATAATCCGTTTTAATTAAACAAAGTAGTATAATGCAATACGATATAATATAATACATTACTTATACAATTCAAAGAGTCATATAAGCAATGTGTGGAGTACTCCCGCCCTTATTCACGCACTGCGGACATCCTATTCGTCTTGACAGCGTATGAAGAGAGAACTAACCACCAGAAAAACATTTCCCTAGTGTAAAGAAGGGGTGGCGTTTCATTGGGGAGATACCAAAACGCTATCTCACAGGGAAATCAGCGTCTGGCAGCTTTGAAAGCCACAGGTGTTGGGAAGGCACCCCATTAAAACTCAAGGAAAATGTCCCTCCCCATTTGTAAAACTTATCGATGGTTTAACCCAGAAAACATTATCAGGGATAATCTTTACACTCCAAACAGAAATCACCCTTAATTCTGCATCTTCCTTCTTCACAAATAGCTTAAAACACTCTTTTGATAAACAGGTAAAAAGTCAAAGAAAAAACTATTGTGCTCATCTATTTCTAACAAAAAAGGGAACATTGTTTCAGAAATCTATAAAAAACCTCTCTATATTGGAGAGGAAAAATGTACCTTTTGTTCCTTCAACTATTAACACACAGGAATGTATAAACTCACACATACTTATTCAAGATACATAGATTTCCTTAAAACCTGGCCTGCCAGAGATCTCAAACAGAATTTCCTCTCCCCACACCACACACCCTGTGCTGCATACCTCGACCTCCCCCACTGCAATAAAACTCATTTTTTACAGCCCTTTGTCTCTCGCCATTTTAGTCCTCACATTTATGAAAGGATCAAAACAGAGAAATCAGTATAAAACACAAACACAGGTATTGCTTGAACAGTATTCACTTAACTGCTACTATTTGATAATTACCAGGGAACTCAACAGACCTCTTTTAATGTCTGGAAAGTGCAACAAGACTTTCTGCCCTTTTACATGTATCACAGTTCTTTGGTACAATATCTCACATCAATTTCCACACAGATCATTGATGCAATAACATTTTGACCCAATTCGCCTGACTTGACACATGGAATAAAACATGGGCGTAGGAAGCATCCTCAATGTGGGTGAGACCATTTAACAGGGGGTGTGGGCAGGTGGTGGACCTCACCTCCTCTAGGGGGGTCCGGGGGCATGCTCCCCCGGGAAGATTTGTTTTTAAATGTTGAAGTTAAATGCATCAATCTGGTCCATTTTGAGAGCAAAATTAGGGACTAAATCTATGGCAATCAGTAGGGGCTTGGACTGTGAGCCGTAGGGTCGCCGGTTCCAGTCCCCGACCAGACCTATTTGGAGTATGGACTTCTACTTGGAGAGGTCCCAGTTCACCTCCTGCCGTGGTGCCCTTGAGCAAGGGACAAGACATCCCCCTTCCCCCCTCACTCCCATTGCTCTGCGGGCGCTGTACAAGAGCTGCCCACTGCTCCTAGTACTAGACTCCTGGTACTAGGATGGGTTAAAAGCAGAGAACACATTTCACTGTGTGTGCTGTGTGCTCTGCATGTGTGACCATTAAAGAGGGTTTCATCCCTCAGTTCTTCTTCTTCTTCTTCTTCTTCTTCTTCTTCTTCTTCAACACCCATATAAAACAGAACTGTAAACAGATTAACTTTTTCTTTCAACATTTATTTGAACAGCAAGTGGAGGCAAAAGTGACTGCACCCAAAACAATAAACCTGCTAGCTAACTAGCCTACACTCAGTAACAGAATGTGGGCAACACGTTCTTCTCCACAGCCGCGCGACCTCTGAGTCAGACGTCACTTCCCCCTTTTCTATCCTACGGGTACAGCCGTACAGCCACTCCCCCTGAACCCTGTTGTAACAACATAATACACTTTTTGGGGATGCAGCTTGGGATGTGAGGGCATGGCTTAGAAAGGGCATGTCGCCTTCTGTCCTGCCAGTGTTGGCAGGACATTAATTAAAATGTCGAACTCGGACTTCATTTTAAGGACATTTCGGCCAGGGGTGTAGAGCTATATTTGTTTAAGCACCGGATTGGCAAAACAGGAGAGTGTGTGCACCAGTCTGCCTTGATCTATGTATTCATGTCTGTGACTCTCACAGTATCTGCTGCCCACAGCTGTTTTATAGAAGGAACACCTCCTTCACTTCATGAAATCTCTGCAGCAGCACCAGGAGGCAGCGGGAGGGTTAACTCAGCCTCTGAGAAGAGGAGCGTGCAGTGCCTTTCACGCACCGCCTTTCACGCACCGCCTTTCACGCACCGCCTTTCACGCACCGCCTTTCACTGTGTTTACCTTCAGAATCATTAGAAAGGCTAAAGAGCGGTGTGGCTGATGTGTTTTAACCACACACACCTCTATACACACACACACACACACACACACACACACACACACACACACAATTTAAACGCTGACTTTTGTTCCTCCATGTTACGTTGTTATTGTTTCACTGAGCGGACCCGCACATTTTTTTCAACGCTCCCCTTTTTGGTCCATCTGCGCGGTTTTGTGCGCTGTGATAATTCGGCTGTACCTAAGTAATGAATATTAAATGTTGTGAGGAAATCTTTCCACCAATAATTCCAATAAGTAATCCAAGGATGTATTCACTTCAGGTTTACGAAAGTAACTGTAATCAGATTACTCGTTTTTCAAATGTAACGCGAGCTGAATACAGTTACTTGATTTTTGTATTCTGATTACGTAACACCGTTACATGTACTATTCCGTTACAACCCAACCCTGGCCACACCCCACTGGGCTGGGCTGGGCCGGAAGACTTACAAATGTGGGCCGGTAGGATTTAGGCAAAAAAAAAAAGAATCTTTTTTTTTTTTTGGCCCTCCGGCCCACACACAGCACCGGCCCACCGGGGAAACTCCCGGTATTCCCAATGGCCAGTCCGCCCCTGTCTGCTTTGCTGGTTGAGGGGGTGCACCGCGTGCACCCAAAACCGGCTCCTTCTCCTCCCCCCCACCACCGTCTTTCAAGAATACATGCCAGCGTTCTCCTCCGGTTTACAGGCACTGTAAATTATATATATATATAGAATAATTATGATGATGAATGCATATTTTTTTACCACTAAAATACAGCAACACATCTTTGATTCATTTCGTTTATAACTGGAATATTACAATTATTATTAACTGTGTCTGTAGTCTACAACACAACACAATAGGAAATAACAACAATAAACATGATTTAAACAGACACAAACATAAACCATTTAACTACGTAGCCTAGAAGTACAAATGTCCAGGAAATATTACAAAATCAACAACAACTGCGAGGCTGCACACACAACGCTCTGCTTCCGCAACGTTTTGAAACACGCCTGGTGGGTTATGACCAAGCGGCAAACTGTGGGGTAGAGCCGTGAAGCCAATACGGAAGTGTCACACACTGCAGTTCATATATTGGCCGATAGGCGATGGCTGCAGAAAGGAGCAATTTCCATAGACCCCCATGTTAAAATGCCCAACTTTACAGCAGAAAAAAACATGTTTCTCTCCCTGGCTCCATACATTTTATTATCGATATAGTTAGATTCCACCTTCATGATTATGGATCTGAGAGTGAATTGTTTTCTAATGCGACCCTTTTATTTATATTAGGTCTTAAAGTTTGGGCATAAATTAGGGCGTGGTCACATTGAGTGACCGCTCTGTCAAGTGCCTGCCGCTGTTAGCTTCTTGTCTCTCTGCTAGCTGCTCCGTGAAGCTACAGGGACTCTGCCTGTTCAGCTCATCCAGGAAACACAACCTGTAGCCGGCCGTGGTTGTTTGTTCTTCATGCTTATATATCGGACTATTGTGACTCGCTCTGCCGTTAAAACAGACGGTGCATGAATGCGGTTTTGCGGTAAGTGAAATTCGAGTGCTTTATTTATGTGTTAATGATTTTAATCAGCTACGTAATGAATGGTAAGGCTTGGGTTAGCATGTAAGCTAGTGGTAGCTACATCGGTGCTAACGATTGTAATCGTACCCTCCAAGTTAAAATCATAGACTGTATATATAAAGGTTAAAACGAAATAGACAAGTGTTAAGTGGGATAATACTGTTGAACAAACGGCTTCTGTTTGAGGTTGATAAAATAAGGTTACATCCTTGTAGCCTAACTTAGAGATATTTTATTATGTAGGAGGAACTGTATGCACCGCTAAGGTTAATTTAAATTGGCTATGCTCAAGTATGTAGACAAGTTAATATCGAAGTAGTTATGTGAAATCAACCTCACAATAAGATATGTGTATATTACAATTATTAATGTCATATTTCAAGATGATTACTTAGATATTACAATATGGTTGGTTGAGCTGGAGTTCATTATCGAGCTTACACGTTAACGTCACAGTCATCTGAAGAACGAACCCAAACCTTGTTGTTTTTATTAATTGCATTACCAAATGGGTATCAAATAAACAGTAAGCATTGGTAACACAACTTCCAAAGTTACAGTAAAATAAAAAGGACCCTGACTCGGACAATACACAATCCAACATGTTCAACAGAAGAGAATCAGTTATATTGTTTGTACACATGGTACTTTACATATATATCTGTTTGTTTAAGGTGTCCAGGTGATGCAGACAGGCTGGACCAGAGAGTGAGAGACAGAACTGGACTCCTCACAGCAGTGAACTTCAGCACAGGTACAACGACTCTTTTTTTCTTACTGTACAAAGAATCAAGAAAGATATTGGTTTAAATGAATTAAGTATTGACTTAAATACACTGATATACATTCCAATAAACAATACTAAATACTAGATCACCTACACATCAGTTAAGTTGAGGGGTTTTTCCATGCAAAAAGTTACATTTAGATATTTAGCAATATGACTTTGTCAGCTTTCTAATGTAATGTATTGAAGGCAAAGATTTATCTCTCAATATTGTCTGTAAAAAACGTGGTAAAAGTTATTCTTTCAGTGAGACAACAGAGCAAGCTTCTACAGTTGCACTACGTTTTGATAACAGTTAAATATTATTTTGATAATAACATATATTTCAATGTTGATGAACTTCATACTGTTCATTCATAATCTGATTGTCTTTGTAGCTCATTGTTTAAATTAAAAAAAAACATTACAATTACAAAATAATGATATCTACAGCCCCTAAACACACAAACACACCGCTTTCATAAATAACACACTTGTTCTGCAATAATATGTTTTATGTTTCCTGTCATTTTTGTTAGGAAAGGACATGCCTGAAAGACACGACATGTTCTCCTTCTCTGAGGGTCCAGAAGAACATCCAAGAGGATCATTAAAGGCTGATGTTATGAGATTTTAAGACCAGTACAGGACATTCACTAAGAAACTACTTTTATTGTAAAAACAGTCAGCTGATCGAATGCACCTATTTCCACATCTACACTCCATCAGCTGATTATTTCTATTTGCCTCACTTTATGAGCTTCACATCACTTGTGCCTTGTACCGCAGAGTTTGCAACGTCACAAATAAATGGGGCCAATCTTCAGTCAGATGTGAATGTGTAATCTAACACTTTCAGTAAGAATAATGGACAAAAGGAGTGCAAATACAAATACAATTTATTGAAATGTGAACCAAAAGTTAATCAAATGTTTTAAATAAAAAGCACATATGGACAGAAGGTGTAAACCTATTAAATGTATAAGTAAACACATTTAGTCAAATAAAGTGACAGACTAGGCCTGTGCAGTTGGTATCAGCTTTGCCCAGCATGGGCTCCTTCATCAGCCCTGGTCCTCCTCGCTGAGGAAAGACCCTCAGTCCTCTCCAAACCAACAGACAGGACGTCCATCACACGGAGGTTTCTCCCTGAAGTCTCTGCAGCTCTCTGGACACCATGCTGTCTCAATCCGTCCACACTGAATATGAGAGGGGGGAAATGAAAATAATAAATGCTTTAGACAATAAGAAACATAAAGTTGACTGTTGAGTTGCTCAGTTTTTTTAGATTGTCAATACTATTACTGTATAACTAATATCTCAGGTTAAGAGGCACATTCAAATAAAGATTGGTCTTTTGAATTGTTTGTCTAAAGTCAAGGATCTAGAACTGGTACTTATTTTTAATGATAGTCTGGTTATTATGCTGTTTGGAGGAGGCATCACAGGTAAGAGCACTAATTAGCTACCATCACATGTACCTTAGCTTGACTTAAATGTATTAAACGTATGGTTAAGTGATATCAAAATATAAATAACTAATGTCATGCAAACATATTAATATTTGCTTGATTCCAGAGTTGAATTTAGCACAATTGCATACAAACGTTAAGGGGTTTTAAGATTCTGAAGTATTATGCTAAAAACTCAATAACTTAGATTATTATTTATAGTTTTGCTGAATAGTTTCATGGCCGCTTACCTTAGAAACGTAAAATGCGAAGGCAGTGTGCAGATGGGGAGCATGTTAGCTTAGCTTGGTAGCTTCAGCTAGCTCTGGAACTTCCAGCTGGGTGGCAGCAGGTCCCGCCTCGGCTCCGCCTCTTTGCCCTTATTTGGAGAAGGCGGGAGTTGAACTCTGACCTCACTGTTGAGCCGTTAGTGGCCGACTCCGCCTACTAAAGGCTTCACGGCAACTCTGCAGAATCCTATGGGTGACGTCACGGACCCTACGTCCATTTATATATACAGTCTATGGTTATGACGCAGGAGGAGGTCGCAGCGCGGCGCAGCGCGGCGCAGTCGCAGCGCGGCGCAGCCGCTTCTGGTGGGATCAGGGCGGCCGTAACACGGCCGTAACACGGCCGTAACGCGGCCGTAAAGCAGCCGTAACGCGGCCGTAACACAGCCGTAACGCGGCGCAGACGACCCTGTGGAATCTAGGGGTTAGAGAGGTAAGCTCTGCCTTGTAGAGATCTGCTTCTCTTTAGTGCCATAAACATCCTGCTTAACTTCACTCTCTCCTGCAGCCAATTTGATCTCTACTTTAACAAATGCCAGGTTAGGGAAAATATCCTTAACAACTTGATTATTATTTTTATTTCAAGTCATTTAGCTGACGCGTTTAACCTAAGACTTCAAGCAATTTGGGGTTGCTCCGACTCCTCTGATTGGTTGAGGCACAGTCCTCCCTTTTCCTTCTCCTGCTTTAAATCTGGTTCAGCATAATACATCAATCAATGAAATCATATAAAGCCAAATATTACAAAAACACATTTCAAATTATTTTAAATAAAAAAAAACTGTAGGCTTCAAGGACATGTAGCACCCTCCTTTCTCTTCTTGTTCCCCCCTCTTTTTATTTGTGTCATTCCTAAATTCCTATGCTCCCTTTCTTCACAGTGAGTGCCATACTGAGTCTTAACATCAGGACTTTGTTGGGGAGGACTCAGAAAGATGTGTCACCATGGTAACCCACGCATCGTCTCACAGAAATACAGTACACACAAAGTACACAAACACACACTTGCATGCCATCTGTGCTTGTGTGTGTGGGTGTATGTGGGCATGCTTGCTCGTGTCCATTCTTAGCTACTGTGAATGCATGTGCAGCTACATTATAAATGTTTTACTGTAAAATGAGCATGAATAAAAGAGACGGAGAAAGTGAGGAAGGGAAAGGAGAGTTCAGTCAGAGGCCAGAGAAGTGTTTGACAGATTCTCTCAGCACTTGAGTGTCAGTGAGTGCATACGCTGTGAATGGAAGGAATTAATGAATGAGCTCAGCTTTCAATATTACTGCATGATTCTTAAACAAATCTGAGCCCCCACTCTGCATGTGTACAGTATCAATGTTTTTTTTCTTCACATTCGCATGAGAAGCAGTATTGACTTCACCTCACAGCATTTACATGGAATGGAAATGTTTATCCTCACTCTGTACACAATTCAGAATCTTCATTTAACCCTCCTGTTGTGTTTGTTTCCCCCCCCCTTACTTTGGTGTTCGCAGTCAAATTTGACCAGTCCTGTTTTAACTGCTATTACATTAACACAAAAACCATCATCACCAAATTTCATTTAACACCCTTTCAAACTGTACATATTGTATCAGACTACTGGTAGACATGAAAAACTGCAGTAAATAGACAAAGAATTGTGTGTGTGTGTGTGTGTGTGTGTGTGTGTGTGTGTGTGTGTGTGTGTGTGTGTGTGTGTGTGTGTGTGTGTGTGTGTGTGTGTGTGTGTGTGTGTGTGTGTGTGTGTGTGTGTGTGTGTGTGTGTGTGTGTGTGTGTGTGTCGAACACAACAGGAGGGTTAACCCATCTTGGTTGAGGAGCAATCAACCAATCATCCCCAGGGGAAGTGTGGGGCTCTGGTGCTTTGCTCAATGGCATCCAGCAGTACAGAGGAGGGGAACTACCAGTATCAGTGCATAATATGTTGGGGAATTTGTGTTCTTTTGTTTGAAGACCAAGAGTTAGTCTAAAGAAGACCAGAGGCCTGTACGACGAAGCCGGTTCAACATAACCAGTTGGCCTAATCCAAAACATACGCGCTCTCGCTAAACTGTCCTACGACGCGGGTTATCAAGTGGATCGCTCAAGCCAGCCGTGTCCTATCTAGTTAGGTGCGCGTTCACATGAAAGGGGTGGTATTTGGAGCATTCGACCAATCACAAACATGGAGAAGCGTACTGACAGCGCAGCGCGTCATACTTCCTGAATGAAAAGTCAACTATAATATTAGACAAATATGAAGACGTTAAACTTTAAACATCCATGACTTAAACACTTTATCCAGGATCAAAGCCACATAGCTGCACCTGCAAGGTGAATACAGCTGGTAAAAGAAAAATTTTAGGAACCTTACAGACACTTGGACTCAAACGCACAACTCAAAATAAAGTTTGTTCAAAAAAAAGTCTTTACTTTGGGAAAGTATAAAGTGCAAACAAAAAATCACTCCTGAGAGGCAAAACGTATCAAAGCAAATTACAAACTAAATAAACTTGACTATGGTCACAAAGTACATTAATCTCTTGGCGAGACAAGCTGGCTCTCGAAATGGCACAAGGCACAAGACGAGCTGGCACAGGACAAAAGGAGACAGGACTATTTATACATGAGGTAAGGGGGAACAGGTGGAAACAATCAGGGGCGGGGCAGACGCTGACGATGGCGGGAAAACACACAAAGGGAGGAAGTAAGGGGACCTGAAATGAGAGACAAGAGGTAAGTACAAAATAAAACAGGAAGTGCAATGACAGGACTAGACAGGTGAACAAAAAGACTTGACTAAACATAAATCTAACCTGGGCTATGAACTAAACGTGAAACAATAACATGAACCTGATTAACATGACATGAACAATTTAGCAGACAGGACGGGATGTTACAAAAAAGTGTTTGAATGCGTACATTAACAGGTTTATGATATCACTGCCCCGTCTAAGACACCAGTGGATCTGACTTTAATTACATTTGTCTCGAGTGTTTCATCAACTTAATGTGTTGCTTAAAATAATACTTCTGCATACAGTATGTGACACTGTGAGTGTTGCACGGCCAGATACGGCTCAGCTGACTCAGATAAGGAGATGAATGATAATGGGACACATCGACGTCTGCACTCACAGTGCTGCGGACTGTAGGCAACGTAATGTTACTTTGATCCGTTTACTTATGTTGTGGCAGATATTTAATTAAGCTTTCTTAACATAATAGTATAATAGTCGGATTGCTCTGAAGATGGGAGGTGATATTCTATTCATTTTCACGTTCACACAGTCGGTGATTTTGGGCGGCCGTCTTTCCTGCAACGGCAGTTTAAACTATATTTCCTCCGCACACTGAGCTCTGATTGGTCAGCAGGCGTGGTGCTTTCGCTGAGTTGATCTCTTATCTTGGAATCTATCCTGCATCGGAGCACAGACAGGTTCCAGGATAAGTCACCATGGAGATCTAGCCCGCTAAAAAGTGAACCAGCTTCGTAGTACCGGAAATCCCAGAAGTTATCTTGCTAAACGAAAATCCTGCTTCGTAGTATACCCCCCTGCTCCGGAGCAGGCTAGCCGCACAGCATAAGTTACCATGGAGATCTAGCCCGCTAAAAAGAGAACCAGCGTCGTAGGACCGGAAACCCAGAGTTTTCCCTGAAGTTAGCTCGCTAAGCGAAAATCCGGCTTCGTCGTACAGGCCTCAGGAAGCTTCTCCAAGAGTTTAACAGTATTTATTAATGCAATGGAAGGGAACACAGCTGTGGGTCCTAAATTCAATTCACTGGTCCACTGTCCACTTTAAGCCGTTAGCTGTCTGCAGTAGAATGAATGAAAGAGAGCGTTTCTCTCCCTAACAACGTGTTTCATAGCGTATTTTAGTCTTCATCCATTGGATGACGTCGACGGGGGCGGGTCTTCTTCTCTAGTCCTCTGATGACTTAGCCATGGCACATTTCTTACGATATTTATTATACAATTCTTCGAATGTTTATTGGTCATAAAACACATAATAATAGTAGTAATGCAGCGTCGATGAGTGAGAGTTTGAGACGGTGTGTTTAGTATGTGTACGAAATTAAAATCATTGTTTAATGACGTAATTTAGTTTAAACATACTGTAAGCTTAAAACTGTTTTATTCTGAAAATATTTCATTTCCGGTTAGCATTGGCTTGTAGCTAACGTTGTTGCTGAATGATTAAATGAATGTACAGTTTTACAGTGAAAAGCTTTATTGAAAGGTGTTGTTTACAATGACGTCACTTCCGGTTCCATGCTAAAAATGATTACAGCCGTTAAAATGCATTAAATAAAAAGTCATGAATGAGAATACGAGGAGAAAAGGCGCGTGGAGTTATACAATGAACACACAACGTCTAAATCCTCTGATTTACGCGATATCAGACACAGAACTCGAGGAGGGAGGACCCCCTTTCGTCAGAGCCGCCAATGAGAGGAGGAGCCAGGAATTGGATATTAGCTCGCTTCACGTAGAATCGCTCGCTCTTCTTCCCTCCCTCCCTCACGAACATGGCGCTGTGTTCCTGATTTGCTCTGTTTGTTTCAAATCCACGTTACTTTATTAAATTACCCATTTTTAACCTTTTCGAGACTACATTGTCTCTTTTTAACTTCCTCCTGGACGCGAGAACAACGATCACAATCTTCAATGTCTATCTCTAGCAAGCTCATGTATGGGTTTCGAGAAGAGTTAATACTACTTTTACTTTACAATTAACATGACTGCTCCCTAGTCATGGCGGCCGTGAGGCTCGCCCCAGTGCAAGCTATGTTCATGTCTGTCATACTTTTGTCTGCCCTATATGTGTGTAAAGTTTCATGTGTTATCCAATACACCCGCTGGGACCTACTAAACTTCAGACACAACCAACATGCAGATTTGGAGTCATCAACGTCTTTCCCGAAGGAAATATTACCTGTTTCACCTGGCCTCCCAACGCCATGGCAGAAAACCGGCAAAGGGAGCAGGCGCTCCGGTGTCCTATCGCGGTTCAAGAGGCGCCCATACCGACCCCCACTCCCTGCCCTTCTGCTGTCAAATGTAAGATATCTCAGGCACAAGATGGATGAACTTCACCTCCTGATCCAGTCAAACAAAACCTACGGTGACTGCTCCGCCATCTGCCTGACTGAAACCTGGCTGGATCATTCGATTCCCGACCAAGCAGTATCACTCGCAGGATACACACTCCACCGAGCCGACAGGTCAGTGGAACTAACACACAAATCTAAAGGTGGTGGAATATGCATTATGGTCAACCATCGCTGGTGCACAAACTCCACCTCGCTAAGCCATGCATGTTCCCCACTTCTGGAGCATCTAACTGTCAAATGCAGACCCACCTACCTTCCCAGAGAGTTTGCATCGGTAATCATAATCGGTGTTTACATTCCACCTGAGGCTAACACCACCATGAGCGATCTAGCCAGTCACATCTCCTCCGTGGAAAACGCACATCCAGACGCAGCAATAATTGTGTTAGGCGACTTCAACCACACCAATCTGTCCACGGAGCTTCCCAACTACCACCAGCAAGTTACCTGCCCCAGCAGAGGAAACAACACACTCGACCACTGCTATACTCCACTCAAGGAGGCTTACCGTGCTTCTGCGGGAGCTCCGCTCGGCAAGTCGGACCACGCAATGCTGCTGCTTATCCCGAAGTACAAACAACAATTAAAATCCTCGGAAACACCAATAAAATCCTCTAAGTCCTGGTCCACAGAAGCCATCGAAAAGTTGCGTGGATGCTTCGCATGCACTGATTGGGAAGTTTTCAACGCAGCTGGGGACCTCCATGCCTACACCGACACAGTGACGTCATATGTCCAATTTTGTGAGCAGCTGTGCATCCCGACAAAAACAGTAAAACAACACAACAACAATAAGCCCTGGTTCACCAAAGAAATTCAACAATTAAGAAAGGACAAAAACTATGCATACAAATCCGGAAATAAAGAGGACTATATGGCTGCAAAATACAAACTTAGATCTGGAATAAGAAAAGCCAAATTCAATTATGCTTCAAAAATAGAACAGGAAATTTCAAACAATAACACTAGGACAGTTTGGAAAAAACTTCAGGTCCTCACCAAATACAAAACAAAGCCTCCCCCCACACCTGAAAATGACCATCAGCTTCAGGACAAACTGAACGCCTTCTACAGCAGGTTTGATCATTCTCCAGTTGCTCCACGATCACCCCCCCCCCTCCCCCACCATTCCTCATCAAAGAGGCAGAGGTGAGGTGCACGTTCAGGAGACTGAAGAGAAACAAGGCGGCAGGCCCAGACAACATCAGCCCTGCGGCACTCCATCACTGTGCTGCAGAACTGGCCCCTGTTTTCACCAACATCTTCAACTCCTCCCTCTGCCAGTGTTCAGTTCCTCACTGTTTTAAGGAATCCACTATCATCCCTGTACCCAAGTCTAATAAAATATCCTGCCTCAATGACTACAGACTCATAGCCCTCACATCTGTGGCGATGAAATCATTTGAGCGCATCATTCTCAGGCACCTAAAAACCAGCACGTCCCCCCTCATGGATCCATATCAATTTGCTTACAGAACCAACAGATCCGTTGATGACGCTGTCAACCTGGCAATCCATCACACTCTACAACACCTGGAATCCCCCAACACCTACGCCCGCATCTTGTTCTTGGACTTCAGCTCCGCTTTCAACACCATCAACCGGGAAAAACTCTTCAATAAATTAATGGACATGACCCCTGCATCTGTCACTGGATCCACAGCTTCCTCTGGAACAGACAACAACGGGTCAAAATAAATAACTCCACATCTCTCCCTCTGCACCTCAGTATAGGAGCTCCACAAGGCTGTGTCCTATCCCCCTGGTTATTCTCACTCTACACAAACCAACTCACATCCCAGCACCCCACAGTCAACATATATAAATACGCAGATGACACAACAATAATAGGACTCATCTCAAATAATAATGAAACACAATACCTCACTCAGATCCATCAAGCAGTCACCTGGTGCTCAGAAAACAACCTCCTACTTAACACAGCAAAAACCCAAGAAATAATCATCGACTTCAGGCGAAAGCCACAGCCCAAATCACCTCTATCTATCTCTGGCAAACTCATTTCCACCACAGAATCACTCAAATGTCTTGGCACTCACATAAGCAATAACCTCAAATGGAAGACCAACACAGACCACATCTACAAAAAAGCCAACCAAAGGTTATTCTTTCTGCGGCAGCTCAAGAAATAGAGAGTGAGGAAACATCTCCTAATCCAGTTCTACACAGCCATCATCCAAAGCATCCTCACACTATCTGAAGAAACACACTCCTCAATGTCAGTCTTGGTACTTTATTGACAAAGATGATGACACCCTGAAACAGAGCAATGCCGCAGGATAAGCTGACAAAGTATTACATACATGCATGTCATGACCAATACACATATATTAAATTACATATATTAAAGACACACTAAACAGTAGTGGAAACAGTCTTACATGAGTGAGTGGATGAACGTCTCAACTCGAGGCGGAGTGAATGAACAACATGTGAACTAAAATGGCCGCTAAGCACTACCGGGTCAAAGCACGGCATATCCGGGCAGCGACAGCAGTGACGCTGCCCTCTTGTGGCCGGCGATAAACTCTTCATCCCCCCCAGACCGGAAAGCTATGGGACGGAATAGGTTAACGGTCTAAATCCAGCTGCCGGACTCGGGCTCGTAACGTGCAGGCGGCCTCCTCACGCGGCCTGGCCGAGTAGGCTGGGGCAGCATCGGCGGCGACTGCGGCACCGGTGCGCCCAGGAAGGCACCCGTAGGAACGGTGAGGTCAGAGGATGCCTCACCGGCAGGTGCCGGTGGGGAAGCGCCCATAGCCGAGTCGCGGGGTCCAACAGCCGGCCGCTGAGCGATCCCCTGGGGCGTCGCCCAGCCCGGGTGGATAGGTGGGGGCTGATGGTCCAGAGCAGCGGGCGGCGGCAAGGGTGCAGCCGGCTGCTCACGGGCGCAGGGTGTGGCCGGCATATAGGCACGGAGGAAGCGCCGGTTGCGCAGTGTCAAACGTCCCGAACCGTCAACCCTGATCCGATACTGGTCGTGGCCCGGCGACTCCACCACGATCCCTGACCTGTCCCATTTATGGGGGCTTGGGCCTTGCTGGTTCTGGAGGAATACCCTTTCGCCGAGTGCCAATGGGCGGAGCGGTCTTGAGTGAGTCCCCAGAGACTCGGTGGTACGGGACATACGGGTCCGAAGGGCGTCCTCCTTCGCCGCCCATGCCTCGCGCCATAGCAGGCGGATGTGCGGGTTCGAGAACTTCTCGAGGCGGTTCACGAAGGAGAGCGAGCCACGAAGGGGGCGGCCGAAGATGATCTGCGCTGGCGAGAGGTTGCAGTCGGGGTCAGGCGTGTTTCGCAGCTGCAGCATAGCACGCAGGAAGCGGTCCTGATCAAGGCCGCCCGACGGGCCGGTGTTGGACATAAGGAGGCGCTTAGCGGTCTTAACCGCAACTTCTGCCCTCCCATTAGACTGCGGGAAGCTAACGGACGACACACGGTGTTTGACATGCCATAAGCGGAGGAAATCCTCAGTGTGGCTCGCCTTGAATTCCGGACCACCGTCGCTCGAGAGCTCCTCCGGTACGCCGAAGGTGGCGAAGAATGAACGGAGGTGTTGGACCAGGCCAGCTGAGCCCGCCAGGGCAGTACCCGCCGTAGAGCTCAGGACCTCTACCCAGCCCGAGAGACGGTCCCCGACAACTAGGTAGTGGCGGCCCCCATAGTCGAAGAAGTCAGCAAACACCGCCTCGAATGGCGTGGACGGGGGTGAGGACGGCAGGGGGGGTGTAGCCGCCTGTGACGGAGCATTGCGGTTGCAGTCTGCACATCCGTCCCTGGTGGCCTGAATGTCCCCGGACATCCCGGGCCAGTAAACTATGGCTCGGGCATGCTGCCCCATCGCTGAGGTTCCCTGGTGGGCGGCATGGAGATGCTGAAGGACTCTCCCACGGAGGGATGGGGGGACCACGACGCGGTCCCGATAGAGCAGGACGCCGTCCTGTGCGTAGATGGACTCACAGACCGATGACAGACTCGCCAGGGCAGGGTCATTTACGTCAATCCCACCCTCCTGCTCGATGAGTTGGAGGAGGTGGCCGAGGCATCCGTCAGCTGCTGTCTCCCGTGCGAGGAGGGGCCAAGAGACGGCTCCGAGCTCCCGTGCGTCGTCGCGGATGGAGGCCATGAGTGCTGACTCCACGGCGTCAGGCCCGCTCGGCAGCCCCAATGAGAGGCCGTTCGCTGAGCCCGAGGGGGAAGGATGCCTCGACGTGGCATCAGCGGCATAGTTGCTCTTGCCAGGCAGATGCACAATGTCAAAGCGCCATGGGAGGGTGCGCTGCTTGAGTCTAAACAGACGCGAGTTTGTGATCTCATCCAGCGTACGGTCGCCAAAGATCTTCACCAACGGCTTATGGTCGGTGACCACGACGAGGTTGTCGGACCCCTGCGTGAAGTACCGCGTCTGTTCCAGACCCCAGGCCACAGCTAGGGCCTCTCCCTCGACGGCCGCATAGCGTTGCTCCGCAGGGGACAGGAAACGTGAGCCTGCGAGGGTGATCCTCCATCCACCTGGACAGCAGTCCGGTATGCCCGAGGCACAGTGACAATGTTGCTGGAGCAGGAAGTAGCCAATGCCACGCATGGACCAGTCAGGGCGGAGGCAGGTACGCTTCTGCATGTCGTAGATCTCCACGCCCTCACGGATGGCCTCCATTATGGCTTGCTTGGACGCCTGGAAGGCCTCCTCCAGAACGGGGGACCATAGGAACACACAGCGTGGGCTGAGGAACGGCTTAAATGGAGCCATCGTGTCACGCAACTGGGCGTAGTTGGCCACCTGGTTGACAAGGCCGAACCAACTCCTGATGTCCGTCGTGGAGCTAGGGGTGGGGAAGTCCCGGATGGCGTCCAAGTATTTCGGGAGCGGTTCGATGGTAGATTCCGACACCCTGAAGCCAGCAAAATCGACGTACCTCTCCGCGAACTGAAACTTGTCTGAGTTCAACACGATTCCTGACCGGCCGACGCGCGTCAGGAAGTCGATGGTCCTCCACCAGTGTTGCTCCAGGTCGGTGTCATAGTGGATGGTATCATCCACGCAACGTTCCTTGCGTTCATAGTCCGAGAGGACGGCATCAAACCGACGGTTGTAGCCATCCCCTGATGACAGGAAACCCTGTGGTGCCCTGGTGTAGCGCCAACGGCCGAAGGGTGTGATGAAGGTAGTGAGGTGGCGATCCGACTCACGCAGGGGGACACTGTGGTAGCCGTTCCATGCGTCCGTGACGGTCTTCCAGGTGCCCTTAGGGACGCGGCGTGCAAGGTGGAACGGGGACTCAGTGGCGAAGGTCTCACGTTGGCAGAACTTGTTAAGGGGGGAGAGGTCCACGGTCCTGCGTGGGGAGCCGTCGTGCTTCCGAGTGACTACCATACGATGGCACCACGTCACAGGCTCGCCGTATGGCACACGTTCAATGACCCCAAGGGCTTCGTCCCGCAGTAGGTCATCGTGGACCCTCCGCTGCCAGTGTAGAGGCACTGTAGCCGCGGTGTGACATGCCCTAGGCGTAGCTGCGGGGTCCACGTGCATCTCGATAGGTGGCCCCTCCATGCATGGTAGTGCTCGATGGGGGCAAGTATTGAACGTTGACGAGGCATATCTCCCGAGTAGCCAATCTTTCATCCTGTTATTGTTCTCTGGCTTACAAGGGAACGGCAGTGCTACGGGGCGTGCCGGGGGGACCGTACGCTGAGGACATGTGCACTGGGCGTCCCGGGGGTCACCTGGCCCCACACAGCCGCCGTTGGCTGACCTCGTCGCATTGACGGACAAGGGCTGGTCTGGCGTGTCAGGGCTACGCCTTTCCTTGTGCCCCCCTGCAACGTCGTCCGATGGGAAGTTCACGGGCAATAGGCCGAGGTTGAGCAACGACTCGTAGGAGAGGTACATGGCCCGGACCGAGCTGCTCACATATACCATGGAACGGCAGGATGTGACACGCCCCCCACTGCAGGTTGTCGAGAGCCTAGCGAAGAACGCCCCCTCGATGGATATAGGGGAGCGGTTGGCGGCTGACAGGCTGAGGCTGACGGGTCGCAGGTCGTCCCGCGAGAAACCGCAGGCCAGGAACTCCTCCAGCGACCAAAGGTCCGACTGCGCGCCAGTGTCCGCGACGGCGGATATCCGAGCTCCGTCGGCCGAGCCCCGGTTGCCGGTGCCATCCCTCAGCCCGACTGGCATGTCCATCGAGATGGTGATTAATGCTCGGGGGTGGTCTCTCAGCCTGGCCCGTCTCCATTCGCCCTTGGAGAAGATGTGGTGCTCGAGTCTGATAGGTGCTTGTCTGTTGACACATCCGTGCGACGTCGGGGCGCGGCGTCGGCGATGGCTCCTGTGACGTCGGCCAGGGCGGGCCCCAGCTTGCACCGATGAGACCTGGGAGACCGGCTCCGACCCCATGGCGGCCTGTTGACTGTCGGACGACGGCTGTTGACGCCTCTGTCGTCGGCGGGCCCTATAGCAGCCGATACACACCTGGTGAGGCTTAGGATTCCACCCGCGAGGCCCCTCCGTGAAGACGTTAAAGACGCTTACATTCCGGGCACGAGGCACGTTTAGCCCCGTCCGCAGGGCTCGGGGCGGGGCTCGTCTGTGGAGTCGTCTTCAGGCGCCGGAATGACGACATGGCTGATAGGGAGGACGACGGGAGAGCGTTACGGGCCATCTCTCTGTTCTCGACGAGTGCAATTACGTTATTAACTGGCTTAACCAGGACGTCAGGTGTCCCCAGCGTCTCGCGGCGTATGTCCGAGTCATAAATGCCATTGAGCAGAACATCACGGATGATGTGGTCGGTATAGTCCACGTCCTTACCACACTCGCATACCGCATTATATGCACATGTCTCTGCTTTACCCCGCACTCTGGCAGCGAATGCACGGAATGTCTCATCGTGTTCCTGGCGGAGCTGAAGTAGCTCGGTGCGCAGGACGCATGTAGCGACTGGGATGACAGCTAGGGAACGCATGACGGTGATTAGGTCTGGCAAGGGTCCGGAAGCGGCGTCGGGAGCGGCTTTCAACAGGCTGTCTCCAAGTACAGGTCCAGCGCACTGAAACAGCTGGAAGGGGGCCTGGGCATCCCCTATGCCTGAGCCGGCGCGGAATACGTCCCATCGGCGGATGAACACGTTCCATTCCTCTATCGACACGCCCACATCAACTTTGGGCCGATCGAGTCTCGGGCCGTGAGGGGCTGGGGCCTGGGCTGGCGCGGCCATGACAGGCGCTGCGTGCTGGTGGCTAAATCCATGAATCGTCAATATAGCAATGACGAGAGCTTCAGACAAATCTTGGGATTCGAACTCGCAGCCGGGGACAGGGCATCCAACAATGACCATGGTGTCGTCATGAAGAAACACACTCCTCAATGTCAGTCTTGGTACTTTATTGACAAAGATGACGACACCCTGAAACAGAGCAATGCCGCAGGATAAGCTGACAAAGTATTACATACATGCATGTCATGACCAATACACATATATTAAATTACATATATTAAAGACACACTAAACAGTAGTGGAAACAGTCTTACATGAGTGAGTGGATGAACGTCTCAACTCGAGGCGGAGTGAATGAACAACATGTGAACTAAAATGGCCGCTAAGCACTACCGGGTCAAAGCACGGCATATCCGGGCAGCGACAGCAGTGACGCTGCCCTCTTGTGGCCGGCGATAAACTCTTCACTATCCATCACCGTCTGGTACAGCAGTTCAGACAACCTCTCCCGGAATAAACTTCAACGAATCATCAATAAAGCATCAAAAATCACCGGCAGTCCCCTTCCATCACTCGAATCACTTCACCACCAACGAACTGTCACAAGGGCAAAGAAAATCATTTCTGACCCCTCCCACCCAGGTCACCATGTCTTCCAACTTCTGCCCTCAGGGAGGCGCTACAGGTCACTGTCCGCCAAAACCGCTCGCTTAAAAAACAGCTTCTTCCCCTTTGCAATACGGACACTAAATGGACTCTAAATAACCCCAATGAACAATAATAATCCACCACACCTTGAACTTTATGTTATGATATGTCTTTGCCCTGTGCTGTGTGTTGTACTTTTTATTGTCTGTTTATTGTATGTTGAACTGTATGGAACAAGCTGTAATACTCTGCACTGAACACGAATTCCACCAGCCTGGCTGTGTGGTCATTAAAGATTCTAATCTAATCTAATCTAATAATGCTGTGTCCTGTCAGGTTGTGTATTTATGTACATTTGGAGGGGTGTGCGTGGCCTTATTGTCCCTTTAAAGACCTCATAGTGTTTTGTTGGTCCTTATAAGTCACATTTTTGTCAGAAGACATATGTCTGGGTATACCACAATATAAGTAGGTGGTGCGTTCAACCATTCTAAAGGGTGTATCAGCTATTTTTTTAGAATGACCCAACTCCCATAGCTGTAGGACCTCAGGAAAGGGTAGCCCATCTAAACCACCACTTGGGAAAAAGTGTGGCTATTACATAAAAACCTCTGTGTGTGTGTGTGTGTGTGTGTGTGTGTGTGTGTGTGTGTGTGTGTGTGTGTGTGTGTGTGTGTGTGTGTGTGTGTGTGTGTGTGTGTGTGTGTGTGTGTGTGTGTGTGTGTGTGTGTGTGTGTGTGTGTGTGTGTGGATACTGCAGATGCTGTTGCATTCAAATAAACAATGTACTGTATCTGTATTTCTATTCTGCTACCCCCAGATTAGGAACTATTGCCTTATCAAACTTCTCTCTATATTTATCATGTAATTACTGTTCTCATCATTGATTCCTTCCCAGCATCAATACCACCTCTAACACTAATCAGGGACAGAGATTAATGTGTTGGGCCAATATCTGCCACCCCTGGCTGATCAGAAACGGAGAGGTCATGAATTACAGACAGCAGTTGAAACACTAATGGCAGGTTTTAACCAAGCCCCTAGGAAGGGAGCGGTGCGTTGAATTAAATGTTTGTAGTGGCCAAACGGTGTTACTACAACGTCATGTGGCGTAATTTGGCCAAAAATACTTTTTACAAGTGACTTACATTATGGAAAAAAATGCTGTACTTCAGTCAGGTAATTTTAGCTTAATGCACCACTGAGCCACTTTCATATAAATAAACAGAGCCCCACCTCCAACGCTGTATCCAGTTCTCTAAATACAGCCATGTTATTGACAGAGATAACTGCCTGTGGCCATATTGCTTGAATTGCTCATTTATGTATTACTCTGCAGTTTCTTTGATGCGAAGGAACACGTTTCATTGATGTGACATACCGCTCTTGTTAAACCTTTGGAAACTGTCTCAGGTGAGAATGTGGTGTGGAAGTAGAAAAATCATCAGACATGCTTATTATACACACAGGCAAATATGACTGGTTGGAGAGAGTGACATTGTGCTATTGCTTGCAATTTATAGCTGTCACCTCAGGACAATGTGTGACAAGGCAGACGGAGCCTCTGATCATAATTATTTTCAATCCTTCTATTTCAGGAATTTGACGCACGTCTCTTTTATTCTATTTTTACTCTGCAGTTATTATTACTTTGATGGTTATTGGACTCAGGATTAATTCATTTGGATTCCCGCTGTATGAAGAAATTAAAGGACGGCGCGGAAGTGGAAACAATTCACAAAGGGATTAAACTGTTCAACACGTGCTCATGTTAAACGGTTTACCTTATAATAACTGATCTACTTTTTCAGTTGCCAGACTGGACAACTTTTTAACAATTAGCTGCTAATCATTACATACATCTGCATGTTAACACTTGACATTTTCATCCAAAGCAACTCACAACAAGTGCATACAACCATGAAGAGCTTGGCTGATCACACGTGCTGGAGGTTAGGTTTAACCTTGTCCTGCATGTAGGAAATACCCCTTTCAGCACGGAAGGCCAGTAGTGGTGTCTGGAAGCCGATTCAGGATAGGTGTAAGGTGGACATTAGTAGTTGTAACTCCAGCTTAGAGCACCAAAAATCTTTGACTTAAGTTGCGCTAGTAAAACAAAATGTTGTGCTGTTAGAACATTGGATTTCCAATAGTTCTTGTGCTCAGTTTTCAGTCAGAAACAAATTACATGACAGACCAGCTGACTGACACTGCCTCATGGATTCAGAACAATGGAAACCCATTTATATAATATTGACCCTTTTAACATAGATGAGGTTTTACCATGGCCACCTAATATACAGTTTATAATAGAAAACACACTTCACTGTTCCAGTTTTTGGCAAAAAAAACATGAGCAGAAAATGTGTGTATCCTTTCCTGCATTATGTCATAAAAATGAGAAACAAATGATCCGTCCATATATTTATCTTAAATAATTAAAGTAGTTCCAATTACTAACTTCAGAAAAATTATTTTTGTGTAAATATGTGATTTGTAAATGTAAAAACACCATCCACAAATGCGTTTAAAAGATTTGCAAACTCTCAAATAAATTTGTAAATGTAAAACGGATCTGTAAATACACTAAATATTTTCACAAATAAAAAAAATATCTGAATATCTCTTTAACATTGACAACTTTCGATCAGGCATTTGTGAATCCATTTTGTATTTGTCGAGGTAGGTAGGTAGGTAGGTAGGTAGGCAGGCAGGCAGGCAGGCAGGCAGGCAGGCAGGCAGGCAGGCAGGCAGGTAGGTAATATTGCAGTTATGATGTCATAATAACATACAATTGTATAAAACACCATTTGCTTACATCTTTGTTCTCTTTTGAGAATCAAACAAAACAGATTTAAATAAAAAAAGAATGCAAACAAACGAGTGAAATGAACTAAATTGCTGAATTGCTTTTAATTCACTGGCAGGAGCGACATGTGAGGAGGAGCAACAAGTGACCAAGGAGGGAGAGATTGAACAAAGAGAAAGAGGAGAGAGAGAGAGAGTAATGAACAGGAAGAAGACAGAGAGACTCAAGAAGATGGAAGAGAGGCTGCAGGTTATGGAAAGGAGAGAGACATGGAAAATGAATGTTGACAATGTTTTATGATCATTTTAGCCTCTTCTGCATGTCCAGATCATTAATAGTAACAATCAACTGATTCTTATGATGTATTACACTTTCAAAAATAATGTATGCTGCAGCCCACTGACATGGTTTGAAATCAATATATTATCCAATGTGTGACCCCCCACAGGACTTAAAAAGCACCTAACTAGATCATGAAAACCCCAAAAATCTCGGGGGGTACACCCCGAACCCCCCTAACATGTTTGGACCTCTGTATTTAGGAAATCCTGGATACGGCCCTGGTTAGACGGATGGATATGGATAGATAGATACTTCATTCATCCCAAATTGTGAAATGTGGGGAACAATAACATTAAATACAAATGAAAGCAATAGACAGGAATATATGCATATACAGTAGAAAGGACACAATGAATAGTATAACATGTAATGTCCTTACTATGAAGGCTGACCTAAATACGTTGCTTTTCTACAGATTATCTTACCACTGCACTGGTAAGTTAAAACTAGGCCGATTAATAAAATGTGAAGTGCTTTGTAACTTTGACCCGCTTGACTGAATACAAAAAAAACAATGAAGAAAGTTGAACCAACGAACTAACACAAACTAACTGTATCACTAATAAAGACTGCATCTAACGTTCCGCTGTTCATTAAAAAAACAGTGCATTAAACAATTTACATTTTTACATTTACAAATCACATATTTACACACAAATTATTTTTCTGTTCACACAAATAATTATGAGACACATCTATGCCCATAGCTATAGCTCTGTTTCTGTATGCAGCTTCAGTAGCAGTGTTGTTCTGAGGCTACAACAAGGCGTGCAGTTGGCAGAGTGGGTGGTACAGTTTTTGAAAACTGCATGTTAAATAATTGATTCTGTGCATACTACATGTGGAAGAAAAGGGTGAGGGGGAGGGGAGAAAGAAAGGAGGCTACAGACGGATACATAAATCCACACATTGCCTCCAGTAACAAGCAGTCAATTCATTTCCTGCTTCATCTTTTTACATATTTCAATTAGCATACAATTATTGTTGCTGCTTTAAAATTGTATTTGATTCAACGATGTCATATTCACCAGAATCCTTCTGGGCTTATGTAAGTTGAACACTGTTTGGAGAGGTGCCCTTTGGATGACATAAATTATGAAAGATGTCAGCTGAAATGTGGTTTTGTACGCAGCAAAAATTCAAGTGGATCTTTTGGGAGAGTTTGAAATTGTTAATGTTGTAGCAAGAATAGTTTCCTCTCATTGGTAGAGAGGAAGTGTGTGGGTCAGCATGCAGCATCTGAATACATTGTTGCCGAACGGAACTTTAGTGGTCCCACTGAGATACCTTTGTACTGTGTATGTAGAATTGTTCGGCACATATGGACATTTTCATCACTTTTTAGCCCTTCAGAAAGCATAAGATTGTTCACTATATGCAATGTCTCAGTGCAGGGTTATGCACAGATAAGGGTCGAAGGCAAATGTTCCTTTCAAAAAAGGCGTATGTTAACCCACTGTATTGTCATCATGCTGAAGTTGGACCACTGTCTAAAATAATATGTCGATCAATCAGAAGATGATATGGCCCACTGTGACTTATTGGGTTAATGGCTGTCTACCAATCATGGGTCGATCCAATTGATCCGATTTAGCCAACGTCAAAGTTGCAAGATACTGAATCCCAAAATTGCTCCCATAGGCATGGCCAATGGTGTAGAGGTGCTTTGTAAACTACTTACAGCTAAATTGATTGTAATGTAATGGACTTATATATACAAACCAAACCCGTCACATAGTTGACGCTTGGTCAGAACTCTACGACATTTGCAAGAGGAAACTTCCACTGTCTAAACATTCAATTGGGATTCGTTTATCTGGTTAAAGTATGTTTCTTTCTTCAGGAACATGATTGTACAGTCAACCATGATGTCTTTGCTTGACTATGACGGTATATTTCATCCTCATGATGCTCAGTTCACTTAAAACATCATGATCAAGTTATTTGCATCTTATTACAGGAGATATATATGGTGATTCTCACTCTGATAAATACGTTGCCTATATGAAAAACGTATTTTTAAATATGTATGCATGAGGTCCCATGGCCTTGCACTGGTGCTGTAACCGCTCTGATAACTGCTATCATTTGTGTTAGAAAGGTCATTTTTCTTGTTGAAATCGCTGCTGCTCACCAGACCAGATCTCCAATCTGTTTGACTTTAGTTTCCCCTCAGGCCACTGCTGAACCTGAGAAGACTACCTTTCAATATGTTGCTTATAGATGGAATGAATTGGACGTTTTACCAACTTACTTTTGCCCCACTTGCAGATTGTAAACCATTAACGTCAAATCTAATCAGTGTTATCTCATGGTGTCTCTTTCAAAAGAGAACCAACTTATTAATCTTATATTACATTATACTTGCCACTGGTGACGACTTCTAGAGATATGTGTGTTTGATGCCTTTCATCAAAGTATATTCTGTAATATAAGAGAAAATATCCTCCTCAGCTAGATGAGTTAGCCCGTATATCTTGAGTGGTACTGTTCTCCTGCCGTCCCACCTTGATAGCATTCACTGTCTTGTAACTATATGGATGTGAAAACTCAATACTGGAAAGATGGTGCCCAGTCACTTCAAATACCAAAATTGCTCCCTGAGTTAATACAAAAAAAAGTTGTCTAGTGTCCATGTTTGCTGCCGCTGTGTGCCCCCATCACACATGCAAATGTATTATTCCTCCTTTTAGTGCAGGCATGAGTCCCAAACCCAGAAATGCGTTGTCACTTTTGGGCTCCATTGTCTCAAAATCAATGGCTGTTGAGTTTTGGTTGGATTCCCAAAATAATGTCTGTGGTTAACACATGTTGTTCTTCAACACAAAATATGTCAATATCATCACACCAGTGAACATCTGACGCTTTGATGTGTCATAAAAACAGCGGTTGCTAACACATATTATATTTTACTCTACTTTATTTGTATTTTACTTTTCTATCCTAATTGCATTATATATAAAATCAAATCAAATCAGGTTTTATTTATATAGCACATTTAAAAAAAAAATGTTGGTTGAGCCAAAGTGCTGAACATGCAAATAATAAATAACACATTACTACAATCGCAAACAGAAGACAATAAATTACAACAGAAAATATAAAATCAAACACAGGGAAATGTCAGGAGTCGTGCCAGGGAGAAGAAGTGAGTTTTTAGTGTTGATTTAAAAACCCCTAGGGTCTGGGCCGACCTCACGTGGAGGGGCAGAGTGTTCCAGAGCCTAGGGCCAGCTGCTGTGGTCAGCAGACCTTAAAGCTCTGGCTGGGGTGTAGCGCTGGAGGAGTTCGGCTACATCGGCCGGAGCCAGCCCATTTAGTGCTTTGAAAACAAATAAAAGGAGTTTAAAATCAATTTGCAACCGAATTGGAAGCCAGTGCAGTGAGGCCAGAATTGGGGTGATCTGGTGACGCTTATTGTGGCCAATGAGAAGACGTGCAGCTGTGTTCTGCACTAGCTGCAGGCGTCTAATTGACGCCTGGTCCATACCCACATACAGAGCTTTGCAGTAATCCAGCCTTGTGGTTACAAAGGCATTAATAACCCTTTCTAGGTCTTTGAAAGATAAAAACGACTTGGTCTTGACCAATAGTCATATTTTAAAAAAGCAGGTTTTGACTACGGTGCTGATCTGCTTATCAAATTGAAAAGCGCTATTGAAGGTCACTCCAAGGTTCATGACAGAGGGGAGGATGTTTTTACTGAGGGAGCACAGAATATCAACCGGGGAGGCTGGAGGTCGGGGTCCAAAAAAGATGACATCGGTCTTGCTCTCGTTGAGGTTGAGGACATTTTGGCTCAGCCAGGATTTGATCTCTGTTAAGCAGTCCATCAACTGCTGTAGTGAGTTGACATTTGAATTGAGAGGCAGACAGATCTGTACATCGTCAGCATAACAATGGAAGGGGATATTATGTTTTGTGAGAATTGAACCTAGGGGCAGTATGTACAGTAGAAAAAGGATGGGGTCCAGAATAGAGCCATGGGGAACCCCACAGGTAAGAGGTGCTTTAGCAGAGGAGAAGCCACCTGAGAAGCTACGGTCTGTCAGGTAGGACCTGAACCATGTAAGGGCAGAGCCTGTGATGCCAGCGGACTGTTCAGGCCGTGACAACAGGATGCTATGATCCACAGTGTCAAAGGCAGTCAGGTCTAACAGCACCAGGACAGCTGGGCTGCCTGAGTCGCTAGGAGCAGATCATTAAAAACTCTTAAAAGGGCTGTTTCAGTGCTGTGCATAGGTTTGAAGCCAGACTGAAACTTTTCATGGATGCCATGTGTGGTTAAGACTGCAGCTGGACATAGACTGACTCGCTCCAGGACTTTAGATGAAAAAGGTAGCTGGGAGAAGGGCCTAAAATGTGCGAGAATGGAAGGGTCGAGATTTTTCTTTTTAAGTAGTGGCTGCACCACGGCATGTTTGAAGGCAGCTGGGACACATCCTGAGCTAAGAGAGGTGTGTATTAGTAATAAAATACTTGCTCCAACTGATTCGAAAACAACTCTAAGGAAGCGAGAGGGAATGCTGTCTGAGGTGCAGTTTGTTGGCCGTAGGTGCTTGACTACATCCGAGAGAGAAGAGAGGGATACAGGCTCAAAGTGGTCGAGGACAGCAGGGCACAGAAAGGGAGCAGGATCTGGGGTAGCACTAGTGTGGGCAAGCCTAAGAGCAGATACTTTTTCGATAAAAAATATAAGAAACTTATCACAGAGAGTAGTCGATGGCACAATTGAAGAAACATCACAGGGATTAATGATAGAGTTGAGGACATTAAAAAGAACCTGAGGTTTATGGCTGTTTTTGGAGATTAACAGAGAAATGTGCTTTGTTTTGGCTGCTTTGACTGCCGTCTGATAATCGGAAAGGCAAGCACGAAGGATTTCTAGGGAGACATGGAGTTTATCCTTTTTCCATTTTCTCTCTGCACGCCTGCAGGTGCTTCTGAGAGCGCGAGTACAGTCATTGAGCCACGGCTCTGAGAGAACTTTGGTGCGTCTAAGCGTAAAAGGAGTGACGGAATCCAGTATTAGTATGCATGTCGAGTCAAACATGGAGATAAGCTCATCAGCACTAAGAGCACAGTTCACCTCTAATTCACAGATCAGGGAAGCATTAAAAACATCAGAAAACTGTGAGGCAGTCATAAACATGTCATTTCATTATGTTTATATTTCCATTCATGTTTGTTGATCTGTAAATCCAACTGAGACGAATGGGTTTTGTGAGATTGGGTTGTGGAAATAAAATGTATAACCCTAACCCTAAACATCATCATATTGAACATTAGCAACCTTTAGCTTAACAGTGTTGACGTGAAGTCAAGGGATGGAGTGGCGCAGTGTGCTGTGCGTTGATCATCAGACCAAGGGTGGCGTTGGGGAACTCCAGTTCGAAACCCGCCACTGCGTCAGGCCGTTGTGTTCTTGGGCAAGATACTTCACCCAAATTTGCTCCTGTGGGTACTGTCCACAGTACATGACCGTTACATGTGTATTTGTAAAGCGCTTTGAGCATTTGGAAAAGCCCTATAATAAATGTAAGGAATAATTATTATAGGCCGTCATATGATTGGTTTATAGCCATAAGTAAGTTATTTACTTCTGGCACTTATCCTGCTGGAAACAAAAATTGCAATTATCATCACAGACCTCATTTTCTGCAATATTACAAAATCCAATAGATATGTTCCATTGTTTTTTGTCAATTGAGCCCTTGTGATGCTTACTTCTAGGTTGGCCTACAAAATGACATGATCACTAGACCACTTTATTGGGGTACCATCATGCAAATAGATGTGTACGTTAGCTACGTTTTGCAAGTGTAAAACCTGTATATCACAAACTTAAAGTAATAACAGATTTTGTTTTGCTGTGTGACAAGCAGAATACCACTGGGACGGAGTGATGTTGTTGTTTTTGTTTTTTCTTTGACGTCTTGTGAGCAAACTTTGGTTGGTTGTGCAGTGCGGATCTCAATCTGCCAATTCAAAAGTTTAATTTCCCTGAGAGGCCTGGCTCATGTCTGATAAAAGGAGGTGTCACATAAAACAACACTTATCGATTAAGTATAAACATAAACCCTATATTACTGAGCTGACACTTAGAGAGCTTCTGTAACTAATGGAGTTCAGTGAGAGGTTTATCCAATACTTCCCCTGAGAGAGGAAACAGCATACAACAGTCCATCATTACTCACCGAGCATGGGCCTGGGAACTCAAAGTAAAAGGCAGTATATCACTTAACAATAGAGTACATTAAAGGTGGGGTAGGTAAGTTTGAGAAACCGGCTCGAGATACACTTTTTGTTATATTCCATGGAATGCTCATAACATCCCGATAGCAATGAATATCTGAAGTGCTTTGACAAAAAATACATAAAAAAATGTCATCTGTGGAAACCGTAGTTCAGTCAGACAACTCACGTGTTCCTTTAACATGTTTATTAGAAGCAGCATATAGTTGAGTTTGGCGACTAGGCTCGGGCATCATCACTCCATAGATATACATAGCACGATGAGTGATGATTAAATAACTAACCCCCGAGCCTACAGGTGGAAGCTGGGGTGGTGGTGGGGCAGGCAAGCAGCAGCAACATGAAACACAGCAGCACGAACATGAACGCAGCAATAGCAAATGAATGCAGCAATAGCAAATGAACGCAGCAAGCAGCAGCGACGTAGCTGCATCAATAGCAGCAGCAAGCAATGCATGGAGAGAGATCTGGCAGGTTAAATAGAGCGGCATATTAAGGAGACTCTGTTTGGTTGGTTGTAGAGCGGCAAGGGGGCGTTATGTATGAATGCAGCATAAGTGCTCGAGTTGACTGCCTGAACTAGCTCGCAGGCTTCGCCCCATTACTGTAAAAAGCACGACCAATCATTTTAGCTGGCCCGGCTAAAGTAACTGGATGGCCTACCTGCCTGTCAGCCTTCCATCTGGGCACAAATGTATCTCGTGGTCATCGGTCATGTGCGCGTTCGTGTGTGTTGGAGGAGGGGCTCTGTAAGGAAGGGGCAGATTTTGTCCATCTGTGTATTTTCAAATTCTAGCGCACTCGAGCTGGTTTCTCCAAAATTACCTACTCCACCTTTAATGGAGTGAATCACTTAAAATGATGGCTGTGTTTTATTATAGCTTTATAATGCTACCACAGAAATGAAATTGGATAAAATAAAACCTTTTTAAAATTCTCAATAGCAGGAAATTAAGAAAGGCCAAATCCTTTTTCCTTTTCGTTTTATGTTCAACCACTTAGAGATGTGTCGGAAATGTCCCGCCCCTTGGCCTATCAGGTACAGTGTGCTGGGGCGCTAGCCAATAAAAGTGCAGTGTTACATAGTGATGTCACTATGTTACGAAAGTAAACAATGGAATCCTATAGAGGCGTTTCAGTCAGGGGGAGATGTGTGGGAGAGAAACTCCCTCTGGAGGGAATTTTAGGATTCTAGCCTGTGCAGACCATTTACATGCACAAAAGCATACATAACACACACAACCAGATGTTTTAAATGTGGAGTACATATTGGACTGATATTCATCAGATGGCCAGAATTACACCTTTTAAATGAATGGTCATGTCACTCCGTCGCTGTGTATGTCTCAATAGGCTTTACAATTTTCACAAGGTGAAAATATCGCATTGCTGTGATTTTGACCTAAAACATATGAATAAAGCCAAATGTAAAATATGTCATGAAAGAAAAACCAGGAAGTGAGGATACCCGGCCCGGAGGAAGCCCGGGGTCCCCTTTTGGACAGTAAGGATGGGACGTTGTTGACCTCAACTGATGGAGTGTTAGGGCGTTGGAAGGAACACTTTGAGGAACTCCTGAACCCGACAACTCCGCCCTCTATGTTAGAGGCAGAGCTGGAGTATGACGGGGGATCAACACCAATCTCCCGGGGGAGGTCACTGAGGTCGTCAAACAACTCCACAGTGGCAAAGCCCCGGGGGTGGATGAGATCCGCCCAGAAATGCTGAAGGCTCTGGGTGTTGAGGGACTGTCATGGTTGACACGTCTCATCAACGTTGCGTGGGAGTCGGAAACAGTACCGAAGAAGTGGCAGACCGGGGTGGTTGTTCCCCTTTTCAAAAAGGGGGATCAGAGGGTGTGTGCCAATTACATAGGCATCACACTACTCAGCCTCCCCGGGAAAGTTTACTCTAAGGTACTCGAAAGGAGGGTCAGGCCGATTGTCGAACCTCAGATTGAGGAGGAACAATGCGGATTCCGTCCTGGTCGTGGAACGACGGATCAGCTTTTTACTCTCGCAAGGATCCTGGAGGGGGACTGGGAGTACGCTTATCCGGTCTACATGTGTTTTGTAGACTTGGAGAAGGCGTATGACCGGGTTCCCAGGGAGTTACTGTGGGAGGTGCTGCGGGAGTATGGGGTGAGGGTCTCTACTCAGGACCATCCAACCTCTGTACTCCCAAAGCGAGAGCTGTGTCCGGGTCCTCGGCAGTAAGTCGGACCCATTTCCGGTGAGGGTTGGCCTCCGCCAGGGCTGCGCTTTGTCACCAATCCCGTTTGTAATATACATGGATCGGATTTCGAGGCGTAGTCGTGGGGGAGGGGGTCTGCAGTTCGGTGGACTAAGGATTGCACCACTGCTTTTTGCAGATGATGTGGTTCTGATGGCTTCATCGGTCTGCGACCTTCAGCACTCACTGGATCGGTTCGCAACCGAGTGTGAAGCGGCTGGGATGAGGATCAGCACCTCCAAATCTGAGGCCATGGTTCTTGGCTGGAAACCGATGGACTGTCCACTCCAAGTAGGGAATGAGTCCTTACCCCAAGTGAAGGAGTTCAAGTATCTCGGGGTCTTGTTCTCGAGTGAGGGAACAATGGAGCGTGAGATGGGCCGGAGAATCGGAGCAGCGGGAGCGGTACTGCAGTCGCTTTACCGCACCGTTGTGACGAAAAGGGAGCTGAGCCAGAAGGCAAAGCTCTCTGTCTACCGGGCCATTTTCGTTCCTACCCTCACCTATGGTCATGAAGGATGGGTCATGACCGAAAGAACGAGATCGCGGATACAAGCGGCCGAGATGGGTTTTCTCCGCAGGGTGGCTGGTGTCTCCCTTAGGGATAAGGTGAGAAGTTCAGTCATCCGGGAGGGACTCAGAGTTGAACCGCTCCTCCTTCGCGTCGAAAGGAGCCAGTTGAGGTGGTTCGGGCACCTAGTTAGGATGCCACCTGGGCGCCTCCCTAGGGAGGCGTTCCAGGCACGTCCAGCTGGGAAGAGACCAAGGGGTAGACCTAGGACCAGGTGGAGGGATTATATCTCTTGGCTGGCCTGGGAGCGCCTTGGGACCCCCCAGTCAGAGCTGGCTGATGTCGCCAGGGAAAAGAAATGTGGGGCTCTCTGCTGGAACTGCTACCCCCGAGACCCGACCACGGATAAGCGGGAGAAGATGGATGGAAGATGGATGGATGGTAAAATATGTCTACTTTCTGAATCTATAAATATATGTATCATGACTCTGAAAGTACCTATCAAAAGCAATACCATTGACCGTGCATAAGCAAAATAGGTAGTAGCTATGGTTTTAACGGAAACAATACAGTTTTATTAAGTGGTATTGAGTTTATAAAGTCATACAAATCTCACTTTTCTATTGCATAAGAAGGGGCCAAACTCAATGAATAAATTATCATTCACTTTGGCTCCTGTTCCATATTCCTGCTTGAAGCAAAGGCATAATAATTTCTACACGGATTTTATTGAGTTAAGAAGAAAACTTTGGTTATGGTATTCTGCAGCAAGGAATAGATAACAGTTAAAATATGTGATTATAGACTATTCAAATATAGTTTTGCGGTATATCACAATAAGCAATGGAGGTACTACCTGTGCTTCTTTCAGCTATGTTTAAAGCTTCAGTTCTATAGAAACTGTGGTTTTGCCCAAATGCAAAAATGAGCAGCAACTGTACATGATATTAAGTAAACCATTTCTTTTTGGACAAGTTTCTCCAAATAGTTTTTTCAATCTATAAACCTCAAACAGCATGTTGGTGTGCGTGACTAACCGGCTGCCAAAAAGCAATATCAACAGCTTAGAAACGTAGCCAGGACAGCTGGTACTGTGTGTGCAGCTGAGGACCGAGCCTGGCAACCTCGAGGATCTCAAGGAGAAAGTACCTCTCTGCTGTACGAGAACAAACTGATATTTTAAATGCACTGCATTTGCATTTGGCTTTGCCAGTCTTTAAAACTATCACTTTTACATTTACGAGTCAGCATTCACCCATTCATACACAGAGAGAGGCTGCTAAACAAGGTGTTACCTGCTCAGGTAGAGGAGAATTCACAAACCTTTCACCATGCCATCTGGAACCATTTGGAGTTCATTATCTTTCCCAAGGACACATCCACATGTTGGGTTGGGAATCAAACCATGGACCTTCTGATTAGTGGATGACCATCTAATTTCTGAGCCACAGCCGTTCGACTGACTCATTTTCCTGACAAAACATGTTTGCATCAATACTTGTTTATATGCCAATAAGACCCTAACCCCCTACATAGAGAGCCACAATTGTGAAATAAAATGATGAAAAAGATATGAGAGACTGCTTTTAGTTACAGAAGCTATGGGAGCAGATGCTAGGTCATGTGTGATGCCTCTTGAAAGATGCTATCAGTAAGAATTGTCAGAATTTAAATTTCAACCATTAAAAACAATAAACAAACATTCAACAGACTGTAAAGAGGTGACATGTTTGCCATTGTGTCAATGACATCACGTTCAGAAATATCTCCTTAAATTAGCATGCTAGCCCCAGCCGGTACTTACCTGTAATACTACTTGTTCCACTGGAGGCAATAGTGAGTCACTGTAGTGCTAGTCTGACCTCAGACCACAGGTAGAAGAAATACAGCTGCACCAACTTGCTTCTCAATACATCCATGATCCTTGCATGTTTTCATATTGGTTTTGACTAAATTCAAAGTGTCAACATTTTGGTTATATAAGTTTACGCAGAATGAACCGATAAATGATCCTAATACTGGTTCCCTGCTGTTTAATATACAATGAACAACGAGATCAGCAGCTCAAATATGTTTGCCATTTCCCATAACAGATTGTTAAATGAAACATCCAATCTAAAAGAAATATTTCTGCGGCTAAACTACTGACACTATATATGCAATTTCTGCTGCACTTAATCACAGGGTTGAACACTGTGTGAGTTCTCATTGCACACACACATACAGTATAGGCAGATGTATAACCCACTCACGTACAATCCCATATGACAAAATGTGTTAATAACACTATTTACTCATGCTTCATTTTCGCACATTGTACACACAATTACACTGTTGACGTGTCACATTTTTCATAGGAATCGATCAGTGTGTGAGAGCAGCGCTGAGAAATGTCACACACCACGGCCTGAACACACGCTCAGGCATGTGTTTACCATTGTGATTGGGATATTATTGAAAAAGTACTGTTTGGGGGGCTGGGCAATTGACTCTGACTGCTGCTGGAATTACATATTTGACGTTGACAAATCTTAATGCATTGTGTTCCACTTGGACGGATGGGTGGGAGTCTCACGCTGCAGTATCAGTCCAGTTAGACGCATGATGGTGCAGAATGTAACGTTAACAGATTAAGACAAAGCACTCAATTTCTGTCCATGTTGTTTCTCCTTACCTGCTTGTGTAAATGCACTAATTTAGCAGATAATTTAAACGTGTCCAAGTGCGTTTTAACACACGTGAGCACATCCATCTCCCGGTAAAGAAGTCTCAGCAAATCACTCTCCATCTCGGTGTATTTAAGGAACACACACATGCATCCGTACCGTGAAACCCCCCCACCCTCACATAAAAAGTCATTAGTCATCCACCAGAGGAACCACCCCCGCAGCACACATACATGCACATACATACCCAAGCGATCTGGTATACAAAGACTGTGAGTACAGCATTTCCTCTTGAATATTTCCCCAAGGCCCAGTGTAGTGGTAATGACTGAGGTGGAAGCAAAATTATATATCCGCCGGTCCCTTTATGGCTTGTTGTTGATAGGTTTTGTGTAAATAAGAGGCCATGTCAACTTGATTACTTCAGCACGGTTTACAGCCAATGGGTGATCTGCAGTCAAAGCTGATATGCTATGCTGTGGGAGAGGGCCAAATAAATATCTAACCTTCTAACCTGATCAAACTATTTAATATTTAAAGAGGCCCTATTATGCTATTTTGGGTTTTTCCCTCTCCTGTAGTGTATAGGTTTTTTTGCATGTAAATGGTCTGCAAAGGCTAAAATCCCAAAGTTTCCTCACGCTTCTATTGGCTAGCGCTCCAACACATTGTACGTGATATACCTAAGGGGAGGGACATCTCTAAGCGGTTGACCTATCACAACATAGCCGACAAGCGCTGTACAATAGCTGCCCACTGCTACTACTAGGATGGGTTAAATGCAGAGGCCAAATGTCACTGTGTGTCCTGTGTGCTCTGCATGTGTGACCATTAAAGAGGGTTTCATCCCTTATTTAAAAAAAAAAAGCAAGAAAAGCTAACCAATCAGAGCAGACTTGGCTCTGGTTTCAGACAGAGGGTGAAAAGAGGTGGCACAGGCAGTATGAGAAAAATAAAAAGCTTTTTTTAACATTAAAGCACGGAGACATGTCACAGGAGAGACAGAGAATATAAATATGCATTGTAGGGCCCATTTTAATTAGTCCGTCATATAAAAGCAGCAAAAGTGCCTGAAATCGGAATTTGATACTAAAAGGGAAGGAGTGAAGCTGGTAGAAGTTGTATTGCTAAGGTAAAAAATGTAAAGTAAAACAATGCTTGGACCTGGATATACTTTTATCCGAAAATGAACATAGACCTTTGTCTAAACAAGACATTTTGACATGTGACATTTGTGGGAGAAACTTCTGTGTAGCAATGCAGTGGGAGTCACCGACTCAAAAGGAGACACGGGGAGAGCTGGAGCTCTGATGTCAAACACTGATGGTTTATTTGGAGCTTCGGCCGGAGAGTTCACAAAACAAGTCCAAGAGCGAGAGGTTCTGACTTCACGGTAGAGTTGCCACGTCAATTCTGAAGAACTCTCCCCCAGACCCGTGTGTTTAGCTGGTTCAGAGAGAATAATCAACATTGTGCACAAGTCAACCTGTCCACATTGTAGACTTGGACAATACTTCAACCAGGAATGAAAATGAACAGGTCGGCCAAAAGGAGCTGATCAAGGTATTAGGAACCTGCTTTGAGGCAGCAGAGTATGAATACATTATGAAAATCGAGGTATTGGGAGGAAATGAATGAGTGAGCAGTTCTGAGCTGAGAGGCTAAAACACATTAATAGACACGACTCAGGATATGAAGAAGCCCTGAGATGAATAAACTGTTGATCTGGATTTTATTCTGCTGCGTTTTATGTCGATTTGTGAAATCGGCTTACACTAATGTGACCCTTTGGATATGTTTTTTTATATTTACAACCAAACGGCAACCTAGATTGTGTACTTTTGACTGTGTAGACAACATAATGAATGCATGATACAAGAGTCAAATGATGTTAACATTGGGCACGTCAGGCAATGTTATGGTTATCGATTCTGGCTTAGACCATAACCGCCTCCATATTGTCCTCTCCTGCAGGTCAACCTATAGGTTCCACCCCGACAGTCTGTGGTTCGACCTGAGGCAACACACGTCTTCCACTGAGGCCCCTATACACACCACTTCCCACTCGGTGCAGTTTATTCAAAGGGAGATCCAATTGAGGTGAATGTGGAGAATATATTTACCTCATCTTTGGCTGCAGAGGAGGAGCGCCACGCTTTCGAGCACGCTGTTCTTCAGAGATCAGAGAGAAGCGGGGGGAGCTGAGGTTCCCTTTGTCAGTTTAACGAGAGAAAAAGGGCAGAAGTATATGAGGTCTTATTTAACAGGCTGCAGCGATAAGATTGAAACTGGATTCATTTGGCTGTTCATCAAAAATAAAATCCCAATCTGCTGCCTCACCACTTCTTGAGGTCATCCTGTGGAGTGACAGCCCCGAGACCACTTTGACTTTTTGTATTTGTGAAGCTAGTCCCCAAGGTTTAGGGACAACAAATAACAACAATGATAATGCACTTTTTTTCCTCACAGCATTGCTTTAGAAATGGCAATGTCCGTCAGTGGTAGGTCGATATAAGTCAACCTCTTTATGTGCAGTCTTAATACAAATGATATCATCAAATCATGACATTTTGTGCATATTTTTGTGGTTCCAACACAAAAGACTCACCTTTCTCTTCACACTTTGGATAGATGGCGGCCGTGAAATGTGTTGCAGCCATTCATGTCTCACTCAGGATGCAACACAATTACTTCGGAAACCATCTAAATGTTTATTTAAAAACATTTGCCCAACAGTGGTTTGTGACAAAATCGAAGTATTCAGGGATCATTAATTGTCATAAAACCTGATGAACCAATGAAATGGCCAGCAACAACAGCTGTATTTGTATTAACCAGTTGTGTAGAATGCTAACATGCTAACTATAGGATGATGACCATGAAACATGATTTTAAAACTTTGAAACATCAGCTGATAGCTTGATGCCATGCTGATGGTGTAGCATGCCTTACACCGGGGGACATGCAAACTGATGCATGCAATAATTCATGCTCTCCGAGACATTGGAATTCTTGTAAAATCATGTCTCACACAAAGTGTTGTAAGTGAAGAAATATACAGCCGAGTTCCTAGAGTGTTTTCTGGTAAACAAAACCCTGCCTAGTAGCTGTACCAATATCTGCATGTAATCAACAACTGGCTGAAGTAATAAATAAAGTACAAATTAAAAAAACGTGGACAATGTTTATTGTCACTTAACATTGACCTATACAAATACTGTATATTCATGTAGATATGTGTAATGTTCTTCTCGGGCTGTATTTAAAAATGGAATCTAGAAAATAAATAAAATAGCTTTTGAAAAATTGTGCATCTTAAAATAAAGTGCTTAATATTATAAAGATAAAATAAAGTGTAGTCGCAGCTTGAGTTTCCCTTTTTTCTTTAACTGTTTCACATCTTGACTTAACAGTCTCGGACAATTTTAGAATAAATCAATGTCAACACATCTTAGCAATGGACCAGTTTGTCTTTCTGTCCCTCTTATATCCCACTCCCCACTTACTTTTGTTCAGTGAGAGGATTGAGCTCTAGCTTGTCCTGCCAGGAATTCCAATCTGATTATTTCCTTTGACCTCAGTTCTGACTTGAGTGGGTATGTTTGGTCAAAAACGTTGAGTTTTGTCTCATTTCACATGAGCGCCACCGTCTCCGAGCATACTGTATGAGACACACTGGTGTTGTGCTCCCAGTGTTAGAATAGAAGAAATCCGTCAGAATTGAAAACCCCTTAATAATTTATTGATTATAGGTCCGGGTCCATATAGGTCGGCGTCCAGACCCGGACCCGACCTAGACTATACAGCCTGCCTACACTATACAGTCTGCCTAGACTATACAGTCTGACTAGAGTAGACTATACAGTCTGACTTATTTTGTGTTTTAAACCCATTGTAGTCGCCCCCTGCTGGCCATTGAAGGAATGCAGGTTTAAGGCACTTCCGCATTCGCCTCAATTGCGCCCCCCATAGTAAGCAGATCGATTTTGTTTGTACCAGGTCCCAAGGAAGTGAGCCGGCAATGGAACACATTTTCATAGTGGCCCAACGATGGTACTACACATCTCTATCCGTCACATGATGTTATTCGGCCCTAAAATGCTTTTAATCATTTACTTACTGAAGAGTTTATCGCCGGCCACAAGAGGGCAGCGTCACTGCTGTCGCTGCCCAGATATGCCGTGCTTTGACCCGGTAGTGCCTAGCGGCCATTTTAGTTCACATGTTGTTCATTCACTCCGCCTCGAGTTGAGACGTTCATCCACTCACTCATGTAAGACTGTTTCCACTACTGTTTAGTGTGTCTTTAATATATGTAATTTAATATATGTGTATTGGTCATGACATGCATGTATGTAATACGTTGTCAATAAAGTACCAAGACTGACATTGAGGAGTGTGTTTCTTCATGACGACACCATGGTCATTGTTGGATGCCCTGTCCCCGGCTGCGAGTTCGAATCCCAAGACTTGTCTGAAGCACTCGTCATTGCTATATTGACGATTCATGGATTTAGCCACCAGCACGCAGCGCCTGTCATGGCCGCGCCAGCCCAGGCCCCAGCCCCTCACGGCCCGAGACTCGATCGGCCCAAAGTTGATGTGGGCGTGTCGATAGAGGAATGGAACGTGTTCATCCGCCGATGGGACGTATTCCGCGCCGGCTCAGGCATAGGGGATGCCCAGGCCCCCTTCCAGCTGTTTCAGTGCGCTGGACCTGTACTTGGAGACAGCCTGTTGAAAGCCGCTCCCGACACCGCTTCCGGACCCTTGCCAGACCTAATCACCGTCATGCGTTCCCTAGCTGTCATCCCAGTCGCTACATGCGTCCTGCGCACCGAGCTACTTCAGCTCCGCCAGGAACGCGATGAGACATTCCGTGCATTCGCTGCCAGAGTGCGGGGTAAAGCAGAGACATGTGCATATAATGCGGTATGCGAGTGTGGTAAGGATGTGGACTATACCGACCACATCATCCGTGATGTTCTGCTCAATGGCATTTATGACTCGGACATACGCCGTGAGACGCTGGGGACACCTGACGTCCTGGTTAAGCCAGTTAATGACGTAATTGCACTCGTCGAGAACAGAGAGATGGCCCGTAACGCTCTCCCGTCGTCCTCCCTATCAGCCATGTCGTCATTCCGGCACCTGAAGACGACTCCACAGACGAGCCCCGCCCCAAGCCCTGCGGACGGGGCTAAACCTGCCTCGTGCCCGGAATGTAAGAGCGTCTTTAACGTCTTCACGGAGGGGCCTCGCGGGTGGAATCCTAAGCCTCACCAGGTGTGTATCGGCTGCTATAGGGCCCGCCGACGACAGAGGCGTCAACAGCCGTCGTCCGACAGTCAACAGGCCGCCATGGGGTCGGAGCCGGTCTCCCAGGTCTCATCGGTGCAAGCTGGGGCCCGCCCTGGCCGACGTCACAGGAGCCATCGCCGACGCCGCGCCCCGACGTCGCACGGATGTGTCAACAGACAAGCACCTATCAGACTCGAGCACCACATCTTCTCCAAGGGCGAATGGAGACGGGCCAGGCTGAGAGACCACCCCCGAGCATTAATCACCATCTCGATGGACATGCCAGTCGGGCTGAGGGATGGCACCGGCAACCGGGGCTCGGCCGACGGAGCTCGGATATCCGCCGTCACGGACACTGGCGCGCAGTCGGACCTTTGGTCGCTGGAGGAGTTCCTGGCCTGCGGTTTCTCGCGGGACGACCTGCGACCCGTCAGCCTCAGCCTGTCAGCCGCCAACCGCTCCCCTATATCCATCGAGGGGGCGTTCTTCGCTAGGTTCTCGACAACCTGCAGTGGGGGGCGCGTCACATCCTGCCGTTCCATGGTATATGTGAGCAGCTCGGTCTGGGCCATGTACCTCTCCTACGAGTCGTTGCTCAACCTCGGCCTCTTGCCCGCGAACTTCCCATCGGACGACGTTGCAGGGGGGCCCAAGGAAAGGTGTAGCCCTGACACGGCTGACACGCCAGACCAGCCCTTGTCCGTCAATGCGACGAGGTCAGCCAACGGCGGCTGTGTGGGGCCAGGTGACCCCCGGGACGCCCAGTGCACATGTCCTCAGCGCACGTTCCCCCCGGCTTGCCCCGTAGCACTGCCGTTCCCTTGTAAGCCAGAGAACAATAACAGGATGAAAGATTGGCTACTCGGGAGATATGCCTCGTCAACGTTCAATACTTGCCCCCATCGAGCACTACCATGCATGGAGGGGCCACCTATCGAGATGCACGTGGACCCCGCAGCTACGCCTAGGGCATGTCACACCGCGGCTACAGTGCCTCTACACTGGCAGCGGAGAGTCCACGATGACCTACTGTGGGACGAAGCCCTTGGGGTCATTGAACGTGTGCCATACGGCGAGCCTGTGACGTGGTGCCATCGTATGGTAGTCACTCGGAAGCACGGCGGCTCCCCACGCAGGACCGTGGACCTCTCCCCCCTTAACAAGTTCTGCCAACGTGAGACCTTCACCACTGAGTCCCCGTTCCACCTTGCACGCCGCGTCCCGAAGGGCACCTGGAAGACCGCCACGGACGCCTGGAACGGCTACCACAGTGTCCCCCTGCGTGAGTCGGATCGCCACCTCACTACCTTCATCACACCCTTCGGCCGTTGGCGCTACACCAGGGCACCACAGGGTTTCCTGTCATCAGGGGATGGCTACAACCGTCGGTTTGATGCCGTCCTCTCGGACTATGAACGCAAGATTGAGGAGTGTGTTTCTTCACTTACATTGGGAAAGAGACATCTGTAAATCAGCAGATCAACTTTTTTTAAACAAACCATCTTCCCAAGACAAACACGTTAATTTGACTGAGCCGAGACCAGACGTGACGCTGCAGTGACGCGACAGCCAGGAGGCGGGACTCTGGGCCCAATGTTTGCAGAAGATCCTCATGATTGATCTCATCTCTTCTGACGCAAACGCTTGGACTCAAGCAAAGAGAAGACAAGATGGATGAATCCCTTCAAGATATTTGTTCTATCTCTTGGCTCATTCCATCACGCTGTCTCTGTCTCTGCTCCCCTGCTGTGCTGATTGTCTCTGGTGTGTACAGCTGACTGTAAACTGTGGCGCTTTATGTTTGACGACGAAAGGAGGGGATGAAACAGTGACTAAAAAAGGCTCATTGCCATCCATTTGTCTTGCGTGTATATCATCTATAATAAAGTATGGTTTGAATGTTTAACTAAAGAGTTTCTTTGTTGTTTCTTTACAAGTGAGCCGATTGGATTTGTGTGTTTAGACAATATGTTAATTTACTGTTAGTTTGATAGCCATCATACTGTAGTAATAATGCATGTGTGCACACACTGAACAAAGGGGAGTGTCATTTCTCGCAAATTATGTTAGTTTAGTTAAGTGTTTTTGTCTAGCGATTTCCCCCTTTATTTTTGAATAGTAACCTTCCCTCTCGTTTCAGATACTCTGACCTCCCTTCCTTGTGTGTGTCCCACTCCTGTGATTGTCGACCCCTTCCCTGATTGTTTCCACATGTTCCCCATTACCTGGTGTATCTATTGTCCTACGAGGCGTTCTGGGGCAGCAGACAGGTCTTCTCTGTGTTAGTTGTACTCGCTACAGGGTTTGTGCAGACCGTTTACATGCAGAAAAACCTTCATAACACACAAGGGGACGGGTAACAACCGGAAAAGCATGACATGGGACCTTTAAGTCACAATAAAAATAAAAAGGGGGTAATTTCTCTCCTTGGCTTTTAGCATTTAAAAAAATAAAACATTAGAGTCGGCCCTGCTGGCCATCAGAAAGAATGCCGCTATCAGACGGTTCTACATTAGCTTTACTTTTTAGACCCCGATCTGAGCAGACACACTTTCTGTTTACTATTAGATTCATATATTTTTTTTCCCAGTGATTTTTGTGTTTCTTGTAACTAGCTTTGTATTTTTGCAGTGTGGGCGGTATGTGCTTTGTGTTTCTAATGCCAGTAGCTGTAATTATCGGCGTGCGTACTGTCATCAACTCTCATCAAGAAAGATGGTTTTGTATGAGCTGAAACAGAAACACCTGCCCGACAGCAGGTCTTAACATCAAAGTACTCTGATGTTTTTTTCCTTACATTGTTATCTTGAGCTAAGGTAGACACATTATTTGCCTCAACCCAGGAAATGCTATTTTTTTCTTCCTTTTTTTGCCAGAGTGCATAATGGCATTTGTTTCTTGCTAAATGACTGGAGTGAAGCTAAGTACTAAAACTGATAAAGGAGAACAGACTGCTGCAAAATGGATACATTCACATTTTATTCATCCTTCCGCTGAGTTATGAATGCTGGATGCCTGGAATGGATAGCTTCTGTCAGACAGCAGTAGAGCAGTGATATGACAGAGGGTTAGCATTACCTCGTCTCAAGTTATTGCCCTGCTGCCAGACATAACCCACTGTCGTATCACCACATCTGTGCGAGATGAATCATCAAGCATTTATTTGAATCTAGGCTGCAGATCTTAGCAACGTATGATGTGTTGTCTTGTTTTTCTTGTGTGGAGTATTTCTGTCAACTCTACTTCGACGTGCAACCATGTTTTGCAAAATAAGAATGAATGGTCCTTTAGTGCGTGAATATTACCATTGACCACCATATTCAATATGAATACAATGATAAATGTGGTCAATCAAAGGTCCATTTTGGTGTTTTGAACTCAACATACTGCAGACAATAGTGAATGCTCGATTATATTTTAATACAGAATATAAGGTTGTGCAGTTAATCCCCAAAAGTATGAGATTTGTGTAGTAAGCATGAGTTGAGAGATGGATTAAAAAAGATACAGAGGGTAATACCATAATTTTTAAAGAATCAAAACAATCCTTTTCATTAGCCTATGAGTAATACAATAGTACAATATACCTGGAATAATTTGCAAACTGTACTGTATATATTTGTCATATTGTACCATCGTTTTTAACTTGTTCTTTATCGGTTTTCAAGTTGGACTAAGATAATATACACAGTTTTGGTTTTGTCTTTATATAAATATATATATATATATAAATTATATAAATGTTTTGTTAATAAGTTTAAGTGTTACAATAGTGACATCACTAGGTAACACTTATATTTCTATAGGCTAATGCTCCAACACATTGTATGTGATATTCCTAATGGGCGGGACATCGCAACAGCTAACCAATCAGAGCAGACTGGGCTCTGGTTTCAGACAGAGGGTGAAAAGAGGTGCTGCAGCACAGGCACTACGAGAACAATAAAGACCTTCGGAGACAATACAAAATATTGATCAGTTGACCTTTAAGTGGATGGCATTAACACAATCTACTGAAAATAATCAATGTCAAGCTGAACAATCCCATGAGTGCTTAGAAAAATGCTGGCCCTTGGAACATTTGAATGACCCCTGTTATAGTACATTAGCTGTCAAATCCGGTTTGATGTGACACACAGTTAGGAAGCAGAGATGGTCCCATGAGTCTCGATGTCACACAACCTGTGTTCATCCTGTCAGGCATACTGCCTCCATTCCCATGGTAACACTGTAACAGTCTCTTTACCTGGGTTTCTTTTCAGCGTTATATTAAACAGGCAACCGCACATAGAAATATACAAGACTGTCATTGCTGTATCACATGACCGCGGGACATCCTTCTGGTGTTTTCTGGAAGTCTACTGTCTCCTATTGAGCCATGACCTTTACATGGATTTGTTTTTATGTTACAGAGTGAGGACACATTTCCCCTGTCAGCCCCCGGCCTCAACATCAAGGCCGCCGGACCCCTACTGACACTGACTCACCCTATAGACATGATGCTTTACATTAATGCACATCATGTGAGCAAATCTTATTCATTTTAATAATGTGAATCCCGACCATCCCTATACTCTGCACATTTCTGTTCAAAGCTACCTCGTTTTAAATCAGCACAGCTCTCCTCTTAAAATTCCATCACTGCACATATTTTATTTCACTTTTCTGAGGATTTTGTCAAATTTTACAAGGGCAATGTGACCAAAGGCAGCACAAGTCCATGTTTTCTCTCAACAGCCCGGTCTGGAGGGTCCCCGCCATGATGCCTCTGGATGAGGTAGGTACCACATCTTTTGCAGAAAGAAAACATCTGCATTTTAGAATTGTTGAGAATAACAGTTATTTATAACTGAGTTGAGTCTTCAAACAGAACAGGAATTTAAAAAGGTTATTGATCAGATATACTGTGTAACTTACAGTGTACCTGTACCTTGCTGAACTTTCCCCTCTTCATTTGATTTAAACCTGCACGTTTTGGCCTATTTGGGCAGCATAACAAGTGAAAGCACAAAGTTGATATAGTCTCAGCCTATAGTTGTTTTGGCTATAATGTTGTCCTGTTTAAACATCCAGAACAGACACAGGCAGACACTATTGTTCATAAGCAGGCTTCGTTCCAGCCACCGGATGATTGTAAACCAAATGTTCGCTCTTCTGTTAGCTCCGTCTGGTCTCCACCGACTCCCAAACTGAATGTCTGGCCTTTTGGCTGCTAAATGATCCGCTCATTCTTTTTGGTGTTTACCACTTTGCGTGTCCCCATTCATCTAACATTCATCTGACATTCATCTCTTGTTAATTAAAATATTGAGTAGTGAAGAGATCAGAGTAAATTAAACGGGTCTCGAAATGTCACTGTCTCACTTCTGTTCTTCTTTGTTCTAGGTTGTTGCGGTCTAATATCCTCTTCTTTTTGGATGAGCACAGGTTATTAGCATTTTTATATTTTGCTCGAGGCAATATTTCCTAAGATGAAAATGCTTGAGGCCAGATGAAAGAGAGAAGGGAAGGGAGATCTGGTTAACATATCTTTACAGCATCCTCCAGGAGGAAGAGTTCTCTCTTTTCATTTCACATCGTAAGCTAAATTGTCGCAAGGAACTGAAGTCATGTCAAAGTTCACTCAAGGAGATGAAAGGACGGTATAAAGTTGCTAAAAACATACAAGGATAGGAGCATAATACCTCCTTGTCCAATGTTTCCATATTTGTTTCAAACAGGCGATACAAGGGGGCTGTAGTGTGTTCGTGGACCTTGCTGCTTGACTAATCTGTCTTAATTAGCAAAAAGGTCCTCAGTGGCTGGTGTGCTTTTGCACTTTAGCTCAGTGATGCGGTCTAAGAAGCTGAGGAAACCTGATAACATGAACAAAGAAGCCGTGGCGAATAAGCAAGGTGAGTCAAAGTCGGCAGCTCTCGTCTGCACGGAAGACACAGGGACGAACAAATGAGTCCAAAAACGATGGCGTCTGGGAGACGGTGGTAGTGGCTGAGGGGATTGAGAAAGGGACACTACAAATATGACAAGACTAATGCCAAAAATGAACTTATTACAACATTTCAAAACAATGACGAATACCATGCTCCAAGGTAGCTGGCCGGCTCTGTTATGATTGGTCAACCACGTAGAGATGTGTCGGAAATGTCCAACCCAGTCTCACGGCATTTCGTGTTCACCAATACGATTTTTAATCTATTGATTCGTGTTCACCATCACGATTTGCCCCTTTTTTTCGTGTTATACAGCACGATTTTAAAAGTAATGTATTTCTACTGGTAATGTGTTTCGTGCCTGCAGGCTGCAGCACGTCTTTTTCTCCGGTCGGGTCGTGGAAGACCGGAAGCTGTGTGGTTCATAAAAACATGTTCTTACTCAATATCAAGCCACAGTTATTGCTTTTATTTTAAATCGTATAATTTCGGACTTTTGTTGCCGTCTGTGAGGAAAATAAATGGGGCTCAGAGCCTCAGGATACTGAAATCTGTATTTTTAAATATTTCTTTCCTTCTAATTTGTTATTCTTTTCAAAATAACACACTGTTATTTACTCACCAATAACACACAATTATCCTTGCTTTTATTTATTGGTTTAATTCCATAATCTCGGGCTTTTTTGGTGTCCGTCAGGAACTGAATTTCAAAATAAAAATAACCGGAAACAGACGTAGGCCTATAAGGGACATTTCGAACATCATTGCGATTGTCAACATTTCTGAGTTTAGGATGGCCGAAGACACTACACTACCCATAATCCCCAGCTATCGTTTAGGACTACAGTCTTTACGAAGAGCGTCAAACAGCTGTGTGAAATGGAACGAAACCACGCCAGATTATCCAAAACTGGAATCGAACACCCCCCAGAACTACACATGCTGGCTATTGTGTTTCGCAAAATGTTCTATGGGACGTCTCTACTGAACGTTTTCGTTTTTCCCACAATTAGAAGTTGCCATTATTAAACACATTGGTGTTATCAAATGTAAAACATATAATTAATAAATGGGTGAAAATCACTTGTGTCCATAATGCGCAGCATTAATATATACCCACATGACAGCTCATTGCTACTTTGTAATTCTACTCCACTACAATTCAGAGGTTAACCTGGTATTTTTACTCCACTGCATTTATTTGAGTTACTTTGCAGATTCTGATTAATTATGTGAAATATAAACAACCCTTAAATCAGACTTTAGTTACACCTGAGTAAAATTCAGGTAAGGTGATTGTCAAGTGCCAACAATCAGGAGAGATATTTGATAGTTGGTGCTTGAGAAGACTAAACATGTATCTGCAATTGACATGAATGGAAACAAGTAATAAAGTATATTCATTACTCGTTATTCTCTACTAATAGTTAATTAAAGACTGTATATTATGGCTATTTTGCACATCCCTTTCAAGATTTTCAAAGGTTTATTGACATATCATACACAACTACGGTGTAGTTATGCAATGAATGAAAAACTTGGGTCACAGGTTCCTCAACAGTGCATTACAAGACATCTATCAATATGTGTGTACCTCCACCATTAAACTGTCATATTCTGCACATTTCTTATTCTATCTACATACATAAGAGTATAATTAATGTGTATAATATCAGTTAAAATAAGTGCTTCAACATAGTTAACATTGCAGGAAAGCAATATATTAGACGTTAATTACTTTGTCAGGCTTAATATTTAATATTTAATGTTTAAATAAAGGTTAATCCGTTTTTCTGTTTTGCACCTCCTCCTATTAATATCTGTGTACATCCTGCACTAAACTGTTTTATTGTAGAGATCACTTATAGTATCTTCTTGATTTTTTATATTCTATATTTCTATATTTATACTTTCCCCCTATGAAAGTATATACTCTTAATATTTTTTAATCGAATATAACACATAAAAACAATAATTCAATAACGTTCTTTAACCACTAGGAGGTGCACACAAGGTACACACAGCCATAACAACTTTGTATTATTAGTGTGTATGTACAACATCTGAAGATGTATAGTTTTATGCATGCTTTCACATCATTATACAGCATATTGCTATACTATTTCAGACTCAGTATTTACATTCAAAGAAAATCAGTAATATCTTTAAAAACTACAGTCCTTTTCTCTCAGCTGTGCACCGTTATGGTGTAAATATAACCTATCTATGAATTAGATCAAATGTAAAAGTCAGCCGAATTAGTGTTGATACTGCAAGGAGACGTATTGTGTGAAGAGAAATTGAAGATGTTGTTTAATTGTTGATATATTTATGATCCACGTCAAGCATTCAGTTTCGGCGCCATTTCTTCCAGTTTTTCCAAAAGTCTTTTCATCAGGGCTCTATAAATAAAGAACTACGGCAGATCTGTAATATGTAATACAGCCGAACCGTGTATTACAATGCCGTTATGTGATGACTTTCAAAGAGAAAAGCAAGAGCACTCGGAATTAAGTATTATTTTATACTTTTAAAATGTTTTCCGGATTTCATATAATATAAACACCAACTCCCAGCATTCATTGTGGCTAACACATCCAATCAGAGAGCTTAAAACCATAGCTGAGGATCTTGGGTAATCGCTCGAAATGCCTACGTCTGTTTCCGGTTATATTTATTTTGAAATTCAGTTCCTGACGGACGCCAAAAAAGCCCGAGATTATGGAATTAAACCAATAAATAAAAGCAAGGATAATTGTGTGTTATTGGTGAGTAAATAACAATGTGTTATTTTGAAAAGAATAACAAATTAGAAGGAAAAAAATATTTAAAAAATACAGATTTCAGTATCCTGAGGCTCTGAGCCCCATTTATTTTCCTCACAGACGACAACAAAAGTCCGAAATTATACGATTTAAAATAAAAGCAATAACTGTGGCTTGATATTGAGTAAGAACATGTTTTTATGAACCACACAGCTTCCGGTCTTCCACGACCCGACCGGAGAAAAAGACGTGCTGCAGCCTGCAGGCACGAAACACTTTACCAGTAGAAATACATTGCTTTTAAAATCGTGCTGTGCAACACGAAAAAAAGGGGCAAATCGTGATGGTGAACACGAAATGCCGTGAGACTGGGTTGAAATGTCCCACCCCCCCATAGCATGTCACGTACCATGTGTTGGAGTGGTAGCCAATAGAAGCATGTTACGTAGTGATGTCGTAATGTTACAGAAGTCCAATGGAGGCGATTAAGGCACTCCTTCTGGAGGGAAGTGTTTGCAGACCATTTACATGCACAAAAACCTATAACACAATACAGGAAAACCGAAACTCCTAAAAGTATATTGAGGCCCCTTTTAAGACTCGTTCAGATCTGTAAAACACTCACATTTCCAGTTAATCAGGTTTAAAACAACCGTACAGCTCTGGGAGGGGTGAGTCGGGCAAACGGCTGTCGTCTGAGGCCAGTTTGAGTACCTCAACTGTCAACAAAGGAGCTCTTACATAAATGAACCCAATTCCCCGGTGTGCCTTTAAAGGGGCAATTTGCCAAGCGTATTGTTCCAGCCTCCATGTTGTGTATTGATTAGCACTTCGAATGAAGGTGAACTGGAAAGGCTATAAAGTGGACCTTACCGTGTCTGCTTTTCTTTTCTGGCAAAAGTTCTGGCTCCTGGAGGTGTTTCTCACATCTTGCATAACAATGGCAATTAAAAGCAAGTATGAAGAGATGTTGCTTGTTGCCTGCGCTCCCTGTGGCCCTTTACCGGCCTCATAAGCCATGAATAGAGTGTTTCTCTCTTGGTCTCTTTGAGCAAAATGCTGATCCAGCAAGCTGTGCCCGACACAGATAGGCCCTGGCACATTCAGAAAGGCACAGTCTGCTTCGTCGTGTCTTTGCTGCTTCATCCCTCCAGGCTCACAACATCACAGCCAACAACACAGGAGCCAAGCTTGATGAAGAATACGGCCAAGATCGGGAAATATTTAGCTAAACTGATAGATATTCCGATTCTGATGGTGCGGCATGTCTCTGGGACTCTCTCTGATCAACTCTGCTGGAGAGGAGGGGTGGTGTGACTTTGCTGCAAAGCTTACTCACACAACACAGATCAATGCTCTCTCTGCCAGGGCCCTAATGGAGTTCTCTATAGTCTGTCACATTGTGTACAAACGGCAATGCTGCAGGTGCTACGGGAGCCAGGGAGAAGTACGACCACAGGAAGGACATGGAGCACGACCGGGACATTGCAGCAGGATGTTCCTCTGCAGGTGTGACTCACCCGGCTGCTACATCCACACTGCTTTTATCCTGCATGATTTACTTACATGCTGAGTGAGGAACATCTTTCACACTTTACTCCGACAATGGTACTTATCTGTACCGTAGTGCCTGGATGGTCATTTTTTATGTTTTGGGTCCAGTAATTTCATTATGATCTCCAGGTTAATCTAACAGAGATAATGTGCATAGCAAGTACCTTTTGATTTATTTCATCTTCAAAAAGCCTAAAAATGTATCAGTTAACGAGCCTAAGAAAGGACTATTCAGCCAGTAAAAACGGTCCTTTATGAGCTCAATAATCCTTAATAATAAAAATCGTCCTTGAAAATAGCAGTTTCTTTACAAAAGTCCACTAGCTTTCACAAATGGCTGGTGGCCTTCATTAATGGGTTGGAATTGCAATTATTAAAAAAAACAATGGTTCCTTTCAATGAAAACACAACAGTTCAAATAGGGTAGCTTGATACTGTCCATATTCAGAACAAATTCAAATGCTGTCTACTGATGTTGTATATATCTTACCATACCCGATAACACCTAATATTAAGGTATAAGTGTTTGCTTGCCTCACTGAATTATTTGACCAAAAGAAAAGATTCAAAATGTTGCTGCCCTGCTGTGCACTGGTTACTTTGGTAAGACCAGTGGTGGAAGAAGTAGCCACTCTTATTGAGTAAAAGCAGCACAACTACATTGTGACTGTTAAAAGTCCTCCATTCAAAAATCTTAAGTAAAAGATGATTGGCCTCAATTTGCTCTTTAAGTACCAACAATGAATGTACTCGTATGTGTAATGCCCTTTACAGAATAACACATTTCCTTTTATAAGTTATTATTATTGATTCTTCCTTCTCTCTGTCTGTACCTGTGTACTCTCATGTTCCGATTAACCCAGCTTCCCCAAATGTCTTTTTGGTTTCTATCTACGCCGGGATCCTGAGTCGCGTGGCTGATCCTGTGTCCTGGATCGCGAGCCCTGGACCTTGAGTCGTGGCTGATCCCGTGGCTGTGGTCCTGGATCATCGGTCCTGGATGGATATCCTCGTGGATTCATCTTCCTAATATACACACATGCATTTCCAAACATTTGGTCTATTGGTTGCAAATGTATTATCTTTTAAATTTACACACGGCATCTATTGCACGTCTGTCCGTCCTGGGAGAGGGATCCCTCCTCTGTTGCTCTCCCTGAGGTTTCTCCCATGTTTCCCTTTAAACTGGGTTTTCTTTGGAAGTTTTTCCTTGTACGATGTGAGGGTCTAAGGACAGAGGGTCTAAGGACAGAGGGTCTGAGGACAGAGGGTGTCGTATTGTCATACTGATATTCTGTACACACTGTGAAGTCCACTGAGACAAATGTAACATGTGTGATATTGGGCTGTATAAATAAACATTGATCGATTGATACAGTTTGTGACTATTATGATAAAAGAGGAGGAACATTAAATGAATCTGCTGCTGATCATCTTAACACGTAATCATGTCAATGTTCATTTATATGTTGGTTTATATTTTGTATGAACAAATAATCTGTATCTCTAAAGTAACTAAAGCTGTCAAATAAATGCGTTGGAGTAAAATATGGATTTTGAAAATGTAGTGGAGTAGAATTTTAAAGTAGCATTAAAAGACAAATATTCGGTTAATGTACAAGTAACTCCAAATCGTACTTTTAGTATATTGCTTTAGTACATTTACTATAACGTTCCACCCCTGGGTAAAATGCAACGTTGGAAACTATAACAAATATTATAGAATGTTTTTCTTCTTGCTAAAAAAATGAAACTACAAACAATACAACATCAGGAAGATACGTCCCCAGCTGACCCAGAAAGCGACGCAGCTTCTGGTCCAGGCTCTCGTCATCTCACGCCTAGACTACTGCAACTCCCTCCTGGCTGGTCTACCTGCATGTGCCATCCGACCTCTGCAGCTCATCCAGAATGCAGCGGCTCGTCTGGTCTTCAACCTTCCTAAATGTTCCCACACCACGTCGCTCCTCCGCTCCCTTCACTGGCTTCCGGTAACTGCTAGAATCCACTTCAAGACACTGGTACTTGCGTACCATGCTGCGAATGGATCTGGCCCTTCCTACATCCAGGACGTGGTTAAACCGTACACCCCAGCACGTGCCCTTCGCTCTGCATCGGCCAAACGGCTCGCTGCACCATCGCTGCGAGGGGGACCCAAGTTCCCATCAGCAGAAACACGTGGGTTTGCTATCCTGGCTCCAAAATGGTGGAATGAGCTCCCCATTGAAATCAGGACAGCAGAAAGCTTACACACCTTCCGGCGCAGACTGAAAACTCATCTCTTTCGACTCCACCTCGAGCGATAGAATTATTAACAAAGAACTGCTAACAAAGCACTTATATACTGATAAAGGGCTGGCTTATCTAAAGCCAGTTGAATGGCACTTGAAATACTTGGCTCTATGAAACATGATGTACTTTATGATTCTGTTTTCTTCAAGGTTGTGTCTTCCTGGTCGAATGTACTTATTGTAAGTCGCTTTGGATAAAAGCGTCAGCTAAATGCAATGTAATGTAATACTTTCAGATACAGTTTTTTGCTTTCCGTTATCAAAATCCCAAATCCTGCACTGGTGTCAAAGCTAACTTTTTTGAAACAGTTCTGCTTGCAGCGGTATGGGGAATCTTTCAGCATCAGTTTTGCACAGGAAGTTAGAGCCAAACTGGATTAGAATGCAATCAATAGTATTGATCAGTGATTTATCTCAATCATTAGAAAGGAATCCTGTGTGGGCGTAAGTCAATGTAAGCATCTATCGGCATCTGGATAAAAACATGGCATGTCTCTCTTCATCCTCCATGCTGGACAGCTGCAGTGATGTAAAGTAACTAAGGTACTTGCACTCTCCTTGAGTATCTCCATGTTATGCTACTTCTACTCCACTACAGTTCAGAGGTAAATGGTGCACTTTCACTCCACTACATGTATTTAATACCTTTAGTTACTTTACAGATGTGGATGAATGATGTGAAATATAATCAAGTGTTGAGTAAATCCACCAGCTACCCTGCAGTATACAAAGTCATTCAAACTAGCTGCACCTTTACCAGCTTTGAGAACACTTTAATGATCAATCATTATAAAACATATCATATATATTATTCTGAAATGGACCAATCTGCACAATCACTACTTGTACTGTCGCTACTTTAACTATATTTTGATGATAATACCTTTGTACTTTTAATTGAGTAACATTTTGAATGCAGGACTTTTATTTGTAACAGAGTATTCCTACACTCTGGTACTTCTACTTTTACTCAAGTACAAGATCTGAGTACTTCTACTTTTACTCAAGTACAAGATCTGAGTACTTCTACTTTTACTCAAGTACAAGATCTGAGTACTTCTACTTTTACTCAAGTACAAGATCTGAGTACTTCTCCCACCTCTGGACAGCGGAACATCCTATTATGAAAGCTGAGAGGACAAACTGTGATGATAAATCCATGCAGCGAGAGAGGAAGGAAGTTAAAGACTGCCATCAAGTGGTGAAGCTGAGGATAGGCTGATATGAACCAGTGATCACTCAAGAATGGAAATATATAAAGGGTTGGCAGGGTTACTTTAAAAATGTATTCCGTTACATTTCTATTCACTTTTATAATAAATCAGTAACCTCAATACAAGTAATGATACCTGATTACTTTCGGATTACCTCAATATCAGATACAATGCAAATAAATACAAGAGAAAAAATCAATATATTTTGCAAGTTAACAGAACAATATAACCTTAGAAACCAAGGTATTTAGTATAACAAATCATTTTATTGATAGGAAAACCTGCCCTTCACTCAGCATATTCAGGCAGCAGCACATGCACCAACACTGAAACACTGAGCACACACTACATGCTAAAAAAGCACAAATGAAATATGAGCTGAAAATGCTCCTTTAAAGTTTAACACACACAGTTATGCTCACACACACTATTTTATGAACATATAGGTTCACCTACTGAATTAAAAAAGAACAAATTAACCAAAGAAAGTGAACCATAAAGCAGATTCAGGCAGTAGGCGTATACAGAAACCACATCATGCACAGAACCCCCCCAAACGCCTCGTTGATGGTCCTTTGTGTTATTCCCTTTATATATTCAGTCTATGGTTATTCCATAGAGTGGTGACATCACTATGTTACTCATTTGCATAGCCCCATCCCCCTCACGCTTCTCTCGTCCTGCTCCCGAGCACCAGCTCGTCAGAACCGGACCGAGCAGAACCCAAGTGGTTCCTCAACACTGCGACACCATGTCGAGAAGACGCTGTTTCATGCGCTGCGAACGGAAACTCCCCTTGTTTGGACTACCGAAGGAAGAGGAGTTGAGGAAGAAATGGCTGCAATTCATTTTCATCAGTATTCCCACACAGTTCAACCCGAACCTATCATTGTGTTCCCAACATTTCACCGACGACTGCTTCATGAACCACACACAGTTCGTAAACGGATTTTCGCAACGTTTACACATGAAATACGGGGCAGTGCCTACTTTGTTTGGTGACCCTGGCAATCCGGTGCCACAACCTGTAAGTCATCTTTGATATTACTTGTGGAGTTGCTAACACAGTGCTAGTCTCAGCTAATTTGCTAGCTAATGTTATGAAGTTCAAACTGTAGTGCTTATCTGCTTTATTTCAACCAACTCTATACATATAGCGGTGTTCTTTTCCGTTCACAACATGTTGAAATGTGCTCTAGTGTCGTCGGTGTATTGTTACAAGCTTTTATGATACGGTCTCTTGTCAGATGTAGCTTAGCTATCTTGCTAACGTTAGCTGAGTTGATAATAACTCTGGTGCTGTTGTTCCTGCCCAGTGTCTGTTCTCATTTCATAGTTCATAGCCAACCAATACGACCAAAACCACCTTAGTAAAATATGTCACACAATGTATGTTGGCTAACTTGCTAACGTAAGACAAGTTGATACTATCACCGGTGTGTAAGATACACAGACGTGTGGTGGGCGTGGACTTTGAGGACCCAGTGATCACTTTTGATAGCTTCTCCTCCATGGATGTTCTCCCTAGCCCTTTCTAATTTCACTAATTAATTACCCCTCCTCGGTTGCGGAGGAATAGTCCACAAATCAGCTCCTAACGTCTATCCTTATCGTCTATTCCTTGACCTCTGTGTGAAACGTCGCGGGGTTAAGGGATAGGAGAATTCAAAAGGATTTAGGAGAAGAGACTGCGGTACTTTAGAGAATCCGAATGCACTTTCACTATCCGACGTGTTTATGATGCGCCAGCGGACGTCATAAATGTGCGTCTGCTGCTGTGGGGAAACTACAGTTTTCTATAGCGGACTACAACATGGATGTTTAATAAGAAGGAGGGACTACTGTAAACTCATCTAGACTCTGCACCGTGCTCTGATGCTGTTGCTTTGCTTTATGAACGTGGACACCAGAGAAACATATTCTTCAGGACCAAAGTTGGAATTGAAATAAAAAAGGAAAGTGAAACTTATGCTCGTCACCCTCTCCCTCCGGTCCACATTAATACCAATGATCCCAATACGTATGATTGTATGAACTATGAAAATATCTTAAAATCAATACAAATGTATTTATTATAAACGTTAGTCCTTAACATCTATCACTGTGTATATCACCATTCAAACATCTTTTAAAAGTTGAACAAACTCCACACAGCTCAGTGAAGACTGAAATGTTGACTTTATTTGATCATTTCAGTAAAAACGTTCATATTTCTCTTGTTGATTATAATAATGACGAACGTTCAAAACAAAGCACTTTGGCAAGTTACCACATACGTTTTAATAAGCAACGTAACTTTCATGATATAATTTCTCGGTCATAATCGGTTGTTTCCGTGGCAAATGCTGCGGCTGCAAGGCATTGTGGGGCAGCATTTTCTCCTCTCCTTTCGTAAAGGGAGGTCCAGTGGTTCCTAAGCTAAAGGAGGTTATAAAGGAAGTTTGAAACCTCCTTTCCTATCATCCAGACTAGAGCAGCGGTTTTCAAAGTGGGAGGCGCTTCTCCCTGGGGGGTGCCAGAGAGCTTCAGGGGAGGCGCAGCGTGAGGAAAAAAGAACGAGAAAAAGATGAATAAAGTGTCACTTGCACACTTTTGGCTGTCTGTGGAGACCGGGTTCCCCCAACTCGCCAAAAAGGCTGTAAAAGTGCTCATTCCCTTCACCTCCACCTACCTGTATAAGTGCAGGTTTTGCGCATTGACTTTGATCAAAAGCAAGTGCGGGTCAAGGCTGCAGCCAGAGGATGATCTGCGTTTATTCCTGTCTACATTGCATCCCCGCCAGAGTCCTGTACGGGTCTGATTTTCAAGACCCGCTCCCGCCCCATACCCACGACATGCAATACCGAACCCGCCCCGCCTCCCGCACATTGCCAATTAGTTCCGCAAACCGACCCGACCCGTCGGCACAAGATCCGCAAACCGACCCGAACCCGCATATCCTATGAGCAGTGAAAACGTGCAATTATTAACACACGCAGTTGCGTATTTGTCTCAAAAAGCGTGGGATGTTGGTTATTTCCTCCATCGAGGATGACACCTCCCAGACGTTGGGTTTCACTCTTGAGGAAGTGTTATTGAAAATGCTGTATTCTCCGCCAGAGAGCTTCACCTCAGCCATATCGGTGCAGTTGTTATGATTATGCGCGGTCCCGCGGGGGAGAGGTCTGAGGAATCTTTAAACATTAAATTATTATTTAAATATATTTATTATGCAACACCCGCGACCCGACCCGCATCTTCTTTGTTTTACCCAGAACCGAACCCGGATTTTTATTTTTAAATACCACCCGCGAATCACTTTTTTTGCGGGTCACCCGTCGGGTACCCGACCCAATGCAGGACTCTGATCCCCGCATCATCCGCCTCTGCGCATCAAAGACGCAGACTCATTGTTCCCACTAAAGTAGGGGTGAGTGTAATAAGGAGGCAAAGTTGAGTGTTCAGTGTGTTGCAAATTGCATACTTAATAGCCTACATAAGAAGAGGTGGGAAAAGTACTCAGATCTTGTACTTGAGTAAAAGTACCAAAGTGTAGGAATACTCTGTTACAGTAAAAGTAAAAGTTCTGCATTCAAAATGTCACTCAAGTAAAAGTACGAAAGTATTAGCAAAAATATATACTTAAAGTATCAAAAGTAAAAGTATTCATTGTGCAGATTGGTCCGTTTCAGAATAATATATATGATATGTTTTATAATGATTGATCATGAAAGTGTTCTCAAAGCTGGTAAAGGAGCAGCTAGTTTGAATGACTTTGTAGACTGCAGGGTAGCTTGTGGATTTACTCCAGGTGGAACTAAAGTCTGATTTCACACTTGGTTATGTTTCACATCATTAATTCAAGTCTGCAAAGTAACTAAACGTATAAAATAAGTGTAAGTAAAAGTACATGATTTACCTCTGAATTGCAGTGGGGTTGAAGTACAAAGTAGCATAAAATGGAAATACTCAAGTAAAGTACAAGTATCTCAAAATTGTACACTACTTGAGTAAATGTCATAGTTACTTCCCACATCACCTTTGTTGTGTTAATTGCACATTTTATTAACCTATTTATATTTATCAACACAGTGCACAAATTAAGTTCAAAATATGCAACACCGCTAGACATATTCATTACAGACATAGGTGTGGTGGCCAATTGTCCAAAAGAAATTGAATGTTCAAAGGCCACTTAATCTAGGAGGCGAGTTCGAGTATTGACTCGCGTATATTCAAGAAATCAGATACTTGCTCGTTCCATTCAGGTGCTTTATTGAGAGGTTCAATGGATCAGCTGGCGGCCGACGTGCAATATTTGCACGGTATTTAAACAAACAAGATCCCTCGGTCATACGGATGTGTGCGGTCAAAAACTTTTTCCAACTTCCTGCTGTGTCATGCTGGCAGCGTCATTTATACCTGAGCACGCTACTACAATCTGCTTTCTATAAATAATAACAAAACATAAAACTAGAGCTGTCCATAAGCAAGATAAAACGTTACAAAAACAGTATAATAATAATTCATAGTTATTCAGCTCATTTAAATTAAAGAATATTCAATTGGCTCACCAAACCATAATTCATTACCATAAAATAATGTGCCTAAATGGCTCTTTCAATTCCGGCCCCTAATTATAAGGCGGGAAGACTTATAATTAATAATAATAACGAGTCATTTCCAAACAAAAATATGGCTAACAATAGCTCAATTATATTCCTAACAAACAGCGTTTGCATTTAATTATGGAGGAGGAATCCACCTACACCCCTTGACATAGGTTTTCCATAAAACAAACTAAATATATCAGGAAAGTCTGCATTGTATTGCTGTATGAGTAGCCTTTCCACAGTCTCTACTGCAATCCGGTTGATTGTGACTTGGTGCTGCTCACCGTCCTCTGGCTCACTGCCTTGTTCTTTAAGCGGGCCGTTAATAGTCCAGCCAAGGACCGTCTTTACGGCATATTGGCCGTTGTTCTGACTGTGAATGACTTTCCACGGCTCGAAAGCTTCATACACGCCATTTCCAATTAGGAGTCCTATCTCAGCAGCGATGCACGGCAGCTCTACTTCCTGAAGGTGTGGCCACTTTTCAATATCTTTCTGAAGAGGAATATGGTCCTTTGTTACTGGGATGCTCTTTTGCGTGAAAACCTTTTTTAAGCTGATAAAGTTATCTTCTTTGATTCCACAGACCTCCAAATCTCTCAGCAGAGAACCTTTCACTTGTTTGGTCGAGCTCATTGTTGTTAGGACAAGCTGCACTCCTTTTCCCCGCAGGTTTAGCTGCCTTGCTAAAGAGTCTGTGCAAAATGTTGCCGAGCTCCCAGGGTCCACGAAGGCGTAGGTTTTCACAAGCTTGCTTCCTTTCTTTGCTTTGATGTAGACCGGAAGAATAGCAAGAACACATCTATCTGCGGCCCCTTCACAGGTAGTAGTCTCCTGGTTTACGCTCACCAGTGCACTTGAAACTGCTGTGTTGTCTGACCTGGCCGCCTCTTGGCTTTCTGCACGTGCATGATTGGAAACATTGTCTTTTTTGTGAATGTGCAGCAAGCTTGGGTGTCTTTCTGAACATGTTTGGCATGTCATTCTCTTTTTGCAGTCTTTACTCACGTGCCCTTTAACTAGGCATCCAAAACATAGTCCAGATTTCCATATAAAATCCACCTTGTCTTTATGAGGTTGTTCTGCAATCTGATGGCACTCCAATAGTGCGTGGTCGTTTTTGCAGAACAAACATGGCTTCATGAAGGCAACATTACTGACGTCCTGCTATTTACTGTCAGTGGTTTGCAATTATCTTCCTCTGTTGATGTGGCCACACTGGTTGCAAAGATGCTTCCTTTAATCCTTTCACTCCTGGTATTTTTCTCCATTTGTAAAACGTTCCTGCTTTTGGCTTCGGCAGCAGGTCACCAAAGAGAGGGTCAGCCAGGATTTTGGCTTGTCTATCCACAAAGTTGACCAGGTCTTTGAATCTCACTCTTCTCTTGCTCCTTTCTTGGATCTTGATTGCCAGCACCTTCCACCTTTCTATGAATTTATAGGGTAACTTTGAGATGATAACTCTCATATTTGTAGGGTTATCCAGCTCCTCCATGTAATCCACATCCTCCAGGGCGTTTCTGCAACTTAAAAGGAATAGGGAAAACTTGTTGAGTGCTTGTGAGTCCTCTGGTTTTATTTGCGGCCATTTTAGCACCTTTTCCATCAAAGCGGTGGAAATCTTCAGTGGGTTGCCGTCGCGGTCTTCCAACATGTCCATGGCTCTCTGAAAACCACGGTCGGGGAGCATGTGCTGGCAGCTTTTTACAATGTCTTTAGGATCACCTCTTGTATACTGTTCCAGGAAGTACATCTTATCTGCAGCATTGTCTGTTCTGGAGCTGACTGTGTGTTGGAATGCCTTAAGAAAAGATCTGAAGTCGAGCAAGTCACCATAAAAAACAGGAATATCACGCTGTGGGAGAAGGGCGAGCTGTTGATGTTTCACAAGCATTTCTGTTATATCAGTCTGCTTCTTGATTACTTTGCATATGTCCTTTTCATAGTCACTTTGTCGCTGATGTGCACCACTGGCTAATGTACTTGAGTCCAGAGCCTTTGGTGCTTTAGGTCTAGCTCCAAATAGACCTATTTGAGGGGTTTACATGACTGCTTGGGATTAGTGGATAGTAGGGGTGTAACGGTTCACAGAAGTCACGGTTCGGGTTCATACCTCGGTTTGGGGGTCACGTTTCGCTACAACAAGGAAAAGCAAAAAAAAGTCCCAAATGCATAATTGTTTTTGCTGTTATTTATTTTTAATAGTCGTGCAAGTTTAGAACTCTAACATTTGGAATCATTAACTGTATTACACAGTTAAAAACAAACCACAAACAGTAACACACACACACACACACACACACACACACACACACACACACACACACACACACACACACACACACACACACACACACACACACACACACTCAGATGGCCATATTATTTATAATGGCTGATGTCAAACAAAAAGGTTAAATAAGCTGTACAACTAAAAAGAATGTCTTGAACATATTAAAATAAATAATAAGAAAGTGTTTCAATCACAATCAATAAAAGGCAATACAGAACTGTATAACATCTCCTGATGTCAAAATATAAAATAAATACAATAATAAATAAAACAAAATAAAATCTGAACCTTTCGGAGCAATGTCTAACATGTGTAATTAACTAAGGTACGGGACGAATACGGATACCGTTACACCCCTAGTGGATAGCTGTGTCCTGCTTGTTCTTGTGTGTCTTCTTTCTGCCGTGTGTTTGCATTGTCCAAATACGTGTTCATTGCATCGCTCTTATCCTGTGCGTCATACACTTCATATATTTTAATTTTAGTGTTGGACACTGCTCAAGCTGTTTTAATTTTCAGTTCTTCTTTCTCAGCCCGAAGATGTGCCTCCTTAAATGCCAAGGCTTAACTTTGCTTTAGCGAGGCAGCCTTGGCTTCCAAAGCTGCACGCTTTACTTCCTCTCTTAGTCGTGCTGAGGATGCTGTTGAAGCGAATGAAGCCCTGCTTACTCTACTGGATCTTGCCACCACAGATACACTGTCCATATGAGAAACTTCATCATTGCAGGCTTGTGGTATTTCTTTGTAATGCTCATCACAATTAATCCACACATCAGCTTCTTTAATAAAGTCCTGAAACCTCTGAGATTTAGGCTCAAACTGGCCGATGGCGGTCGTGTCATCAGCAAACTTCACGATGGTGTTGGAGCTATGTGTGGCCACGCAGTCGTGAGTGAACAGGGAGTAGAGGAGAGGGCCGAGCACGCAGCCTTGAGGGGCTCCGGTGTTGAGGATCAGGGTGGAGGATGTGATGTTTCCCACCCGCACTGCCTGGGGTCTGCCCGTCAGGAAGTTCAGGATCCAGTCACAGAGGGCGCTGTTGAGCCCTAGGTCTCTGAGCTTGATGACCAGCTTGGAGGGCACAATGGTGTTGAAGGCTGAACTGTAATCAATGAACAGCATTCTCACATAAGTGTTCCTCTGGTCCAGGTGTGAGAGGGCGGTGTGGATGGTGAGGGCTATGGCGTCGTCTGTGGACCTGTTTGCTCTGTAGGCAAACTGCAGGGGGTTATGTGGATACATGTGTGCTGCACAGTGTAGTCATGTGTATCATTGTCATGAAAGGCAAACAGGTGTGTAGTCTTTAATATACATCATGATCGCTGCAGATCACAACTTGCCGCTAGCTGCTTTCAAGCTGTGTGTAAACAACGTGTGTTTCACTTATAGGCCGCATGAAGGTATAAACAGGTCTTAAATCAACTTGGCATCAGATAAATAGCCATACACAAATATTAAACTGACAACAAGAACACTAAAGAGTTAATGAGGTACTGTTTTGAACAGGCGTACACATCTACTTTCTCAGTCTCTTGTCCTTACTGTAACTTTCTTGAGTTAGGCTTCTCAATCACAGCGTCACACACGCACTGAATGTGCAGCAAAGTGTTCCTATGGAGTTATTTAAACCAACAGATGAGTGGGAACATGAGGCAAAATAATCAAAATGTTTATTTCCTGCTAAGTCAGCAATGGGTCCCCAAAGTCCACGCCTACCACTCTAACACATTCGAATATCATCAGTTAATCTTGCACACCGGAGCTTTTATAAATGCAATCATTAACTGTTCTAATTTCATAGAATCTTTACTTTTCTGACCAAAATCAGGTCAGCAACTTGGATGTCCTTTTACTTGGTGCCATGTTAAAACTAGGTTCACTATAACGTTGCAGATACAACAGTGTCACTACTTCCTTCCTTTTTTTCTATCAAGTCGCCTTAAACAGACAGTTTTGACGTGTGATCGTTCCTTCATTTGTTTTGCTTACAGTTGTGATGACTTGTTTGGCTTCTGGTGATGTGTTGATGCTATGCAAATCACGTTTAATCTCAATTAAATAATACACTTTTCACATACTTTCATCAAAGAAAATAGCCAAACAAATCAAAACAAGAGTCAAAACTCAAATAAAATAATAAACAACTTAGACTTCTTTCTTTCTTTTACTTTGTGTAAGCTAATATACCTTAGCGGTTAAAAACTGTGTCTCTACGGCATCTTTTGCACAGGTTTCCCATCTCTGTCTCTTCAGAGGCTGGCGCCGTGGGAATTGTAGTCTTTTATAGTGTCTTGACTACAGAGGTCAGGAATAGGGGACATTTTGGCCTTAACAAGCAGTGTAGTTGTTCTTGATGTAAGACTGGGCAGTGTTTGTGCAACACAAGCTTAATGTGCTTTTTAGTTTTGTATTTGATGTATCTAATTGCCCTTTCTTTTAATAAAATCAGATCATCGCACCTTTAGCCAGATTCCATGACGTAGGATGCCAGACTGACGCTCCACAAACCATGTCAGTGGGCACGAGGGTTTTGATACTTCCAAAAAAGGTGACGGTCGGCACACAGCTGGCCTGGGGAACTCTGAAGCACAGGCACGTGAGAAGCAAAGGTATGTAACTTGGTTTTTGTGTTTAAGATGCAGTACCTGTAAAACAAGTTAGTTATATGTGCGTCATACGTTGATATTCAGTGCACTTGAGATTTAAAAAAGGTCCAGCAGAAATAACATGAAGTAATGTTATAGCAGTGACATGTTTGTGTCTTTTCCCTTTCATTCACAGGCAGCCAGACAACGGAGTCCTCTCTCAGAGTTGGCAACGAAACGTTTTCCAGTCACCCAGACTTCCATTTGCCCTCGACATCTATAGAGACACCAGGTTTGAGGCCAAGAAAGAGGCCTCGTCTTGAGTTGGAGTACGATATGGAGGAGGAGGAAGAAGAAGAGGAGGAAGAGGATGTATGGGACCCTACCAGAGAGGTCAAGAGTGAGCCTAAGGACGCAATGTACAGCCCTGTTGGCTCTGCCGTTACAGAGGGATCCGAAACGCCGTAAGTTTGAATATTTTAGTGAAATATTCCTTGGAGGTATTTGCACGGCAATATTGTAAATATTAAGCCAACGTCTTCATTTCTTCTGTTTGGTGTTAGGCCCACGTACAGCGACTGCAAGTACATCGTTTTTGAGAGTTGCCTCAAAGAGCTGTTCGACACCTGTCCTGTATGTAAGAGGAGCTGTGAAGTCCTGCGGCGACGGATGGGGACGTTCGTGGCATTCACCCAGCTCTGCCAGAACTGCGCTTACTCCAGACGGTGGCAGAGCCAGCCTGTGGTCGGGAGCACCCCCGTTGGAAACCTCCAGATCTCAGCAGCCACATATTTCACCGGGTCATGCTTCTCCCAACTGGAAAAGGTATTGCTAATGCCACCTTTAGCATGTGAACATTTCAATCAGGGCACCTTTTTTTTGAATTTTTTTTCATGTTTTTCGTAGATATGCAAGGCCATGCATCTCCAGATCTTTCCATATGACACCTTCAGGAAGCATGCTAGGAGTTTCTTGGAGCCTGCTGTTGTCTACAAGTGGAAGGTGGATCAGCACAATCTCCTGCAGAAGCTACACCAGGGTGGAAAGGTCGCAGTTGGTGGAGATATGCAAACAACGGGTAAGCCAATACTCTGACCAAAAAGACGTGACAGGTCTGTTTAAAATAAAGCAAACAACTTGTACATTAAAAGTCTTCCCATTGTCTGTCGTGTTGTTTTCAGGGAAAAAGTATGGCAGCTACACTCTGATGCACCTGGAGAGCAACCGCATTGTGGACCTGCAGCTCGTTCAGGTGTTACCATTTTCTGCATTTTTCTTTTAATGCTTATTTCACGAGGCCCTATTCTCCTTTTTGTGGTTTTCCCTTTCCTGTAGTGTGTTATAGGTTTGTGTGTATGTAAATGGTCTGTAAAGGCTACATTCGGACTCCTTTGTTCACTTCTGTAACATAGTGACATCACTATGTCACACGCGTGCTGCTATTCTCTAGCGCTCAAACACATTGTACGTGATAGGCTAAGAGGCGGGTCATCTCTGACAGTTACCCAATCACCACAGGGCCGGCCAGCTAACCAATCAGAGCAGCTCTGGTTTCAGACAGAGGGTGAAAAGAGTTGCTGCAGCACAGGCAGTATGAGAAAAATAAAGAGCTTTGTGAACATTAAAGCATGGAGACATGTAGAGACACTACATACTGATATAACCTGGAAATGAGCAGAATAGGGCCCCTTTAAGCGTATGTAGCCTCACAGTGTACTCCAGTCAGTGTATACTTGTACTCCAGTCAGTGTATACTTGTACAGTTGCATGAAAAAGTCTGTGAACCCTTTGGAACGACCTGGATTTCTGCATAAGTTGGTCATAACATGTGTTCTGATCTTCATCTAAGTCACAACAATAGACAAACACAGTCTGCTTCAACTAATACCACACAAACAATGATATGTTTTAATGTTTTTATTGAACACACCACGTAAACATTCACAGTGCAGGGTGGAACAAGTATGTGAACCCCGAGGCTAAAGACTTCTCCAAGAGCTAATTGGAGTCTGGAGTCAGCCAACCTGGAGTCCAATCAATGAGACGAGATTGGAGGTGTTGGTTAAAGCTGCCCTGCCCTATAAAAATTGCCGGATGTGAGCCATGCCTCGCTCAGAAGAGCTCTCAGAAGACCTCGAGTAAGAATGGTTGACTTGCATAAAGCTGGAAAGGGTTCCAAAAGTATCTCTGAAAGCCTTGATGTTCATCAGTCCACGGTAAGACAAATAGTCTATACATGGAGAAAGTTCAGCACTGTCGCTCCTCTCCCTAGGAGTGGCCGTCCTGTAAAGATGAGTGCAAGAGCACAGCGCAGAATGCTCAATGAGGTGAAGAAGAATCCTAGAGAGTCAGCTAGAGACTTAAAGAAATCTCTGGCTCATGCTAACATCTCTGTTGACGAATCTACGATACGTAAAACACTGAACAAGAATGGAGTTCATGGAGGACACCAGGGAGGAAGCCACTGCTGTCCAGAAAAAACATGGCTGCACGTTTGAAGTTTGCAAAAGAGCACCTGGATGTTCCACAGCACTACTGGCAAAATATTCTGTGGACAGATGAAACCAGAGCCGAGTTGTTTGGAAGGAACACACAACGCTATGTGTGGAGGATCCAAAGGGTTCACATACTTTTTCTTGCAACTGTATCTTGTGCCAATTACTCCACTTTTGTTTGCCTTCTCACGGACATGCAATTCATAGTTTTCATTTTGTTGCACTGCTGGAGGAGCATGTGACTTAGATGTTTCATTGCCATATCTACACTGTAGCTAATGTGACAATCAAGCCTTGAATCTTGAATCTAGTGACAATCCCTGTGGAATTACGGAAGGACTCAAACTTAGTTATGTTATTAATTTGCGTTCATTTTTCTAAACGTGTAAATGTTTCCGGATGAATTGCATGTGTTAACACGTTAACATTGACAGCCCTATTTCTTCTTGCCACCAGAGCAATGAAGTAGGAGGTAGGATCCACATGGAGAAGGAGGGGCTGAAGCGCTGCCTGGGTGTTCTGGAGTCTAACTGTTTGCCAGTGGAGTACATCGTGACAGACCGCCGTCCACAGATCCAGACGTTTCTGAGCGAACGCAACATCACACAGTTCTACGACGTGTGGCACTTTGAGAAAGGTCAATGTTCATCACTGTATACCTCATCAAGTACACGGTGCGTTTTGTCCTCGGATATTCGTTTAACACGTGTACATTCTTGCAGATTTGTCCGTGAAACTTAAAAAACTGTCGCAGAGCAAGGACTGTGGGGTGCTGAAGAACTGGCTGCGCAGCATCAAGAACCACGTCTACTGGACCGCAGTGTCCTCAACTTCAGGGCACGAGAAGGTGGCCAAGTGGACTTCACTGGTGAACCATGTGCAAAATGTCCACGTGCACACAGACCCCATCTTCCCCAAGTGTGAGCATCCTGTCAAAGTGTCCCGGGATGAAAGTAAATATGTCAAACCAGGTATGTATTCATAATATGACTCCAAAAAGAACACCCACGAGAATCATTTCACGTATCTCTTGAAATACTGATTGGTATGGATTGTCTTTTTAATCTAAGGTTCAATTGCACTCAACAAATTGGAAAAAGTCCTCGTTAACAAGACAGTAGTGGGGGATGTAGAGAAGCTGAGTCATCACAACCAGACTGCATCTCTGGAGGCCTTCCACAGACTCATCCAGCGCTTCGTGCCGAAGAATGGGGTTCTCCCTTTCATGGAGATGTTGTGCCGGTAACAAACTATTAGTGGCTAAACATTGCAACAGCAAAATCAAATTGTTGTTCATCCTAATTTGCGACTCTATTTTGCAGGTTGTACTTAGCAGTCATGCATTTTAATGAAAATGCAAACCGTGAAGTGGTCTACAAGGTCGTGATCCTCGAGGACTTCAAGGGCGAATGCATCACCAAGCCAGTGAAAACAGAGCCAACACACAGTGAGTCCGAACACCGCTTTCTTTAAAGAGGCCCTCTTCTCCTTTTGGGGGTTTTCTTTTCCTGTAGTGTGTTCTATAGGTTTGTGAGCATGGTCTGGAACACAGTCTTGCCTTTCAGAATATGAACTTCAACTTCAGCGATCGCCGTCTCCTTTCACTCTGAAATACGCCCCCCCCCCCCCCCCCCCCCCCGGCAGGCTGATGGTAACATGGCGGGGGCCGGGGCAGTGGGTTTTTCGCAAAAATAAAAATACTAGAAAAGTCTAGGTTTCACGGTATTGAAATATTCAGATAATGAATATAGCGTTGACGTTTGTAAATGTACGATGACGGGCAGTGATTGGAGCAACATAACTGCAGAGGCATTACCACAGGCGGTGTGTGATGCGTGCGCTTCCTTGACAATACACACAGCACAAGCACACACTCTCCGACTTTCCCTCATCCGAGTACGAACAGCATCGTTTTAGGGGTACTATGCATCCAAAATATGAAGCCTTTTAGCCCCCTCGCAAAATAACTGTAACTCAACATGTGTTTGGGGTCAAAGGGATTTTGATCACCTCACAAATACGTACAAGGAAGACAGATTCAGAAGATTATAATTGAAAAGCAGGTATGTAACTAACTATGTAATGAATTGTTTTACAGATTACGTGGACGACCTGATGAGGCTGGTGTTTGATGAGGTGCTGGAGGACCCAACTCCTTTCGTGGAGGAGCTAAAGACCATCCCCATCCCCGGGGAGCGCTCCTCGCAGCAGGAGAGTCCTTCGAACCGTGAAGAGGTTCCTCACAACGTCTCCAGCCAAGTGATGTTAGGAAGCCAGCATGCTAACCTGCTGGTACAGCAAACCCCCGGAGTATCGGGAATACAGCCCTGGTTTATCATCCTGAACGCCCCCAGCTGACAGGGCTGCAGAAGAAGAGATGAGACCAGACACTTTGAGCGGCACAGATACAACCGTCTCTTCTTTGTTGATATGTATATATAGCTGCTGATTTACACACGTTTAAAACACTTAAACAAAAATAAATTCACTTTGAGAGAAAAGTAATTTATCTTTCTGAGTTTCTTGGCTTAGTTATTTGCGTCCTATGGTATAATAAACATACAAGTTCAAATTAGTTTTAACGGTTGACTCATAATACTTCCTGTTATTCATCTTGATGCCTTATAAAAGGCAAGCACTAATTAACATTAAATGTTGATTAAGTGTTTGAAGTTTGCTGGTGTAACAACCAAATGGAGATTTTCGTTTTAATTCTATAAACTCCTGACCACATTTCTCTGTGTTGGAATTCAACAGACACTGGAATGGAATGGCTGCCATACAGGTAGAGATTGAGATTTAAGAACAATTTGGATTTTTTTCCAGAGCTGTACATCTTTATTACAAGCATTCTCCAACATGTTATTGTCATGTCATTTACCAAAGTACAGTTTTTCCTCTAGGCAATATTTGACCTATATTTGTTATTGTCGGCACGGTTGTAAGTCATTAAAGCTATGTAAATAGATGTTTGGCCACATGGGGGCAGCAGAACAAGCTGTTGGCACTAGACTGAAATATGATCTTCTAAAGCAAATAGCTTGTGTTGCTAACTTGCTATTCACTTGTGAAGCCACAATGAGACACAAAAAATGTATTTGGAGGCATATTTGTATTCAATTTAAAAACTCCTTTTAGCTCTGTTTTGGTCTCCACCGATACCAGAGGGAAATATCTCAGTCTTTAACTGTTCAATTCTCCACCATGCCGACAACTAGCAAGTCCCTTACCTCTTTACTCTAGCTGGCAGCAAGTAGTTGTGGATTAGGCCGAAATATATAATATAAATAGCAGTTTCTAAACATGTTATAAAAAACAAACGGCTAAACAAGATGATAATAAATAAGTTATTGTTATTACAGTGCAGCTTTATGCACATGATGGTCTGGTTTTAGCTCTAATCTATGGTGGCTGTTAGGGGTCACAGCTGAGACCAGAGGGTTTGATGTCCGGGGATTATATGAACTCCTCCTCATCGGCTCCAAATCCACCCTCAGTAAAACCCCCAACTTCACACTGACCATCGATGGCACCCCTGTTTCCCCCTCAACCCAGGCACGCAACCTCGGGGTTATATTCGATCCCACCCTCTCCCTTGACTCCCACATCCGCCAAGTTGTCAAAATCTCATTTTTCCATCTCCGCAACATTGCCAAAATCCGTCCCTATCTCACCCGCCCCGCAGCTGAGCGACTCATTCACGCCTTCATCTCCTCCCGCCTCGACTACTGTAACTCCCTCCTATACGGCATCAGCTCCACCTCCCTCAGTAGACTCCAGCGTGTTCAGAACGCAGCCGCCAGACTTCTCACCCACACTAAATCATGGCACCATATCACCCCGGTCCTCAATGAACTACACTGGCTTCCCGTTACTCACCGCATCAACTACAAACTCCTGGTCCTTACCTATAAAGCCCTCCACCATCTGGCCCCCCCGTACCTCACTGACCTTCTCATCCCCTACCATCCTCCCCGGACCCTCAGATCCACCTCGGCCGGCCTGCTTTCCACCCCCACTGCCAATCTCCGGAGCTTTGGAGACAGAGCCTTCTCTGTGGCTGCCCCAAAACTCTGGAACTCCCTCCCCCAAGACCTCCGTGAGTCCGAGTCCCTCACTCTGTTCCAGTCCCGCCTCAAAACCCATCTTTTCACCTCTCTCTATCCGTAAAACACCCCCCCACTCATTTTCGACCTCCTCCTGACTGCCACTGTGTTTTGTTTTGTCGTTTTTGTTGTTTTTTTCTTAGTCTGTTGTCTACCTGCCCCAGTCTATCTACCCCCCCCCTCATATTGTAAAGCGTCTTTGGGTATTATAAAAGCGCTATATAAATCCAATTTATTATTATTATTATTATTATTATATGATGATAAAATGGCTCACTGGGAACGTATCTAAAATTGAAGTTTTATTGGCTTATTTTAACAATGTGATCGTTTTTTCCTTCCGATCTGACTAGGTAAACTAGGTTAGCTAGGTTAGCTATCCCTGAATGTCAACAGGTGCTCCGGTCCCAGCAGGCCCGGTTCCAGAACAAAATTACTCAGGGTGCATCTGAGATTAGAGAGGGTGCAGGGGTAAAGTGCTATTTTTATAAGTGGGGAGTGGACCTAACACCCTCTAGGGGGGTCCTCACCTCCTCTAGGGGTTCCTCACCTCCTCTAGGGGGGTCCGGGGGCATGCTCCCCCGGGAAGATTTCATTTTGAATATTGAAGTTGAAAGCATCAATCTGGTGCACTTTGAGAGCAAAATTAAGAGATCTATGGATACCTCTCAACACCCATATGAAACATGAATATTTTACAAATCACTCCCCTTTTAAACTGTATTTTTGTTTTACTGTCATATAGTATTTCATTTTTAGTGAGTGAGTTACTCAGATGAGTACCAGGAGACAGCGGTTGGTACTCTGGTACAGTTGTGGTGAAGGCATCTGATGTACTTGAACCGAAATGTCGACATGCATAGCAGAAGATGGCATATTTTTACATGAATATTCCAGCCAATCTCTGTTTTGAAACCATGAGCTGCTAAATGAGCACCTTACCCCACTGTACAGGCGAGTTGGGTACTTTTTTAAATATACCTGGGCAGGCTCTGTTTCGCCGAGGTCCTCTGGCACTTGCGGGCCGCTGAGGGGTGGTGGTGTTTGGGGCAACGAAGACGGCTGCGGCTGCTCCGCCTCCGTGGGCGAGGCGGGCGGGAGGACGTTAGTGTCCACGACAGTGGCCGCGGGTAACGTAATGTCCCCATGATCTGAACTGTCATTACCTGCAGTAGATGCAGTGTTACTGCTGGCGATAAAGGCTGGTTGTTTTAACGATTTTCTGATGTCCATCATTGACTATATTCTTCTTCTTATTGTTATTATTACAATTATTATTATTGTTATTATATATGTAATATATTTTTTCACTTTTACATTTTTTTTTTTTTCACTTTTCGTTTTTCAAATGAGGGTGCATAACGACTCAACTGAGGGTGCAATGCACCCTTATGCACCCCCGTAGAGCCGGGCCTGGGTCCCAGCTGTGTGCATCACTTTTTAGTGTTTCCGTTCCGTTGTGATGTATTTTGTATATTTTTCTTTATTCAAAGGTTGGGCATTATGAGGGTTGTTCCAATGTTTCCCAGTTAATGAGAGAATAAAAAACACAATACATGAGATGATGGAAGCTTTAATAAAAACAGTCTTCCTCTCAGGTTTCACTGTTGGTGCGCTATGAACTCAGCACCTTGTGTCAAATGCAGCTTTAGAAGACTGCATTTGCAATGTTATTGTTATTGGACCGTTCAAAATCATTATACAAGATATTTGCTCCGGCATTATACACAACAATATAATCTGCAAATTAAATCCCTCACAGTGAGTTCGCCTTTTCATCCTCATATGTGAAAAGCCGTTATTAGTTCTTTCTTTGGAACAATAGCCATGGGCAGGTTGGGCAGATTGTTCCCACATAAACTGCTCGGTGTGTGTCTTCACATTCTGCTGGAGCCGCTCATTCTCTGTGTGCAAACCTTTTGCTGGTTCTCATTCATTTGCTTTTCTCTCTAAATGAATCCTTTCCTACAGTGGCTGATAAACCACAGTGTGTACAGCATTTGTATAACAAAAATAAGTGGATAAATAAAATAAATATATAATAATAATAGTTGAAAATAAAACAAGACATGAATAGATAAATATATTAGTGAGTATTTCTCCTTTACATTCAGACCACCCACATCATTAGCATTCAAGAAAGAAAGAAATATCTGTAAGTGAATGTAAATGTAGAAATACATGTGAGACTGACCGTTGAGCGGCCCAGACCAAGCAAGGAGGCAGAGGCAGAACGTCCAAAAATATAACCCGGCGTGAGCATTTATTAAAATCATGTACACAAAGTTCACAGCCTCAATCCTGCTGTTCTCCTTGCACACATCCTGCAGCCACAAGGACCTCACACACACAGCCAGTTACAAGGAAACAGCACCTAAATACACACATATACTAACAAGACACAGGTGAGGGGGGAGGAGACAACACAGGACACCAGGTGCACACAATCATCAGCCACAGACATCAACATATTATTTGAACCCTGATTACTCTCAACCGCTGTCATCCTTACACCAGCATAACCTGCCAGACGACATTCCAATAAATACGGTTTAATCAGTTAAAAAATACTACCTCAATAATTAGTATAAATCATGTGCAAATATATAATGTCAACTGTACTGTGCAATCACGCTAATAAAGTGTAATATTACCCGGCTCGAAGCCGTCATTCCATAGTGACGAAGTTATCTTCGTCACAATACATAATTGTATTTATTTATGTTGTAATTTTTGAAATTAATATAGTTATTCTCACTGCGACAGAACAGTGGCTTAGGAGGGACAAATACAGGGAAATCTGAGACAAACGAATCACTTACTGCTTCATTTCAAACTATTTATTTTCTGCTGAATGCACGAATGAGCATGATTATACCTCTGTATGAAGTTCACAGCTTGTTCTAAACTAGTTCAGGTGTATATGGATGAATTCATCTGCACTGACGGTGTTTTGCAACGTCCCAGGTTGAGTTCCCCTTTTAGTCTGGCTGTTGGAGGGGTCCGGACCAAAGGGGGCAACATGTTGGCCGCCGCTGTTGAGCCCTTCTTGCGAGGCCCTGCGGGGGGTTTCTTAGGAGCAGCGGGGGTTGGTGAAGGGGCGGAGCCAAGCTTAAGACCGTCAATTATTTTCAAAAAGGTCTCAACTTGACTTTTGGCTGAGTGGAGTAGACATCCATTCACCAGCACCCTGTCTGCTGAGATTAACGGAACAACTTTACATTTTAAGATAAGTTAAGATAAGATAAGGTAGAAATTGTTGTGCCATATTACAAAAATACAATAAAAACAGCAGCATAATAATACAACTGTTGTGGTGACACGTTATTGGACATAATTCACCTCTCTTATTGTGTTGCCACACGGACCCTTTAGTGGGAACACCTGGAGAGTTAGCCCCCATTCCTGCTAGCTCGTTAAGCAGTGCAGACGATGTGTTGACTTCTCTATAATTAATGGATAATAAAGATTGGAACTCCATTCTGAATACACCGCCTCCGACTCCCTTTTCCTGGCGCTACACTGGTGACCCCGACGTTTCCGAGAAAGTTTCCGGAAAATTAACGAGCATGGCTGAACGCGATGTGTTCGTAAAGCTGCCGGAATTCTGGGAGCACGCCGCGGAGGCATGGTTCGCACATGTGGAGGTGCACTTCGCCTGCCGACAGGTCCGTGACGGGGACCTGAAATACTACCATGTGGTAGCAGCGCTGGGCAGCTCTACGTCGTCCAGGTTGGTGGGATTCATCGCAGCCCCCCCACATCATGGCAAATATGAGGCGATTAAGGCCCTCCTCCTTAAGACATTTAGCTTATCTGCTAAGGAGAGGGCCCGCCAGTTGCTTGACATTCAAGGCCTGGGAGACAGCAAGCCATCTCAGCTAATGGAGAAAATGCTAAATCTGCTAGGGGGGGAAGATCCCCGGATTTTATTCACGGAGATTTTCCTGCGTCACTTGCCTCCCCGGGTCCAGACGGCGCTGGCCAACACGCCTGTCACGGAGCCGCGTGCCTTGGCTGAGGAAGCGGATCGTTTTTTCCTGGCTACACAACAGCCCGGTGCAGAGACGTTAGCCGCGACGCGCAGCAGCCCATCTGCAGTCAAGACAGCATGGCGGGGGCCGGACACGGCTGTGGCGAGTCGGCGTGGAGACACCGGAGAGTGCTCTTACCACGCACGTTTCGGGACAAGGGCGAAGAGATGCATCGCTCCGTGCAGCTACAAACCCCCGGGAAACGGAGGGGCCGGCGCTCGGTAGTGGCCCTGAGCGTCGGCGGCACGTGCAGGCTCCTCTTCGTCAGCGACAGCGTTTCGGGGAGCCTGTTTCTGTGTGACACGGGCGCTCAACGGAGCGTAGTTCCCGCGTCGAGTGAAGACGTCACCCGGGGAGGGCACGGACCGCGATTGACGATGGCTAACGGCGGTCCCATTCGCACGTACGGCGTGAGGCCTATGTGTTTGTGCATCGGAGGACAGCGTTTCAGCTGGGATTTCGTGACAGCAGACATTTCTTTTCCCCTCCTCGGAGCGGATTTTTTGTGTGATCATGGACTCTTAGTGGACGTTAAGAATAGGCGTTTGATTGATGCCTTGACGTTTTCTTCCCTCGTGTGCACACTTGGCAGCGCAGCGTACGACGGGCTGTCGGGCTCGCTGTCAGGGGCAGACACGTTTCTCAGACTGTTGGCCGAGTTTCCAGACCTGTCGCTGCCCACCTTCTCTGCGCTTACCACTAAGCATGGCGTGGAGCACCACGTCACTACCGAGGGGCCTCCTGTCTAGGCCAGGGCCCGGCGGTTGAACCCTTTTAAGCTGGCTGTGGCGAGGGCGGAGTTCGCAACCATGGAGCGCCTGGGCATTGTCCGCCGCTCTGACAGTCCTTGGGCTTCCCCCCTGCACGTCGTCCCCAAACCGAACGGCGGGTTCCGCCCGTGCGGGGATTACCGCCGACTCAACGACGCCACTACGCCTGACCGCTATCCAGTGCCGCACATTCAGGACTTTTCGGCGCATCTGGCCGGTACAGGGGTGTTTTCCAAGGTGGACCTGGTGCTTGGATACCACCAGGTGCCCATGCACCCGCTGGACATTCCCAAGACGGCAGTGATAACACCTTTTGGACTTTTTGAGTTCCTTCGGATGCCTTTTGGACTCAAGAATGCCGCTCAGACGTTCCAGCGCCTGATGGATTCGGTACTGCGGGACCTGCCGTTTGTGTTTGTCTACCTCGACGACATACTCGTCGCCAGCGCTTCAGTGCAGGAGCACCTGTCCCACCTCCGAGCCCTTTTCACATGGCTCAACAAACACGGATTAATCATCAATCCTGCAAAGTGCCAGTTCGGGGTGTCTGACATTGATTTCCTGGGGCACCGCGTCACCAAGGGCGGCGCGACACCTCTGCCAGCGAAGGTGGAGGCTGTTGCGGCTTTTCCTCGCCCGCTCACAGCCCGGTCGCTCCGTGAGTTTCTGGGGATGGTGACCTTCTACCACCATTTCATCGCCCGGGCCGCACACATCATGCGGCCGCTGTATGAAGTATTGAAAGGCAAGACCCCCGTCCAGGCGATCGACTGGACAGCAGAGGCGGACGTCGCTTTTGCTGAGATCAAGACCGCGTTGGCTCAGGCGGCTATGCTGGCACACCCATCATCTACGGCTCCCATTTCCATCACCACGGACGCGTCGGACTACGCGGTCGGCGCAGTGCACGAGCAGTGGGTGGAGGGCGCTTGGCAGCCGCTCGCCTTTTTCAGCCGCCAGCTGACGCCCAGAGAACGCAGGTACAGCGCCTTTGACCGAGAGCTCCTTGGACTTTATTTGGCCGTGCGGCACTTCCGTTTCATGCTGGAAGGCCGTGAATTTACGGCGTTTGTCGACCACAAGCCGCTCACCTTCGCCATGTCAAAAGTGGCGGAGCCTTGGTCGGCACGTCAGCAGCGGCAGCTTTCCTACATATCAGAGTTCACTACGGACATTAAGCACGTGGCTGGCAAGTCGAACCTGGTTGCTGATTGCCTCTCCAGAGTCGTCATCGGTGCCGTCCAGTTGGGCCTGGACTATACTCGCATGGCGGCGGACCAGGTCACAGATCCCGGCGTCCAGGCTCTAAAGGTGGAGGGCGCGGGGCTGCGCTTGGAGGACGTAGTGTTCGGCGACGCGGGCATTACCCTCCTGTGTGACGTTTCCACGGGCCTGGCGCGGCCTGTCGTCCCTGCCAGCTGGAGGCGCTCTGTGTTCGAAGCGGTGCACGGCCTATCACACCCCGGCGTTAAACCTTCGGTGCGCTTGGTGGCCGCGAAGTTCGTCTGGCATGGGCTGAAAAAGGATGTGAGGACTTGGGCCAGGGAGTGCGTGGCTTGTCAACGCGCTAAGGTGCACCGCCACACGAAGGCCCCGTTGGAGCGTTTCCTGGTGCCTGAGAGGAGGTTTGATCACGTCAACATTGACCTGGTTGGTCCGTTGCCTTCCTCTCAGGGGTTTTCCTACCTCCTCACCATGGTGGACAGAACGACCCGTTGGCCGGAGGCAGTTCCGCTCGTTTCGACATCAGCCGCAGACGTTGCCCGGGCCTTCATTGCAACGTGGGTTTGTCGTTTTGGCACCCCGTCAGACATTTCCTCAGACAGGGGCTCTCAGTTCACGTCCGAGCTCTGGAACGCTGTGGCAAGCGGTTTGGGGGTCAAGCTGCACAGGACTACCGCTTACCACCCTCAGGCTAACGGCCTCTGCGAGCGCTTTCATCGCTCCATGAAGGCGTCCCTCAAGGCGTCCCTCAAGGCGTCCCTCAAGGCCGGCCTTACGGACGGTAACTGGGTCGACAAGCTGCCCTGGGTGATGCTGGGCCTGAGGACCGCACCTAAGGAAGATCTGCAGTGTTCTACAGCGGAGATGGTCTACGGTCAGCCGCTGAGAGTTCCGGGGGATTTCCTCCCAAATGCATCAGCTCCCTGGCCTGCCACGGCCCAGCGAGTTTTTCTGCGTGACGCGGCGGAGGCTTTCGCTCCAGTCCCGACTACTCAGCACGGTGCGCCAGGGTCTCAAGTTCCCGCGGAGCTACGCTCAGCTGGGCACGTCTTCATCCGTCACGACGCACACAGAGGCCCCCTGCAGTCCCCTTACGACGGACCTTTCTGGGTTTTGGAACACGGTGAAAAACACCTGGTGGTCGACATGGGCGGTAAGGCTGATCACGTCTCGGTTGACCGGGTGAAGGCTGCTCACTTGGACGTGGACCGGCCGGTGGTGCTGGCTCGGCCGCCGAGACGGGGCCGACCCCCGGCTTTGATTCCTGTCAGGGAGTGTGGACCTGTTGTTCCGGTCCCTCCTCGGTCAGGGGCCGCACGGGCGGAGGTCGCTGTACCGACTCCGGTGCGCAGGTCTCGTGGGGGCAGGCGGATTGTTCCTCCCCGCCATACGGATTTTGTTTACACGTGAATTCTGGGGGGGCTTGTGTGGTGACACGTTATTGGACATAATTCACCTCTCTTATTGTGTTGCCACACGGACCCTTTAGTGGGAACACCTGGAGAGTTAGCACCCATTCCTGCTAGCTCGTCAAGCAGAGCAGTTGATGTGTTGACCTCTCTATATTTAATGGATAATAAAGATTGGAACTCCGTTCTGAATACACCGCCTCCGACTCCCTTTTCCTGGCGCTACACTGTACACTAACAGTGCAGTAAATATAGCAATGCAATATAGATATAGACGGTCACATAAGTAATGCAAACATGCAGGTTTTTTAAAAATGAACATCCATCAGACACTTAAACGACCTGGTAACAGCAGGGGTCCCCAGAAAGGATTGCTGAAATGTTGACTTGAATTAAATGTATTAGGCTATGTCAACAGATTTCACACAACTGTATTAGGTTAGTTGAAAGCAGTCAAATTAAGTTGAACCTACTATTTTTTATATAAACTTAATATTATTGCTTTCAACTAACCTGATACAATGTGAAATCTGTTGACATAACACATTTAATTAAATCCAACGTTTGAGTTTTTCAGTGATGGAAGCCCCCCTTCAACAGTATGTCTATTGAGAAACTGACCTGCTCCTCTGGCAGGAAACACAGGCAGGCGAGAGGCTCTTCTCCTGGGTGGAGGAGCAGCAGCAGGAAGAGGAGGGGTGGGGGTGTATCTATCAGAGGAATGGCTCTCAGCTCACTGGGTATGTGAGGGTGAACAGGGCTGAGGCGGTGGAAAGAGGAAGACCAGTTTGGCTTCCTGTCTCTGTCTGCTGCATATGTCTTGGCAAGAAGCACCTTGTCCCAAAAGTGGTCCTCCTCATCCAGACTTTCAGGACGGCCCTGGTTTTTGTTGATGTACTCCCAATTCAAACGAGGTACATCGAGAAGGCTTATCCTCTTTCGCCGAGAGAGATCTGGACTTCTGGAAAAAGCTGCTTCTCGAGGTCTGACTCTCTCCAGAACAGCGGCGTGTCGCGCATCCTCTGCAGCGCACAGCCTCTCCGTCTGCTGGGTCAATGTGGCCCTCTGAGACCTCTGTGTGTTCAGGACCCTGGACTCATCTGAGACCCCCTGTCCACATAGGCTACCAGTTTGCTGTGGAAACAAAATACAGTTGAGCTTTTGACTCCCTTTCAATACAATATTGGAATGCTTTTACATAGACAGCAGGCCAGAGATTAGTAGGGTCGGTTACTTACATCATCATAATCGCCATTACTATATAAACTCTTCCTAAAACGGAAGGTCTTTGATATTTGTTGGTTCATCACTTCCAAAAAACCTAAAAGGACATTCTCCTTGTCACCGCCAGAGGGCGCCTTATAATAACGGTAGAGGTGTCTGCTTGTCTGCCTCTTGCTCGTTGGTACACAGGCCCGCCTACTTCCGGTTTACCGTGATTGTTTCCATGGGTTGCTTCCGCCACGCCGGCGAAGGTATGTTTGACAGCTGCAGTTGCTTGTCCCGTGAATGAAGCTGCTAAATACCGTTGTATCTGTCCGTTGTCATAGCATGTTTGTACACTCTAGTGGAGGGTCTCCATGGTATCGTGCTAAGTACTCAGATCTTGTACTTCAGTAAAAGTAGTACCAGAGTGTAGGAATACTCTGTTACAGTAAAAGTCCTGCATTCAAAATGTTACTCGAGTAAAAGTAGAAACGTTTCAGCATCAAAATATAGCCTACTTAAAGTATCAAAAGTAAAAGTATGCATTGTGCAGATTGGTCCATTTCAGAATAATATATATGATATGTTTTATAATGATTGATCATGAAAGTGTTCTCAAAGCTGGTGAAGGTGCAGCTAGTTTGAATCATACTGTAGGGTAGCTTGTGAATTTACTCCAGGTGGAACTAAAGTCTGATTTAACACTTGATTATATTTACCATCATTCATCCGAATCTGTGAAGTAACTAGAGTTACTAATTAAGGTAGTAAAAGTACAATATTTGCCTCTGAATTGTAGTGGGGTAGAAGTACAAAGTAGCAATAAAAGAAATACTCATGTAAAGTACAAATACATAAAAATGGTACTTAAGTACAGTTCTTGAAGTACTTAGTTACTTTACACCACGGTCCCTCATGTAATACTATTAATGGCTAGGATCTGCCTAAATCTGTGTACAAATACGAAATGAAACATATTTTTCTGACAGCCTCATTAAGCAGAACTGAGTGTTTGTGGTTTACGAGTGATGACATGTGTATAACTGTCTGATAATGGAACTTACATTGGCATGTGCTACTTTCCCAGCACTGGATACATTATTGGAAAAGGTCCGGGTGTCCTGCTGCTTTGGAGCTGCAGCACCAGACCTGTCTGTCCCGGGTCCCTGTTCCCCGAAGTAAATAACATGTACAATTCAACAATCCCGTCCTGCTAACACTAAGCATGAAGCTCCTCTCCCGGCCATCATAAACAGCTATCCATTCAGCCATTCCCCCATAGGTGTCATCTACACTGGGGACATGTCCCCACCACTTTTTGAAATTGACAATTTTGTCCCCACCACTTTTTAAAAGTCTAACTTGGGTGCAGAAAGAAATGTAATAATAAAGAACACTGGTTTATTTTGCACAAGAGAACATGCACATCTTGAGAACAGCTCATACTTCTCGGGAACCAAGATATAATAATAATAATAATGGGTTCCATTTATAAAGCACTTCATATTTGATTTCAAATCCAGAAGTGCTACAAGTAGTGAGCATGAACAGTGTAAATAAACATTTCACAACACGGTAGAATTAATAAAAAGCAATACAAAAATAAATAAAAGGGTCTAGGCAAAGGCTCTTTTGAAGAGATGGGTTTTGAGGCCTTTTTTAAAAGCCTCCACGGTCTGTGGTGCTCTCATCTCATTCTCATTTGCTCTCATATGCAATGTTAATAAACTTTAAATAGAACATGTAAAAACAAACATCGCTCTTGCTTTGCTGAAAAAAATAGTTAATTTGACCCATCTGCCGGACAAATGGCAGTTCCTCTCCTGACAGTTACACAATGGTGTGGGTTTTGGATATTGGAGTTGATTCAATTATAGAGCATCGGCTCAGTCCAGACTAACTGCAGTCTTTATGATTTATTAAGACTTAGTGCAGCTCAAAATTGTGTTTTTGTCAGGTCCATTAGAAGAGCATATTAACTTTAGTGATGCTTGTTTCTTTCCCCACTTTTGTCTTTTAAAGGTCCCAGGTCATGGCCATTTCTACTGATCATAATTCCATAGTTGAGGTCTACTAAAATAGATTTATATTGTGCAATGTTCCAAAGTCACATTGGTTTCTCAAACAGTATCTCTGTGTAGTATGTGTATTCACTCTCTGTCCTAAACGGATTGTTGGAGCTCCTGCCACCCCCCTCCCTGTGAGCCCAATGTGCTCTGATTGGTCGGGACGTTGCGAGGCTCGTTGCTGCGAGGAGCGGACAGATTTCCGGGTCGGCGATACAGCGAGAACAAGCGAAACTCATCCTGAGCACACACAAACACTCACAGCCGAAGTAAAAACAATAAGTGTGGCTTGATATTGAGTAAGAAAAAGGTTGATAACGCTGTGAGCATGGGTCTGCGGAGAGCATTTCTCCGAGATCCCAACATAGTAGCCTGAAAAACGTTCACCCATTTAAACAGTCGTGGTAGATACCTTGTTTGTTTTAAGCATCATAAATACACAAACAACAATGAATACTTACAGGTTGTGCACCCGAATCTCCCGCTGGTCCAAACAAAGTAGGAACAGCATCGTTCTTCAGTGCCCTACGCTGTACGTATCCGGCATGAATCGCTGAAAGGTTTGGGAAGCTTTGTTTCATGAAATGCTGGCAGAGCGTGTGGCCTCTGGGTATCCCCACGTCACAGTACCCAGGAAGTAAACAATGGAACATGAGAAATGTCCAACGAGGCATTCTGGGGCAGCATAGACAGGTCTTTTCTGTGTTAGAGTTCTACTCGCTACAGGGTGTACTTTGAGGGTTTGTGACTTTGCAGACCGTTTACATGCAGAAAAACCTTCATAACACAAGGGGGGGGTAATAACCGGAAAAGCATGACATGGGACCTTTAATGTTAAGATCAGCGGCTAGAGAAATCCACAGTAAAACATAAGTCCAAAAACGCACTGACAAGTTTACACAGCCCTTTTATATTCCTAAAAGATGTAAATGTGACTACCCAATGTGACCTGTCACAATCACATATATCAGAAATAAAGACTATTCTTTCTGTAAAGTTAATCAAAGAGTTCCTCCAATAAGCTGCTTCGTTTTGGAGTAGCTCATGTCATAGAAAACTATACTTATCAATCAATCAATGTTTATTTATACAGCCCAATATCACAAATGTTACATTTGTCTCAGTGGACTTCACAGTGTGTACAGAATATCAGTATGACAATACGACACCCTCTGTCCTCAGACCCTCTGTCCTCAGACCCTCTGTCCTCAGACCCTCTGTCCTTAGACCCTCTGTCCTCAGACCCTCTGTCCTTAGACCCTCTGTCCTTAGACCCTCACATCGTACAAGGAAAAACTTCCGGAGAAAACCCCCAGTTTAAAGGGAACATGGGAGAAACCTCAGGGAGAGCAACAGAGGAGGGATCTCTCTCCCAGGACGGACAGACGTGCAATAGATGCCGTGTGTAAATTGAAAAGATTATACATTTGCAACATAGGTAGTCCAGATGTTTGGAAATGCATGTGTGTATACTTATCTTATTATGTGTGACTTTTTGGATCTAATACAATATTGAAATGAACTTAGTGTGAAAAAAAGCTTCGGTTAAATCATGTTTAGATCATCAGAAAATTAAAAGAAGTAGGTGTGGAAGTTCTGCATGGTGTTTAAGGGTAGACAGGAAGTTAAAAGACACAATATTGCAGCAGGGACCTTCCTTGTTGCCAGTTATAAGGTTAAAAGACTAAAATGCAATTAGGGTAAAACACACGTACATTTGAATCTGGTCTGGTCTCCATGAGTAGCTGGCACATGATTGGATGATTGGATTTGTTTCAGTGAGGTGTCAGTGGGGAGGGTGACAATAGTAACCCATTTTATTGAGGAGAATTTCCAATTATTGAAACCATCTTTAACCAAAACCGTGAACAAGTGCTTTCAATTTTAAAATGTTCTACTGAATATTGTTACCCCCTGCTAGCTTGTGTTGCTTCATCAGCTGTCATCTGAGCTGAAATCATTTGAGCGCAGGGCTTAGCGACATTTTCAAGCGGTGCACCAAACAGAGGGTTTAGGCCTTTGTCTTTAAATATCCATTTTATTTATGAAATACATTGCTAGACATGTTTTTCATCTATAAAACTTTGTTTTAACATGGTCTTTTTAAAGTGACTCTGCTCACACAGCCACTACTGGATGCATTAAGACACCTCGAAGCCAAAGAAGAAGTCAAGAAATTGTATTCAACTATTTTCACTTGCTTCTTAAACAAACTACCACTTTTCAATCAGGAGAGACGGTTTTGACGTGAGAATACATATTTATTGCGAAGATACACAAAGGAATGTAATGGTGATTTTGGCGATTAGGCCCCGTTGTGCAGGAGTATCATTCGGGAGGGTAGAACCGATCCGATGAAACCCCCTCGGGGTCGAGACACTGTGGTGGTGAATGGATAGTTGGGTCGGTCTGAAGGGGAGGGGCTTAGCTTGACCCTGGTGGTGGTGAATGGATGGTTGGGTTCGGTCTGAAGGGGAGGGGCTTAGCTTGACCCTGGTGGTGGTGAATGAATGGTTGGGGTCGGTCTGAAGGGGAGTGGCTTAGCTTGACCCTGGTGGTGGTGAATGGATGGTTGGGTTCGGTCTGAAGGGGAGTGGCTTAGCTTGACCCTGGTGGTGGTGAATGGATAGTTGGGTCGGTCTGAAGGGGAGGGGCTTAGCTTGACCCTGGTGGTGGTGAATGGATGGTTGGGTTCGGTCTGAAGGGGAGGGGCTTAGCTTGACCCTGGTGGTGGTGAATGGATGGTTGGGTTCGGTCTGAAGGGGAGGGGCTTAGCTTGACCCTGGTGGTGGTGAATGAATGGTTGGGGTCGGTCTGAAGGGGAGTGGCTTAGCTTGACCCTGGTGGTGGTGAATGGATGGTTGGGTTCGGTCTGAAGGGGAGGGGCTTAGCTTGACCCTGGTGGTGGTGAATGAATGGTTGGGTTCTGTCTGAAGGGGAGTGGCTTAGCTTGACCCTGGTGGTGGTGAATGAATGGTTGGGTTCTGTCTGAAGGGGAGTGGCTTAGCTTGACCCTGGTGGTGGTGAATGGATGGTTGGGTTCGGTCTGAAGGGGAGTGGCTTAGCTTGACCCTGGTGGTGGTGAATGGATAGTTGGGTCGGTCTGAAGGGGAGTGGCTTAGCTTGACCCTGGTGGTGGTGAATGGATGGTTGGGTTCGGTCTGAAGGGGAGGGGCTTAGCTTGACCCTGGTGGTGGTGAATGAATGGTTGGGTTCTGTCTGAAGGGGAGTGGCTTAGCTTGACCCTGGTGGTGGTGAATGAATGGTTGGGTTCTGTCTGAAGGGGAGTGGCTTAGCTTGACCCTGGTGGTGGTGAATGGATGGTTGGGTTCGGTCTGAAGGGGAGTGGCTTAGCTTGACCCTGGTGGTGGTGAATGGATAGTTGGGTCGGTCTGAAGGGGAGGGGCTTAGCTTGACCCTGGATTCAGAGGGACGGGAGGTGAAAAGGGGTGGAGGAGGGTTGTGTTGAGTCACCTGAAATGACAGCTGACAGAGGGGAGAGAGCAGACTTAAAAGGTTTGGCAGAGTGCTATGATAGGCTCTTGGGAATAGAGTGAAGTGATTGGTTAAGCTGGAGAGTGACACCCCCGATCACTTATTGAGAGGAGTAGTTATGTAGGAGTAGTGAATAGACGGTCTTCCTGGTTGAACTTACGCTGAGCTTCATTTGTCTAACGGGACCTCACTAAATGAAAGTTCCTTGTAGTTTCTTTAATTAATAGCAAAACTATTAATACACTGAACAAACATATAAACACAACACTTTTGTTTTTGCTCCCATTTTTCATGAGATGAGGAGCAAAGATCTAAAACATTTTCTATTTACACAAAATAACCATTTCTCTCAAATATTGTTCACAAATCTGAAAAAATCTGTGATAGTGAGCACTTTGCCGAGATAATCCATCCCACCTCACACACAGCAAATTTGAAATCTAAAAGTCAACACCCATGTAGTTAATTTTAACACTATGAAAGAGTTTATATTGAAACCACCAAAGTGTTGACAATATAACACTATCACAGTGTTACTATACCAACACTAAAGAGTGTAAGATGAACACCAACACTGAACACCAACGCCGATAACAACACTAACAGTGTTGGCTGCATCTTCAATTCAACACTGTCCTAGTGTAGAGTAACACTGCAGTAGTGATACATCTTCTCCCATTTAACACCTTTAAGAGTTAAACATGTACACTAATAGTGTTGAATGCACATTCTACTGGTGTTGCATTTTGCATTAGCCTCAACATCTCTGGGAGTTCAAAATGAACACTAATCTAATGTCAATGTTGTGTATTGGTATTATGATGTACAACAAACTGGTGTTAAAAGTTACAATGACCAATAAATCATCCCAGATAACATATATGCCAAGTGCTTTATTTGAATGGTGGCATGTCTCTTAAGACTGACAAATGTTCACAATGCACAAATTCTCACAATATGCAATTCAACAAATAAAAAAATAACCCTCTTTGACAGTGGATGTCCGAAAAGGTGGTTTGTTGCCTGCCGTGCCAGGCAACAAACAACTTTTCGGACCTCACACACCCATGGGGTGGGGGGATAAATACAAATTACAGCACATAGCTGTCTAAGACAACATAAAAAAGAGTGTCATTGGCACTTGCAGACATTTGCAGATCAAAAGGCTTATGACATTGCAGTGCATCAGGTTTGATGACTGAAAGACTATCCTGCTTAACAACATTAAAGGCACGAAGATGCTCAACAAATATACTTTCCATGTCTAATACCAAAAAATGAATTTCAGCTCTCATCAGAAAAATACAAACAATCTGCCCAAACACTGGTATCTCATCCATCAAGTCTAAGCAGACAACAAGACCGGTACGATACTCAATACCTTGACATTTGACCCAAGGTGTGACACTTACTTCACTAGACAGATCAAGCTGCAAATGTTTGAAATAATTTCACCATTTTCAAGATCAGTCAACATTTCTGTTTTAACAGGCCCAGACTCTATGCCTTTGATGGCAAGGGATTCCCAGTGATATGCAATGGCTATTTGGTGTTTCTTGGCAAGGGATTTGGTTATGTTCTTAAAGTTTTTTATGCTGGACTTAAAAAACTTGTGTTTGGCTTCATATCTCATAGTCCACACATGTACCAACGGACCAATTTGGAGAATGCATTCAGGATAGTGGATCATAAAGTGAAGCTTTGGAATGAGATTCTTTAGAGGATACAGCTCTTTGAATAAACCATGATGCTCTACTATAAGATCTTTCAAAAATATTGTCATTCCCTAATGCTGGGCGAAAAATAAAATATTGATGATATGCAACAGCAACAACAGTAAATACCAGTGTCTGTTACCTTCTGGGACTACATCACCAAACATGAGCGGAATGTTCCTAATAAGACAGTGTTTGACTGGCATTGAGCCCAATTCCGTTGCCAGATTGTTCACGGTTTATCCTTGTAGGACGGTTCTTTTTGTCCAAATAGTCAAAGTTGAATGCATAGACTCTTTGGAGAATGCCCTCACGAGAAATGAAATTGGCACCTAAATAGAAAAACAGCAGCTTGACTTCATATTGTGCTACACCTTCTAAGATGTCATGCATTATGTCAAACACAAAGTTATCACATATGTTGAAGTATGTCAAGGTATTGAGTAGGGATGCCAGCGATTATTCGATTATTCGAATATTCGCTACAGTCTCCATAATCGAATATTATTTTTAAAAATTGATTTTATTTATATATATATTTTTTTTTTTCTGGCTTAGTTTCAACCAAAATATATATATATATATATATATATATATATGCTAATAATAGTAATAGTATTAATAATTGTAAATGGTCATTGGTCACACCAACAGTTTGTTTTACTGTAAACTTGGAGGAAGCCTGCGTGCAGAGCAGACTGCTGCTGCAGCACGCTACACACCAACCCCGCCCCCCCTCTCACGTGCGACTAAAGATGAAACAAAGCGGCAGGTAAAAAGAGTTCCTCCTCGTGGAACTACTTCGAACTTACAAGTCCAAAGGAAGTTAAATGCAAGCTCTGCGAAAAGACGTTGGTCTATCACAGCTCAACCTCAACAATGCGTTCGCATTTGAGTGCGAAGCACGCCAAAGAGGTTACAGAGAAAGACGCAGCGCAGCCGGCCATTACCAACTTCACCTCAAGGCCACGTCGTTGTGATGACATGCTTGTTTGTTGTTTGTACTGTTAAACATGTTCCAGTAAAGAAAGCAACGGAATTCATTATTTTTTTTCTCCCGCCGGGGGGGTCAGTCGAATAATCGATTATTATTCGCCAGGGCTGCCGAATAATCAATTTTGATCATGGTCAGTTTCTGGCAACCCTAGTATTGAGTATGCTGTTACGTTTGATACCATAACAATGGCCTTCACCTGGGTTCTGAATGAGATGACTGTAATGTTCCTCATTTAACAGTTTTATGCGCAAAATCACCCGCGGGTCATCCTGAGTGAACACAGTCTGAGCTGATGTTTTGTCAGTGAGACACATCCTACAATAATGGTTTGCACTGAAAGATTCCACATATCCAAGAAGGCCATTTAAGCCTCGATTGTCACCTGTAATCTGTGCAATGGTACCATCGATTGGTTGCTCAGCAAACAACACTTTCATTCCCTGTTCCAGTACTTTTATATCCTCAACCAATGGACTAAGTATTCTGTCAATGCCATACTTTTTCCCGTCCTGAGAGTGAAACAATGAAATGAGGTGGATATTCATTAGAGACGAATTCAGGCGTGGTGGCAAGTTACGAAGAGTGAAATATAAACATCCACGTTTATGAATGCCTTGTTTCGACCCTAATGGGTTTGCCGTTTCAAAATCGTCGTAATAAACTTTAATTTGAAGTGCATTACTGTACTTGGAATACAAAGGATGTTTTTTATAATACTGTCCATCAGAAAAGTCCTGATACATGTCACTGTGTCTGGTGTCATGAATGTGTTGACATACTTCCTCATTCTTGACAATAAACTCCAAGGTCTTCAAGATGGGTACATAAATGAAAGTGTCGTTGACTGGTACCTGTTCGTATATTCCAGAGATTTTGTTTCTCTTTGAATCGAATCGAACACCCAAGTGCACTTCGACTGGTTCGACAACCCCTCATTTGTCACTGAAATATTTCTTCCATTTACTGTCTGTGTTAAAGTCAGTGAAAGAATTATGTACATTTTTGAAAACTTCCTCAACTGCGATGCGACAGGCATTATCAGGAGGCACTACACTCAACACTTTGTGTGAACTTCATCAACATACTCTTCAGGGGCGGATTTAGGATTGTAGGAGGTCCGGGGCTTAGCCCAGGAGTTGTTGGGGGGGGGGGGGGCGCAGGGCGACAGTGCTATTTTTTACAAGTGGGGGGTGGACCGAACATCCTTTAGGGGGGTCGTCACCTCCTCTCGGGGGTCCGGGGGCATGGGAGATGTCCCAATCCGATCACGTGATCGGGGATCGGAGCCGATCACGTGATCGGAGCCGATCACGTGATTTTCAAAAAATCGGGGATCGGGATTTTTTTTATTTATAAATTTTTTTTTTTAAATGTAATGTTACAAAACAAAAATGACCATATTCACGTCTTAAAGTCATCCTGAGGACTTAGTTTTGGTTTAAAATTACACAACATCATGTATGTGTTGCTTTCTTTGGGCTTGTTTTCAGACCTGCTTATTCCTCTCAGAGCAACAGAGTGGGCGCAGTGTCTAATAGCAGCAGCAAGCTAACGAGAGGCTCCGTCCAGCTGGTGACTCGGGAGTCGGGACAGAGAACATGTCAGGAGTTTGGAAGTATTACAAATTGAAAGCGAAGGCAGTGTAACAGCCAGATGCAATGTTTGCAAGGCGGAGGTTCCGCGTGGTGGAAAGAACAGAGCTACGTTCAACACGACCAATCTAATACGCTACCTGAGAAACAAACAACAACAACAACACGACGAGTACACAGCGGCCACTCAGGTAACGGCACTGAAACAACCGACACTTTCAGAGGCTTTCAAAAGGAAAGAGAAACTGCCCCAGAACAGAGAAAAGGCCACAAAGATAACAGCCAAGATAGCTGAATTCACCGCGTTGGATGACCAGCCGTTATCTGTTGCCTTTGTTTTCTCTTAATGCATTGCATAAAGATCGGATCGGGAAAAATCGGTATCGGCAGATTGTCAAAATCAAATGATCGGAATCGGATCGGGAGCAAAAAAAGGTGATCGGGACATCCCTACCTGGGAGGATTTGTTTTAAATATTGAAGTTGAAAGCATCAAGCTGGTGCACACACTAACCCTTAACAACACCTCAAAGCGGACACAGGGCACTGGAGAACTCTCATTCACCTTTAATGAAGCAAGCTAATGCCTTAACTCACTCAAACAGTCGTTTACTTATTTCGGTGAAACCAATGTGCGTAGAGTTTTAAAGGATGCGGATAGTCTCACCTTGATTCTGGCGCATTGCTTATCGTTTTATAGATCTATTCTCATCCACCATCTTTGTTTGTGACGTAAAGAGTGTAAGAGTCACGTTTCTGAGTGGATGCAGTCACAGCCAATCGGAGTCTGATTCAGAGGGTTGCCTGTCAGTTCTGTTGCTATGTGTACTGAAACGAGAGCCGGTATAATTCCACGCGCGAAAACAAAATAAAAATTGGAATACGTTATTTTAGTGTCTTAAAAGTAGACTGAGGTCTGAAGGGTTAACGTCACATCTGAGGATCACTTGTAGTCATGTTCTGTATAACATATAAGGGTATTGACTTAGTGTGGTTACTCCATGTTTACTAGCTATAACATTAACGTTACATCACTCTTTGTCACTTCTTACTCAGTCAGCCAGAGCGCAGATATCACCATGAGATTCACTGAAACATCATCCGTGTCTTCACTGCTGGTGATGACGTTGTCGTCAGCTGCAGCTGCTGCTGCTGCAGCTTGTGGCGCCGGCTGCTTCGATGACAATCACTTTCTAATATCCATAACTGTAGAGGCGATTAGCTTAAAACTCGTCACTCGGAAGGATCACTTCTTCTTCAGGGCAGGCTACGCAGTACGCAGGCTAATGTCCCGCAGTGGCTGCCTCTCTGGTGGACTCCGGTACTGCACATTACTCCCGAGACATTTAAAAAAAAAAAAAAAAAAAAATGTTTTAAGTGAAACATCCGGGGCTTTTCAGAAAGCATCCGGGGCTTGAGCCCAGGTAGCCACCCCCTAGCGCCGCCACTGATACTCTTCCATGCTTTCAACAACGGACAATATAACACTATTGGCAACACCACTGCCCTGTAATTTGGCTATAATAGATGCACACATTTCTCTCGACTGATCTTTAGAGATAGAAGATCCAGACCCACTGGCCTGCTGATTCGGCAAATCTTGATCCATGTCAGAATCACCAACATGTAAAATGTCTTCCCTGAGAATAACAGCTTGTTGGACTGGTGATGAAGGATTATTGCTTGAAAGGACCCCATCCTTATCATGGTATTTCTTCAAGTGTTTTTTAAAACCTAAAAAACTTTTGAACTGCAATGAGCAGCCATCCTGAGCGCATATCAAATTAAAATGTTTTCCTGGATACAAGCCATGAACAAGCTTAAGGTGCCGAGTTAAGGATCCATGCGTATCAAGCAATAATCTGCATATGTAACACTTATACATTACTCACAAACTTAGTTCTCAGTTCCTTGACCTTGGGGCTCTCACTGGTGGTGTCAACGTCTATGTTATAGACAGTTGTTTGCAGAAATGTGAACATGCTTTTGAGTGCTGGATCATAGCTAGTGCCTAAGACAAAGTGAAGCTTAAAAAGTTCATCAATTGCTGCTAAGGAAGTGGTAGCCTCACAGGGGATGAGCTTCTTGTCGATCAGAATGAAGAAGTTGCCGACAGCCTCCTTGCTGGTCCCTGAAGCAAGAAGATATGGCTGGCTCGTGTCCATATGGCTCTGAAGGTGCTCATCCAGACTCCTACAGGACTGAAGGACAAGGCAAGCAACATTTTAATTTTACATGGCTAACTATGCGCATGTGTGTTTTTAGGAATAGTTTATATTTGCACTAGCCTAGTCCTACTTTATCATAGTGACAGCTCTCTGTAGTAGTTCTGGTGGCTAGATCTAACATTCTGAAACCTGCCACATACCTTGTGAAATACGACCAGATGGTCAATGGCCTGAGCTACACTGATCTTCTGGGTTTTGTTCCTTCCCGCAGGCTGGGGTGACAGGAGGTGCAGAAGGAGGAGGATGGATGCCATATCACTGTCCCACTCTGTAAGAAAAGAGAACTTCAACTTCTTTTTTTTTTACCAATCTGTATAATGTCCAACGGTTCATAGTGCATGTACAAGCAAAATACAAGACATGAAGTCTCACAACACAATAAAGTATGGAAAAAGTGAAGTGGCCTGAATACTTTTCAAACCCACTGTACCCTGGCATTCTCCAACTGTGTGGTCATACACTCCCTCCAGCCTCACATAGACCATTTACAATAGGCAATAAGACATGATATGACAATGCAGTTCCTAAAACCATACCTGGTGATTCCAGTGATGGTTCATCAGCCCTTTGGTTCATGGCAGACAACAACAAGCGCTTCAGCAAGGGTGTGGAAGTCAGCATTTCTGCCTGTTGGATGACCTTTGCTTTGAAGGAGGTTGGCCACTTTTCCAGTAGTTTGGATGGAGTTTCTGACCCAAAGAGGAGACTGAAGTCTTGGAGAATCTAAAACACATATACAGCACAAACGCAAGAACCACCATCAGGTTTTCAATTTACTACCAATGTCAATTTCACAGATGTAGATCATCTCCATTTTACTGAAGGTTGCTTAAAACATCTATCAAAATCACATTCATAATAAGCAAAAGTAGGAGTAATAAAATATTACCAATCCTTTAGTGTCCAGCAGGCGCGGGAATACTGAAAGGACAGTGGAGGATCTGTCAGGATCGTGGACAAGCTGCTGTCTATATTCCAGTGTGTCTCTCATCTTCTTCATGATGACTTCTCTGTCGTTTGTATGATTCATCACAGATATGAGCTCTTGAAATCTCTGCTCATCTGGATGATCATCACAGTGGCCTATCTCTCTCCTTAGCATGGGGCCTCCATTCTCTTCTATTCGGGAATCCTTGGACCTCACAGGAAGTCGCGTTGCTCTCTGAACGGACTGCAGTCGCCACGCTAGAAACCCACCGCCTTTCTGCTCGTCATAAAAATGCTCCTGACCGAAAAAACCAAAATTGACAATTCACCCATTGACAAACATTCACATAACCAATGGCGGCAGCTGCCATGCAAGGTGCAGGCATGCTCATTGGGAGCAATTCGGGGTTCAGTGTCTTGCCTAAGGACACTTTGACATGTGGACAGGAGGAGCCGGGATTTGAACCACCAACCCTGCAGTCATTGGACTATGCGCTACCTCCTGAGCCACAGCCGCACAAATGAATTAAACTACCCTACAGTATATATATACAACTACAGGAATTCTTAAATGCAGTAGCATGTTATAGAAATCCCACAGCATTCAAGGAACCATGTAAGCCAGGGGTGTCAATCTCAATTTCATTGCGGGCCACATCAGCATTATGGTTGCACTCAAAGGGCAGGTTGTAACTTTAAGACTATATAAAATGTATTATATATTACATTATTGCCTCTGCATTGGATTATTATCAGATAGGGTAATAACTACAGAATTAACTACGTCTGAATGTAGAAGTTTAGGGCAAATCATTGCAAATCTCTTCAATGAGAATGTCACAAAATAATTTTAAAAGAAAAGCCAAATTCTGGAAAAAAAGTCAAAATAAAAAAAGGAGGTGAAATAAAAAAAGAAACATTTAAAAAAAGTCAAACTCTGAAAAAAAAAGTCAAATTTGAGATGCATTATGGGACATGTAGTTTATGGACAACGTGCTTCTGTAAATCATCATGTAACCATATAATAAACATATCATTCTTTGCAAGCTTTGCTGGGGCCACAGAAAATGAAGTCACAGGCCGGATTTGGCCCCCGAGCCTTGAGTTTGATACCCCTGATGTAAGCCATCTAAAACAGTCTACTTTGATCATAATCAAGAATAACTCACATAGCCTGTCTTCCCATGTGGATCTTGGAGCGAGGGAAACAGGGTAACAACCCCCAGTGCATACTTCTCTTTGGTCAGTCGCTGAGGGATTCTCCTGTAGAGCAAAAACAGTCATTTTCAACATTTCATTCATTTAAGTCTAAGAGACTCAGTTTAAGAACATATAAACTTAATGAACTCAATTTATGTATAAATACAATTGCACCAACTTCATCCACACTTAGCCTATACATACATGACACTTTCATGCAAAGCTATAACAAATTAGAATCTTACCCCTCACTCTGCACCATGTCTGCAACTAGAATGTTCACCATCACTTTTCTTGTGGCAGGACTAATTGTTCCTTTTTCCTCATACTCCTTCAGCACATCACTTCCTCCTGGTTTGGTCAGCAGAACCTGTTTTATCAGCTTAAAACAAAACACAACAAAACTGACACCCGTTAAGTAAGCAGTAGGGATGCTCCGATCGCCAATTTCGGGGCCGATCGCCAAAATCAGTATCGGCCGATACCGATCGCCGATCCGATCGAGTAGGCGGGGCCTAAATGGAAGATTTAAACATCACCTTAAATCTTCCATTTAAAGTGATGTTTAAACTCAGTTAATGGGGCTCATTCACTGGAGCTTCCACAAACAACAATCAACTTAATTATTACATTCAAATGATGTCCATTATTCAAGTTTAGATTAACTTTGGATAACAACACGGGAGAAATTAGCGGAAGCGCTCTCTTTTCCTCTCTCCCTCTCTCCGTCGTTAAATATGTTTAACACCATGATCCAACCCTGTACTATATAGTGTGTTAACAACAGTCGGTGTTAATCATGTTAAATGTAACACCAAAACCACAACACTTTACCCCGAAAAGCTCTAACACCAGGATTTTCACACTGGCGAATTTGCTGTGCAGGTGTGGCATATCAAGAGGCTGGTTAGACAGCATGATTATTGCACAGGTGTGCCTTAGGCTGGCCACAATAAAAGGCCACTCTGAAACATGCAGTTGTGCTTTATTGGGGGGGTCCGAAAACCAGTCATATCTGGTGTGAGGGGTAGGGTTAGGGTAATGTTGTGAATCGAGTGGCCTGTGTTCGTCGTCCATAACATACGCCTGCCCATACCATAACCCCACCACCACCATGGGCCCCTCGATTCACAACATTACCCTAACCCTAACAGCTAGTGTTAAAGTCCTACAACCATATGTTGCCATGATGCTAACCTTTGATCAACTCTCACTACAGCTGTGACTTGTTCATTCTGTTATATTCAAAAGGATATCCAATACCATTAAATTCAACTTGCAACATTTCAAACAAATTAGACCCTTCTTAACTGTCAATGCTGCAAAGTCATACCTCCACTATATGATTCTATCCCACATTGAATACTGTTTTACAAACTGGTCGTTTGCTGTTGCCACAAACCTGAAACCCATAGAACAGCTGTACAAGAGAGCTATCAAGGTGTTTGACAGAAAGAAAAATTCATACCAGCACTGTACCATCCTTGAAAAACACAATTTATTGAGCTTTGACACTTTTAAGTCTTTTAAGAGTATGTGCTTTTTTTATAAATGTTTACATGGATGGACCCCCCCCCTCAGGGGAATTCATCCACAAAAAACACACTGGACGCTGCACTAGGTCAGAAACCAGAGGAGACTGTGAGGTCCACCGCAGACGGACCACTTTTGGACAAAATGTCCTCTCCGTTAAAGGCAGCTCGTTGTGGAACAGCCTCCCAACTGAGACACGGGATCGTCCCACTCTCAATAGCTTTAAAGGTCAACTCAAAGAATGGTTGAGAAACAACCAGACGTGTAATCACCGCTAAATGCCCTTTAACACAGGGGTATCTCCTCTTGCACTTTATGCATCTCTTGTATCTTCTCTTGCACCTAATGTCGTTGCTGCTATACTGTATTACCATGTCATAAATACTTGTGTTTGCCGTTCTTACTCTTTTGCACCTTTTGCATATCATGTATTTTGTGTTTGCTATGTTTGTAAAATGTAAACTTCTTAAATGTTTTATGTGAGGGATGGAAATGAGCTCAAAGCTAAATCTGGCACTGTTACGCTTGACACATTTGAATGTTTTAAGTGTTCATTACTGTGCTTTGTCCCTGCTAAATAAACAATTAAACAAATAAATAAAAGCTACTTTTGAGGAAAAATGAAAGTAAAGTCTCCCTTGGATAAATAACCTTCGGAAACCATGCAGAAAAAGCTTCTTGATTGGACACAAAGGATTATTAGTTGCTGTGCAACAACATTGGAAATGCCTATGGGAAATGAGCCCATTATGGCCCTGGCCCCTTTCCAAACAGAAATAGGTGCTAGCTGTTTATGCCAATTTCTGCCGTCTGAAATGAGCTGTAAACTGCTAACAGGGACTCATATAGCATGTCTGTGGAGCGTTCATCACAAACTGCTGTTGGCACAACTCTGACATGTTATTTTAAAATGAACATTCTGTCATTACTCAGTTGAACACAGTTTCAGTACATACTGCATGAATTTAGACATGCTCTGTGAACTAAGGGCAGACAGCGTCAATGTCCCCTCTGATTTAGATCTCTCTTTTAGGGTCAGTCATGTGTCATCATGTGACGGTTGCATACAGGAAACCACATATGATTTAAAGTGCTGCATCTCTAATGTTTGGCAGGGAGTATCTGAATGTGTTGCTAAAAAGTTGCTTTAGAGAAGAAAGCATCTTTTATAGGGCCGCACAGTTAATGGAAATGTTATTGAAATCACAATATGGACTGGTGCAGTATCCGAACGCAGCTGCAATGTAGACAAACCAAGTGAAAATATCTGAATGTATTGCAGTGCTGCCTACAAACAATATTCTACAGACCTAATGAAAACATCTTGTTTGGTACAGATCCTCTATACAAAATAAATCACACTATGATCATTATATTTGTCAATGACACTGAATATGTCATACAAGCGGCCGAGATGGGTTTTCTCCGCAGGGTGGCTGGTGTCTCCCTTAGGGATAAGGTGAGAAGTTCGGTCATCAGGGAGGGACTCGGTGTTGAACCGCTCCTCCTTCGCGTCGAAAGGAGCCAGTTGAGGTGGTTCGGGCACCTAGTTAGGATGCCACCTGGGCGCCTCCCTAGGGAGGTGTTCCAGGCACGTCCAGCTGGGAAGAGACCAAGGGGTAGACCTAGGACCAGGTGGAGGGATTATATCTCTTCGCTGGCCTGGGAGCACCTTGGGATCCCCCAGCTGGTTGATGTGGCCAGGGAAAGGAACGTTTGGGGCTCTCTGCTGGAACTGCTACCCGACCACGGATAAGCGGAAGAAGATAGATGGATGGATGGACATGAATAATGTTTCAAAAATAATCATGATAATAGAAATACACTTTATTTATATAGCATATTTGAGACGGTTACAAAGTGCTTCCACATAATGAAACAGAACACACACAGAAAATGAAACCAACTGTTGAAAAAAGTATAGTACTCAGAGATAAAAAATAATAAAAACAATATAATAAAAACCACATTAATCCCTCAAATAAATCACAATTGCAATATCATTCAAAAATAATTGCGATAAGTGACTGTTTCCAAATCGAGGAAAAATATTCTTCAACCCAATTTGTTTTCCTTATACATGTAATGGTCTGTCCGCTTGCAGTATCAGAAAGAAAATTAAAAACTGAAAATGCTGAGCAATGACACCGCAGAATCCATCTGCTGAATCACTTGTTGCCGGGCAGACTCCTCGGGCAGTGTGTCTCTTTAACCTGGCTTTTTCCTCCTCACAGGCCTCCTGTCTGTCTCTCCAATTCATCTTCTTGACTCCAGCTGTTGCTCTGTAAGTTTGTAGTATGAGTGGACTTTTTTTCTTCTTAGTGGAAGTGTTTCCTCTGGGCCAGTTAAATTGTTGAGTGGGATGAGCTGTACGTTTTGTTTTGTGTTTCATGGGTCGCACAGGACCACATCTTAACGACACTATTAAAGCTTCAGATTTAAACATTTCAAATGTACATAGACATTTTTAAAGAGATGTGATACTAAATCCTACAGGATGTGTATTTTCTTGTAAATTGTGTAACTTAACTTATTTTGTATTATATTTTGTATTATATCATAACTTTTTTTTAAACTTAGGCAAACTGTATGCAAGTTTATTTATATAGCACCTTTCAACACAAGGCAATTCAAAGTGCTTTACAAAAATGAAAGACATTAAGAAAAAGGCATTTAAAATCAGAAATTAAAAAGAAAAGCCAATAAAAGAAACATTAAAAGAATAAAATAGATGGATAAAAGTTACAGCGCAGTCTAAGATGTGAATAGTTCAATTAAAAGCAGCAACAAAAAGATAAGTCTTCAGCCTGGATTTAAAAGTAGTCAGAGTTGCAGCGGACCTGCAGGTTTCTGGGAGTTTGTTCCAGATATGTGGAGTATAATAACTGAACGCTGCTTCTCCAGGTTTAGTTCTGACTTGGGGACAGAAAGCTGACCAGTCCCTGAAGACCTGAGAGATCTGGATGGTTCATCATTTAGCAGGAGGTCAGAAATGTATTTTGGGCCTAAACCATTCAAAGCTTTATAAACCAGCAGCAGTATTTTGAAATCTATTATTTGACACACAGGAAGCCAGTGTAAAGACTTCAGAACTGGAGTTACTGCTGTAACAACGTACATTTCCCCTCTGTGGGACTAATAAAGGGATTCTGATTCTGAGATCACTTTATATGTGACTGAGTTTGAGTCTATAAGAACAGAACATACGATACCTAGTGTCAGCAGAAAGTAATTCAAATAAGAATTCCAAAGAAATTCAAATAAATGCAAAACAAATACATCTTAAAATATATTTTAAGATCATGTTTATCATCTGATTCGTCTGTACATTGCTGTTTTAGTCTGTGTTCTTCTAATTAGTGTCTACAGTGTGGCTATTGAGCCGTTTTCAGCGACGTGGGTCAAGCCCCGATCTAGCCTCTCTCTCTCACGGGCCGTTTCTGCAGAGCCACTATTTCAAGTATACTACGTCATAAAGTGGCGCAGAATGCTGGGCATTTAGCATGCATTGAAACAGTCCTTCGGCGCCTCTAGATGACGTAGTATACTTGAAATAGTGGCTCTGCAGCATGTGTACTCGACATTGAGAAACGGCCACTGTCTAAGTAAATAGGTGCTGTAAAAACTACACTGCGTATGCTCAGAGTATTTTTTTATTCAATGTGTGCGGCAAAAAAAATAATCACCATAGAGTGGCGAAGTCCCTCCCCTTCCGGGGGAGCTCCATGGGACCTTATTTCGGGAAAATTATGTATTGAAGTCAATGGAGAGAGAAAGATTATCTTTCGATCCCGTTTGAATTGTGCCACAAATTACACATATGATGTTTGTCCATTTAAAAGATAATTTTGCAAGTCAAACAAATAAATATGTGTCGTAAAACTGTGAAGTAACACATTTGTTTGTGTGAAACGCTTAATGAACTACATCTCTGGTCTCGCAGACTCTCACAACAACACACGTCACCAAGATGGCCGTCACTACTGTCTTGCTAAACAAGGGATTGACTACCCTCACTATCACCACAATGAAACACGTCCAGAAGAATGTCATGCAAAGCTGCCTGCCTGCCTTCCTTTGATTCTCTCTGAACTGCCTGATCTTTGTAATGTTTAATGTCAACCATTTGTGCAGATAGCATGAAGTAGAACAGATCGCCGGTGCTAATGTAGCATTAGCGTTAGCATTTATTTAATGGTGTATTATAGAAGGATCGCACCGGTGTGACAGTACTCTTCAAAGGGTTCATGAAATATGACTACTACTTTTACTGTTTAACATTTTGGGTTACTTGATGTTACTTCATGTTAAGGCTAATAAAAATGACAAGGCTAAGACTGTAATGCTAACTAACGTGCTTGCTACTAGCTAGGTAGCTAACTTGATTCAGCCACTTCTAGTCCTTTCATCAGACGGGAAGCTAAAGAACGAGCAAGACCCATTGCTGGTATGATAACAACCTGGTACTAAGCACACAGGCATCATGTTCAAGTTATCTTATCTTAGCTATCTCTTATATTTAGCCGAGGAAAACAATTGAGACATCAGTTATGACATGACTCTGGGAGTTGTAGTCTTTCTAGTTGAGTATTTTTCATAGTCTTATATTTCAACAGTTTTACGACTGTGACTTTTTTGACATGGAAATGATTTTTTAAGATTGACAAACATCATGTTTGTGTAATTCGTGGCACAATTTAAACGGGATCAAAAGATATTTTCTCTCTCCATTGACTTAAATATCATTTTTCCGAAATAAGGTCCCTTGGACCGGAAGTAGATGGGCGTGACTTCGCCACTCTATAGAGTGGCAAAGTCACTCTTTTTGTTCTCCTTTATTCAATAACATGTAGCCTACATGTACACACAGAAATAAATATAAAAAAAATTGTGGGAAAAAAAACATGTGATGTCAGGTTTCCAATCTCCAATGTGCAATGTGTGACATCAATTTTGTTTTATCTCACCGGAAGTTACTTACTCATTACTCAGCAGATTGTGTCCCTCTTGTTCTGTCAGCCAATCACATGTGATGAAAGAAGGCTGCCGTTTAGTCAAAAATAACGATTGTACTGTGGCTGCCTTGAGCTGTTGCTAGGCGACACGGTGCCCATGTCAAGTTCAGGCAGAGCAGATAAATCTGAAATCCCGTTTGAACAAAAAATTCAAAATAAAAGTCGCATTCAGCTCTCCTAAAACTATTAAAAACGGTGTGCTCACAAGTCACAACATTATTATATAGACCTTTGCAAAAAATACAAAACAGGTAGATTAGGCTACCCCCTACATTTTACTAATAAGAGCTACATTAAAGCAAGGTCCCATAGCCTACATACTGTCACTGTGTTCCACCAATGATATGCGATATCAATTATGGATGGATGGTTTGTTATAGTGCCACATTCAATTCAATGTATTGCCATTACAAAAACATAATGCCATCATTCCAAGAACTTGTAAATATGATGAATAGGCCTATATATATATCAATGTAAATGTCATGACAAATTGGCTAACTGTAACTCTCTATACCCAATATACATCTGTCGACAGGGATATAATAACATCCCTTAATATTTATTCAGGCATATACAGTATGTTTCCCAGATGTCTAGACACAGCATTAGGCCTCTGTGAAATTGTAATTATTCCTCTGACACAAGTGCAATTTAGAAAAGCGACAGACTGTGGCGCCAGTGTCCCAGTTTAAGTGAAGGGTAAGCCTCAATCTAAGCAGAGGGTTCCGTCTCTCTGAAGTCATCAATGATACTGTAGTTGTATTACCTAGATTTACCTGCGTAAAATAATAGTGGTTTGGTGTCATTTTAGGAACAATTTTAGAACTTCCTGAACGTCTCCTTACCCACTGAGGTTGAATATATTGAATTAAGTGGTGAATCTAATTATTTATCACAGATGAGCATAGCAAATTGCGTGGTTTTATTTTTTGTTGCAGACTCAGCAGTCACGCAAATACAAATACAAATAGTAAACTGTCTTTTTGAATCATGCGCCAGCAAGTTCCAGAATAATTTGGTAATATTAAAATGATCCAAACCACAGGGAAGACCTTGATGTCAATCCCTTTTGGAATTGGAGCTCGACATTTGAACACACCAGCTTCCCCCATTTTTAAATCCACCTGTTCACGCGCATTGCTGTGCACGCGGCCGCTGATAGGTGTGTGAGGAAGCCGAATTTTTGAAGAGCTCGTGCAGGGAGACACATCAGAGCTCCTCCCGCCGCCGCTGAATGGATTACCTTCAGTTCCAGCTCTCACGGATGCTTCTCAGCACACACTCCTAACCTCACTCTGCCTTCCCATGATTCCATGACCAGCGCGTGGACACTGCTCGCGGACCATGTCAGTGATTTGAGCCCCGCTTTGACTCCCCATCCCCGCTGCTGCTGGCTGGACGCACGGCTCTTCCTGCGGGGAGGTTTTCCTGCAACAATTTGTTTTCTGAGGGTCGAAATCATGGTGCCTGTACCGCATCGGCTCCAAATGGCACTGTGAGAACTTTCCTCCTCCTCCTCCCCACCCCTCCCCCTTATTTTTTTTATTTTAGATGTTTGTCATTGGGATCGTGCTTCTTTGGGAAATTAGCCACCGTGTCCCCTTTCAATTATGTTCACTTTTGCTGCCTTCTGCTACATGCTGTCTCTGGTCCTCTGTGTGTCCCTGATCTTCTTTGCAATATGGCACGTAAGTACCTCAGCATGACTTTTGTTTGATGTCACCAGCAGGTCGTATTGGATGCATGCTTTATTGTACGCAGGTGTGATAGTTGTGTGTAACAGTGCCACATAGTCCAGAGCCCTGGGCGTTTATTCATTCATTTCAAATGCATATGCTCCAGCTGTTACAAATGAAGGATATTTTTGGCTGATATTTCCTTTAATATGACAGGTACACCTGTGTCTTCAGCTCTTGCTCCATCATTCAGACGTGCATCCATATTTTGTCCCAATTATACCCTTTTTATAATCTTCATTCATGCTGACCCAATTTCGCAGAAAGGCTTGTCATAGTTACATTAAATGGCCTTCCTTCTATATCATATACAAAATCTAATACTGTTACCCCCAGCCCCCCCCTATCATGTCTCTGCTCTGCTTCCTCTGCCTTTAATCAAACCTCGGCCGAGCTGCTCACCAGTGTCAGTGTGACTGACTGCGTTATTATATTTGAATATTCTAATTATTTGCTCGAGGAGCGACATCTCCATCATGCAGAGCCTTATGTAAAGACAGATTTGGGTCAGGTCTTACAGCCTACAGCCTATTGCCCCCCAATCTGCCTTTGGCACGGAAACAGAAACAGACCTGATGCACTTGGGATGAAGGATCCTCCGGCGATTACAGCTAATGGTCGGTCAGACTGTCTGTCAGACAGCGGCCCATGTGTTTGTTTACAGAGCAGAAATAAAGAGGCCAGGACAGTGAGCGGGCATGCAGCCATGGAAGAACAGACACAACTGAGAGATCATGCACAAATATATAACCCCTCAATGATGCTACTTCTAAACTGATGAGGAAAGACCTCGACGACTCGCTATAGATAGACAGAAACCCCTTCTATTCTGCCTTTCATGTAAAATGCAGCACTAGTGGAAGGATCACGATGAAACACATTATGCTGTAGCTTCAGCAATAATCCATCGCACCAAGCTTCATTTTGCATTCTGCTTAAGACAGCAGAAATGGTCGAGATGCCTCCACAGATGATTCCCAGTTGCGTTGACGTACAGACGCGCAGAATAATAAGCTGGTGCTCGATACCGCGAGGGAAAGTCATTACGAAGAGGTGGAGCTGTGGAGGAACCGAGGCTGCACATTAACACCTGCCAACTGCTGGGGAGAGGCTGGCGGTTACTCTTTCACTTCTATCAGCCACGTTGGCAGGGAGCCATCTCTCCGTCAGGGATTTTCTTTCTTGGATTTCACAATCTCACCTAGTTTCAAAACCACTGCTGCCTGGACAAAAGGTTAGATTTGAATGCCTTGAGCTGCTGTGCATTGCTTAAAAGAGCAAGTGTGCTGAGTCCAAGTACCCAGGGTGAAATCAAGCTATAAATATAGTGAGTCAGGGTAAGGGAACATACAAAGACAGAGGCAATGAAACAGGACAAATTGAAAAGACAATTAGTAATGAACTGCAATGACTCAAACATATTACCAGGTCGGCAGCTAACATGAGCGGCTGATTCATGGACGTCAGGGAATGACAAATGACCGCACACAGTCAGACTTCTGTCTAATTAGCCACAATCAATCAAACCATAGACTGCCAGCACAATTAGCTTGTTATCTACTCCTCCACTCATTTCCAGGTAATGATCAATGTGACGTACATTTATTTTGAAGTGGGAAACACACCGAGTCCTCTTCCGTCCCCTTTACACTCACATGAGGCTATTTAGCGAGACACCTGTAAGTCAAATAAAGGAGTAGTCAGGATTCTTTTGGCATATTTCAAGATGGATCCCACACTTCAGTGATTTCAGACCCCTTTTTTATGTAGGCCTATGTACTATTAAATTCCGTCAACGTTAAAAGGATAACGCGTGAGATGATCTGAAAACGATCAAGCGTTACGAAATCAACACAAACTAATCACATTGCCAAGTTGACCCGAAGTTGTTCCCATAATACCACCACGGATGTTTACCATTTTATTGCATGGCCGTGAAAATGGTGGAATTGACCAAAAAGACATGTGTTGAACTGACTGGAGCCGTCTTTACATCAGTTAGAACCATCACTACCTCGTTGTAACGGCACACCGGCAACCGTTCGCTTTAGTTGTGAAAACAGATTATAATGCATTTTTCTGAACCATGCGGCAGTTTCTTGAAGTTCCTCGGGAGTGTGAGATGGAGGACAAAAAGCTCCCTTGAGGAACAGATAGTGGTTACAGTGTGATAGCAGCAGAAAGAATGCCCTATAAGGGACTGACACATTATACAGAGAAGTATCACTGTTCGTGACAGTGGCTTGGTCGGAAGATTGTCTGACTTTGTGGCATACATTCCGAAAGCAGGTTATAATAAATATGCAACAAAGACTATACTTGTTTATTCCCCCCCCCAAAAAAAGAAGTCAAAACTAGTATTGAATCTTGAGATCAATCAGGATCAATCACAGATTATTATTGTGATTAACTTGATTAGACTTTTGAAATTGATTGACAGCACCAATACTGTTATAAGTAAAAGGGGGCCGGCATATTAAATAGATACTGTATATTCAGAGCAATTGACTGAAACTAATGATGATGCAGGAGAACTGGATCTGGTGTCTCACAAACTGAAGGTTTTAATTTAAAGGCAAACAGAAAGGTAACAAATAGGGGAATACAAGTGCAGTCACATGTGCCAATATATATTCTTCCAACAGCTTTTCGGGTCTTCATATTTACCAAATTCTTGACCTGGTCGTGAACATATTTGCGAAAAACAGAGGCAACACCAAAAGATTAAGATGGATGTCATCTCCCTGGTGTGACCTAGCGAAGACCTACCTAAATGATTTCTAATAAATCAAAGATATGCTTAAAATCTGATGTGTGAATATATGCATTTAGGTATAGTAGTAGATAGAGATTAGCACTTGAAGGTGACAACAATTAAATATGACATGCCTATGGATAATTAGCATGTGCCAGTATTCTCCCTGTGGAATATAATGGTGATCCACTTCAGAAAAGATACAGCAGTTGTCAGAATCATCCTGTTTATCAAATGAAGTTCAACAGCACCGTCACCCATGGGAGCACTCCTAAGAAGGCATTTCAATTAACATACAAGGTGAACTGTGACCCCCCCCTGAGCTCTCCGGCTCATCGCTAAGACACTCGCACTCTGCTTGAGTGATTCTCCTCCCTTGGAACCGCGGCCCCTAATGTGCTCTAAGTATCATTAAAGGTGGGAGCGAGCCACACACTCCTCCGATGCTCCTCGGATGGATGGGAAAGCCCCGCGGTGCCAATATGATGCAGAGGTTGTTCTGGCAGCGAGACAGAGGGCAGAATATCAAAGAATCAGTTACGCTCCCAGGTGGGCTTCCCATTATACCGCAGCAATGGCATGGAAGGGGCAGTGGGATTTGAAAGCATGATTTGTATTGATAATGCTGATTCGCTTATATGCATGCTAACGAATGTGACCGTTAGCTTAGCTCTCCTGAGGTCCGTAACAGGTTGGCACACACACCCTGTAACAACAAATGTTCTTAAACTTTGGTTTTAAATGAGAAAGAAATGTTTTTAACAACGTTTTTAATATACTGGAGGCATTTATTAAGTTTGCTGTTCTCTTTAATTGTGCGTAAAATGATAACAAGGTAAGATCTGATCGAGCTAACTAAGTCAAGCTAACCGTCGCTGGTATCTAGCTTTGTCACATGACGGTGGCAAGAGAGCTGAATGTATTACACACACAATCAAACTTCATTATTCAAGCAATTGGTTATAACCTAAACATCTTTATGAAATTGGTGCCCTTTAAAAAAAAAATAGTAGCTATAGTCACTTTATTTTAATACTTTTTTTTGTTATAGGTAAATAAGTAAAAAGGCAGTAAAAGTATCAGTACTGGAGATACTAGTATTTGTTAATTTATTTGATCAAATAAACACACTTGTGGTGTTGTGATAAATAAATGCATGACAAACTGTAAAGAGAAACCAAAGGGTTGTCATCAACATTCTGAATTATTGGCATGAAGTCCCACAATTGTCTGACACTTAGCTAAAGCATCAACAAAGCAGCTGTCTCTGAGAGCTGCTATGATAATTTGTGATACACAGGGCCAATGATCTCTACCACTATCATACATAAGATTATCCACTTTAAGAAACTGACTAGCACATGGTTCGGCAAAATGCCTTTCTTTTGTTTTCAGCGAATGTGTACAGTTGTGCCGTAAAAGCAATTTTCTTCCTGATGTTGAGTGGTCTCCAGTCAGTGCAACGCATGTCTCTTGGACTGATTCCTCCACTTTCTTTGCCTTTTCACAACCATTTGATTCATGGTCAACATCAGCCCTGGAATTACGGGAGCAGGGAATGTGATTAATATGCGGGAATTTGAATTGAATGCATTAAGGTTTCCAGATTAAACGTGAGCACTAGCGCGCTAATGTTGACAGCCCTAGATACTATGCTAATGCTTCAATACATATTTTCCAGTTATACAATGACAGGGCTCATTCTGACTGAGAATACATTACCTGTGTATACTTGTTGTTGGAGTAGATTGGCTGATACAAGTTTTGAATATGGGACCTTTTGCGTTTGATTTAGTTATTGAGTGTAGTATCTAACTTTGCGCAAATAAATTAGTTGAATACTTTTTCACAACTGCCAATACGTTCTTAGAGACAGCAGGACATCTACACAATGGGTGGTGCACGCATCTACCGATCATAAATCTATGGATTAGATTTATGATTCGAAAATTATAAAAGTAGAGTAGACATGTGGATATTATCCGGCTGAACAAAACGTGCATTCATCTAACAGGTTCGTTCCACAGACCTTATTTCGAGCTATTTTCCAAAATCCTATGGAGAAATCCCATTGCTTTTTTGTCGAGGGAACCCATGCGGAGCTTACTTCCTGGTTTTAGGACGCGTCACTGCACCTCTCTATTGGACCCTCTTGTAGGTTAATATAGCCTGGCAATGAGGGTGTAATGCTTTTATTCCTTCTTCCTTCCACCCGCTTTCCCTTTCTGTAAATCATCTCTGCAAAGTAAATGCTGGTTTAAACACCACAGATCATGATTGTATGCACAGTTCAGGATGGATTAGCAGGATAGCATCGCACTTGGCATCGCTTCCTCGGGAGCATGACTCTCCATCAGGCTGAGATATTGACGTGGCATTCACAGGTTTAACAGAAGTGTCATGTGAATAACCATTCACACTGGGCCACCATAACTCCCCCTCATCTGTGATTGTCTCTCTGGTGTTCTGATGTGCAGGAGGGAGAGAGAAGCTAAGGGTGTGGGACAGTGGAGAAGGACTTGGAAGGAAATGCATTGAGATGAAATGTAAAGGATTAGCGTTTCGAATGACAGGAGGTTTATTTAGCCCGAGACACAGATTTGAAAGTGTGGGAGAAAGATTGAAACTGAGAAGCCTACCATGCTTTGTGCTCATTTCACTCAAACTGCCAAAGACCTAAGAATGTTCCCTTGATCTGATGCTTCAGAAAGCTGCACGAGTGATGCTGGTATGATACGGTAGAACAGGGGGAAAGGCCAGAAAGACTTGCTTCTTTGGAGTTTGCACTAGAGAAGATTTGACATAGATCAAAATGATGATCAGGCATGAAGAAGCAGGAAAACAGCTGATTTGAAGATGTGAGCATGCAGCACTGCAGATCAAAGGAAGACAGGAGTGATAAGTAACACAATTAAACCTCTGTTAGGAGTATGAAGCTTCCTGGTGGGTTGAGACGGATCAAGCTTTTCTAAAAGACAAGGTTGACAGCATGGGATAAAAACGCGGAATAGATGAAGAGAGATAAAGAGCGTAATAATGAACTAGAGACAGAAGAACAGACCACTTCACACGTAACGCTTTGTGTTGTGGGGAGGGCACTCTAAGTTCCCACGGTCTTCATCTGGATTATTCATGTCTTAATAACAGCAATGAAATAAAGATGAAGTGCCTCCAGCTCTCCCCTTAATGTAATGATTACTACTCTTTGCCGCTTTATCCAAAAACAATGCTCTCATTCAATATTTACTTTACAATACATAGGGTTCCAATATAGGAGAAATGGAGTATTTTCAATCCTCTTTATATGCATGAGCTACTATACAGGGCCCAGGGAGCAGGGTGGGGGCGCGGTGAATATCTCAAGGGAACCTTCGACGGAGCCCTGGAGACAAACCGTCTCTCTGGTACCTGACCCAATGGAGGTTCTAGACACATTTTACTGGGGGGGGGGCAAATCATTTAATGAGAGGCACATTTAAGCGGGAAAAAGGAGACGTGTTCAAGATTTAAGCTTTTTCAGTTCAGTATAAAGTCATAGGCTAGCGCACAAGGAAACAAACCATTATTGATGATAACATCATTTGTGTCAATTACTTAGTTGTAATTTTTGTTTAGTTACTTACTGTACCATTAACCTAAATGCAGTTAAGGGAAATAAAACAAATGTATTTGTTAATATTTGTTGGTCTTTGTTTTAGTAACATAATTTATTTCTGGAACTTTGTTTCAACCTGGCCCAGGTTACAGCACAGTATTGGCTGCAACACGATGACAAACTGCATTATAATAGATGTATTCCTTTTGAGGGGGGCCACAGGAGGGTCCAAGCACAGTGTTACAGGGTCATTTGGCCTGTTGCACCTACCCTCAGAGCCGCCCAGGACCTGACCAGGACCTCAGACCACACTCCGTACTTGGTCAGTTTTGGTAATTAAACCCATGACCTTCCAAGTCAAGTCCTGTACGAACTGATCCACTACCAGTCTAAAACCTATACAGTTTCTCAGATGGCATTGTTGCTATCTATGAGTTAAAGGCCGGTCAGTTGTAATTTTTCCAATGCATTGTTCGATAAGTGGGTAGTAATTAGGGCTGCACGATATATCGTGTCGTGACGATAATCGCGTTATGCGCATTCACATCGCAGGACGTGCGATTTTTTTATAAAACATTTTAGGACGTGCCCGTGCGATATTAAGTAGGCAAATTAACTCAAATACGTCATGTTACGATTATTTTGCTGCTTGCTACAAAAGGAAAAGTTACTGAGTGAGTGACATGCAGGCTCTGCATGCACAGCAAACCACCAATCACAATCATTCTTGATCAGATCACAGCAGGATAACCGAGCTAGCTCAGCTTGTTGCTCTGATAACTTAAGATCCAGAAGTCTGTGACTAAAATCCTTCATCCGGTTAAATATTGTTTAAAAAAATACCAATTGTATAGCATTCAAGTTCAAGAAACGATGATTTGCGAACAAAAAAAAACGGTCTTTTCTTCAATTCCTATATCGCAATATATATCGCAGGGGAAGAAAATATCGCAATGTCAGTTTTTTCCAATATCGTGCAGCCCTAGTAGTAATACTCATCTCATAATTCATGAGCTGCTATACAGGGCCCAGGGAGCAGGGAGGGAGTTCTATGCCTAGTTCAAGGACACCTTTGTCAGCGACCCTTCGTTTCCCAAGCCAAGTCCCTGATGAACTGAGCCACTACAGTCTTAGATTTGCAAGATGGCAAGATAATTGTAGCTAGCCTTCAGTTAAAGACGGTCAGTTGTACATTTTCTAATGATTTGTGGATAGTTTGGGTCCACTTTATTGAGAATGGTCTTTAAAAGACAATGCTGATTTATTAGAAACGCAGTCTTTGTTTAAAGTTCCCACCACAAATTATACTGGTTGATATTGTATTTATCAAAAGAACACACATGTTTACTGCATTCATTTCTGATAGGATCTTTTTTAGCATCTTATGTATTTTCATATGCTCAATTGGTATGTTCTCTAATAACCATCAATGTAGCCGCATATGTGCTTTTTATTTGGCTTTGCTCCTTTGTACATACAGTGGAGCCATAGATACAGAATGTTCTGGAAGGAAGACATTTTATGTAATTTGATCTTGTCACATTAAGAACGAGGTTACAGGTTCTTAGTTTTAAACTTCCATCTATCATACAGTATCTACTGGTTAATATTGTATTTATCACAATAATTTCAAGGATTTTAGTACTTGGAGGCAAAGCTCTCATCAAGCAGCCAGGTTCTAGTGTCAACGACAACTTCACCTTGTTCTGAAATTCAAAGATGTGTCGCGTGGTGCCAAATTAATTATTTTTAAAAGAAAAAAACAAAGGCAATTAGAGATTTCAGGCAAGATTGATACGACATTTTCTTGCGGAGCTTGATCTTTTTACTAGAATAAAACATTGAAAATTGATACAGAAAAATGTTGACAAAGGTATTTGAGATGGACTTAGCTGTTAAGATTGTTGTAAGCCAACTGTTGCAATAACAACTTACAAACTCCATTAAGCCTTTGTTTACAAGATAGGGACTAGAAATCTGAAATAAAAACTGTTGACATTTCCAGTTTTGCAGTGAATATATATTATATTAAATCTTATTTATTACATAAAAAAGGGGGATAATAACAGTTTCATGTATTTTGACCAATGTAAACTGTGATGCAGGCTGGCTGAATTGCGCACTAATTAACGTCATAAACCTTGTGAAAAATCTGAAAATTGACTGTAAATGGTCAAACATTGAATACACAATAAGGAAAATAGCCAAACTATAATTGTTCATTAGTGTTTTTAGAATATATTATATCTTTATTATCCAACAGGGTGGAATGTAGGTAGTAGATGACGAAGAGTAGCAGAAGAGGAGTGATATTAAGCTGCCCTGTATGTTGGCCAAAACAAACTGACAATTGACAAACTGGTCGGCTCTGTGGCTTGAGCTTTCTTGCCATTTGAAATATTATTTTGTCTTACGGTCTTTGTTTAACACAATAAGAAACGTCTGCAGAAAACTGCAGTATTCGGTCGCCCTATACTAGGCTTCAACCGGAAGACACCAAATGTTGGTATTAATCTCTTTCTGCAAACGTGTACAAGTACAGCAGGTCAAAGTTTTACCAGGAAGTTATTTTGAACACTGTTCACAACAGACAGTTTGACTAACAACTGAATTGTTCACCTTTTCTTATTCTTCCTAGTAAGCAAGTAAAGTATATTTATAAAGCGCTTTTCACACACAAAGTCACAAAGTGCTTGACAAAACAAGTAAGAGTGATTAACAATTGTTAACCCACTAGGTAACCCTAATCTGTATGAACCTGTATAATACTTGTTTCCTGCCATGTCAGACAACTTTATACGCAATATCAAATTTTTTAGAGTAAAATGTTATTTTTACCAAAACACTAGGATTTGTAAGCACTTCTTTGGAGGATGCTCTTCTGTGGCCTTGAAAATGCCATGATGTTTATTAAATACAAAGGAGGACAGAATTAATGCAAATAAAAGGGGTATTGACATTCAATAAAGGGCAATGGCTTATTTCTGAAAGCAGTGTCTTAATGAAAGGAAATTGGAGGGAATATAAAGAGGAAGAATGTGCTTTAAAGAGTAGGACATGGCAAAAAGAGAAGTGGATTCCTGTCCTCTTTGTTACACCTAGCATTTATCATAGTCGTAGTGATTATCCACCGTGCTCCCCTGAACTGTACAAACTAGGAAGTAGCTCAGGCTCAAGGTGCCCTAGGAAGACATCAGGGGGGAGAAATGCATAGCTGATACAATTGATCGTAATCTCAATGAAGCAAACAGTCAACATGGCTTCCTGGCACAAGGCACCTGAGGCTATGATGGAGGTGGTATTCAGTGTATAGTTGGGCTGGCTCTGCATCGATCCACATGTTCATTAAACCCTGCTGCATCCTCATCCATCATCCTGACTCCACGCTCTCTATTGTTCCAGAGAGGCATAGACTGTGGGATTATATCAATGATCCTAGTCATCACTTCCTTTTGTTCTTTCATTCCTATTTTAACCGTCATCGCACTAGCTCTTCACATTTAAAGAATGACGGATCATTGCCAAGTTGGGTTGTGCTAGCTTTCCTTTTTATTTGTATTCATAGGCTGAATTATTATTATTAATTACTATTCATCACACTGGTGATGTTACTAAAGACTTCTGGCAGCTTAAGAGAAACCACAGCGCAGGTCGTCACATTTTGAATGGTGACTTTAGATGATCAGGTTCCCAAAGCCCTGACGGTTTCCATTAACCAACCTTATCACTGCTTGGATGAATCACTATTCCACATTTTTCTTTTGTCTTTATATTTAGTCTTTTGGCCAACTCACAATTGACAATGTGATCAATTCCGGGATTTAGAGGGAACTGTATTAGCATTGATTTTCTTCTTTGTGATTTAGACTGAACAAACACACTGTCTCTTTTCAGGTACAGTGGTTGATAATAGTCTGTGCTGACAGAAGGGCAAATGAATAACAGCATTGAAGCAGTTGGGTTTAACGGAACAATGTTAGTTTATTCAATTGGCTTATTAAATCATTCATTCTTTCGATCCTACATATAAAAATGACCTTTTATGTCCATATAGTTATGACATCAGGATAAGATTAACCATATAAAAGGTTGATTTTTTCTTTTTCTTTTTGTATTTTCTATATCATTTGTATCTGTATAAGTCCCTTTTTGTGAGGGCAAAAAAAAAAAAAAAACAACAATAAAAAGTTGGTCAAAAAAAAAGGTTGATTTTTCAAATAGTACAGATAACTAAGATGGCCGACATGTGCAATAGCGCTACAACGGCCAAAAACACTTCCATAAGGAGAAAAGTGCTGCCCCTTTCAAAACGATGCAAAAAATAAGAACACAAATGGATCAAAAACACATGCAAATAAAGAAACATCTTCACCAACTGAACAACACATGCGAAGCATTTATAAAAACAATCACCAACTTGATGTGCGGTGACTGTTGGCAGAGTTGGTCTGTTTCATAATTGTAAATGTTTTGTCAGAATATTTGAAAAGACTAGGCTAGCTACTAGGGCTGTGCATCTTCACTGGTCTCACGATTCGATTACGATGATCCTGTCTTCGATTCGATATCACGTTGCATCCTCAATTTTCTATATTACTGCACAAGGCTTCTTTTTCATCAACGAATACATACAATGTTTCCATGGTAATGCAACTCCTGTCATTGCTTTTTGGACCCACACCAATGATCCTGCAGTAATGTCAACGCAGGACTATTTCTTGGACAGTATATGCTCAATTGAAATGCTGTCTAATAACCATCACTGTAGCTGCATATGTGCTTATCATTTGGCTTTGCTGCCTTGCAGAGACGGCGGAATCATGCATACAGAATGTTCTGGAAGCGAGAGATTTCCTTTCATTTGATCTCGTCACAGTAAAGGAAGGGGGTTAACAGAAACTGCCAGCAGTGTTTATTAGCATCAGGGAACTGCCTCCTCCAGCTGTCTCCCCCTGCCAAGGTGTTCAGCACAGATACCGGCCGTTGGCGGTTTAAACACAAGCCAACCAGCCGCTGGTGACCACTGCCAGCTAGAGGAAGCCTGTGTTGGACAAAAAGCACATGTGTACCTCCCGTTTGCCATGTGAGTTCGACTTTGTGTTTCCCTGCTTCACTCAAACTAAACGTGATAGAAGGTAGGCGGGGCTTATTTTATGTAGATACCAACCACATTTTCAAGCAATTGATCGATCAATCAAAAATACTTGAACCATATTAGAATACAAATAAATACATATTATATAGAAATAAGAAGTATAATTAAACATGTGCAATAAAAGTCATTTTAGCCACAGGGACACAATGACCTAAGGTACTCTTAGGCACAGAAACGAGGCAGGACGTCCTCCACAGGACAGGGACCTTCTGAAGACTCGGGCTAATGGTTAAGACTTGGTGAAGCTCTTGGTGCAATCCTTGTCGGCCTAAACAGTACGGGAGTCATCAATGAAAACTTTAATGGAAAATGTTGTTGATGTAAACGTTGCTGATAGAAACATTTCCAGAACAGTCCGGAAGCCATCAATGGAAACGTTGTTGTCGGATATATCCTGGTGCAGCCATGTTTCCTTGAAGCACATTCAATTACAATGCAGATATTCCATGTGACTTCTAGCTAACGGCGTTAGCTCCTCCAATCCATTAGCTAAGCTTAGCTAGTTGCCAATGATCAGATGGGGAAACACCCCTTATATGTCTCCATACAGCCAAACTCTCTTTCTTCCTCACTTCTTTTAAAAAGCTTCATGTCCTGTGTGAAAACACCATAATACATGCAATGTGAGTCATGCTTGATATAAACACATTTATTCTGCTTTCCGAACATTTGATTGCTGACAAGATAATGTATCACAAGCCATAAGGACCGACTCTGGCTTCTTCACTTACAACAGACTATTCCCACTCTTGATTACTCTCCACTTGAGAACATGACTACTGTATGCCTCTCGTTGGGGAATTCGGCAGTCCATGTTGTAAATGTTGCATAATGCAGAGAAACAGAAAGACTGCATGTATTGAATGGAGTTGAAGACGAATGGTTGTTAAGAATATTTACTTGTATGGAAGGCTTAAAATCCCAATGAATAATTGAGACTTTAACTAATTAAAGTGGACCTTATAGTTGTTCACACTAGAGTGGAGGTTCCTCCGATTGCGGTTGTTCTTGTTGTTGTTGTTTAATCTTGTCATTTCCATTTTAATGCCTTGAAGGTTGGAAGGAAAAGCTTGCCTTTGGTTGGTCATAGCTACAACTGACTAAATGACAGCAACAATTAGCATACATTTACATCATTTCAGTAAAAGATAACTAATAAGGCAACACTATGCTCCCCTATATTTCCCTCAGGGACACACCGCAAGGTTTCAATCCCGAAACACACTCCGTCATTTGCCAAGAAAGTAACGATGGTTCCAGCTTGTTCCTTAAATGTCTCATATGCAGGCCACTGCTGTGATATATTATCTTCAGCAACTAAAAAAATATGCCTGTAGTACAAGGCGACGGGTTCATAGTACACAAGTACATTTATTAATAAGATAACTCTTAATGTAGCACTTTCAGAGCGCTAATTATGTTTTATATTCAGTCGGAATGAGCAGAGGGTGGCTCGTAGAAACTCAAGCAGCATTTCAATTGATTGGCAACACCTAACATTACTCAAAACAAACAGCGCTGGTTCAGAAACAAAACCCGTATTTCAATTTTATAATGGTAGCATATTATCCTAGCAAATGTGCTTCTTGTTTTTCTGCTGCATAGTAAGCTATCTGTTAGGCTTTGGGAGTAACGGATTACATGTTGGATTACTACAACATTTCTACCAAGTGGGGATTAGCAGGAATTACAATGATACTGAAAAACTAAAAAGAGCATATAGTGTTAATTGTAAAAGGATCCGATTTGACTACAATTCTGTAAGCTGTACGGTTCTGTAGGCTCATACTTTAAGTGTGAATCTACGCCTTCTGCCTGAATCTGCTTTATGGTTTTCACTTTCTTTGGTTAATTTTTCTTTATTCAGCAGGTGAACCTTTATGTTCATAAAATAGTGCGTGAGAGCTTTACGGAGCGTCCACACTACAGCTTCAAAAATAGCTTGGAGCTGGGCGTGTCTGGAGCTTGGGGATTTTATTCAAGCAACACGACCAACAACCAATCACATGAATCTCCCGCCCCCGACATACAAAGCAAAAACCCCCGGGGATTTTATGGGAGCAATATATATATATAAACTCCCCAAACAGGCGAAAACCTAACAGTTTCCCCCTCTGTCTCTGCCTCCTCCCTCCATGCCTGGCTCCTCCGGTTTGTATCCCGGTAGGTGAAGAGGGTCTGGTCATACAAAACCGGGTGATTTGCTACGGCGATAGTTAGTTTCTCCTCCGACTTTTTTTGAAATATAGAAATGAACGGCGGGATATCTCTCCCAGCTTAGACGCGGTTTGATTGGCTACGGCTTCAGCTGTCAGATTTTGGGAAACGGGATTTGATTGGCTGGCGCTGGCTACTCCGGCGTCTCAGGCGACAGAAGTTGAACATTGTTCAACTTCTGACGCCGGAGACGCCTGAGACGGACCGCTCTGCTACCCACAATTCAGTTCGGCGAAAAAGCGCGGCTACGTGACGTCACCCCATTGAAAGTGAATGGGCAGATTGGAGCTTTCGACGCTGTCGACGCTGTAGTGTAGACGGGCCGTAACTGTGTGTATTAAACTAAAACGGAGCATTTTCTGTCGGATCAGATGTTATTTCTGCTTTTTTAAACTGTAGTATGTGCTCATGGGTCTCAGTGTTGGTGTGCATAGTCTACTGCTAATATGCTTCACGAAAGGCATTCAATTATGAGTCTAAGGATAGAAAATGCTAATATTATTATAATGATAGTTTTCCTATGAATAAGATCATTTTTGATACTAAATACTTGTCTAAGGTCACATTGTTCTGTTGTCTTACATAATGCACTTTTTTCCTGCACTTTTTTTCTTGTATTTATTTGCATTGATATTGTGGTAAAGAACAGTTATCAGGTTACATTACTTTTTTATAAAACGGACAAGTCAAATCAAGCAATCTGATTGGTTCTTAGCCGTGATATACTGAGCGTATACCACGGGTAGAATTGTAAGTTACTTTTCACAACAAGTCAGTATCCCTCCGCGTCTGAGAAAAACAGTATACCGTTGGGCTGAAAAGCAAACTGCCTGCGTCGGGCCGAACCACGCCCCTTAGCTGTGATATAATGAGCATACCACGGCCTGTCGTGAGCTATTGCTTAAATATAAGTTGTTACTCAGATAAAAACATTTTTAGGTAACTTATAATTGTTACGGAGTACATTTTAAAGTTATTATTTTGTTCATCCTGTGCTGTGCGTAATTGATGGTCAGGAGGTGCATGTTAGTGCGGTTAGAAACCATAATAAAGTCTTCAGTGGTGTTGAAACAAGAATAATATGTCTTCAAATATTAGCAATTTTTGATCCTGAGCCTCATATGTTGAACAGTGAGCGCATTGATAGTCGTACTGAGTTGAATGATCCTTTAAACCTGCTCAGCTTTACACTCCATTTTGTCTATAATGTTCTTCTCACGTGCTGCGCATAAAGATATAGGGGCGTGATGTTTCTGCTGCACTTTAATGTGTGTGTCTATCGGGACTGGGAGTGCAATAGAACGTACAGTTCTAGGCTGGGATTTACGCACCCATGAAGACTGTTGTGTGTGTTTGAGCTCTCCTGTCGGCCATAAAGAATGGCCCGGGGGAGGCTAACACACTATAACGGAGCGAGCCAATGAGGCAGGATCACTGCCAGGATCCGTTGGGAAATAACATGTAAAGAGCTGCTTGTCAGTGTGGGGGCGAGCCCAGGGAAATAACCCGGGATTGGTGCAAACCTCTGATGTTAATTCCACATACTGGGCTAATGTTCACATGTACAAACCCACTTGTCACTTGCTGCCTCCGTTCCTTCCTCATATAGCACGGATAACATCTTCATAGCACACACACCATAATCTATATATCTATTTGTTCTTACTCACACACTCTGTAACACTCACGTTGTTACTGTTCCCCTGGGGGAGACACATTGTAGCTCATATGCAGATACACACACACACACACACACACACACACACACACACACACACACACACACACACACACACACACACACACACACACACACACACACACACACACACACACACACACACACACACACACACACACACACACACACACACACACACACACACACACGACCAACTACTCAAGCAATGACATTTGTCTTGTGCTTTTGCCTTTATTGCAGCACCGATGGAACTGTTGCGTGTTTTATCTGCTGTTCATCATTACTTGTTCTGGTTATTACTTCCTTTAGTGCAGACGTGAGTGGGCGGCAGGATCAAATGAAGCCAATTCAAGATGTTTTGATTTATTGCGTGTACATGTTGTGCATCTGGGCAGATTTGATGCAGCATTTTAATTGGAGCAGATGTTAATGATGAGGAGGATGAAAAGCTGATACTGTACACATGGGAAACTTAGATACAGCTGTAAAGAGCTGTTTTGCCCTTTTTATTAAGCTGACACATTTTCATCCAAAGCAACTGACAATAAGTGCAATAAACCAGAAAGATACACAAAACAAAATAATTCAGCGGCTCTACTAAATAAATTGAGGTAACAATTTGTGTTGATCTTTTTAAATATTTCCAAATTAATCGATCATTAAATTAATCCGAGTACCCATTTATAATCTGATTACCTCAATTAGTTCAGTACTACAAACATAATTTTCTTTAATATAAATATATCTATACACACTGTATTACAAATAATGAACTTTGACTGCATCTGTGAAACAAAGGATACAGGAGGATACAGCTAATCAGTATGCTATGCATGCTACAGTAGCTTAAAACAAGTCGCTAATGTACCTTAGAACTTGTGTTACAGTGTATATATGCAGTAAGCAGCTGTTGTAAATGAAGCTGAACAAAAATGGCTACCTATCAGGTAACTTGATAGATTATTAGGTTAAAATCCTGTTGTTCCACTGCTATCAAGTGTTCCACTTCCAGGATGAATGCAGATTGCTCCAACTCAACATGCAGTCTAGCAAAGTCTGGGAAAGTCCAAGCGTGTGTTCAGTTTTGAAACTATACCGATGAAACTCAATATATATAAGTTACTCTAACTTAGTACATCCCTATAGTTGAGTTGATGCAGAATTTTTTTTTCAAAATCATTACATTTGTAAGTTACATTTATTTTGTTCTTTTTCAGTTTGACTGTGTGAGCCTCTCCGCTCACAGAGGGTTCAAATATGGACGGAAAGAGCAGGTTGGTTTATTATTAGCTCCAAACAAAAGTATCCACGGGTCTCCAACGTTGCACGTGTGGCAACCTTCACAGGTCCTTTTGCGACCTTCCAGGATCCCGCCTACTGCAAAACAGACCAGAACCAGGTTACGACATGCTTTTATTCCGGCACTGATTACCCGATTCCGATCAGCTGTCTGGCCTCCGGCCGAGCCACTCCCTTCACTCCAGCAGCCGGCGCCCTAACCACACCCTGCTGCCACAGACTGACTTATTCAAATGAGTTGTAAACTAACTAAAATAAGTTGAGGTAAAAAACTAAAAATGTTATGTTGAAAAAGTATATATTTTTAAGTGGAATCTACTATCCCCATGAATCGTTTTTTAGAGTGTACAAACTCAGAACAACAAAAAATGCAGGTATACTGGTAGGGATGTAACGATGCATCGTAAATCGGTAAAATATCGGTACAGATGTTTGCATGGCTGTGTCTTTAGTTGAAAGCCCGATCTATCATACTGATCATACAATAAAGCCATCGAAAATAATATGATACAGTACAAGTACTTTTGGGTCTCTGTGTTTCATTCAATCTCGGCTCTGTGTGCATGTGCGATCGAGACTCGCAGGGGCGGTTCTTGGGGGGGCCAACAGGGGCCAGTGCCCCCGTAACACTGACCAGGGACCCCCCTGTGGCCCCCCTTCAAAAAAAAGGCAGGGGCAGGGGCGGGTCTTTATTTAGCTGGGCCACCATGCGAGGACACACTAGGATCATACCATTATGTGAAAGAAGGGTGGGGGGGCAGACGCTCCAAAGACAGCAGGTGTAGTGGTACAGGCCAGCTACACAGAGCGACGGGGAGCCGGATTTAAATGCAAGCGCGTCGGAAAAAGTCAAGAAATTAGCGAAAACGGAAAAAAGAAGCAGCATCTGGCTGCATTTCAGTGATATTGGAGAAAGCAAAGCTGAGTGCAGGATTTGTAAAATGAAAATAACCTTCAGAGCAGGGTTTTTTTTTGGTAACCACTCAGGATGTATTGTCAGAGGTGGGAGAAGTTCAGATCTTGTACTTGAGTAAAGTACCAGAGTGTAGGAATACTCGGTTAAAATAAAAAGTCCTGCATTCAAAATGTTACAAGTAAAAGTACAAAAGTATTATCATCAAAATATACTTAAAGTACCACCTGCAGAGGGATCTAGATGCAGGTGTTCTCTTCCCCATAGAGACCGCCTCGCTGCACATTGTCCCTTGCATAAAGATAGATTGTGGGTCCCTCATAACATGTTGTACACAGTGGAAATAAACATTCTGGTCACCTCAACATCAGGAATCTTATCCATGAAACTCCTGAATCAAACCGTCACGGCAGCCTTACCGTACTGATCCCTCTTAACATAGAAAACAACACGTTAATTTACCAGCAGAGAGAAAATGGATTATTAAATTATGAATGTGACTAATAAAGAGCAGTTTGATTATTAAGTATTATTCTGTTGATCGATGTCATTACATTTGGTGAAAAGCACATAATGACTTGTTTAAAACTCGTTTTGTCAAAGTTTAGGACTTGGACTTGACTTGAACTTGCCCATCCTAACTTGAGACTTGACTTGGACTTGAGCGCAAAGACTTGAGACTTGACTTGGACTTGCAAAACAATGACTTGGTCCCACCTCTGCTGGAGAGTGTTGAGAGCTGTATCCATATATCTAGTCTCTTATACATACAGTTCAAGCTGCACTTTATTTTTATTTATTTGAAGGGATTTTTACAGAAATATCTTTCAGTCATTTGTCCGCAGCTCATTCTGTTAAAAATAAAAAATAAATCGTGAGAAAATCGCATTGTGAACTTAAAATCGTGCATATACTGCTTCAAATCTTTGTAAGTGCTGTTTCAAATGGGCTTAACTCTTTGGGTACTTTTTTTCGGGGGGGGTGTGTTGAGTTTAATAGTCAAGTACAACAGGTGGGTTTCCAAATGGAAGATGTGTAGACTTTTTGCTGCCCTGATAAATGGGGAGCTTGGTATCAATTTTGTGTTCGGCCAATTGGCTGATGTAGAGTGCACGTGCTGCACTGTAAGGTTTACCCATGTCCTGGATAGAGAAAGGGCCTGATCCATTTACAGGTAGGCCAGGACCAGTGACTTGAAGTGGATTTGGGCAGCGAATGGTAGCCAGTGGGTGAGGGTGAAAAAACAGTGAGGTTAAAGCCAGTCGTGCTGCTGCATCCTGGGAGAGCTGTAGAGGTCGGATGGCACTTGCAGGTAGACCAGCCTGGAGGGAGCTGCAGTAGTGAAGGCGTGACACATGTTGAACCTGAAGTCACAGAGCAACACGTTGGAGGAAACAAGTGATAAAGAGAACTGGAATGTGAAGAACATCCAAATGTGGCTGTCTTTTTGTCAACAACTCATTACATTACATTCCAAAGAAACAAAACGAGTTGGCATCTCTCAGTGCTTCTTCACATACCTTCTCAAAGATTGAAATCTTTAAAAAAGGGTTACAAATATTTTTGAATCATTTTCAAATTGCATGGAACTGAAGAAGAAGCAATGCTCTCATGGTCAGCGTCTGTCCGATGTACTAATTAGAAAAAGGGTACATGGTGAATGTATTATGGTCATGAAAACAGCCACATGCAGCTACTAGCATGCTCTTGACTTTTGTATTGCTTAATTACATTTTAATAAAATCTCATTAAGTAATTTTTGGTAGGTCTTTGTATTGTATCATCTTATGGCTGTTGAATACATTAAACAGATATTGACAATAAATAGTGTATTGTTTGTGTCGTATTATCGACAGCCATTTTGTTAAAGTATTGAAAAAAACCTGTCATCCTGGTAATATATTTATTTAAAACAATGAAGTGGCTCATTTATGTTTTAGTTTTTGAACAAATGAGGGCTAAAACAAGGGATAATAGGGATAATTGCACTTGTGGTGGTGTTTCACTTTAAATATGCTATGATAACATAGAGGTATGGATCATCTCGATTCTGTGTGTAAATAACACCCTGCATTCTGATTGGTGGATTGCTGGTTGGGAGACATACATCAAATTGTATTTATACAGCCGAATATCACAAATTTGCCTCAGGGGACTTTACAATATTTACAGCATACTGTACGACACCCAAAGAGAACCTCCACCCCCTGACGACAATTAAAGGTTGAGAAGAGATATATCTCCAAGGACGGATATGTGTGCGTGTGTAGAAAATAAAAAACTTCATAAAATTACAATACAGAAAAATGATAATGTGAACATATATGAAGAAAGATTGATCCAGGTGATCCAAATAATGACAGTGTCGTTAAGCAGGAGGCATGATGATGTGCTTCGACATTCCACGTTCTTATTTGTACTGATTATAAAGTCCTCACTTCTTCTCCACTCTTCTTTCCAGATCACAGCCTTTGATGAGCTCCAGGCCGACTTCAAGGTGCCGATCGATCAGGGCAATCCACTCCATGCGGTACGTTTCCCCCCGAAGTATTTTCACCAAACACTCTTTTTATTGTCTTAGTTTATGTGGATAGAAATTGCAGGCTTATATTGAAATCTACTTGAAAAGACACATTTCTCTGCCTCGCTATTTGTCTTCCCCTGTCTACATCCCCATGCTTTCTCTTTCTCCATTAATGTTGAATCAAGCAGCTGGTTGTGCACGCCTTCCTCTCTTCTGTTCCTGGCTTAAGAGCAGACTCCTGTTATAGGACTTGAGGCGACAGCATGAAGTATGAATGATAATCTTTTGCAAACATATTCTTGAATCCAAATGTAGATGAAGTAAAGTGACAAACCAACTATAAACATGGGATCTACAGTTGGTTTCCAAGCCAAACCATCTCCACCCTCGCAGCTCGAGACTCAGTTCCCTAAAGCTGTCTATATTTTGGCAATCTGCATAAGCAGGGGTTAAATTGGGCCAGGGCTGTCTGGGTCTCAGCCTCGGCACATAGACAATCTCTCCTTCATCATTAGGCTCACGTGTTGTAAATAAAATGCCTTTTTAAAATGTGTACTCCGCTACAGTGGCCGACCTGGAACGTGCTACAACGGGCCAAACAACTTCCAATAACAACTTCACCAACTTGATGGAACATGCAAAGCATTTAATAAAATGTCTACATAAACTAAACGCTGCAAATAAAGAACACTGCAAGAAGTTCAAAACACAACGGAAACGGGGACAATACACACAGCTGGGACCGGAGGAAAACACAGACACTCATCACCGAGGTCTCAATATCAATCGATCCAGCAGAGCAATAGCCTGCTGTAGGCAAAACACAGAATAGCCGCGTTCACACTGCGGTACTTTTCCCACAAAGGTTCATGCGAACTTAGTTCATGCGAACTCTTTAGTTCGCATGAACTAAGTACAGATCGCGTTCACACCAGAAAAAGTCCCTGGGGGTGGATTAGGCAAATGAAGCCGCTGACGTCACTTCTTCTTCTTCTTCTGCTTTGGGTTTACTGGCAGGCCGCAACCCACTTCACGGCGTATACTGCCACCCAAAGTCCCCGGCCGGAAGTCCCCGGAGTTGGGGACTGGCTTCAGTAGAAGCTGCTGGGAGTCCCAGCAGCTTCTACTGAAGCCTTCCGAGTAAATCGCCAGAACACCGACACCTCCTCATCTCCACCGCTCCCATGTTTTATTTTGTGTTGCCATAAGTTAGTCTCTTTGCGTTTCTGCGCTGGGCTAATGCTAATAATGCTAATGCGAGGATAATAAAATGGCGGCTTCACAAAACTTTTTGGGAGTTTTACGGGGCGTGGTTTGCAATCCGCCCAGCCAATCAGGAATATAGCTCTTTTCTCACAAAAGAGCCGTTCGAAAGTCCCTGCTCTCTAGCAGGGACTTTCGAGGGGGTAAAAAGTTCGCATGAGTACCGGCTCTTTTTTGGTGTGAACGCGATCATGAACTAAGTTCGCATGAACCTTTGTGGGAAAAGTACCGCAGTGTGAACGCGGCTAATATCAACAAAATATATGACATAGAATGAACTCATCAAAGCTGAAGTGATGGTCAACCTCATTCACTTTCTTTCCGTTGTAATGCTTTTAATCGTTATACGTTCCTCTCTCTCGTCTCCTCTTCACTACAGGGTGAAAACTACACTTTTCAGCTCTCTGAATTATGAGAGGATGTTTGGTAGATATGCCAGTACAGTGCCCCTTTGGTGATTATTCTTTTGCCGCACACTTTGAATGCAGCACTTTGAAATACTCTGAGCATGCGCAGTGTAGTTTTTACAGAACCCATTCACTTAGACAGTGAGAGAGAGGGGCTAGATCGGGGCTTGACCCACGTCGCTCAAAACGGCTCAATAGGCACACTGTAGTGTGTAGTCCATACCCAATGGGTGACCTGCAAAAAAAGTGATTCGCGGGTGGTATTTTATTTTACTGGTAGCTCGCTCAATAAGTAGCTCGCCAAGCAAATCCAAAATGTAAAAAATACACCAAAAAAAAGGGAATGTAATTAAAAGAATCTACCCTATGCATAAACAAAACCTCAATCATAGCGAACTCTATCTACTTACTACAACTCTATATCTATCCAACACCCCTCCTCCCCCCACAATGAATATCGACCAATCACGTTCTTGCAACAGTTTAAAAGGGGAATGATTGGTAAAATATGCATAAATAAAAAGAAAGAATGCTAACTAGGTAACATAAGATAATAATAAACAAGTTTAAATGATTTGTTATTGGTTGTGATCATATTCTAAAGATGTTTGGATTATTGTAAAGTTTACAGCTCCCTTTCATCTGAGTGTTGAGAGCCGGATCCATAAATTCATTGTGGGCTCAAAGTGCACCAGATTGATGCTTTTAACTTCAACATTTAAAAACATATATTTCACGGGGGTGCATGCCCCCGGACCCCCCTAGAGTATGCCCCCCACCCCCCCCGGACCCTAGAGGATGTGAGGTCCACCCCCCCCGGACCCTATTTTTGGAGTAACGCTAGCCGCTGCCATGTTAACTGAGACTCCTGCCTACTAGTGGGTTGCCAGGTTTTGCGCGCATGGCGCTATAATCACCCAATCACGCAAATATTTCATTTTAAAAAGTCAAGTCCTTTCAAGTCATCTATCTCAAGCTTAAGTCAAGTCTCAAGTCATGAATACCAAGTCAAAGTCAAGTCTGTTATCAGTGTTGGTCAAGCAAGTCTCAAGTCCAAATATATGCAACTCGAGTCGGACTCGAGTGAAGTCATGTGACTGGAGTCCCCACCTCTGGTAAACATGAACATAATACTTAGGCTTAATATACTTTGACAAACTTTGACAAACTTTGAGTCTCTTCGAGGTATTTCTCCACTCAACACACGTCCTCCAACTACATGACAACTTAATAACCTTCCACTACTTTGTCACTCTAAAACTCTCGAAGTGAGGAAACAGGCGAGTCTGTTCTACTTCATCACACCTCAAAATTGCTGCAGCAGCTATCAGGAGAAGTGGTGGAGAAAAATGTACATTAGCTTTGGCCAGCATCGACGGCTGGGGGTGAAGTTGTTTGAGGATTTGTTCCTTTTAAATCCCCCTCCCTCGAGTATTTGGGCTTTTACGAACACGATTGGCTGTTAATAATGCATGGCGGTATAGTAGAGCACGAGCAGTTAGTTTGGAGGTGACTTTGACTTAAGAGCTCCGGATCGAGCAGCTTGACTTCCACACGAGCAGGAGAGAGAAAAAAGTTGGATAAGGAGATGAAAAGATTGCAAGAGGTGGGTTATAGATGGAGATAGACAAGAGGTGAAGATGCAAATAAAGTAATTATTTAGCTTGAAAGCCATTTTGAAATCAGTGCATTAGATTTCCCCACTTTCATATTTTGTGGTATTTGCATATCATTATGCAAATAATACTCGAAAGGGGTACAAAAGGTTCCATCTCATTTTCTCTTCCTGTTTCTTTCTTCTCCCAGTATCCCATGTTTCCTAAATCCATCCATCCTTCCCTTCCTGTCTCCTGCCTTTAGTATGCAATGCATCTGCTGCCCAGTTCCAGATGGAAAAAAACCATGACTTCTCCTCTGAAGATATTCATCTAATTATATATTTGAATACGGTTTTTCTCTGGGTTCCACAAGCCCCTAGACCCAATTACTTTTTGAAGGATTTTATTTTTCAAAGCAGATATTCAAACAATAATTATGTTTCAAAGAATTTCCAAATGTCATTTTTGTGTTAAAGGATTTCTTAAAATAAATATACTTAAAGGTAGCATGTATGTCCTTTTCTGTAGGATCATTAAATAACCTTTGTTTAAGGTTTGTTTTGAATAAAAGCATGTGAGATTCCTCTGCAACAATCAAGTGATAAATCACAATTGATATGTTTAGCTCCAGTATATAGCAACTGCATTCTTGTTTGAGTACTTTTGACACTTAACGCACATGTTTGCTATCTTTCTCAAAGTAATATAAGAAAATAAATTAACGCCCCCCCCCCCCCCCCCCCCCCCAAACACACATCCACATTGTTGAGTCTGTTTTTGTGTGCCTTACCATCATGCATCGATAGATTTAGAGGTGTTAAGTTGTTTTTTTTGTCTTCACTTTTGGTATAGACCAAGGCCAGCTATCAAAGCAATTCTATCCATGACCTGATCTGATGACCATTTAGCCTCTTGGGGCAACAGCTGATATTCAGTCCGCAAATATCAATACTAAGACCTAGTCTTATGTGGGCTGGAGGTGTCTTTGTCAAAAGCTGACTCAAAACTGCACCCCCGGCGCCAAAACATTACAACTCCTTTATTTGCCCCGCGACGGGGAATTTCTATTATTATTACATGTTACATTACATTACATGTCACTTGTTAGACGCTTTTATCCAAAGCGACTTACATACTCGGTACTGTGGGCAATCCCCACAGGAGAAATTTGGGGTGAAGTGTCTCAGGGACACAACGACATGCTGACTACAGTGGGACTTGAACCTGTGCCCCCCCTGTCCCGAACACCAACGCACTAACCCACTACGCCACACGCCTCCCTATTATGACAGCAGAAGTGCAGATAAAGTAAAGAGAATAGACTGTCATATATTTATATTCATTAAAAAAATAACTAAGTATGCACACGTTATTATTAATAAAAAAACACGATAAGTAAAAAAAACAAATAACAGATAAGTACACCATGGTCAAATAAAATGGCAGTATTTATTAAAACAAATTAAATTGTGACCATATAAAATTAAAGAAGTACCGGTTACTGTTTGCCGATTGTAAATAAATTGAGAGAAAAGATTAAGCATATATTGCACAAACATGGCAGCGCCATCGCTCCGACACCTCTCCATCAATGCAAGTGTTTGTCTCATTAAACGATATCTTTAATAGAGTGATTTCCCCTAGGGGATTAAAACCAGTATGTCTTTAAGTTATTCTACAGTCAGTAGAATGGTGTTCCACCAATTTGGAGGTCGATTGTTTGATCTGCAGTCAACATGAGGAATTGTCCTAGTAGGCAAGCGTGGTAGCATAGACTGATAAAGAGCTGTGCTAATGCATTTACCATACAAGCTAAATTGCAGGAGAAACAGCCACTGGATAATACAGTTTAAGGACGCAAAGTTAGGTCATGTAATAACAAGTTGAGCTTTTTCATTAGATACATTAGTTTGTTAGCAACAGCATAGTTTCTCCCCAGATACCAATCTTTTTGTTTGGAATCTAAAACTCTAATTTTAATCTTCTGATTTTAATCTTCTTCCCGTCTTTTGAATTCAGCAGTATGATTGCTGCGCCCTGAATACAGCTATTATCATAATTCTCCTTCCCTCTTTCTCTCACATGCACAGTCACACATTTACAGTAATCATCCATATGATCCGCTTCTCACTAGCTCTTGCATAATGTCTCCCACCCAGCATTCGTTTCTTTTCTGTAGCTGTCTCTCTGTCTTGAAACCAGGCAGTGTAATTAGCACTTTCTGTCAGCTTGCCTCCTCGGGAAGGGAACCTCCCATTGAGAACAGCATTTCCACACAAAAGTCGTACATGCACACACACACAAGCTCATAGGGGTAATCTAACTATTAGTCTTTCCACAGATTTGTAGTCAAATGTGAAAGATGTACAAGTTTCTCTTTTTGTTTCCCCTTTGCATCTGTCTCTGCCACTCATTCACAATCCATTCTATGTCCAACTTCTGTAGCAAATAGTACAGTACATTGGGTACGCTGTTGTTTTTATCCTGGAAATGAGTAGATTCCAAGAAAAGTAGGGCTGCTGTTGCTGGAGGAACTGTGGCTCTGGTTGCTGATGTTTCAAAGGCTCATGTTCAGTCTATATGCATGTATTACATCCTTGTGTGGGATTTCCTGCATTACCATCCCTGCCAGATTGTTAGGGAGTCATTTCCTTACACAGAATTCAATTACCAGTTTAACATTTCTTTTTGTATTCATCCAAAGATGTGTTCAACTTGCTCTATTCCCCTTTGATATGTATAGCTCTGAACCCTAACCCAACACTAACACCCACCAACATTTTGTTTAAGATGAATTTGCACACATTCCCAATACAAAGGACTCTATCAACTCCAGATCTGATCGCCAGCAGTGAATATATAATATTATAACTTATTTTCGAACAATTATTTCCCTCCATAAAGCCACCAGAAATCATTGACAGAAAAGATCAATTTTAGAAAAACACTATTTCAGGAATCCCAGTATAGTCGGCAGATATCCAGGGAAGACTTTGAAGCGTCCCATGGCGCTTATTTGTGCCGGAGGATGGAGGAGCGATAACGGAGGAGCGATAATCGAGGAACCATCCTCCGGTGAAATCCACTCGCCCCGCCCCCTTACTGTGTGTCGCTCACTGATTGGACGATGCAGCGCATGCACTGATCTGATGCTTCTTGACATCAGAGCAGTTTCCCAGCGGAGTGAAGAAAACACAATAAACTCACAGTTTATACTGTGTTTTGTTTCAATTCATGTTTCATCTAGTACAAATATGTGATATATCTGAACAACAAAGTGGACAGAAATAATGATATTTATTTATTGGAAACATTTTTCATGATCTCCAATTCATTTTTATTATGAACACAATACAATTGAAAGAGAGACAGATTTAATGTCCGTCAGCAGGAACAGCTTTTTTCATTTTACATTTTTATTTATTGTCATTTCCATTCAGTCACAGCTGAGACATGAATTACGTGATTTGTCTCAGTTTAAAAGCCAAAGCAACACAAGTGTAAGTGCTGTGACTTAATGTTATTGTTATGCCTACAACAATACCGTTACGATAATGCAACCAACCTCTGTTCACATTTATTCAACCCACAATATTTCTGTTATGCTTTCTCTTCTCTCAATTATTTTCCATACATCCCTGGTGAGATGTATGGAAAAACCGGTACCGGTATGTACAACCGGGTTTTAGCCAGTAGGCAGTAGTGGGTCAGTAATGGTCGTCCACCAATCGGTGAACCTTCCACTGTTACATTAGTGGAACACTAAAAAGACATTATTTAATAACTAACCATAGTAACAGTTAGTTGATATATACCAACCCTGTTATTGGCACGGCCATGACATCATATTTGTGTGTTTTTTTCTCTTTAAAAAAAACCCTGAAGTCAGAAAGCTTGCTAGCTATGTCAAGCTAACAGACCTTCTTTCGATGTTTACTCCATTATTCACTATATTAAATACAATATATAAAATGCTGAAGACAAAGTCCTAACGAGGAGTAAATAGCAAAGTACAGAGAAAATAAGAATGAGCTTGGAGTGTTATAGTTACATTCAGTGACTAGCACTAGCATGGTTCTGGGTTAGCCATTAGCTAGTGTACCACCTAGCTGCTAGCACGGCCTATTTCATGAGGATGTGCTCATTCACATTGAAGTGCAAATATCTGATGTGACAAAATGCCAACAGGTGTATCTTTAGAAAAGCCAACAACATATACATTCTGCTTGCTGGCTGTACATTATTTCACACATGCCACTCCCCTAACATTGAAACATATAAAATAAGTACTGTGATGAATTTGTCTTTATTTGTGTTCTGCTGTGGTCAGGATTTGTATTTCACATGCTACTGTAATGCCATATTTTAGCTTGAATACAAACAGTTTCCAGTGAGGATGTTCACTCTCACAGTACATTCATTATGAAGCGATAAAGCTATAAGCAGAAGCAATTATTATATCTGAGTCTAAATCAGAGTGATAACTCAGGATGGAGATGAAGGAAAGAGAGTCTGATGTTTGTTTGTTTTTTATCTTTTTTTTTAATGTGAATTTTAGTGTTTTCATTAGCATGAAGTGTTGACAGCTTCTGTAGCCTTTCACAACGTTTAAATCAACTCCTCATTCACCGTATCACTCCATCTCCCTCGCCGCTGCACGCCTGTCTACCCCGCTTAGGTTCAAGTCTTATTTGAGACAGGGGGGGACATTTATCCCAAGCATTTAAACATACTTGATACAAGTGGAACATTAGCATTAGAAACACCCTCTTTCACTCCACCTTTAGGGCTCAAATGCAATTAAACGTACCCCGTACACTTCCTGTTTGAAAATATTCTCTTAATTGGTCTTCATCATTATTTAAAGGTCAATGTAATGCCCTACACCCTTCAACTTCCCATCTCCCCTTCCTCCAACTCTTTATACTTCCGCGCTGCTCTCGCTTGTCAAGCAAATTCTCGCTAAGTAACATTTCAAAGAGACATCAGCATAATTGCTTGGTAATGAGTAGACAGTTGCGGGTTCGTGCACACACACATACTGACAAACACAGACACACAATGCTGTTTGAGCCGAATATATTTACGTGTCCTCGTTCAAACCCGGCAGGATATGAAGGAGAGGGGGGATGTGAGTTCGCCCATCTCTTGATAAGGTGCGCGGTCTCAACAGGAAATAGACATTAGCAGTGGAGATAATTGGCTGGGCCTTTCATGTGCGTGTTTGTAAGTGTATATATGGATACGGTGTGTGCAGGAGGTGTAGAATGAGGTCATACCAAGGGCAGAGGGAGGTTTACAATTATGCGTTTGGAAGAACTTGAAAGACTTCCTGTACGCGCAGCAGCAATCTTTGAAATACCACTATGAATACACGTCTTTAACCCAACCACACTATCCTGCCGTTACTCCTTCCAATAATGGATTCCCTTTTGTGCCTGTCATGCTGCCACCGTACATTGCACTTCAAAGTCTAACGTTTTTCAAATTAATTGGCTTTTTCTTTCACTTTGAGACCTTTGAAATAATAAAAGGCGATGGCATATATTCTTCCCCATTTGTTCCCACGCTTCCTTCCGTTGTTACATGAGGTAACGTCCCATGAGGTATTTCCAGGAGATGAGAGCCAGAGTCGTGATATTGTAGTTGGCAAGTAATGCAAACAAATCACACACACACACACACACACACACACACACACACACACACACACACACACACACACACACACACACACACACACACACACACACACACACCACACACACACACACACACACACACACACACACACACACACACACACACACACACACACACACACACACACACACACACACACACACACACACACACACACACACACACACACACACAATTACGTTCCAAGAATTGGACAAGAAATGTGATGCCACGCTTATATTTTGTGTGCATAAAAGCAGTATTCTTTTGTTGCTACTTGCGGGCTGCAGATTTGTTTTCCTGACATACAGTAGCCTTACGGAATTGCCAACAAGTCCTCCAACTCATACGACCAAATTGGTCGATTGTTCAAGCGCTTATTACGACCTATAATCGTTTTAAAGTTTTCTACCTCTCGTGCTCCTCTTGACTGCAAACACTCCGGTGGGTCGTTTATTCACAAATAACCCTCTCTGGAAAATCCTAAATTGTAGGATAGTTTGGCCATTAAAATGCTTTTTGATTAGATTTCTTGCGAGAAGTGTATATTGTCCTTTTAGAATACACGTCCTGGATGTGTGGGATCTATAGTTTGATAGATATTATGAAGATGATTTGAGGTCTCGCCAGGAGAACGTGTAACGGCAGCGTCCATGTAAAGTTAGCGTCAACCCTCACGGGGTGAAAACAGTTTTTCCGGTCTCGAAGTTTTCATAATAAAACTGTATTCCCCTCACTGTCAAATGATTAGACAGTGATATCTGCAGTACTCATCCACTAAAAAACATCAGTTTATCCTAGTTAACCCTTAAAGACCTAGACAGAATTTTTGCCTGCCTGACTCTCCTGTAACCTTTTCTAGCAGTCAGCATCAAGTGCCTTACTGTACCTCATTTGATTCAGGAGAACCTCCAGTTCAAGTCTGGTTAATTCAAGTCCACATCTCACCTTAACTGTGTGATAATAGCTGAATTTACTAGCACTTTTCAAAAACGCCAGTACAAATGTTGTGTTTTTTTACTGTTTACTCCGCCAGGATCATAGGAAATGTCTTTTTTTTTATTTATAAAGCTGCATTTAGATGTTTTAAGCTTCCAAATTAAATTGAATCTGCATATTATGTTTCCTGAGCAAGTTACAGCCATTTATTACAATATTATCCGTGGCGTTTTTCACTGAAAAACACCAAGGATAATATGGAATAATAAAAACGAAATGTATTTCCATATTTAAATTATTGATCATGTTTGTTCTGTCAAAAAAAGGTTGAGAGTAAAAAAAAAAGATATTAAACCATAAATTCTAAAAGTACAATATACACTTCTTGCTAGAAATCTAATCAAAAAGCATTTTAATGGCCAAATTAATCCACAATTCAGGATTTTCCAGAGAGGGTTATTTGTGAATCAACGACCCTCCGGAGCGTTTGCAATTAACCACTAGAGGTGCTACACTTTAAAACGTGACTATGGGTCGTAATAAGCTGCTGAACAATCAACCTATTTGGTCGTTTTCTGTAGGAGGACAGGCTGGGAAATGCATATTCATGTATGTATTTATTTGGTTCTGCCAATCGAATATTTACTGCTTTGCTTTGTTCTTTACCAAGTTCTTTTGGTTATTTTGCTCTTTAGTGACGATATGCTCCAGTTGGTTTACCAGGCACCTGCTGACTTTGTCTGCTGTGATGCTACTATACAGTCATTGAGGACCATTGTCACAGAAAACATCAAATCCACTGCTCAAACATAGTTAATAAAAGTGACAAGAAAAAAAAAAAAAGTTGCTCTATCTATGGTAGGGCTAGCTTGCCAAGTCAAAAATACATGTATAGTGTTCTCCGTCTTTGGGTATGACGCTGTTGCCAAGGTAGGGGGCCTCACTGTCCATACAGTGAGTTAAAATAATGTATCATGGGTACTGTGTGTTTTAAGTATGACTGCCAGTTGTGGTTGTGCGTATGTGTATTTTTTGTTCATGCCTCTAGGAGCTCTAGTAAGGGTAGTCCCCTCAAGTGTTGTTCAGAAAGTTGGTCCCCAATGCAAATAAAAACCAGTCTGTGTGTACATTGTACATACAGTCATTGTCTACATCACAGCTCTCTCCCTGTGCCACACACACACACACACACACACACACACACACACACACACACACACACACACACACACACACACACACACACACACACACACACACACACACACACACACACACACACACACACACACACACACACACACACACACACACACACACTCTCTTTAATGTTCTGTGTGGGAATTTTTTTTATACACTTCGTTCCCGTGGTGCCACAGTTGTTGACGTTTGCAGCCTGCTTATTAGAAGCAGAAATAAAGTCAAACTGACTGCCCACAAACAGCAGGACGCTCAGATCAATTTATGATTTATAAGCAGCCGGAGTTATGCATCGCCCCCTGTGGAGCCAAGTCCTGAATGCGTCGCTATAGGAATTAGTTAATATTTGATGATGATGATGATGATGATGATGATGTTAAAAGCTTTGGTGATGTGGCGGCTGTTAGAGTCAGCATTGTGGAAGGTGCTGATTTAAGCATTTCACAGCTTTTAACACAAGCTGAGAACACTCAAATATATTATAGAAACTTCTATAAACACAATGATAACTAAAGTGACTTGAGGGCAAATGCACTCTAAATCCTCCACATTTCTTATGCGTTAACTTCCTGCTGTCAAACCACATATGTGGAATAAAAACTAAATGTAATGTCCTCCTAAGCTGGTCCAGTGAGGTCTTCACTTGTCACACCTTTCAACACACATTAAAGTGATATGAGGAAAGTCATACATGACCCTTACAAACCAGGGGCTGATTACACATGATCTTAAATGTATCGACCCCAAGACACCTTAAATGCATCACCAATACATGCATCTTTTTTATGCACCATTTTAAAAAAAAAAAAAAAAAAAACTATATTACTTTGCTCGTATCAAGTGTGCATTCCATTCACTTTTATGAGGAACAGTTACATACATTTAAGTTTCAGTTGTCTTTGAGTTGTGTTTGTGTTCAATGTCCAGTATGTGTTCACTGAACCTTGAAACAGTGCACCTATCCTTGGTTTACGACTTACAGTTTTATAGAAGTCAAGGAGAAATGACCCAACTCATAACTTGATTTCTTACCTCAGTAAACATTGTTAACATCAATTGATTCTCATTCTTAATTGCTACTTTCAAGTCTTCCTTAATACACTATGATGTTAGTTAGTTTTATTAGGATTTGATATAAACGGTTAACCAGTGTATCCTTTAGGGCGGGGCTACCTTGTTATTGACAGGCTTTGTCCGGTCTGCTTTTCTTTTTCTCGTCTTATTTCAACCCTTTCACAATATTTCAGTTCATGAATTGTAATGTTTTAGTTGCATCTTTCACCCAATGTCATCATAATGAATTGATTTTCATGAGTAAGAAGATGTTCTGTGAAACCTAGTGAATTGCAATCGTATCTTTTCTGTCTCCTCACAGAGGGAGAGGCTGCGGAACATTGAGAGGATCTGCAACTTGCTTAGGAAGGTAAGCAGAGAGGGACACACATGTTGGTTTATAATTGGATTGGTACCGGTCTTGTCATCGAGCATATAACCCCTTTGCTCTTGCTTGGTATTGGATATACTCATCACTTTTAGGGAAATAAGGCTTCTGCTTGACAATGAAGAATTAGATTTCTGAATATGTGGGATTATACTGCCGAACAAAACATGCAAGTATCATAAACGTGTGATTGCCAACTTATCTCTGCAATATTCCAAAATCCTATTGCTTTTTTGAGAGGAAGCCCTGGCGATGCTAACTTCGAGTTGGCCAACAACAATCTGTCATCACTGCACCACTCTATTTAGAGCTATCAGTATTCTACAAGTCTGGTTTCGGTAGTTCAGTATATAAGACATTTGTGATTCACTTCTCGTCTTGCCTCATGTTGAAATCAAAAGGGAGACAGAGATGGAGAGCCATGCAGACTATGTTGTGTGTCTGTGTTTAGCCAGTTTTCCCTGAGGCTTAAAAGAGGCCTCCTCCCAGCTTCAATGTGACATCTGTTTCTCCCTCCACCTCTCTGAAACTCACACTGTGCTGCACGTCTCATGCATGTGTGCACGCCACTGTGTGTTTGTGTGTGTTTATGCATCGGTTGCACAGCTAATCTTGGTTATCAGTGTTGTCAACTCCAGCCCTCGGGCCCTCCGCTGGCCCCTGGGAGGGAACATCCCCCTGCAGTGCTTTTGCAGAAACAAATACATGCTTTGACACACAAATAAGAGATATAACACACACACACACACACACACACACACACACACACACACACACACACACACACACACACACACACACACACACACACACACACACACACACACACACCTAGTTGCACTGTCCTTGCAGCTGTGACAGGGATCATGAGTGGTAACTGCACATGTGCTAACGCCAGCAGCAGTTAAAGAAGTAGAGTATCACCCAGTTTATGTTTGCTCTATGGCTTTCCAGTCAATATTCAATATATGAAAAAACCTATTCCAAAGCCAGAGCCCCTCTAAACCTGTGATGTAATCAATATGTCATTGGATTAGGCACCTCAGGGAATTTTGATTTATGTCACAATTTCTTCCGTATCAGTTATGGTTTGATGTTTAGTTTAAGCAGGGGTCACCAAGCCTGATTAATTGCCTGACAGATCAATGAACTGGCCCTGGGGTGATCAAATAGATTTCTGGCAGGTACAAGTTTTTGGTTTTGCAGTTTGAGCAGTTCCACTGTCTGATTTCCCACATGGATACTTTCAATAATCCTGTAGTGTAGTGAACTTGAAATGTTACCGGAGTAGTGTTTTACCATTTGGTGGCGAAACCTGTAGTTTTGACTGAAACGTTATTTGAAAATTCTGCAGAAAAGACTGGTGCATTCCAAGTAATGAATATTTAAAGGTTCCCTATTATACTCTTTTTCCCCAATATAGTTTAGGTCACATATACAAACATGTATCTGAAGTGTTTGGCTCGAAATACCAAACAGGTCATTGCAGCATGCCATAAACCCCTCGTTTCAGCCCTGATTCAAAAGTGCTGATTCTGTATCCGTAGCTTTAAATGCAAATTAACTGCCCTCCCCACGCCCCTCTGGAGTGATTGGTTTAAAAAAAAAAAACCCGCAATGGTGCTGTAGCAGGAGATTCAGGTGATAAGGTGGGCGGGTGTTACCTTGGTTGGTTATTGGCTAAAGGTTGCACAAGCCAATAAAAACATTACGATCAGGTCAGCTCATTTGCAGACAGGTTTTTATGAAGATGGATCAGGATAGAAAGTATCCTGAAAGTTTCACAATCTCTTAACACAGAGGGGATACATATGTATGTATAGAAGACATGACAACTGGACTTTGCATCATAGGTGACCTTTCAATTATTTACCACAAATAAAAGTACCCAGAGAGTTCAAATCAGCTGATGATAAACCAAAGAAGTATACTTGTTTTTGGCTTATCAAAAACATTTAAGAACTTTAATATTGATGTACTAAAAGGAGCCCTATTACGCTTTTTTGGGTAGTGTTATATAGGTTTTTGTGCATGTAATTGATCTGCAAAGACTCCTTTCCTTTACTGCTGTAGCATAGTGACATCACAATGTTACACTCACACTTCTATTGGCTAACACATTGTACATGATAGACTAAGCGGCGGGACATCTCTAAACGGTTAACCAATCACATCATAGCCGGCCAGCTAACCGATCAGAGCAGACTGAGCTCTGGTTTCAGACAGAGGGTGAAAAGAGGTGCTGCAGCACAGGCAGTATGAGAAGAATAAAGAGATTTTTGAGCATTAGAGCATGGAGACATGTCCCAGTAGAGACACTACATACTGATATGAACCTGAACATGACCAAAAAAGGACCCCTTTAATCACACTGATTAAAAACAATCTCTAAATCCTGCCCACTGATTTGCATCATTGCCTCCAAAGCCCTCATACAACCACAGATATCTATTTCAGAAGAGGTGGTAGCGTAAGGTAAGCTCAGAAGGTCTCAGAAGTAATCTCACAGTATTGATATATCATCATTTTGTCTAATGTTTGGGGAGATTGACGATCAGTAGTTTCTAGTGACGCGAGAAAAAAACGAAAAGAAAGGACATCCCTGCCAAGTGCCTCAAGGGACATTTGACTTTTTCTTACATGTATTCAAACTCATACATCTTCTCACAGTTTATAAACTGCATGAACACAATTTATGATCTATATTTCGAGTCTGCTGACTGTGCCTGTCAGCGGGAACGCCTGAGGTCGTGATGCAGAAGGATCTGCTGCATTGTAAAGCTTTTTTACACATTTCTCCAGCGCTGGTTCTTCCTTTGCTAAATGTATTCAGATCGCTCCAACTGGCACAGTCTCAGCACTTTGGTCCTGATTGATTTAGTTAAAAGCTTTGGCTGCTTTTCTTTTGTTGGCATATCTATTTGATAGTTTTTTAAAAAGAGGCACACACACATGCAGACATATGGACTGATTCCATTTTTGTTCTCAATAAACTGTGTTTCGATGGGTGTTGGACGCCTGTGAACCTATTGAAGGATTCAGCTTGAAGGGAACTGTTTTCTTTACTCTCAACTGTGTGTACGTGTGCGTTATTCATTGGATATGCACTCGTGTGGCTGGAAGCAATGAGCCGGCACGTTGTCACAGCAACTAAGCAAACCTGAGTTTACTTGTACTCATTAGCGCTCTTCTGCCTTTATTTTTGGACCTGTCTTTCCCCTTTCCCTCTCTCTCCTCCTCTATTTCAGCAACTAAATCCATCCCTCTCTCTCTTTTCTCAATCCATCCATTCCTCTATCTACACCTTTCTAATTCTAGCAATGCGTAGGTGACGGAGGATGGGCTCGGCATGTCATCATTTAGGTTATTTTTAAGGTGCAGTGCGTATCTTTTTTATTAATCTGGAAACATTAGCCTGTTTAATCAAATTAATGTACATTTATCGCATCACCCTATCTTCCTTCAGCAATTCCAGCGCACATTTTTACCACTAATTGCATGGTAGCATAACGGGTGCAAGCTACATGTATTGCACTGACTAGAAACCACATGACATCAGTAAGAACCATCACTAACTCGCTGCAAGGGCACGCCTAAACCATGATAAATGGCAGTCGTTCCATTTAGGTGTGATGCCGTGCTGTCTATAAACTCAACTTTAGCTGCCTTTCACCTCAGTTATAAATGGAGTAACAGTAATGTTTGCATTGCTGTATTTTAATGCAGCCATGGAAGTAGTGAAGATGAAACACAGTCACAGTTTGGCGCTATCAAAAAATTACTAATATGTCATTTTTAAAAATGTTGTTCTTTGTACAACACACAAACATTTTGCCATTGATGTATTTCCAATCACAATCCAACACGTCCATGGCTTGCCAAAAATGCCTTTATTATGCCTTTGTCCTCCTTTAAGTGCAAGGTTCTTTTGGAACAAAAGGTCCTACAACATTCTATAGGTTGAGGTCGATCTCTTTAAATCAAACTCTTAATGTTCTGGATCATTATATATATATATACATGCACATACGTCTAAAGCTGTCTTACCGGGAGTGACGGTGTGCCACAGGGGTCCATTCTCGGTGCACTATTATTTACATTAAATACCATAGTTCCTTTAAATCGGTACTTTGAGGACTATCTTTAAGCAGATGATGCTCTTTCGCACTTCCTTGGTTCCCCTTCACCCTTGATGTCCTTACTTGTTTGTAATATACTTGTTTTGAATGCGGAATAAACTGGTTGGTGTTCTTAACATTTACCAGTTTTCCTGACTGCCCATTTAAGACTTGAAGTCACCTCTGCAATAGTTTTGAAATAATGGACACAGTGAACCATGGTTTGAATGAATCTTCTAAGTGTTTTGTTATTCATTCTGAACCTTTTGGCTGTCACCAATCGCATTTAAGATACAAGATAGAACTGCTTCGGATTCTCCTGACTAAGACCTCTTGTAAAACATGGTCTCCCTCCCCTCTCCTCCTTTTGCACCCCGCTATTTTCACTTCTGAGACTTTTCTGACTTCCCACCCCACTTACGTTCTCATTAATTTCATTGGGTTTTATGTTTTTCAGCTCTCTCTTTGTGCCCCTCCCTCTCCCTCTCTTTCTCTCTCTGGCTCTGAGTGTGTCTCCTCACATTGGAAAGAGATGAGACAGGAGTCAGAAATTGAGTGGTGCTGAGCTGTGATCTCTGCTTCTGTTAGATACGCTGTGTGTGTGTGTGTGTGTGTGTGTGTGTGTGTGTGTGTGTGTGTGTGTGTGTGTGTGTGTGTGTGTGTGTGTGTGTGTGTGTGTGTGTGTGTGTGTGTGTGTGTGTGTGTGTGTGTGTGTGTGTGTGTGTGTGTGTGTGTGTGTGTGTGTGTGTGTGTGTGTGTGTGTGTGTGTGTGTGTGTGTGTGTGTGTGTGTGTGTGTGTGTGTGTGTGTGTGTGTGTGTGTGTGTGTGTGTGTGTGTGTGTGTGTGTGTGTGTGTGTGTGTGTGTGTGTGTGTGTGTGTGTGTGTGTGTGTGTGTGTGTGTGTGTGTGTGTGTGTGTGTGTGTGTGTGTGTGTGTGTGTGTGTGTGTGCTTTCACATCCCATGTGTTGGTGGTAGTGCACATGTTTGTTCCCATTGTTCCAGCACCGTTGACTCAGTGTAATTGTGTTTGTGTGTGTGCACACCAGTGATAGTATAGATCCTAGTGAGTAATAAACAAACCGGATGTTTTAGTTTTTTGAGTATTATGTATTGGAGGATTATGCTGATTGACTAATGGTGGTCACCATGGTAACACCCAACCTATTCTGGGTGCAGGAGACTTGCTCGCTCCGAGATTTGTTCCAGTGCCTTTACAGTGGTGCACTGTCCAAACACAATGACCAGATAATGAAAAAAACTAAATTAAATGCAGTAGTTTGGATTGTATATTACAAATGTTCAGCAGACAAAAGTTTGCCAAACTTTTAATACACAAAATAAATAAAAATAAAAGTGTTCGTCTCATATCTGCTTGGTAGAGCCCTTTTATTACCAGCCCGACAGTGACACTAGTATTGTTTCCTCCTAGTGAGTCAGTGTATGAGTCATCATGGCAAGTGATTATTTCCATTACAACTTAAATAAGCTCATACGACTTGAATGGAAAAAAAAAAATAAAGAATTAAAATGCTTGGAAATGCTGTAACTGCCTGATCAGAACTCAACATGTAACCTACGTGCACATTTAAACATACCCACAAACGTCATGCTAAATAACACATAATATCAAAGCCCTGAAGTAAAAGGCAGTGCTATTTGTTAAAATGTGTATTGCAGTTAATGCAACTCAGTGTTGCTATGGTACAACGAGATCAACAGAAAGTGTCAATTTGTTGGCTAACTTTTACCAATATGTAATTTACTGATACAGACCATAAATAAACTAGCATCAGTTGTTTTAAGTGATAAACTAGTATTATAATAATTAATGCTTCATTATATGTGGTTTGCATTGGAGTAAAATGTATCATTTTTAATTATTATAATTATTTAATTTAATTTTATTTAATTATTTAATTATTTTTAATCATTTTTAGTCTGAAATGGAAATACATTTACAATACCTGTATAGTACAAGTATCTCATAATTGTAAGTATAGTACTTGAGTAAATGTACTTAGTTGTATTCTTCAGTGTATTTCAGTAGGTTTTTATGTTTTTATGTTTTTGTGAAGCAAGTACGATTGACTTGAAACAAGCAGGAAACAGGCCAGCAACCAACATCCTTCAGTGAAGTCCCTTGTCACACTCACTACACTGTTACATCCTTAAGCCCCTGTCACACTGTTCCGAAATTGACACCCGATGGACACACGATAAAGGAAATGTTCAAATTCTGCTCTGATCGTAACAACATCGGGCCATTCGTGAGGGCATCTAAGCCATCGTATGACCGCCGGTGGAGTTTCTCAGGCTCCGGCAGCAACTTCGTGAGCGGGAACTTCGTAAGGCACTCGTGAGGGCATCTTGTCAAATCGTGAGGGCATCTTGTTATCATCGGTGCCATCGGGCATTCACCCTCACTCTGATCGGGGCGAATGCCCGATGGCACCGATGATAATAAGATGCCCTCACGATGGCCTTACGAAGGGCAACATTGACACACAAATTCAACACGAAAATCAACCTTCACAAAGGTCCTTCGGCAATTTTTTGGCATGCCAAAGATTTTGCCACCGCTCACGAAGTTGCTGCCGGTGTCAGTACCAGATGTGTTCGGGGTACCAGATATGTTCGGGTGTATTTCCGTCGCTCCCGTCATCCATCATATCCGTCTACTCACCTCCCTCTGCTCCCAGCGCTCTGCTGCCACACACCGGCCGTCTGCGGAACTGCAGCCGGAGGAACTCGGGACAGCTTGTTATGTGTGTGTACTTGTGCACATAAATAATGTTTCTAATTATTTACAATTCAAATATATATATATTCTGCGTTACTTTAGCCAACACTTTTATAAGGCCACGAGATTAGATAATTACGAAATGTGTAGATAGAATACATATCTTTCAGGTTGTTATTTTGTCATTGTTTAATGTTTTATTTATCTTTTAGTATTTTTATATAGTATCTGAACTTTGAAGAGGAGTTGGGAGACACACGACACATCAAATCACATCTACAGATCAAGACGAAGCGAATGGAAGTACTCCTAGCGTGAACATGTTTGTGAAAACGTGTGCAAAGTCTCCGAAAATCCTAATAATAAGCTCATATTTGAATTCCCCATGAAAAACACACATCATTCAGTAAAAACAAGGCACCACTGATCATCTGCTCCCTGATCTCTCTGAGAATTGAAAGTACGTATTGCCGGAGATCTCATGCTGTATTAAATGTGCCAAGTGCTAGGACTGTCTTAGGGAAGAAAGCTTTTAGATGTGCAGCTCCACTAACATGGAACAGTCTGCAAAAAGAATGGAAAATTACCAAGCTAGTACCACTACATGTTTTTAAAGCTTGGTTGGATGCTACACAATCAGATGCTGTTGGCACCTGTACATGTGGATAGATATGTTGTTCTGTTGTTTATGTTTTGCCTTTGATGTTATTCCATCCCATTTATCTCAACTCAAGTTAGTATTAAATGCAGACAACTCCAAACTCATGATATTCTCAAATGGCAAAAAGTTAACTTCTTTTCTCCCCAACATTTGTACTGTTCAAGGGACTGATATTTACATTGAAAGGGTCACTACATACACATATCTAGGTTGTATTATTGATCAGAATTTATCTTTCAAATCACACACTAAAAATGTTGTTTTAAAAATTAGGTTTCTCCATTCAGACAAGGAAACATTTGATCTCTGCAACGTTTTTACCAGTATTGGATTCAGTATCTGCTTTACATGAATGTCTCTGACCAGTGCCTAAAGAGTTTGGATACTGTGTACCATTGAGAATTGTTTTATTACATATATATATTGTGAGTTTGGAATAAATATGCACTTTATGAAAATTATTAGTTGGTTACTGTTAGTAAAAAAACAGTAAGGTTAATACTGGATGTTTGTTACACTTGGATATGTTTTCATTGGACATTCAATTCAATGCCTTTATTTATCCAGTTAAAATCCCATTGATATCAATGATATCTTTTTCAAGGGAGACCTGCAGCAGTAGGTTACACATGAAGACATACAAACATAAACAACAGAACAACATATCTATCCACATGTCCAGGTACCAACAGCATCTGATTGTGTAGCATCCAACCAAGCTTTAAAAACATGTAGTGGTACTAGCTTGGTAATTTCCCATTCTTTTTGCAGACTGTTCCATGTTAGTGGAGCTGCACATCTAAAAGCTTTCTTCCATAAGACAGTCCTAGCACTTGGCACATTTAATAAAACCACAGCATGCAATCTCAGGCAATAAGTACTTTCAATTCGCAGAGAGATCAGGGAGCAGATGATCAGTGGGGCCTTGTTTTTACTGAATGATGTGTTTTTTATGGGGAATTCAAATATGAGCTTATTTTTAGGATTTTCGGAGACTTTGCACACGTTTTCACAAACATGTTCACGCTAGGAGTACTTCCAGTCACTTCGTCTTGATCTGTAGATGTGATTTGATGTGTCGTGTGTCTCCCAACTCCTCTCCAAAGTTCAGATACTATATAAAAAGTACTATATAAAAGGTAAATAAAACATTAAACAATGACAAAATAACAACCTGAAAGATATGTATTCTATCTACACATTTCGTAATTATCTAATCTAGTGGCCTTATAAAAGTGTTGGCTAAAGTAACGCAGAATATATATATATTTTAATTGTAAATAATTAGAAACATTATTTATGTGCACAAGTACACACACATAACAAGCTGTCCCGAGTTCCTCCGGCTGCAGTTCCGCAGACGGCCGGTGTGTGGCAGCAGAGCGCTGGGAGCAGAGGGAGGTGAGTAGACGGATATGACGGATGACAGATGCGACGGAAATACACCCGAACATATCTGGTACCCCGAACACATCTGGTACCTACACCGGAGCCTGAGAAACTCCACCGGCGGTCATACGATGGCTTAAGATGCCCTCACGAATGGCCCGATGTTGCTACGATCAGACATGAATTTGAACATTTCCTTTATCATGTGTCCATCGGGTTGTTTTCAAAATCATGTAAACATATTATGTAAATAACCCAATTTGTGTTCTGTGAAACTGAAAAGGATATAATATATTATTTTGAAGGCGAGTTGACAGGAAGTTGTTGTTGCTATGGAAACAACATTACGGAGAAAACTTAATATCTTCTACATATAAAGACGCATAAAGTAAAGAACAAAGTCTGAAGATATCAGTACAGTATCATAGTACTGTAACATAATTGTTTTTGGTACTTTCGTTGCAGTTGTATGTCTTAAATGTAATGTAAATGTTGCCTTCGTGTGTGGTTCGGGGCCATCTTCGTGCGAAATTCACAATTCCATATTCGTGTGTCTATCGGGTGTCAATTTCGGGACAGTGTGATGCCAGCCTTAATGGTTGTCATAGAGAAGTGATTGCTAACAAGGGCTCTGCACGCACCAACAGCAATCATTGGTTGAGGCCATTTCACAGATACTTTAAATGAGTGTAGCTGTGAGCTGATCTCAGTGTCCCTGTTTTAAGATCCCACAAGCTACATTTTCTTATTAGCATCTTATCTATTTATTTAATCGTTTATTTGGCAGGGACAATGGACAGTAATGAACACTTAAAACATTCAAATGTGTCAAGCGTAACAGTTTCAGATTTAGCTTTGAGCTCATTTCCATCGGATTTATATAAAACATAAAACATTTAAGAAGTTTACATTTTACAAACATAGAAAAAACAAAATACATGATTGGATTCATACGCACCTGATTTGATAGAACCAGAAGCACAATGTCATTAAAAATGAGTTTATTTGATAAAAATGTTTAGCTGGTTATGGCTGTCATGATTCAAAGATGTCCCATACTACGGGTTGAAGCGCTGTTGTCTTCATTATTTGAAACTAAACAGTACAAGCAACAAGATCATTATAATCCTGCCCTTTCGCCCTTCCTGTCTACCCCCTGTCTCTCTTTACTGACTCTATCTCTCATAAGTGATAACCCGCTGAGCATGGCGGGGTTCAAAGCAGTGGGAAAATCAACAAACCACTCACAGTATCTATGCTTGCTCAAATGAACTGTGACCTGGAAGGTGTGGACAATCTTCAGGACTAACCTGGCCTCTGTACACCTAATGTATGCCAATTGTAGGGCTGTTATTCTCGCGATTCATCTGGAAACCATTTTTAAAAGAACGGAAATTAATCATGTTACCGAGTTTGAGCGTAACCTCCTTCCGTAATTCAAGCGTGGATGTTCATTGCATGGCAGCGAAAAGGCAAAGAAAGCATGAAAGAAATTGGCTACATGTACTGCATGGACTGGAGACCACTGAACATCAATAAGCCGTACACTTGATACATAATCCATGATGAATGGCAATTGCACTCGTTCGCTTTAGACGTGGTGAAAACTGAGGAGAAACATTTTGCCGAACCGTGTGCCAGTTCCTTTAAATTGCACAGGAGTGGGAGATATCACCAAGCTCACCAATCTAGAACAGATGATGCTAACAGTATGATGGCAGCAACACGAATACCATTATCCGAGCATATGTCCTGCAGCGCACATTGTACAGGGGGCGATCACAGTGGCTTTTCATATGTATCGAAACAATTGCCCTCAGATTTCCCTTACCAGTTGGTCATGCATTTGTTTATCACAACGGCGTCTATTTGTTTAATTTCCCCCTAAAATACAAGTAAATAGTAACATTTCAAGATATTAAGTATTCTTAATCTTTCATTTCATGTGCAAGTGTTTTTTCATTAAATGAGGTAACAGATGGCAGTTACATGTGCAAATGTGAAACTGTGTCATTGTCAGGCAGATGTAAGTAAGTAAGTCAGTTTAATGTCATTATTGTTCACTTCACATAGTAATATGTTGTTAATATTGTTTCTGAAATATATCTTCATTCAGTAGCAACAACCTCATATAATATAAACCTATATTACATTTAGCCAAAATATGATGTGAATCCTACATATAAATTAATAAATGTGTCATCAAAGGAAAAATGTAATGTAATTGTTAGAGTTTAAGGTCTACAGTAAAGTAATAATGTAAGGTTTTGGTGATTAAGGTTGTTCAGAGCCAATATATAATAAGCTTTCAGCAGCTTTAGCCTACTGTTGAGGATAAACTAATTCGACTTTTTAACCTACATTATGATTCAGATTTACTTGCACAAATGCAATAATCCCTGAATAAAATAACCCTCTGATTTATAAACCTTTTGCTCTCCAAACAGGCAACATACGACAATGAAGAATACGTATATCCACACTTAGTGTAGCGTAGCTTTAACATGCATGAATACATACCGTGTACACAACGGAGAAAAACATCTTTGCATCAGATTATAAAAGGGACATTATGCAACCGCCAGACAGTAAGTAAACCAAAACAACAACAATGCCAACCTTTCTGCCGGAGAGAAAAGATTGCGCGTGTGTGTGTGTGTGTGTGTGTGTGTGTGTGTGTGTGTGTGTGTGTGTGTGTGTGTGTGTGTGTGTGTGTGTGTGTGTGTGTGTGTGTGTGTGTGTGTGTGTGTGTGTGTGTGTGTGTGTGTGTTTTCTTCTGTGCAATCCCTCATGCAGGAACAGTGTACATTCCACGTCAGTCAGAATAATGAGTTTGCAAACAGTCAATCGATCAATCAATGTTTATTTATATAGCCCAATATCACAACTGTTACAATTGTCTCAGTGGACTTCCCAGTTTGTACCGTGCTACCTTGATCCCACACACTGTTACCAGCAGAGGAGACATAAGAGTTGGAGGCAGGGATGGGGAGGATGTGAGAGATAACAGTGAGAGAGAGGGGGGAGAAGGACATGAAGGAGAGAGAAATTAAGGAGGGATAATCAGGAGGAGGATAGCAAGAGAGGGAGAAGAGAGAGGGGGGATGGGGAACTCCTCTTCGACAAGAAAATAGCAACCACTGTTAGGCTCAGCAGGAAATGAATATTAATAGTGCTGCATGACTTCCACTGGAAACAACCTAGATGTCCATGGTTGTATCGCAGTACATACTGTACTCTGAGATGTTCTTCCATTCTGCACAAGAATTCTTCAACGGTCTAATCTGGTATTTCTTTTAGATGCTGCTTGTAATTGCTTGAAGGTTATATTTCGGTGAAAGGTTATCAAATTCTTGAGCAAGGACCATGCAACAACAATATGTCGGTTAAAGATGTATTTACAGGAGATATTGTAATTAAGGGAAAGAGGTGAAGAAGGATCAGGGATGTTTTCTGTCAGGCTGGTCTGGAGAATGAGCTGAAGTCCAGGCAGAGGGAGACTCTCAGTACGAGCCCGTGGACTGTACCTAGAAGGAGATAAAAGGTATGCACCAGACTATATAGAAAGAGAGAATGGGAGACAAGAAGAGTGGATGAAGGGGTGTAGAGAAGCAGGGATGTAGTGTAGAAGGGAGGGAGTGATGAAGGTTTGAGGGGATGTTGGTAGGAAGGGGTAAAAGGATGTTGGGAGGAAGGGATGAACAGAAGGTGGGATATAGGGAGGGAGTGATGACAGTTAAAGGGATGTAGGCATGAAGTAATGGAGCAAGGGATGAATAGATAAAGGGATGGATGAATGGATTAAGCGATGTAGGGAAGGCGGGGATGAAATAGATGAATAAAGGTATGAGGGATGAAGGGATGTAGCAATGTGGCTGAAGATGAGGTAGACATGCGAATGGAGGTTGGGTCGGGGAATCGGAGACAAACGAGGCCGGGAGTGTTCCAAACCTAAATTAACAAATTAACTTAATCTGATCTGAATTTTAACAAAGCTCTTTCTGCCACAGAAACCCTTAACAGCATTGTTGGCTATTGGTGAGTGAAAGTGTCTCAAATATCCCTATCGACCCCAATCATCCTGATTCAGTCTAGTTAGTTTGTACCCACAGTGTGATTTATCTGCTAAGTGACTGTTACCAAATACACTCTCAGTCTTACAGTAATTGCAACATGCTAGCAATGTCATAATTATGCTCAAATCATTCTTTGAAATTATCACTTGGTACTAAAGTCCTTGTCTTCATTTGCTTCAGATCATTTTCAGAGTTTCAGTCATCATAATGTACTTGAATAATCGACATTGTTAGCAGGTGCCCCTCTTCTTTAATCTGAATGAATTGGTATGTATTCCACTAACCTAAACAAGTAATAATAAAGAGTGATGTAGGGCGGAAATCAGGGTTGATCGGTGTTTCCCTAAACATTAAGGATTTTTTCTTTAAATACAACCTTTTTGAAATTAGTTTCCAACTTGTGGCACATAATGCAATATTTCAAACCTGTATCACATGTATCATGGTGTCAACTCTGAATTTAAAGTCAGCCGGTCCGCCTGTCTGAAAGTTACCTCAGTATAGATTCAAGCCAAAGGCAAAACAGCACCCAATGCATTCTGAACACTTCATAAATAATCATGAGGATTGCTTAGTTGACACGTCGGGCAGCTTTGACAGTTCACATGTCAAGAATACTTAAATCAGTGTTCCCAACAACTTCCAATGGCAAGTATCTAAAGCCTGCTCCAAAATAGGATGGCTGTTGCTAGATTCTGCATATCTGTGATATCATACATTACATTACATTGCATTTAGCTGACGCTTTTATCCAAAGCGACTTACAATAAGTGCGTTCGACCAACAAAATACAAACTTGAAGAAAACAGAATCATATAAGTACATCAGGTTTCATAGAGCAAAAACATTTCAAGTGCTACTCAACTGGCTTTAGGTAAGCCAGTCCTTTATTAGTATATAAGTGCTTTGTTAGTAATTCTATCGCTCGAAGTGCATGGAGTCGAAAGAGATGAGTTTTCAGTCTGCGTCGGAAGGTGTGTAAGCTTTCTGCTGTCCTGATGTCAATGGGGAGCTCATTCCACCATTTTGGAGCCAGGATAGCAAACCCACGTGTTTTTGCTGATGGGAATTTGGGTCCCCCTCGTAGTGAGGGTGCAGCGAGTCGTTTGGCTGATGCGGAGTGCACGTGCTGGGGTGTACGGTTTAACCATGTCCTGGATGTAGGAAGGGCCAGATCCATTCGCAGCATGGTACGCAAGTACCAGTGTCTTGAAGTGGATTCTAGCAGTTACCGGAAGCCAGTGGAGGGAGCGGAGGAGCGGCGTGGTGTGAGAACATTTAGGAAGGTTGAAGACCAGACGAGCCGCTGCATTCTGGATGAGCTGCAGAGGTCGGGTGGCACATGCAGGTAGACCAGCCAGGAGGGAGTTGCAGTAGTCTAGGCGTGAGATGACAAGAGCCTGGACCAGAACCTGCGTGGCTTTCTGGGTCAGCTGGGGACGTATCCCCCTGATGTTGTAAAGCGTGTATCTGCAGCAGCGGGTTGTAGCAGTGATGTTTGCAGTGAAGGACAGGTTGTTATCTAGGGTCACACCCAGATTCCTTGCAGTCTGAGTCGGGAAAACAACAGAGGTGCCGATGTTGATTGTCAGGTCAAGAGTGGGACAATCTTTTCCCGGAAGAAAAAGCAGTTCAGTTTTGTCAAGGTTGAGCTTGAGGTGATGAGCGGACATCCACTGAGAGATGTCAGCTAGACAAGCAGAGATGCGTGCAACGACCTGGGTCTCTGAGCGGGGAAAGGACAGAATTAATTGGGTGTCGTCAGCGTAGCAGTGGTATGAAAAACCATGCGGGCTAATGACTGATCCAAGCAAGTTTGTGTACAAGGAGAAGAGGAGGGGACCAAGAACAGAGCCCTGAGGGACCCCTGTAGTTAATTGACAAGGGTCGGACTCGGACCCTCTCCAAGTAACCCTGTAGGTGTAGGTCTTTGAGGTATGAGGTGATGAGGACATTTTAGTTTTTTTAAAAGCAAGCCAAGCTTAACATAACCGTCTTTAAGTACCTTCTTCATTAGCTATTATTATTTTCCAGATGCTATTATGGCATCAATATCGGATATAAAACTACCCCTTACTTGAAAAACCTCTATAAAGGCTGTTATAAACTCTGTGGTAAGAGATTGTCATAAGTAAGAGTTCCAAACTAAATATTTCTTCTCAAGAGAGGAACGTTTAGGTGTGGAAAACAAGTGGCTATGTTGTTGCTAAGCTTTTTATTGACACAACATTGCAAAAACGGCTTGAAAGACTCCAGAATCTTGGCAGAAAGTTATTAAGCTGGCAACAATGGTGTTGTAGTGACTATTGGCATGACTTGTTGGTGAACTACTAGCTAGCAATCGAACTGCTAAAAGGCTAGTCAGCCAGAAATATGCTAGTGAGTTAGAACAGCCCCCCATATTTTCTCTTTTGATTTTTGTTGGGCTGTTTAGTCTCACTTGGCATTCTTTGCTCATTAATTTGTAATATATTTCAAATCAGAGCTACTCTCAAGGGAATGAAGGTTCACGGCAGTTTCACGGCATTTCGTGTTATAGTCACGAAATTAATCTATTGATTCGTGTTCACCAACACGATTTCCCCATTTTTTTTTCGTGTCACACAGAACGATTTAAAAAGCAATGTAAATAATAATAAAATTAGAAGGAAAAGGATATTTAAAAAAATACAGATTTCAGTATTCTGACACAGAACGATTTTAGAAGCAATGTATTTCTATTGGTAGTATGTTTCGTGCCTGCACCAAATAACAACAAATTAGAAGGAAACAAATATTTTTAAAAATACAGATTTCAGTATTCTGAGGCTATTATACATATATTTTCCTCACAGACGGCAAAAAAACTCCGACATTATACATTTTAAAATAAAAGGGATAGGGTTAGGCTTAGGGTAAGATATTGAGTAAGAAGATGTTTTTATGAACCCCACATCTTCTGGTCTTCCAAGACCCGACCGGACAAAAATACGTGGTGCAGGCAAGAAACATACAACCAATAGAAATACATTGCTTTTAAAATCGTTCTGTGTGACACGAAAAAAAAGGGGGAAATCGTGTTGGTGAACACGAATCAATAGATTCAATTAATTTCCTGACGATAACACGAAATGCCGTGAGACTGGGTTGGAAGGTTAGCTAAAGAACAATAGTCTCAAATTATTGTCATGACGCTACCGAGACTCAAGTAGATTATCTGTGTGTTTTTTTTTTGTCGTCTCCTGAAAAATACAAAATCAAAATGTTGTCTCAGCAGTTACTCTGACAAGCTGGGTGAATCAAGCAGATGTCTCAACACTTATGAGACAGCTAATTAGCTACGGCATGCTATTTCTGGACTAGACTCTACAGCTCTCGAAGATCAGCACCGTCGAGACACCTTGTGATGGCCAACAGCACAAATTAGCATGTTAAAGATTTGTGTTCGTATTTACCTGAACCCCACTTAAACCCCATCTACTGTCTAATGCGATGTCATTGAAATCAGTTAGTTTCTTCTCAACATCTAACAGTTATATTACATTCTAGTGTGACCAAGACTTAGTGGTAAAACAAAACACTGAAATATTTCCAATACATTACAATGCGGTAGGGCAACTTCAAGCCTGACATATATTTGAGATGAGCTGGGCACATACTCTGACCTGCTTCTCAGTCTCTCAACTCATCACTCTTTCCTTCCCTGCATCGCTGCAGGTCAGTGTCTCTGCTACTGTCATTGTAAAAAAAATGACTGTAGGTTTCGGTTGCATAGCACATCGTCCTCACACATTGGAGACTGGTCCTAATACCAACAAAAATACACAAAATAATATGTTGTAGCTTTTTAATCGAATATAATTCAAGCTCAGTTTAAGTTCAAAAGAAATGAAGCAATTTCTTGTCGAATTTGGATTTGAAACATGGATGGCTAATTTAGTCCCACCTCCCTGTTATACAAGTTACTGATGTTAAGGTGAAACCTGCTCAAGGTTCCAATCATGGCCAATCAGATTTGAGGATACAGCAGAGTCGAATGGGGAGTGATGGATATGAAGGGGGGTCCCCTGTGGTTACCATGTTGCTTTTGAAGTTTTAGTACAAAGGTTATCTTCAGCTCCCTCCCTCCCTCTCTATGACTCATTCTCATTTGCCTTGTCCGTCATCCAGGTCACATCCATCTCCTGTTCGAACCATAGACTGTATATATAAAGGGTTCGAACACATTCGGCATCCTCTGTTCATCTTTTATCTTCCTTTACAGACATGCACATACCATTTCAATCAGGAGAGACTTCATTTGGTTTAAAGAACATGTATTGACACATGCCATATGATAAATGTTAAGTCTTTTGGCGATTAGACCCCGATCCTGAAATAGTATATCTAAAGGGGAAATGCAGCCGTGAGCATATAGGGAACCCCCCCGGGGTCTAGACACTGGTGGTGATGCTGAAGATCTGGATTTGATGAGGAGATGGGATGAAGAGGAGGTGTGATGAGGTCTTTGGATTAGCTCTCCTGGCACTGGATGTGATGAAAGGAGGTGGATGGGGAGGAGGCGGGTGGCAGCATGAACACCTGACATCACAGCTGACTGCAGGAGAGAGGAGATCCATTTTAAAGTGTGGCTACAGCTCCGTGATTGGCTGCTGGAGATTGAGGTGAAATGTAATAGGTTAAAGAGAACGCCCGTGATGAGCTGATTATAAGCAGCTGCGGAGTGAATGTATACACACCCAGTCTTCCTGAAAGAACTTGCGCTGAGCTTCATATAAACACAATATATGTATAACCCAGCAGCTGGGCAGGCAGGTGATGTAGTCTGTGTGAAGTGTTCTCTCTGATGTGGGGCCACTGAGGGTCTGTCCTGCATACTTTGATTAAACTCTTTGTGTCCTGTGCCTTGGCAAACTTCAAAGGGAAGCTGGCTGTACGGGTATTGTTCCCGTAGGCTTCTATGTCGGCAGTCATAACCTCTGTGGATGCTATACATGTTAATATGAAATGCAGTAGTGGTGTCACTCAGGTCAGGAATATCGCATTTTCATTGCATGGTACAGCTCGACTCAACTTTATTTCTCAGCATAAGCACCGTTATCAGCTGTCAAACCCAACGATTTGAACTTCCCTAAACAAGAGAGTTACTGACTTCTTTTGTTTAAGGCTAACTATAGGAAACACCACTGCAAGGTACAGGACTGTTCTCATTTGGTTCCATACCTCAACATAGTATCCATAGGTCTAGGTTCTTTTACACAATGTTGCACCTAGCTATTTACACCCAATGCCAATGTAGGAAGTGTCTGCATTAGCATTTACTTTTTAAATGTAACAACTATTATACCACACAATCAATTTTGGCGATAGGGTGGAAATAATAGCGTGAACTTCTATGTAGTCATTTTGAAGCTATGAAACCCATTTAAGAGAAAAAATGTTCCATCAAATAGCTTGAGGAGATTGAAGAGGACCTTTCTTGCTTTGATACTGTTTTTGAATTTACCATTATAAATGCACTTGTTTCTTTAGTGCAAATAATGTGTGTAGTATCTGTTTATTCACAGCACAAGTTACAAAAGCGAGATTGCTTGTTTTTTTAACATTACACACTTTGACCAAATGCGTGCAGTGCTCGTTTATGCTTTAAAGACTTTAGCTGAACAAAATCTTGCCAATAATTAAGTATATTTTTGTGATAAAAGGAAACTAGAGAATCCATCTGGGTGAAATGGGCCCACCAGCCTGTATTTATTTTTGTCAAAAACACTTTATCAAAACCTTCTTCGACAATTGACTTCTCTGTAGAACCCGAGCACTTGCTTTCGGCAAGACATTTAACTGTGTGTCATAAGAGTCCTCACTTTGACTCCTTTGATTACACAATGGGACATCCCACATTTGATCTGACACATACAATGTAGAACTGGAACATTCAGCTAGCAATTATTTTAGATAAAACAATCCCTTTTTTCAGGAGAAATCTTTAAACAAAATACGATGATTTGAATAACATAATATATCTTCATTATTTATTCCTCCTAATGGCGTGTGTCCCAGTGACCATCATTGTATCCCAGCTGAAGTCAATAGTGCACATGTCGCCATTCTCAAAACTCATCTTGAATGTATGAGGACTTCTAGAATATACCAAGGCCTAGGGCATATGTCCTTAACAACTCATGTGGAAAGAGAATTTCATCAACTCAATTGCAAATTTAAGACGTTTCCAATTTCATGCCTATCATTCCTGGCCTCAGGGTGAAAGGTATCAGCAGAGTGCTGCTGCATACTGCAGTGAGCTCGGTTTGTTTAAGATGAACAAGATAGGCTTTTGATGCTTCAGGGACAGTGGAATATAGCTATTAGAGGAAAGCTATGTTTTGTTTTTATTTGTATTTGAGGCGATCAGTTCTTGTTGAACTTTTAGGGACATCAGCATTCTCCGAGATGTCGCCCTCCGTACATTAACAAACTCCTCCTTGGGATTTTACCCAATCGACTCCACATTGGGCGGGTAGCGTCTCGAGACCTGGGATGAAAAGTTATAATCAAAAGTCAAAATCTCAACTTATCATCGATGTGGCGCCAATTTTCACGTTCACTCGATGCTAGCCGATCCCTCGCCATGGAACACGATGATGTCATCTCAATGTGATCTCAACGTTTCATTTAGCATCATGTATTTTGTTTATAGATTGCATTTTTTAATATATAAATAAAGTCATTTAACCCTCCGGTTGTCTCCGGGTCAAATCTGACCGATTTACTACTTTCATCACTCATAACTTTTTTGTTTTATATTCAATAGCATTACGGCCTTATGAAATCCTTCACAGTAGACATTTGAACATATACAATTGCTGATCACCTCTGTCATTGCATTTTGGATGATTTAGTCAACTTTGTAACACCCATGGTGTTCCGGTCAAGACCGCCATAAAGTAAAGGAATTGGTAACCATCCGGATCAGATCACACACACACACACACACACACACACACACACACACACACACACACACACACACACACACACACACACACACACACACACACACACACACACACACACACACACACACACACACACACACACACACACACACACACACACACACACACACACACACACACACACACACACACACACACACACACACACACACACACACACACACACACACCATGTATACATCACTTCAGGGGACATTACATTGACTCCTGGAGACTTATCCTAACCATAACCAACACATGCCTAACCCTAACCCTTAACCTAACCCTTACCCTAAAATTAATGATTCCCCTTATGGGGACCTCCAATTTGTCCCCATGAGGGAAGCCAGTCCCCACACGTGACTATGTAAACAGATGTAGGTCCCCACAAGTATAGTAATGCTAGACCACATATACACACACACACACACACAACAATTTCACACATTTCCCGCTCTTATGTGCCCACCCCCCCACATGGATCACACCTGGCACACGCAATACATGTTCTTTGTATATTTACTGCAGTTTCTCATGTATACCAGTAGTCTGATACAATATGTACAGTTTGAAAGGGTGTTAAATTAAATTTGGTAAGGGGGGGAAACGAAGACAATAGCTGACAGGTGAGGTCCACGGGCTGCTGAGGGCCCGCAACATTGCCTTCAGAGAGGGCACTCCAGCTGGTCTCAGAGCAGCCAGGACCGACCTATCCCGTGGCATCCAGAAAGCCAAACGACAGTATGGTATTAGGACCAAAACACTGCAGCGCATCGTGAACACTGCTGAGAGGATCTTCGGTGCCTCACTCCGATCACTCCTGGACATTTATAACACCCGCAAAGCACTCAGCATTGTGGGTGACCCCTTCCATCCCTCCAACTGCTTCTTCACCCTCCTGCCTTCAGGGAGAAGGTTCTGCAGCCTAAGGTCGAGCACAACCAGACTGAAAAACAGCTTCGTCCACCAGGCTGTCAGGAGGCTGAACTCTCTCCCCCCCTCCTACCTCTCCCCTCTCTCCCTCTCTCTCCCTTCTCTCCCCTCTATCTCACCTCTCCACCCTGCCCCCACTGGACCGGGACTTTAACACCCCCCCCCACACAGACAGACACAAAACATCCAGCACCAGTCAGTTTTACGCTGCTATGGAAATGTTTGCACTCTCATTTGCACTATGTACATCATCTTTTGTATATATATATATATATATATCCTGCTTACTTGAAGTAAATTGTTATTTTGTTTTTTTTTGCAATTATTGAGTGTTCTCGTATTTTAATGTGTGTTTTGTATACCTCGGGACTGTGGGAAACAGTATTTCAATATTTCTGTGTGTACAAACATATTTTGAGATTGACATTAAAGTTGACTTTGACTTTGACTGACTTTGAATTTGAATGTGATCATCTCTGACATTGCCATCCTTATTTTAAGTTCAACATATAAATAATAAATAAATGTGCCTTCCCGTGACGTGTGTCTACCTTTTAAACAAGCAGCTGACATTTCCTGTAGTTTCCTTTAATGTCCAAAGTGGATTTCTTTAAATCATATTGTCAATATGTAGAATTTATACTTTTTTGTGGAAAGTATTCTGATGTTAGTGAGGGGTTCTATATAGGAAAATAAAACTAAATGTGTAGAGATCTTACTAATGTATGCTATAAATTAGTTGGTGTTTGTGGCCAACTAATCTAGTGTTGGTGAATCTACTTCTCACCATCTCAAATGTAATTTAATTGTTTTAATGTAACTTTAAACGTAACTGCATCAAAGTAAGGATAATCTCTCCCACCTAACAGAAGAAGCCTTTGTTTCATCTCAATTCTGTTAGAACAGCTAAATGAACCGTGTAACCCCCTACTCCACGGCATATCAGAGGAATATTAATCATTTAAAGGCCATCACATATTTATAATTATTTTTTGCCAACTTAATTACAGTTTACTGATCTGGAGGGATTTGAGACACTTTTTTAATCTTAAGCAGAGGAGGAAAAGCTGCTGCCGCTAAAAGAAACATACAAGCCCGATCTATATCGGAGGCGTGAACCCAAATGAATTAGGTGTAGAAGAGCATGGTGTACTTAATGAGGACGTGTTTTTTTCGAGATTTAACAAGGAGAGAATGACGTGTTTCCTGGTCGACAAGGTAGCTGTTGTACATCTGTTTCACCAGCTTGTTGCCTTTCCATCCTGTAATAGTTGTGTGTTTGATCGAAGCTAGTAGTTCGACAATCTGTTTGTGGTTTAAAATTGGTATGCTGCTTCTACTTCTGCTGATCTCTGCATCTTTTTTTCATACAGTAAACCGTATCATATGCACAGTGATGTACTGACATGTTGCTTGTATACCCTATAGTGAGGCTCACTAGACTCCTTGTGCATCTTGTATGTTGTAGAAATGGCACCTATATGACTGAAATAGATTACACATGGACTCCCATATCAGGCTAATTAAACTGAACACACAGTTGAAAAGCAAGCCCCCGGTTGTACTTCTGTTGGTGGCATAGCTGCCGAGCCTCACACCATTGACACTTTTCTCACAATTCCACGCGACATGTTTTTCTCATAAAGAAGAAAACAAATGTACAACTAATATTTCGTTGTCGGTTTAGTCTATGTTAAGCTAGCTAGGTGCCTTGCGCTGGAGTCAGAAATAATCAAGCTTTAACTTTGTTATTTTTGTTGACATTTCAGGTTCCAATTGTTTTATGTCTCCAAAGGGGCTTTTAATTATATATTGGATAGCCGTTGCTAACATGTGACAAAATGGGACTGCTAAACGCCATCACGCCAAACATTAGCCGCTGTTAGCTTAGCAGTTGGGATGCGTAGCCATGCGATTGAGAAGAACTTTTTCTGCTGATTGCATTTATGTTAAAAAATCCTTAAAAGGGGTGTTATTATGTGGAGACTCCTGCTAAACAAAATATGTAAGTATCATAAACGTGCCCCAAATATTATTTTCTGCAATATTCTGAAATCGAATGGAAAAATCCCATAGCTTTTTATCAAGGGTCCTGACCCGATCGTAACTTCTGAGTCGGCCTACAAAAGTACGTCATCACTGCAGCACTCTTTTGTATTGATCAAATTAGGTTTTCAAAAATATATGATAGCTAAAAGTGTGTGAGAGAAATATAAAAGGATTCAGCTTAACCAGGGTGAGATTGGAGCATAGAAGGCTTTAGATTTAGTTTGCTTGCTCAGCTGCACACAGAAAACATCACATATGTTCTCTGTCCGGTTCTCAGGTCTTTCATTCTCCATTTATTCCCCTTATTAGATGTGAGTGTTGCTCAGTGTTTTTACTCTGCGTCTCTCAGAGCAAGGCTGCCTGAAACATTTTGGAAAGCTCTCCGGCCTCTTTTCAGCTGAGAGTGAGCACACTCCGTGACAGGCGCCTCGCTAATTGGACCTGGAGAGGTTGAGGCAAAGTTGAGGCGGCCCTGTCAGGTTGCACTTGAGCTCAGAAAAGCGTGGACAGGAGCTCTCAGTTACCATGTCTGATGGTGATTTGCTATAAGAGGGAGCTTTGAGCCTCAGCAGAGAGGGTTATGGAGGGAAGTAGAGAAAGTGGAAGTGAATAATTAGAGACACTTCATTCTGGAGAGGGTGGATGAAAATACAGGTTGGATTGAGTAATCCTGCGACCTTTTACAATGAACACATCTTTACTTTTGTACATATTACAGAGAGGAGGGGTCAAATCTAACCGTTCAGGTCATTGACTCATAAGATGCGGTTTTTGAACAAAAAGGTTCATTATTTGTTGTGATTGTAAAAATAATTTGGGCAATTTAAATGTTCTTACTATACAATGCTTTTTCAAAACTGATTTTCCATATTGGTCATGCACATAAAGCTTTTAGAGTGAACTTGTTAACGCGTTCTTTCATTTTGTTACAATAGCTTATGTTATTGTTTTTAGTCTACGCTATCAGCAAGATGCAGATTACATTGTATATACTGTATTATTAATTGGCGGTTTTTTATACCAAACTAAGCTATGTTTCATAGTGCATTAGGAGAAACCAAGCAATTAACATGTGGCATTCAGCGGCCGTATATGAACTGAATGGGATCATCGTTTCAAAATGACACTATGTGACTATTTATATAACCCTATTGCACGGAGAGTGGAAAAGGCTAAAGTGGAGAGTGTGATTGATCTCAGCAAAATAGAGAATAGTCGTATTTCCCCCTAATGTAAAACTACTGACCACAAGTGTTACACATTCTGCTTTTTTAACAACAGAATTGAATTACACTCATGCACTAAAAGATGAGTTGATACATTACTCTAGGGACTCCTGGTTTTACTGGCCTTGGATTTCTATGAGCCTTACATTGTCAATATAGTGTTTAGTGCTTCTATTGGATTAATCAATCAATGGAAATTAAATCATTTTGATAATCATATAATCATTTGAGCCATTTATCAAGCAACACCACCACACATTTGCTTGTCCTGGATTACAACATGACGAGTTGCAACGAAAGCGAATTGTCTCGTTGGACAAATCAAGCAATGATAAGATTTCCTTTTCTTTTTTCGGACACAGCATAATCAATCAGTTGTTTACTTACAAACAAATCTGACATTTGTCTTATTTTACATTGAGGATAGCCCTATTTTTATTGTAAGCTTTGCAACAGTATGTGTTCTAAATATACAGAAAAAGCCTGGAGGCAATAAGCCAAGTTAGCATACAGACTGGAAGCAGAGGAAACAGCTAGTCTGGCTCTTTCTGAAGTCTAAAAATATGCCAACCAGCACCTCTAAAATATGTGTTGTTAACACAATGCATTATCTGGTGTGTTTAATACATTCACAAACAAAAGTCTAACAACACCAATTCTGATTTTAGAAAGAGTGTGTTGCTCTTGCTATATCTGCCCGGGTAATATCTGGATTCTTGCCCTTACTGTGAGATGTGTCAAGACTCCAGCAAGTGTGCCTGGCCACAAGAAGAACCTCAGACACAGCATGCATCCCTTAAAGGCCCTTACACACCAAACAAACATCAAAGAACTGGTTGCAACGGAGCCGACTGTTGTGTCGCCTCAGGTTGCCCGCATCTTGGCCGGTTTGAACACAGAGCAAAGACTGCAGCCGAAAGCCAACAATAGCACATACTCTCTGGTCTGTATTCGTCATCAACAAACAGGGAGATTGTTCAACTTAGGACTGTAGATATACAAACAAAAACAGCCTTTGCCGACCATTGTCACACCACTCTCACTCACCACGTACATTTATTCCAGATGGCCATGTCGTTATATAGGTCATGTATCACATGTAATGTAATGATCAGATAAGATGAAGACTCAAGAAAAAAAAGCCATACTTGCTTGAGTTGTTTGAATGCTTCTCATGTCAGTGTCTGTACAGATTGTGTAGTCGGGTATGCAGGTTGAAATGGCTCAGTGAACCATATTTCAATTCTTGTTTTTGTGGAATGTATTGGGTAGGCGTCACCTGTGGTGTGTGACTTTCATCAAACATGAAAAGGGTCTGAAATGGAAATATTGACTTCCTAGAATCATTATTTGGCTATTTGGTTATTTTCAATGCAGTTGTTTTACTCCAGATAGCTGTTCAAACCTTCTAAAACTAGCTGTTAACAATGGTTGATAAGATACGATTAACTTGTGGCTGTGGTTCAAGAGTTAGTGTTGTCATCTACCAATAGGAAGGTCGGTCGGTCGATTGATTGATGTTCTGTAGTTCATCTGGTTCCGGCGCAGACTGAAAACTCATCTCTTTCGACCCTACTTCGAGCAATAAAGTGAAAAAAAGAAAAAGCACTTATATACTAACTAAGCACTCATATGTGACCTGCTCTATCGAAATCAGTCGCATTGACCCGGAGACACATTTTGAGTTGTATACACTGTTGTAAAGAGGAGATTCCTAGCTTTCTAATGATATCAGGATTGTTGTTGTACTCCAAATATTAAGCAAAATATGTCACAGTATATAATGACCGAGTCATCGTTTTGAGAGAAAGGCCTTCAAAGTGTCCTCTTCTCTGGAATCCATCGATCTGATTGATTATTAGCAAATGATCAAAATACTACGGAGGGAAGATATTTTCGTTTGGATTACTGGTCTGGGGGAGCTTGGTGTGTGTGTGTGTGTGTGTGTGTGTGTGTGTGTGTGTGTGTGTGTGTGTGTGTGTGTGTGTGTGTGTGTGTGTGTGTGTGTGTGTGTGTGTGTGTGTGTGTGTGTGTGTGTGTGTGTGTGTGTGTGTGTGTGTGTGTGTGTGTGTGTGTGTGTGTGTGTGTGTGTGTGTGTGTGTGTGTGTGTGTGTGTGTAATTTTGCGTTTGTGTGTATTGTGTTTGTTTCCCGGGGAAAACACTCACGAGAAACACCGGCTGTTGTTATGCCTGCTGTGACGTTAAGTTACTCCGTTCTCCGCTTGTAATTATTAGGGATGCTCCGATCGCCAATTTCGGGGGTCGATCGCCGGAATCAGTATCGGCCGATATCGATCGCCGATCCGATCGAGTGGGCGGGGCCTAAATGGAAGATTTAAACATCACTTTAAATCTTCCATTTAAAGTGATGTTTAAACTCAGTTAATGGGGCTCATTTACTGGAGCTTCCACAAACAACAATACACTTAATTATTACATTCAAATGATGTCCATTATTCAAGTTTACATTGACTTTGGAGAATAACACGGGAGAAATGAGCGGAAGCGCTCTCTTTTCCTCTCTCCCCCTCCTGACAGCCTGTCAGTATCTCATGCAGCTCACTGATCCAGTAATGAGTGACCCGACAGTGAAGAATACATATATTTATAATAACTAGTTTAGCTAGTTCCAGAGGTAGATAAAATAGCTAAGTGTGTTAGGTCTAACTCTTGTGTGTTTCGCTCCGCTTACCGGTCCGGCGGGCGGAGCTGCAGGATTTCTGCTTCACGTTGCATATACCGCTATTTTACTGTCTTTTTCGGACACCTTAAAATAATGCCAGACCGGTGAAGCCATTTTGGCGAGCTTGTTTTGCCGCACACAGAGAAAAGTGTCATGTATTTTATGTCATGCGATCGGCTCTCGCGATCGGCATGTTTAGAGAGCACCGATCGATCGGTAGAGAGTGAGTATCGGCCGATCTCGATCGGTGACCGATCGATCGGAGCATCCCTAGTAATTATGCCGTTACAAGCTTCAAAGTTGTATTTATCATCTGAATTTGCCGAAACAAGTTTAATATTCTAAAAGCCAAGACTTTGTTTATTAGAGAACAGATGAAAACAAATTGTAACAGACCCTGCCGTGTTATCTATGATTACTATACTCTTACATTCATAATGTCAGCCGGAGGGAGGGGGGCGGCGCTGCGGAATAGCAGAGTGGCGAGTGAGAGCTGTCATCTTCCCTTTACAAGCTTCAAAAATGTATTTATCGTGTGATTTTGGAAATAAAAGTTTCATATTCTGAAAGCCAAGACTTTGTTTATTTAAAATCAGACAAAACACCCGAACCCCGAAAAACAATTTTTACGCAAATCCACAGTTATTTTGAAATGAGCCGTTGCGACTTCCAACTGATTTCAATAGAGCGGGTCACATAACAAAGCATTAAGGACTGGCTTATCTAAAGCCAGTTGAGTAGCACTTGAAATGTTTTGGCTCTATGAAACCTGATGTACTTGATTCTGTTTTCTTCAAGTTTGTATCTTCTTGGTGGAATGCACTTATTGTAAATTGCTTTGGATAAAGGTGTCAGCTAAATGCAATGTAATGTAATCCCCAGCCCTTGCAGTCAATGTTGATTTGTCTCCTGGGCAAAATACTTAACCCCACATAGATCCTGATGGCAAAGGGTGTGTTAGTGTGTGTAAATGTTAGCTTTCTTCTGTTATGTTGCACCTTGGACGCTATCCTAACCATGTTCCTTTAAACCAGGGGTGGGGAACCTCCGGCCCCCGGGCCGTATACGGCCCGCAAGACCATTTGGTACGGCCCTCGAGGTAATTTATAAACACACGCAAAAAAAATTAAAATAAAGAAATCTAGACCGCAAAATAATTAAACAAGCGAGTGCCTGTTTTTCATGGCCAAGGTCAGGGTCCTTGAACACAACACAAGCCTAACGTGTCACCACGTGGTATATGTCTCGTCTGAGAGGGGTGCAGTTCTGACGGAGAGCACCAGAACGCCACTTCACAAACTGCAGCACCCATAAGGAGCTGTACACATGCCGCAGTTTCTGCGTGCTGTGTCTTTAGTTGAAAGCCCAGTGGCGATCTGCTCATCTGTCATACTGATCATACAGTCAATAACTTTGTTGTTATTAGCATCTGGTTAGCTAGCTATGCTAACGAATATAAGAAGCTTTTTCTATTACCAGTGAGGTAAAGGCACATCTTTATATGATCATTATGGTTATAAAAAAGAAAACAGGCATAAAATACTATATTACAGTAAAAACAAGTTGTTATTAATAAACAAGAATACAGTTTAAAAGGAGAGTGATTTGGAAAATATTCATAAAGAAAAGTACATCTGCTTACAGTTCTGTTTCATATGTGTTGAGATGTATCCATAGATCTCTTCATTTTGCTCTCAAAGTGCATCAGATTGATGCTTTCAACTTCCCGGAGCATGCCCCCGGACCCCCCTAGAGGAGGTTAGTCCCCCCCCCCCCCCCCCCCCACACTTAAATCATGTGTCCATATCTATCTGTTTGGTGGTGCATGCATACGCGAGTCATGGCAAGATATCTGGATTAAGAGGTTTTGTTTTTTTCTTTGCACTGCATGAAAGAAAGGCCAAATGAATGGGCTGTGATTTTTAAGCAGAGGTCAATCATTTGAACGGCCCTCGGAGGATGTTGAAAAAAATTGAAATGGCCCTTGAGAGGAAAAAGGTTCCCCACCCCTGCTTTAAACGCATTTGTGTGAATGTGATTATATGTAAAAGTGCTTTGTGCATTTTGAAGTAAAGTCTAAAAAAGCGTTATAAAAATACAGTTGATATACCATCCATTAAAATTACATTCAAATCCATTTTACATTGGGTATGTGTTAAAGAAGTGTTCCTATATCTCCATAGTTAATCTCGGCTGTAGTTTGTAGTGTTGTGTCATCATAGTTGAAAAGTAACGTACATCCAATCATGCAACATAAGTTATTTTATGGATGTCCGTTTGGCAGACATCATGCTGCAGCTGTACAAAGTTTTCTGAAGTGCACTGATGCAGTGTATCATGGTAGACTTGTAGTGAGGGCGGCCCCCCGGGCAACACAGCCAGATAAACAGATCTCCAGTCCCAGCCAGGCACATTCCCAGATGGGTCCCTCTGTCAACACACACACACACACACACACACACACACACACACACACACACACACACACACACACACACACACACACACACACACACACACACACACACACACACACACACACAAATCATAGACAGTCTGCGATTGATTGCAAAATGAATACATGTGTACATGTTTACCGAATGCAAAGGCAGGCTTTCCATCAGTGAACAATGTAGTTGTATATCCTTTGAATGATGTGCTTGCTTTTCGTCCCAGCAACAAATATTCTCGTCACACTTACTGAGCTGTGAACTAAAAGACAAACAGAATGCTCAGGAGGATTGCAGGGTCGGGTCTGGACCTGGCATGGCTTCGGTTATGATTGACATACAAATACAACCAGTTCATTTGTGACAAAGGCACTCTTTGTCGATGGTAAATGTTATTAAAAAGTGATAGGATATAACAAACACAACTGTTCATACAAATTGACCTGACTGCTCACTGGACCTTGACTGAAGAGTTTGTGGTCAGAACATTGGAATCAAGGTGCAAATATATATATTATATTGTTAAAAGCAGAAAGGACATTTTGACCACCCGCGGTAATATGTCCAACTAACCAGATCTGCCAGACAAAATGACAGCCATGGCCGAGCGGTTGCGAAAGTAGATTGCCGTGTAGGGGGCTAAAGTAATCCAGCAAGGACCTCAAGCCTAATTCCACTACCCAGCCAAGTATTGGTGTGCAATCCCAGAAGAATAGGATAGAAGATTCAGAAACCTAGCAAATGGAGATCATTTTGCCCACATTGTGGAATCCTAGATGAAGCTGCAACCACACAAAGTGTGGGAATAATGCTTTGTGCTCAAATGTAGTCAAAGTTAATGGACAATTATTGGTATTGAGTTTTTTATATTAAGATACCGGCGGTATTATCTGCCAAGATGGAAAATTGTGTTTCCATTGCTGTTTTTTGCTTTCCTGTTTCTTGAATACGTGACTTCTTCGACAAACTCCGTGAAAGGTAGATGGTTATCCTCCAATCAGAAGGTCACTGGTTCCTTTTATTCAAGTATAAATCCTCTTTTTTTACAATCCAACCAGTAAAAATAATATTGTCCCTCACTGTCTTCCCACCAGCAAACCATCATTTATAAAAAAAATAGAGCACCTTTTATACTCTGATTTTTGGAGCTTAGATGCAATGACTTGAAGCAAAAAGGTTACGAGCAGACTACATCACAGTGGCATGGCTGCGCATCACCACCGCTAAGCTAAAGGCGGCTAATATTCAGCGTGATGACGTTTAGTAATCTCCGTCTTTTGGACACATAGAAGCTTAAGACATTTAAAAGTTGGGTAGTTACTGATATATGTTATGTTTTTGATCAAAACCTGAAACCACAGGTCTTATATCAGGCATCTAATCAAAACACGTTCAAAAAAGGTTGACTTCCATAGGAGGGAAACGAAAGTGCTTAAATGCTAACTTGTTTCCAGGTTTTAGGACTCATTCCTGCACCACTCTATACATAATGCTTTCAGACATGTACAGTACTGTAATGCTGGTGGTCTAAACCCTGTACATAACTGAAGACTAGCATTTATATCTTACATGCTTCCGTGCAAAACATGTACAACATTGTTACAGTTATTTTGCATACAAGCCCACTTAGGAACAAAAGGCTGTTCTCATGTTTTCAGTAAAGTTTCATGTTTTCTCTAGTGCTGCGTAGTTGCGTGTCATGCTTGTACCTCCATCTGAGTGCTGCCAGCCAACATGCATTAGGGATTTGAACAAGAAGGGGACAAAAAAGGGAGAATGTAAAGCTCAGTGTGACTATTTGTTTTTAATGAGCTTGTTGTCTGCGTGGGGAGGGGAGAGCTATTGTGTGTGTGTGTATTTGTGAGTGAGCGTGTGTGTGCGTGTGCAGGCGCCCTGCTGTACGTGTCACAGCAAATGGATATATTTAAAAGTAGTCTTAGCAGCAGCTTTCCTGTCTCCTGCTGTTAAAGACATATTCAGTGAAAAAGTGTTTCTGTTATGAGGCATGTAGCCACCTGAATTATGCATCCTGAACACCGCCTAGTTAAGGCAGCGTATACCGTAATGTTCGAGGCCAGGCGGTCATGAATGGCACCGTAATGGGTCGCCCTGTATGCTGTTAAATATACATGCGAAGTGAAGTGGCTTTCTTCCTGAATAACATTAACAAAGTCGTTGGAAAGCAAATTTCAGTGGACTAAGGCATTTTGGTTATCCAGGTGTTCAGTGTTTTGCATGGCAAGCAATTTCAAATGCACAGTCTGATTGGCCAAACATCACTGAAGGTTGGAAAGCCAAGCTTCATAGATCGCATGCCAAATCTTAAAATGGTTACAATCTGCCATACAACCAAGAAAGGACTAAGGCAAGGCAAGGCAAGTGTATTTATATAGCACATTTCAACACTAGGCAATTCCACCAAGTGCTTTACAAAAATGAAAGACATTAAGAGCATTAAGAAACATATGACATTTAAAAACTCATTTAAAAGCAAAGATACATGAATAAAAGTGACAGTGCAGTGTGAGATACACACATCTGGAATGTTTAGGCCCGACTCTCAATCATTGCCAACTTTTTAGCAGAAATAGTTTTATATCACCTCCCGTTCTTTCTATTTTCTTGTTTCATGCTAAACGAAACCCCCTTTGGAAAATTCTAATCTGACCCCATGGTACCTTTTAGTTGGACTAAGTGATGATGAAGCTGAGGGAGGAGTGGTCCTGTGGGTGGAGCGGGGTAAACACTGCTTCAAAACAGCTGCACAATAGTGAGTAAGTTAAATAAAACCACAAGGCTTAATTCTAATTTGTGATTTAGGACGACGTATTAACGTCATTCCATTTGAGAACTGAAATGTGAAAGGTTTGATCAAATGTGCCACCGTTTTGCTTTTAAAATGACAATACAGTTGTTGAATCTTGATTAGATTTGGTTATTTAGTTACATATTATTATAGACATTATAGACATCTTTGATCCAACTTTAATGAAAACAAGAGCAGAGCGACTTCCCTAAACTTTTGCTGCGATCAAATTGTTAAAACAAATCAGGTCCTACGTCTTTACCTAACCACTTTTCCTTAAACTCAGTGAACAATGTCATTGGGTTAGGGAAAGACAACCGTGGTGGACAACGTAAATGATAAGCCAGTGGATGTTATTGATATGCATTGGCTGTTGGAAAACGAACATTGGTATCTGTATATGGACTACTGAAAGTGCATCGAAATACACAAATATGTTTCTTGGGGTCTTTACAAACGTGCACAGCAGTAAATAATATGATTTCATTACGATGCTTTGGGTTATGCTTTACCCCTAACTGTCATTTGCGTAAAGTCCATGGTTAATCTTTTGGTTTAACCTTGTCTTAAAGGTTCTAAGCATCAACAACAAAGCACTTTGGCAAAATCTGGTATAAGTTGGAAAATGCACCGTATTTTGACATGATAGTAGTGGATGGTGCTTCACTTTCAATGTAGCTGCCGCAAAGACTTGTGGGACAGCATTATTTCCTTTCAGAAAGGACGGTCCAGTGTATCCTAAACTAAAGGAGATTATAAAGGAAGCATTGTAGCTCCTTTCCTATCTTCTAGAGCATTGTTTCTCAAACTTGTTCATACCAAGGACCACTTAACCAATACAAAAACACTTGCGGACCACCTAACTCCACAAATATCCAAAAACACATCGTTTTTTACAAATCGCCTGAAAATGGTACAAACAAGTGGCCACATGTGGGATGAAGGTGTTTATCTGGGCTATATCATGCAATCGAAAGTGTAACTTAAGCTCGCTCCATTGCGGAGATATTCCCACGATAGTGTGCGGAAAACTTAAATGTATTTATTTATTTCCAATGTGAAATGTTACCAATATACTCACGGACCACTAGGAGGCGCTCACGGACCACACTTTGAGAAGCACTGTTCTAGAGAATTCAGCTCTTATCGTGGAGGTACTTCTGGGTCTTTTTACTGTGTTAGGAACCTACAACTCCGCATGTCTAATCAAGAGACCAGACTCACAAATGGTGTTTTGTGTTTTTGTCAGATGGTGTATGTGGGTACATACAGCAGAAAAGAGTTCAGAGCATCACTGTAATGCATAGCCGACATGCCTGTGCTTTTCTCTCAGCTGTCTGGTGATATTCAGGTTCCCAGATGTAATCCAGCTGCTGCTTCATATTGACTCACTCATACATCATATACCTGGTTTAATTTGTTTGATTAATAGGATTAGTTGCCTATAGGTGAAACCTGAGACTAATTTGACACATCACTGCTCTAATCTGTTTACAACAACTAACATTTCCAATATTTTCCTCATGAAATGATGACGTTAGAGCAGATAATGTTGCATATCCATAATATGAAGGTTTCTAATATATATATGTAACAGTTGTAAATATGCAGTGGGGTTTATTTGTGAATCATTTAGTATAATCACACAAATTCCGTGTTTTATTTTTAAGTAATTCTGTGTTCTTCATTTTATTGAATGTTCAATACCTGACAAGGTCAGAGATCAGTGGGCGGAACCTCTGAAGTGTGTAAATGTTCCACGTGAGAGAAGTCACGGTGAGGGAAAGCTAATGTTAGACTGATTGTTGTATCTTTTGTCAGATTGTCAGTAATAAAACGGAGATCCTCAAAACTGTATGCTGGCTCGGGTCATCCATGAACAACGCAAAACACAACGCAGAGACCGCTTAGCGACACCGGTTACATATATAATAGCTTTTAACAAAAGTCGAAAATCTGCAGTTAATAGATCTAGTATAGTGTAGATCTCATAGCACATATCGTATGTAAGCGTAAATGCACTAATCATTATAATTAACAGTTGACACAGAAGGGAAAGTTAATATTGCTATTACATTTGTAACGTCAATAGAAAAAGGAGAAATACATTCAGATGTTGCTCTGTATATGCTGGATGTGTTAATTCGAGACGGTTTGCTAAGGGCATACAAAATCAAATAGTACGCTATAAAGCTTTACCAATTTAGGATATAGTCACATTGACACATATCCTTCCAAATAGGCAGGCTTGCTTTCCTAACCCTTACCTTAGCCCTGCATCCGTAGTCCAGAGTCTTCCAGTTGTTATGATCATTTGAAGCTATGCCATCACGATGTGCTTCCCATTGCGAAGTTAAGCCCTCCATAACATAGATCGGGGACATTAAGCCATTTGGAATACTTGCAGATGGACATATTTTCAGTGGCAAAATTCCAGGTAATGTTAGGTCTTAAAAGCTAATGATGATACTTGTTACTTGTTGGTGTTTTCTTACACCTGGGGGCATTCAAGTGATCATGTGGCATCTGCTTACCAACTTCACTAAGTGTTGGTTTATTCATGTTGGTCAGTTCATGCAGTTATTATCACGGAACAAATGTCACTCTGTCTACATTTAACTAAATCACCAGCAATGCAATAAACGAGTGGAAGAATAACGAGACAAACTCAAGTATATTCTGCTTCATCAGTGATTTATTGTATGTCTGAATAATCGGTTGTTCTTGGCTCCCCTCTTCTTCCCTCTGACTGTTCCCCCTCTTCCTCCTGTTTCTTGCATCCTTGGTCATAGTTGGTGCTGCCAGAGTACTCCATCCATGGACTCTTCTGCATCATGTTCCTGTGTGCCCAGGAGTGGCTGACCGTAGGCCTCAACATCCCCCTGCTCTTCTACAACACATGGAGGTGACTATACAATTCATACGTTTGTGTGTGGATGGATGGATGGATGGATGGATGGATGGGTGGATGAATGGATGGATGGGTGGGTGGATGAATGGATGGATGGATGGGTGGATGGATGGATGGATAGATGGATGGGTGGATGGATAGATGGATGGGTGGATGGATGGATGGGTGGATGGATGGATGGATGGGTGGATGGATGGATGGATGGATGGATAGATGGATACACTGTAGATGGATGGATGGATGGATGGATGGATGGATGGATGGATGGGTGGGTGGATGGATAGATGGATGGGTGGATGGATGCATGGGTGGATGGATGGATGCATGGGTGGATGGATGGATGGATGGATGGATGGATGGATGGATGGATGGATGGTGTGCTCTCAGGTTAGGGTTAGGCTTGTCCTTGTTGAATGTATAATATATTCAAATTTACTGAAGATTAAATTAAACTTGTATTTGTGTTGGCAAGTAGGCTTGCTTTTTGTCTGTTGGCAAGTGGCTACGATTCTAGTATTCCCAGGAATGATGTGCCTGTTAGACACAAACATGCATTCCTATAGCGAGAACTGTGAAAACATTGGAATAGAAAGTCATCTGGGTTTTTGCGTAACATTTCCAATAACAACTTTTTGTCTTGGACAATAATGGAATGATGCAGTTCAGATTAGAAATAGACAATTATAGGACCAATTAATGTTGGTTTCGGTTTTTAAATGGGATTTATTTACAACAAATACAGAATAATTGAGGATCACATTACTTCTTTGGGGGGGTTTTTCTGCTGATTTTTAATCACATCCAGATGCCCCCCACATTTATACTATGAAGATATCTGGCGTTATTTTCTGAGGATGTACAGACAAATGTTTATGAGAAAATGCACGGTTACAAATCAGTGTTCTAACACAAGACTCTGAAAGGCAATTTCTCAAAAACTGGGTCTCTACTCGCTGATCTTAAGATTTCTTTAGTTGCTTCTTCTTTGTCTTTGTTCCTTTTCTTTCCTCAAGTGTGTGTTAGATGTAGTCTGCTGGCAGCGTGATTGAGTTAAGCTCATGCGCTCAGCTGGTTGAAGTTACAGACTGAGTGGAGAGGAGAGCCAGAGAGAGAAAAGCATCTTGCTGTCTCATTAATTGGAGGCTGTGCCAGATGCCCAGCGGCTACAGAGGCAGCTTCCTGCGCAGCTGAGAGATGAGAGGAGAAGGAAAAGAAGGGAGACGTAGATTGAGTAGGGTGCAACATGACGGTGGGAAGTGGTAGGAGAAAGGACGGTGGGAGTCGAGTGAATGATAGGGTAGAGATCTGATATTGACAAGGTGATTCAGAGGAGAGGGAGGGAAGGAAACACTGATTAGTGATCACACCAACTTATATGGATGTGTTTGTATGTACGTTTGTGTATGTAAGTGTAGCTTCTCGCTTGTGAGTCCATATGCACATGTGACTCGCGGGTGTTGCTGGGAGGGCTACTTTAAAAGGCCAGATTGACAAAGTTGCTTTCAGCAAAGCTTGATAACTTTGAAGCTTGATTTGAAAGATGTAGTGCCTATAATAACGCGCCTAAATGCCAAATTGTGCGACCACATTTGTATCCGTGAAGCATAAACTTGGAATCATGGAACAAAAGACCCTACTTATAACTAAAAAAATAAAGTAATACAATAAAGCAACCAGTTATCTGTTCATCCACGAGTTCATTGAAATCAGGGACAGCTTATGGCTTATTCTGAACGTTTTTTGGGGGCCATAAAGGGCAAGTTGTTGCCCAAAGTGTAGCTCAATGAATCCATATCTACACTTTGTTAATAATCCCCCAAAGTCCCACAGTCTGACATTACAACCCCTCGTCCTAAATAATGTGTCACAGATTCATTTCAATTAACCTCACATGGCATTTTAACTCAAATAAATTAATATCTCTGAACCCTGCATATAAAACCAAAACTATTATAGGGTTCAACGAGATCGGATGCTGTAACCAGTGCATTCAAATGACTTTAAATACATTAATACCAAACTCCTCAAGTATAAACATGTCCTTATATGCTTACATACATTGCATTATCATTACATCATTTTCCTGTTATGGTTTTATGGAATTGTTTTTCAGACGTCTCCTAGTTGTCCAGAAGTTCAACAATGGTTATACAATTGTACATGAGCTATTCTTAGCTGTTTTTTCATTCCAAATGTCTCTCTCTTAATTCTCAGAAATAAAACCATGGTTCCAGATGACTCAGCAGTGTTCATGCTATTTTTACTGAAGTGAAGTTCATGCAGACTTAACTCTGTGCTTAACTCTAAATAGCTGCGTATAAGATGTATAACTTTATCAACTTTTACAAAGTAAGGCGATATAACCTTAGACGTAAATCTAGAACACAGTAGAATATTTAGACTGAGGATGCTCCTACTTCAGGAACCAATTGATATGAACACTGAAATAAAAATATCTATAGATGTATTCACTCTCTAATTGGGGTTGGCCAAATCCACAGTCTCTGGTATTCCAAAGTCTTTGTGTTTAAAAGTAATAGATACAGTCTTTCTGTACGGAACTGGCTCTTACTGAAAAGGACTGAATGTGTTCCCCATCCCTTCCATCGGAAACACATTCAAACCTATCCTTACAAACTAGTTGTAAACAAACCAAAATGTCTCCAATGACACTTCAATCATCATCATCAACATCGTGAAAATCGGTAGACCATGCACAACTCTATCAGAATGTTTGGTTGCCCATAGCAATTCCAAGATTTTCGATTCTGAAATCCGTAAAGATTAGCTTTTCACCCCTCAAAGGATTCCATGGGATAAGATCTCAAATGAGTTCACAATTGGCACGGAAACAGTGGCCAGCAAACCTAGAACCCCATTGGATTAGGAGTTGACCTTATCTGCTGTATTGTTGGATGATTCTTTCAGGATATATTTGGTATCCTGCGAAGGAGTTTGGTATAGCACCCACGAGACGATGATGGATTCGAGCATTAATTGTCCTCAGAGCCAAACATGACGATGGTCGTCGTGAACAGATACATTTTCATTTCATTCAGCCGGTCAGATAGCAATATTTTGTCCTGCAGGCTTTTCCGACCTTCAGATATGAACATTACCTTTGGCTAACGAACAACATGCAGGCAGACAGACAATGTGCCAGACATCAGTCGAGAAGCCTGACTGAGGGACATATCCATGTTTATGAATACAAATGCACAACTAAAAGCTTTCCATATGTGTGTGTGGGTGTGTAACGGGAAATTCCAAGAGAGGCTGGCCATGCTGTGCTTTCGTTTCTTCAAATGCTTTGGTCGCCAGCTGAATCCTTTTCAAAGTCTGTGTGTGTGTGTGTGTGTGTTCTTGTGTGAGTGCGGGCGTGTGTACGTGTGTTTCTATGAGGGGCCGTACAGGCCGTAATTCATACTGGTCCTCTCACACACATACTTTCTCCTTTTACATACATACATTTTCACTCTCACACACGTATATATTTACACTCACACATTCATACATTTTGCTCTCATATTCATATATTTTAACGCTCATATTATACATTTTGCTCTCATGCACATTCATTCAATGTTTACATTTAATATTATAAATAATATATGCATGTCTGAAGACAATGTATGTATGCAAGAGAAGAATCCTCTTCAGTTTACTTTTTTAATAAAGAAAAACAAATGGTCCGTAGATGCAAGGTCCGATAATGACCGGCCTTCCGTTTCAACCATACTCCTTCCGTTTCCACTACTTTCTCTCACACATACATGCATTCTTCTCTTGCATACATACATTGTCTTCATACATACATGCATTCTTCTCTTGCATACATACATTGTCTTCAGATATGCGTATATTATTTATAATATTAAATGTAAACATTGAATGAATGTGCATGAGAGCAAAATGTATAAATATGAGCGTTAACATATATGAATATGAGAGCAAAATGTATATATGTGTGAGTGAAAAATGTATAAATATGTGAGTGACAATATATGTATGTAAAAGGAGAATGTATGTGCGTGAGAGGACCAGTATGAATTACGGCCTGTACGGGCCCTCATATGTTTCTTTGTTTTTCATACTCTGGAAGGTTGTCCACATAAATGTATCTATATGTTTAGGCAAGAAGTGGTCTCAATATGAACATGTTTTATTGTCTTTTCTGTTACCTTTATCCAGAGGAGTTGTAGTTATTTATATTTTTATCAATTGATGAGCTAAATGTATATTGTAGTATGTAATATGTTACCTCGTCATCAGTCATTTATTCATGTATCTTCTGTACATGTGGATTACGCTGAATACATCAAGACTCATTTTCAAATGCATTGTTGAAAATGTCATACATGCATGAGTCATCAATGGACAAATGGAAATGTGAACTACATTGTAATTCATGAATGACAATCAAATGTATCATCATTTCACAGCTTTGAACAACCAATATATGTGAATTAACATACAATATGGACAGGCATAAACCATCTGTTAGCACGTTATATGACCCAACAGACCACATGCATAATGATGGTAGCTTCCTGGTTGAACTGCAATACCTATCATACATATCATATCAAATTTGAGTTTTCCGTGATGGGCTCTGTGGACTTACCAGAAAAGAAGCAAACTATCTTAATGCAACTGGTCTATTACATTAACATACAATATTTGTTTGTTACAGCATCCTGTTCATTTGTGTCAGTTCTGGGGTGAAAGAAAGGCTAATTCCCCCAATAAAAAGTAACGAGGCAATCATTTATAAGTACATAAACAGCTCTCTCTAAACCAACAGGCAGCAGTTGTAACCTTCTTTCTATGTCTACGTATATTATCATAATGACTTTCTTTGAGTGCTCATTTTTTGTATGACATATTTCCTGTTTAATTATAAGAGCCCCGCAGAAGTAAGTCTCACTGGGATGTAAAAGCTACAGGAAAAACCTCTCAATTCCCAAACCCGCTCTGCTATTAATCACCGCCAGGTTTCCTCTTTTGGTTATTTAGCACGTTTTCAACTTTCACTGCTTTATGAGAGAGCTGTTTGTGTTTACAAATATTGATTATGCTAAACACATAGCATTAACACATGTTTATTCTATTATAGGGTGGATTTCCCTTCAGGTTTTAAATTACTCATCAGGTGATAGATGTTAAATAGTGAGAATATCTTAAATTGAAGATTCAATATAAACTAATTTGTTATGCACCACAGTTGTAATTTAATAACTGAGCTTACTGACTAAGAATAAACCCCAGCCCTGATACTACAAACCTGAACTGTTTGAAGATATGTTTGAATATGCAACCACATATTTAATCATGCTTTGCCTTGTTGGGAACTTTAACTTGTTCCACCACAGGATAAGTTAACTATTGAGATATTCATACACCATAAATAAGGGGAAGACCTTTTACCCATATCCCCTTATTTACTGTTACCTGTCAAGCTTTGCACTTAAACATGTTGTCAGCTTAAACGGTCCAAGCTAATGTGTTGAAATTGCAGTCTGCAGGAATACTGTATTTAACTTTGGTCCCTGCACAGATAACATTTAAAGTGAATCTTAACTTCATCATAACCAAATCATGAAATAGAAAGCAGGCTAGAGGTCTTTTTGGATATTAAATGTACAATAACACTCTTGGACCAACCCAGTCTCACAGCATTTCGTGTTATAGCCACGACATTTAATCTATTGATTCGTGTTCACCAACACGATTTCCCCCTTTTTTTCGTGTCACACGAGCAATGTATTTCTATTGGTAGTCTGTTTCGTGCCTGCACCACGTATTTTTGTCCGTTCGGGTCTTGGAAGACCGGAAGCTGTGGGGTTCATAAAAACATTTTCTTACTCAATATCAAGCCACGATTATTGTTTTTATTTTAAATCGTATAATGTCAGACTTTTTTTGCCATCGGTGAGGAAAATAAATGGGGCTCAGAATACTGAAATATGTATTTTTTAAATATTTGTTCCTTCTAATTTGTTATTCTTTTCTAAATAACACACTGTTATTTACTCAACAATAACACACAATTATCCTTGTTTTTATTTATTTGTTTAATTCTATAATATCAGGCTTTTTTGCCGTCCGTCAGGAACTGAATTTCTAAATAAAGTCACCAGAAACAGACGTGCGATACACACCCACTGAACTGATTACCCAAGATCCTCAGCTATGGTTGAAGCTCGGTGATTGGATATTTTAGCCGCAATGCACGTTGGGATATGGTGTTAATGCGATATGAAATAACTATCAACAGAATTGTGTTGCCAGGCAAAAGCTTGGGGTGAATTCAGTATTTCCAGTCTCAAAGTTTGCATAGTAATCTGCAGTACTCATCAACTAAACACATCAGTTTATCCTTGTTAATTACACAACATTGATTGGTTTAAATTGTGTACAATGCTTTTGTGTTTTCCCCCTTCGATTCGGAGAAACAAATAGTTTTTTCAGAGTTTAGGATGGCCGAAGACACTACACTACCCATAAACCCCAGCTATCGTTTGGGACTACAGTTCCTTTACTTGACAAACCCTGCGATTAATCTTCAAGCTCTGTGATTGGATGTTGGAGTGGCAGTGTGACAAGGTTACGCCGAGCGTTAAACAGCTCTATGTGGGAGCAGAAGAGACACAAAATAACCCGGCGGAATAAAAATAAAGAATTTTGTCCGTAGAAGTAGTTGGAATGCTCCATCAGCATTCCCACTAAATAAGTGCTTCAACATAGTTAACATTGCAGGAAAGCAATATATTAGACGTTAAGTACTTTGTCAGGCTTAATATTTATCTGTAGATATACCCCCAAAGCTTTTTTCTTATTTAAAAGAAGACCTTAACTTAAAGTATTCTTTAATGTTTAAATAAAGGTTAATTAGTTTTTCTGTTTTGCACATCCGCCTATTCATATCTTTGTACATCGTGCACTAAACTGTTTTATTGTGGAGATCACTTACAGTATCTTCTTGATATTTTACATTCTATATTTCTATCATTGACCTTCTACTTTCCCCCTAGTATGTATGTGCTCTTAATATTTTTTTCATCATATATAACATATTCAACAAAAATAATTAAATAACCTGCTTTAACCACTAGGTGGTGCGGGTTAAAAAACGGTGAAGTTTAAAGTAACACAACAAATTATACTTTTTATTATTTGTGTTGGACACTTATGTATGTATGACATCTGATGATGTGTAGTTTTATTCATGTTTTCACTTTTACAGGATATTGCTATATTATTTGAAATGTTTTACTTCGACACATTAAGATCTGATTTGTAAAACATCAGACGGAAAGGTACATATTTTAATTGAATGGTAAGCTATTGACATTCTGAATCCATAGATGTGTGTCCCATGACCCAAAACCCCTGACTATTCTCTCAACTTTAAAAACTACAATTCCCTGTCTATCAGCTGTGCACCGCTACCTATCTACCAATTGGATGAAATATGTGACCTGCTCCAACGAAATCAGTCGCATTGACCCGGAGACACATTTTGAGTTGTATACACTGTTGGAAAGAGGAGATTCCTAGCTTTCTAATGATATCAGGATTGTTTTTGTACTCCAAATATTAATCCATCGATCTGATTGATTATTAGCGGAGCAAATGATCAAACTATTACGGAGGGAAGATATTTTCGTTTGGATTACTGGTCTGGGGGGAAGCTCGCGAGTGTGTGTGTGTATACATGTGTTTGTTTGTGTAATTTTGCGTTTGTGTGTATTGTGTTTGTTTCAACACAAGTTACTCCGTTCTCCGCTTGTAATTATGCCGTTACGAGCTTCAAAGCTGTATTTATCATCTGAATTTGCCGAAACAAGTTTAATATTCTGAAAGCCAAGACTTTGTTTAATTGAAATCAGATGAAAACAAACTATCTATGATTACTATACGCCTTACATTCATAATTCAGCTTGAGGGAGGGGAAGCAGCGCTGCAGAACAGCAGAGTGGCAAGTGAGAGCTGTCATATTCCCTTTACAAGCTTCAAAAATATATTTATCATGTGATTTTGGAAATAAAAGTTTCATATTCTGAAAGCCAAGACTTTGTTTGTTTAAAATCAAACAAAACACCCGAACCGCGAAAAACTATATTTTTTATACAAATCTACGTTTATTTTGAAATGAGCCTTTGCGAATTCCGACTGATTTCGATAGAGCGGGTCACATATAAAAGTCAGCCGAATTAGTGTTGATACTGCAACGAGACGTATTGTGTGAAGAGAAATTGAAGATGTTGTTTAATTGCTGATATATTTATGATTCACGTCACGTATTCAGTTTCGGTAGCAGTTCTTCCAGTTTGTCTAGAAGTCTTCTAATCAGGGCTCTATGAATAAAGAACTACGACAGATGTGTAATATTTAATGCAGCAGAACCGTGTATTACAATGCCGTTATGTGATGACTTCCAAAGAGAAAAGCAATCACACTCGGATTAAAGTATTATTATTTTTAATTTGTTTATGTTTTCAGATTTCATATCGCATACACACCATATCCCAACGTGCATTGTGGCTAAAACATCCAATCACCGAGCTTCATCCATAGCTGAAGATCTTGGGTAATCAGTTCAGTGGGTGTGTATCGCCTACATCTGGTTCAAGTGACTTTATTTTGAAATTCAGTTCCTGACGGACGGCAAAAAAGCCCGATATTATAGAATTAAACAAATAAATAAAAACAAGGATAATTGTGTGTTATTGTTGAGTAAATAACTGTGTTATTTAGAAAAGAATAACAAAAAGGAAAAGATCTGTAAAAAATACAGATCTCAGTATTCTGCGGCTCTGAGTCCCATTTATTTCCCTCACGGACGGCAAAGAAAGTCCAACATTATAGGATTTAAAATAAAAACAATAATCGTGGCTTGATATTGAGTAAGAAAATGTTTTTATGAACCACACAGCTTCCGGTCTTCAAAGACCCGACCGGACAAAAATACGTGGTGCAGGCACGAAACATACTACCAATAGAAATACATTGCTTTTAAATCGTTCTGTGTGACACGAGAAAATCGTGTTTGTGACAATAACGTGAGTGCTGCGTCTCAATTTGGATACTTCCCTATGTACACTGCCATGACGTACAATGTCAACCTTTGTGTAGTATGTACATTTTGACCATGCAGTGTTGTCTTAAATCGCACACAGCTGCGGTTTCATCGGATGAGACGATTGCAAGCTAGCTAGCAGCAATTGTTTGTGGTACCAAATCTTTAAAAGTTGCTAAAATTAACCCTATCAAATAAATGGTAGCTTCAGTACACTTGTATAGTGGTATATTACTTACATAGTGAAAACAAATAGCCTACTTGTATAACTCCCGCACAATCGCAGCTGGTCCTGTAACTTCCGCTACTTAGGCAAGATGGCGGCTGTTAAGTGCGAGACGAGTCCATTGTTCCACACTCAACGTTTTCACCTCTTATGAGTGATCCATCTGGGTACTCTTAACGCATGTTGCCATACTTTGCATTAGGTACACTTAAAGGTCCCATGACATGCTTTTCCGGTTATTACCCGCCCCCTTGTGTGTTATGAAGGTTTTTATGCATGTCAACGGCCTGCAGAGTCACAAAACCTCAAAGTACACCCTGGAGAGAGTAAAACTCTAACACAGAAAATACCTGTCTTTGCTGCCCCAGAACGCCTCGTTGGAGATTTTTCTTTTTCCATTTTCTTCTTCCTGGTCACAGTGACGTAACGCTGCGGAGCTCCGCACACACACACACTCACTCAGCCTTATATTTTCTCAGCCGCGGTGCTCCGTGGAGCTACACACACACACACACACACACACACATCTTTTCTCAGCCGCGGTGCTGCGTGCACACTCGAAGCTCAGGCTGTGAGTGTGTGCTCAGGCTGAGCTCCTCGCTGTCTCTCAGACTCCACGCAGCAACCAGGAAACGACACCAGTAATACAACTCACACTGTCCGCTCCTCGAGCCTCAAAGGGCGGAGCCGCGAGCCCCGCAACGTCCCGCCAACACGACACCCAGACCCCTCGCAGCATTCTCATCTGTTTGTCATTTTCTGGTTGCTAACAAACGCCATTGTAACACATAATCACTGATGTCCAGATGTAACGGTGGTTGACTAATCAGAACAGAGTGGGCGAGCTGACCAATCAGTGCACAGTGGGCTCATAGGGAGGGGGGGCAGGATCTCCAACAAGGTGTGTAGGACAGAGAGTAAATACACATACTATACAGCGATGCTGTATGAGAAACCAATGTGAGTTTGGAACATTGAACAATGTAAATCTATTCTAGTAGACCTCAACAATTAAATTATGATCAGTAGAAATGGCCATGTCATGGGACCTTTAACTTAACTAAAACGGTGAATGTATGTAAAACGCAAAACACACAGCCATAGGCTACTAAAGAAGATTGCAAGCTAGTAAGCATAACAGCCAATGTTAGGGCAGATTACGACACAATTTAATTGATTCCATTTTACTCAGAAACCTGCTTCAGAATGTGGAGAGTTCGAGCTTGACCGTCAGTGCATAGTTACTGTTGCTAAACCATGGACTATTGGAAGTGTTCTGGAAAGGGAGTTACGAACAGATTCAACTTCATTTTCACCATGTCTGCTGCATGATGGTAAATCCATAACTCATCATGCCATATTTTTCCATACTATCTCCTTCCCCATTTCCTCCCATCATCTCCCCCGCCTACCTCCAACCTCCTATCTTCCCCCCTTCCCTGGGGTCTGGAACGGGTCAACTACCCGCGATGTGGTCTTTGCCCTCTGTGGTAGGTACTTCCATTCGCCAACGGACACTAAGGAGCTACTCTACGACCCAGCGTCCGTGATGAACGGAGACACGCTCAAGTTCTGCATAAAGGAGGCCTGGTGCAAGCTGTCCTTCTTCGTCCTATCCTTCTTCTACTATCTCTACTGGTGAGCATGTGGCGGGCGGTGTTGGACGATAATTGGATTACATGTAAAGACATTACGTTAACCTTAATGATTACAGCTAGAGTAAAACATCTATGAAACTGTGATAAAGAGCACTCAAATGTTTGTTTTTTTCAAACCCTATTTCACTTGGTTTGTTTTCCTAGCTCTGATAAAGCAAAGTGAGTGCAAATCATTGAATAAAGCAACCATTTCTCTGGCAATCACATGCAAGTTATTTCACATACTGTAGCTCTGTCAGGCTAACTAGGTTTACTATAAGGCCCACTACTGCTAATGCGTGTGATGTTACGAAAATTGGATTCTTTACTTCATTGAGAAACTACCAGAGGGTTAAAACTACTATACATTGGTACAAAATGGTTGCACTAATGTTTTTGATGAAATGTTCAATGATAATAGTGCATAATGTTCCTGTTTCTTGTCTAATAATGCTGTTATTAATCACTCCGGATTCTTGTTCCTTGTGTCATGTGGTTGCTGCAGTGTGTGGAACCTGGATATATCCGTCTAATAGAACTTTTCAATGGAAACACTTAAAGGTACAATCCTTTTTTTTTACCTTTTATTCTGTGGTAGTAAAGACAGAATGGCTTTATTCTCAACACAAATAATTAAACCAAATGATCTTCCATATGGACACAGTTGACCTTGATCTGTATCGGGTCTAATTACATGTCAGGAAAGGCTGCTGTGACTATATGGATACAAGATTTAAGTGGATTTTTGTGGAGCCGTGTTGGTTACAGATTATAGTTTGTAGTGGCCAAACATGGCAGCATCAGCACAGAATTCTTGAAGACTAATTATCCCCAAAAGGATTGCAACTTTAACATGGAGTTGTTCTTTTATATGCGTGATAAGGCTGTGAGTAAACACTTGAAACATGCTGGCCAGTCCTATCCTTGCAAATGTGCTGTTGCTGTCTTTTTATGAAGGTAGGTACTTTGTTAATAGTGATGTCAATAGGTTTATCACAGCTTTACCACACGGGTCGAAAAGCAACATCATGAGCAATGGAGCCAGTGTTTGGTTTTTAATTACAAGTAGATGAAGATATGCCAGGGAGACGAGGTGCTGTTTCTTGATAATAGCTACATTTTCTGAGATATGTTCGGACTAATTCCAATTTTCTTTATTGCAATATACCCAAACCATATTCCCCTGGTAAAAACACCTTGTTGTCACAGCTATATTAAATTGTTCAGGTTCCAATATTTCTGGAAATCCCCTTTGTTTTTTAGTCACAGGGCATATTTTTCTTTAACATTTATTTAAGGAATCATAAAAAGTATAGACATGGAGTTTATAATATGCTTCCTCCTGGCATGGTAGAGATATAATAGTGGAAAGCATTAAAGAGCTTGTTTAATATCGATATGTATTTCATCCATTGTCATACCAATGCCTACATGAATCAGGAGATAGTCTGATTTAGTAGGTTCAAAACACAATGCACTTTTAAGGTGAAGTTAAAGGTGGATTTCTATAAAACTACGAATTATACTTAACATCACTTTCCTATAAGCTTTTCAAAATAGTTTTGAGAATATTTAATTGAACATGTTGACATGGGTGTAGTTGTAAACCATACTCTTTAACTTGTGCCATCTTGCTTCTCCATCTCACTTCATCCTGTCGGCTCTAGCTTATGCTGTGCTAGAGAACCCTGGCCACAGCAGCAGCAGCAGCGAGGTACAGTACTCTACAAAGCAGGGCGATGGTTCATTCACTTTCATTTCACTATCAGAGTAAGATATACTATAACCATGAAATTATTTTGAAAATATTGGCTTGTTTAACAAAGGATACCTGGCTTTCATAGTGTAGTGCCGATGCTTGTACCTCTTTTTCTATTATAGTTTACTTTATATATCTTCAACTGAGGTGATACCTCGTAAAAATGCAATGGTGTCATAAATCCAGATGTTTTTAAAGCAATTGCATTGGTGATTGGTAAGTTATCATAACTAACAGAAAATGTACACCATCACATCTAAGGTTGTAGGAACATCTTAAAGCAGTAACATGTTCAGTTGTCTGCTAAATTAGGCTCTTATGATCTTATGTATGGTCCTAACGTGGTCATTCTATTGACACGCAATGGCTGAAAAGCAACATCAATTTGGTATAGATCTTGGTGGTCAGTATAAACAGTAAACTAATATTAAACTGTGGATGAGTTCAGTATAGTGATGAATAGAAACTATTAATGAAAGCGAATTGGCCTGAAACCTGCTTATTGGGGCTTTTTCTGTGTTATTGCCTTGTCTCACTGACCATTCCTCTAACCTGCATCTGTGTTCTAAATATCCTTTACAAAAGTGTGCACACCAAATACAAACAGACCCACACGGGCACACAACCTCATGTATACACATTATGAACGTGTGCATGCCCTCTCAGGCACACAGATGAACACACAGTTCCACTTGAGCACTCGCCTCCACGCCCGGGTGAAGAGTGATTTCAAATCATTTTAGTTGCTTAGTGGAGCAAATGTACACTGGAATCTAAAACTGTTGGGTTTGTAGGCCGAAGGAAAAGCTGCACAGGCTCAAAGATGGGCTTAATTCTTTATTTTTTAGATGGTTTCATACGGCTCTTTGTGGAATGATAAGAAACCACAATAGAGTGGCGCAGGAATGAGTCATAAAACTGCATGGCCACTTCCAGTTTCTTCAAACATATTTTTGGTTCGATGCCTGAAATAAAGTCTGTGATTACCAAAACCTAAAGTGATTTTTGTTCAAGGACATAAATCACATCATTAAATACCTCACTGGGGAATATCCTAAGGGTCTATGTGTCATAAAAAAACATCTATTTCTAGTTATTGACTAAATGAGACCACAAAATGTCATCACGCAGAACATTAGCGGCCTTTAGCTAAGCAGTGTTGATACGTAGCCATGTGACCGTTATATAGTTTGTTTGTAGCCTAACGTTAGCATTTTACTTTAAAGTGTTGTAAATATGTGTAAATGATCCTGCTGAACAAAACGTGTAAGGATCATAAACCCGTGTTTACCAAAGAGCTTTCTTCTGCAGTAATCCATAATCCACTAGAAAAATCTCATTGCTTCTTCACAACGGAACCTACTAAATTTCAGTCGGCCTACAAAAATAGTTTCATATAGTTTCATATTGTGTCAAATGCAAATACTAGAAGAGAACCCCAGATGAGCGCTCTGCCCTCTCCTCCTAAACTGTAGCTCCTCTGACACCTGAAGATAATAAAGAAAACCTGACTGACTCAGGATCTCTTCTCAGAATGTGACCTTTTACCTTTACCCTCCCAACATTTCACCTTTCCTATCCTAAACTTGTGGTTTAGGATAGGACAGGTCACAGGGATTATTTGTCAAACGTGACGAGTACTTTCCCCTGCAAGATGTGTACACGATTCCCGTTTACCACTGTCGTCTAAAATAATGGTCCTCAGCATGTTGTATCCACGTGCTATCCTGCTGTGTGTTTACAGGTCTAACCTTTGTATAGTACTTGTTGTTCTTCACATCTTTAAGGGCATGAACATCTGTCCTCTATTGGTTCACACATACACACATGCAGGTATTTAAAGGGCACATTTGGGTAAGAACATGTTGTTCCTCACTGGGACAACTACTGTCCTCTAGAACAGTGGTTCTCAAACTTTTTTCAATAATGTACCCCCTTTGAAAAAATAATTCAGCCAAGTACCCCCTGATCAGCGCAAAAAAAAGCCTGTATAAAGAGGTACAGCACAGCGCTGCACCATCAGTGTCTGATTTATTAAAACAACAACATTGTAACCGAGAAACACTTAAATGCTACATTTCAAATGTTTAGAATCCATCACTAAATTCATAGCAAACCAATTTTAACATCATGCGATAACACCAAGACGACATTAGTTACATTGAACTGATCTTTTTAATAAGTTGTACTTACAATGTAATGAAACATGGGCTTGAGCTTCACTGAGGACCTTTGTCATTCTGACAGGGAGGCAAACTGCAGTTATTACACTTCACATTTTGAAATATGTGTAACTCAGTTAATATAAAACCCACACTGCTCAAACTTCCTTACTTTTCCTAAAATTGGTATATGTATTTATTTATTTTGGGGCGTGGGGAATGAAGAGAAACAAATATATGAGCATTTTATGAGCATGGGATTTTGACCCCTCATATACACATATGCATAATGCTGCGCTGTACTTTGCGGCCACACGCCGTTGCCAAGCAACGCTTATTGTTTAGGTGTCCTTTGATAAGCAGGCAGTCAAATAATTAACTAGAACTAGCTAGATCTGATAGATTTGGACATAAACGCGAGTGAAGTATAACCGGACGCGAGAGAGAGAGATCAGATCAGCTGCTGCTGACGGAGAACACGCAGCTCTGCATGATCACAGCTCCGCCGCTGAGATGGACCGTTGAGCGGAGCAAAATTAAATACACTAAGAGTTAGACCTAACACATTTAGCTAGTAAATCTACTCTGGAACTAGCTAAACTAGTTATAAATAATATACGTATTCTTTACTGTCGGGTCACTTATTACAGGTTCAGCGAGCTGCACGAGCCTGACGGGCTGTCAGAAGAGGGAGAGGAAAAGAGAGCACCCAGTTTATTTTTCCCATTTTATTATCCAGAATTACTGTAGACCTTTGAAGAAAGTAGTTAATCTACTATTAGCAGTTTGTTTAAATGCATTACTTTTGTTGTTTTTTCCATTAACATAAAATAAATCTCACATACCCCCTGCAGTACTCCAACGTACCCCTAGGGGTCCGCGTACCCCCATTTGAGAACCACTGCTCGAGAACAACATGTGGTCGATCATCAAAACACAATACTACAGGTGAAGCAGAAGCAAATGTGTTCATGCATTGTTTTCACTTGTATCACAATGGTCAATAAAGTGTATGTGTTTGCCAATGGACCGGATTAAATATAAATGTATGCCACTTTTGGTATTTCTAGGTTGGTAGAAAAAACACGTTGAGTTTGGCTCATTACAACCATTGGCAGTCCAGGACTCCTTTTTTATGTCCATGTTGTTGGCCCCCCGCAATAGCATAGCAAGTATTTTCTCGACAACAAGGAAGGAACGATTAATCACAGTAATTTGAATAACCCAGTTACAGTATCTTGCACATATCTCAATACGTCTATCAACTGTTCTGAATTGGGATCTTCAGGGAGGTTTAGGTTATGGATAACAACCAATAAATCTTTACCATAAAAAAATGTGTTTGCACATTCATATTCACCTCAGGAACAATTAATTATTTAATGTAATGTTATTTTTCTTCTAGCCCCTTCATAAGGGTTTCACTTTGTCCAATACTTTGGTTTATGACCTGCATTACTAACACATGCTGTGCTAACTAACACAAATTAGCACGCCAACAGACACAATTAAGATAGTGAATATGGTAAACACAATTTCTGCTAAACATTTTCAAGCTATCACAACCCAGTCTCACGGCATTTCGTGTTATAGTCACGACATTTAATCTATTGATTTGTGTTCACCAACATGATTTTCCCTTTTTTTCCACACAGAACAATTTTAAAAGCAATGTATTTCTATTGGTAGTATGTTTCGTGCCTGTGTTATTCTTTTCTAAATAACACACTGTTATTTACTCAACAATAACACACAATTATCCTTGTTTTTATTTATTTGTTTAATTCTATAATCTCTGGTTTTTTTGGCGTCCGTCAGGAACTGAATTTCAAAATATAATAACCGGAAACAGACGTAGGCCAATAAGGGACATTTCGAGCCTCATTGCAATGCACACCCACTGAACTGATTAACCAAGATCCTCAGCTAGGGTTTAAGCTCGGTTGTTGGATGTTTTATCCGCAATGCACGATGGGATATGGTGTTAATGCGATATGAAATCCGAAAAACATTTCAGAGTTTAGGATGGCCGAAGACCATACACTACCCATAATCCTCAGCTCTCATTTGGGACTAAAGTCCCTTTGCTTTACAAACCACGTTATTAATCTTCATTGGATGTTGGAGTGGCAGGTTACGCCGAGCGTCAAACAGCTCTTTGAAATGGAACGAAACCACGGCAGACTATCCAAAACTGGACTCGAACGGGACCAGCGATGCAGGCTTTACATAACATATAAGTAGCACTGTACAAACGACACACATACTACTATTAAAGGAATTAGCTATCATTAGCATCACTATTAGCTATAAATAGCACAGATCACCATTAGCTAAATTAGCACATTCAACTAGCTTCAGACCAAAAGTTACAAACTTCAAACATTCTGCACATCCAAATTGCACATGAATAACTCCGACAAATAAGAGGTTTCTCAATATTCTAATTTCCCCTCCTCGACTCCTCGGTCCTATAGTGACCCGGAAATGGATTTCAGCGTGCCATGTTGAAGGACATCTAATTTCTCTAAATGCACATCGAGGACCGAGCAGGCTCTCTGGAGGAGCTCTAAGCAAGGAGACACTGATGGGTCCTCCACGCCTCATCCGCGGATGCATTTCCGGGAACAGAGATGTTTCAAAGAGTCGTGACGCACGGCCGGACTTATCTCAGCTCTGCATGCATCCCCTGGATATTATTTTATTAACTGCTTTCATCACGACGCGATGTTTACAGTGAGAACAGCTGTGAGGTCCGTACAGAAAGCAGAGCAGTGCGTAACACATATATCACCAAGCATAACAGGCCTACATTACTCTCTGTATTTGTATGCTGTAGTTTAGTAGATATCTACAAACAAAGAGTCCATATTTTTCTAAGACCATTTAGTGCTTCACATAATAAAATACACAACGGCTGTAGCCTGATTATGCTTTAGGAGCAGTAGGTGTGTGAGGTATAGTGTGTAGGTGCGTGTTGTACAGTGCGTAGATGCGGCGGACAGACGGCTCTCAGTTGGTTTGGTGTATGCTTACTTTAGTTTTAATACTTGTGCAACTTTTGGCCCGTAATTTCAATTCCACATTTCAGCGACCAGAGAGAGGAGTATTATGAGAGTGCTCTCATACTTTAAAAATTGTATATATTTATATAAATATGTGTGTGTGTGTATATGTCCGCATCTGTAGCCTGTTATTGTCGCATTATACCGCACTGTGAATTAATTAAAGTAAATATATAAGTCGTCATGAACACATCTGTCCATCAGACTGCTGTGCCTCCTGTCATCATTAATGGACCCTCTTTAAAATGACCGCTCAGAGGAGAGGAGTTCTCATTTATCTCACTGCCTGCTGCTTCCCCTCCTCTCTCCTCGGTTCCCCTCCTTGGCTCGCATCTCCTGTGGGCGGGACTAAGTCTCTAGGATAGGAGTCAAGGATAGGAGTCGAGGAGGGGAAATTAGAGTATTGAGAAACCTCCATGGTCTCCAAGGCTCAAGCATCACAGACACAGTTTACATGACGTCTCTGCTCCATGTGTTGATCTCCATGCTCCGTTTACAAAGATCCTCGCAAAGTAGAGAGCGCTCACTCTGACACGCCCCCAGCAAACCAACAAAACCAAGGAGTGCTCACTCCGAGCCAAAAAACATGTCCCAACTCTATAAACATAGAAATAGGCAGCCGTTACGCTCCCTATTGGGCCGCTAGGGGGACCAAAGGGACACGACACGACCAGATTGGATTTAGTATATGTTACCGGTGGTTTATTTGTAACCCAAAACAATGAACACAGTAATATACACACGAACAGCCTGGACCAACAACGGACCAAACTGTTGTGATTTAACAAAAAGGGGAACTCCATAAGAGAGTTGCACAATATAATACAAAAGAAAGAAAGTACCTCACTTCTAAAGTGGAACAAAACACTAAACAAAATGAGGAGGTGTGGGAACACAGCTGTTGCTGATCAACCGGGCTAATCACCGGGGTCTAAGCAATACTTTCACAAATGCTGATCTACAGGCGCCAAGCTAACCTGGGTCTAAACTGTTTCACAATGTCAATATCCTAAATGCTGTTCTACAGGAGCTAAGCAACCTGGATCTAAGCAATACACACACACAACCCCTATACTAAACACAGAATACGACGACACACTGCTAATCAGTGTGCTCGCACAGAACCCTACTGAACACACCGCTAGGCAGTCTAACGGGGCACAGAATATCCACTGCTAGGCAGTCTAAGGAATCACAGAAAATGGCCTTGTCACAATGAGAGGCTTGAGGCGTCTGTCACACAATACAGAGCCTCCCGAATGGTGTCCGTGCCCGGCCTTTATACTCCTCCCCCGGGTGACGTGGCAGAAGCGGGTGACGTCCGTCCAATCACCGCGGATGTTGCGAGGTCGGTACGGCCACTGACAGCATAGGAACCGCACAGCTCATTTACATACACACACAAACAGAGTTAAGGGCACAAGGTGACAGCGGCTGTAACAGCAGCACACTATTGTTCAGTGTAATATGCCAACCTACTATGAACAACAGCTAGTGGTTCATAATAGGCTAGCAGTAACATAATTACAATTGCAATCTTATACGGGTAGTCTGCTATGTTCGGTCATTCATTGTAGCTGGCATAAAAACAATGTTTTCCCTTGCAAACTCATGTCTAGCTCTTGGTAGCCTTCTTTTTTAGCTCGGTAGCATACACGCTAGGAACGCCAACTATAATGTAATTAAGTTTTGCGACTGACCGTACGGTAAATCACCCGGAGTATACTGTCTGAGTATTTCGTGTGTGAATGCAGACATTCTCCTGCTATGAGATACATGTAAGGCCATCTGCTGACATTGGAGTTGATATATGGAAACGCTAGCAACTTAGTTTGCAGTTAGCACTGTGTCAATGGCTTAGCAGCCCGAAAAACGTTTACCCATTTAAACAGTTGTGGTAGATACCTTGTTTGTTTTAAGCATCATAAATACACAAACAACAATGAATACTTACAGGTTGTGTACCCGAATCTCCCGCTGGTCCAAACAAAGTACGAACAGCATCGTTCTTCAGTGCCCTACGCTGTACATATCCGGCATGAATCGCTGAAAGGTTTGTGAAGCTTTGTTTTGTGAAATGCTGGCAGAGGGTGTGGCCTCTGGGTATCCACACATCACAGTACCCAGGAAGTAAACAATGGAAAATGAGAAATCTCCAACAAGGCCTTTTGGGGCAGTGTGAAGCTGACAATTGAGCGGCCTGATCAAGCAAGGAGGCAGAGGCAGAACGTCCAAAAATACAACCCGGTGTGGGCATTTATTAAATCATACACATATGATATGACACAGCCTCAATCTGCTGCTCCTGTGTGCACCGTCACCAGCCACCACACTACCCGCTCCCCCACAGACAGGGAAACAGAGCCTAAATAACCACACACTAATCAGCAATTAGACACAGGTGGGGGGAGACAAATAACACAGGGCACCAGGTGCACACAATTAACAGCAACATACATGGGGGAAGGGGAACACTTTTCAACATAAAACCAACAAACAGAGACTGACAACCTAAAACACATACACACTACATACATTTCGCAACCAACAAAACTACACAATTCGTAACGGAGGCCGAGATCTATGGCCCCAAAGATCACCTCTGTTACAGGCAGCATAGACAAGTCTTTTCTGTGTTAGAGTTCCACTCGCTAGGGTGTACTTTGAGGGTTTTTGACTCTGCAGACCGTTTACATCAGGGGTGGGGAACCTTTTTCCTCTCAAGGGCCATTTCAATTTTTTCAACATCCTCCGAGGGCCGTACAAATTATTGACCTCTGCTTAAAAATAAAAAAATCACAGCCCATTCATTTGGCCTTTCTTTCATGCTGTGCAAAGAAAAAAGCAACCTCTTAATCCAGATATCTTACCATGAGTCGTTGTGGCATGACCATCAAAACCGAAAGATATGGACACAAGATGTGTGCAAATCTATTTAGTTTCCTATCCATGTGGACATGTCTTAAGTGGGGGGGGGGACCTAACCTCCTCTAGGGGGGTCTGGGGGGATGCTCCCCCGGGAAGATTTTTTTTTTAATATTGAAGTTAAATGCATCAATCTGGTGCACTTTGAGAGCAACATTAAGAGATCTATGGATACATCTCTCAACACCCATATGAAACACAACTGTAAGCAGATTTATTTTTCTTTATGGATATTTTACAAATCACTCCCCTTTCAAACTTTATTCTTGTTTATTAATAACAACTTTTTTTACCGTCATATAGTATTTTATACCGGTTTACTTTATTCTCTTATTTTTTTATAACTATAATGATCATATAAAGATGTGCCTTCACCTCACTGGTGGTAGAAAAAGCTTCTTATTCGTTAGCATAGCTAGCTAATCAGATGCTAATAACAACAGTTATTGACTGTATGATCAGTATGACAGATGAACAGATCGGCACTGGGCTTTCAACTAAAGACACAGCCACACAAAACTGCAGCATGTGTACGGCTCCTTATGGGTACTGCAATTTTTGGAAGTGCCGGAGCGACTTTCTGGTGCGCTCTGTCAGAACTGCACCCCTGTCAGACGAGACATACGTGATGACACGTTAGGCTCGTGTTGTGTTCAAGGACCCTGACCTTGGCCAGGAAAAACAGGCACTCGCTTGTTTAATTATTTTGCTGTCTAGATTTCTTCATTTTTTTTCTTTTTTGCGTGTGTTTATAAATTACCTCGAGGGCCGTACCAAATGTTCTCGCGGCCCGGGGGCCGGAGGTTCCCCAGCCCTGGTTTACATGCATAAAAACCTTCATAACACACAAGGGGACGGGTAATAACCGGAAAAGCATGACATGGGCCCTTTAATATTTTTTTCATCAAATATATCATATTAAAAAAATAATTCAATAACGTGCTGTCAGCCGAATTAGTGTTGATACTGCAAGGAGACGTATTGTGTGAAGAGAAATTGAAGATGTTGTTTAATTGCTGATATATTTATTTATTTACTTATTCTAGAAGTCTTCTCATCAGGGCTCTATAAATATAGAACTACGGCAGATGTGTAATATGTAATGCAGCCGAACCGTGTATTACAATGCTGTTATGTGATGACTTCCAAAGAGAAAAGCAAGTACACTCGGAATAAAGTATTATTATTATTTTTTTTTTGGATTTCATATCACATTAACATCATATCCCAATGTGCATTGCGGCTAAACAATCCAATCACCGAGCTTAAACCATAGCTGAGAAAATTCAGTTCCTGACGGACGCCAAAAAAGCCAGAGATTATAGAATTAAACAAACAAATAAAAACAAGGATAATTGTGTGTTATTGTTGAGTAAATAACAGTGTGTTATTTAGAAAAGAATAACAAATTAGAAGCAAAAAAAGATTTAAAAAGTACAGATTTCAGTATTCTGAGGCTCTGAGCCCCATTTATTTTCCTCAAGGCCGGCAAAAAAAGTCCGACATTATACGATTTAAAATAAAAAACAATAATCGTGGCTTGATATTGAGTAAGAACATGTTTTTACCAAACATATACCAATAGAAATACATTGCTTTTAAAATCATTCTGTGTGACATGAAAAAAGGGGAAAATCGTGTTGGTGAACACGAATCAATATAATAAATGTCGTGAATATAACACGAAATGCCGTGAGACTGGGTTGGCTATCAGTATCAGTGTTAGCATGTTAGCATGCTATCATGAGGATTTAGCTCATTGCAGCATTCTAAAGATAGTGCACAAATGATGTAAGTACAGAAAGCATATATACACTTTTTGCTTTCCATCCCCAAGGCCAAACTCCGGAGCTTCGGGGACAGAGCCTTCTCTGTGGCAGCCCCAAAGCTCTGTAACTCTCTCCCCCAAGACCTCAGTGAGTCTGAGGCTGAAGTAGAATAGTCCATTTAGCTTAGGAACCTTCCTAAAGGAGTGAAATGACCCGGAAGTCCCTCAGTGGCAGCCATGATAAGTGCCGTTCGAATTCTCTAGAATGATGAGAATGATAGGAAAGGAGGTTTCAAACTTCCTTTATAACCTCCTTTAGCTTAGGAACCACTGGACCTCCCTCACCGACAGGAGAAGCGAAAATTCTGCCCCACAATGCCTTGCAGCCGCAGCATTTGCCGTCACTCAACAGTCGGCCGTTCACGGAAACAACCGATTATGACCGACAAATGATATCATGAAAGTTACGGTGCTTATTAAGCATTTTAAAACATAGGTGGTAAGTTGCCAAAGTGCTTTGTTTTGAACGTTCATCAGTATTATAATCAAAAAGAGAAATATGAACGTTAGTTTTTACTGAAATTATCAAATAAAGTCAACATTTCACAGTCTTTACTGAGCTGTGTGGGGTTTGTTCAACTTTTAAAAGATGTTTGAATGGTGATATACACACTGATAGGTGTTAAGGACTAACGTTTATAATAAATACATCTGTATTGATTTTAAGATCTTTAGTTCATACAATCATACGTATTGGGATCATTGGTATTAATGTGCACCGGAGGGAGAGGGTGACGAGCATAAGTTTCACTTTCCTTTTTTATTTCAATTCCAACTTTGGTCATGAAGAATATGTTTCTCTGTTGTCCACATTCATAAAGCAAAGCAGCAGCATCAGAGCACGGAGCAGAGTCTCTAGATGAGTTTACAGTAGTCCCTCGTTCTTATTAAACATCCATGTTGTAGTCCGCTGTATAGAAAACTGTAGTTTCCATGGTTTCCCCACAGCAGCAGACGCACATTCATGACGTCCGCTGGCGCATCATAAACACGTGGGATAGTGAAAGTGCATTCGGATTCTCTAAAGTACCGCAGTCTCTTCTCCAAAGTCCTTTTGAATTCTCCTGTCCACTATCCCTTAACCCCGTGACGTTTCACTCAGAGGTCAAGGAATAGACGATAGGGTTAGAACTTAGGAGCTGATCTTTGGACTATTCGACTGCAGCCTGAGTCCCTCACCCTGTTCCAGTCCCGCCTCAAAACTCACCTCTTCAACTCTGTATATCCATAACCCCCCCCCTTCTCAACCAACTTCCTCCTGACTGCTTTTCTGTTTTGTTTTGTTTGTCTACCCTCCCTCCCAAATGTAAAGCGTCTTTGGGTTCAAGAAAAGCACTATAGAAATATAATGTATTATTATTATTATTATTAGGTAGCTCTTTCCTGGAGCGTCAGCTTCAGCGTCAGACAGCCGAAGACTGACAAAGAGTTCTGCTGGAGTCCCGAGCAAAGAGGAGGCAAATCCTACTCTGATTGAGATAATTACCGCATGGTGTCTTATTTTCTTTTCTTTACTTTTCTAGCCCCTCTTGCTAAAAACATGTGTATTTTCTCCATTCCTGTTCATGTGTCTTCTCGCAATTATCACTGGCCCCGTGTATCTCCTAATCGCTATAACCGGCCTGCTCTCGTCTATCCCACGTGCTCCACTGAGATCCAACATCTAGTTTCAGGCGGCCTGTTGAACTGCCAGTCAGCTGTTCCTAAGGCTGACTTCATCTCTGGCTACGCCTCCCTGCAGACCCTGGATTTCCTTGCTCTCACTGAGACCTGGATTACTCCATTCAACACTTCCACCCTAGCAGCTCTCTCCACAGCATATTCCTTCTCCCATACACCCAGACCCACTGGCAGAGGAGGTGACACTGGTCTCCTGCTCTCTCCCAAATGGAGCTTTTCCCTCTTCAAGCTACCTAACTTCACTCCTTCCACCTTTGAATTCCATGCCGTCACAGTAACCCATCCTATACAACTAACCATTGTTGTTCTCTACCGTCCACCAGGCGCCTTGGAGGAATTAGATCATCTCCTCTCACACATCCCTGAAACTGGCCCTCCCGCTGTACTTCTCGGAGACTTCAACCTCCAGACAGAGAAGACATCTGAACTAACATCTCTGTTAACCGCCTTTGCTTTCTCACTGTCTCCGTCCCCACCAACTCATAAAGCTGTCCTTGATCTCATATTCTCAAGGAATAACCTAACCTCTCTGTAAACCCGCTCCACACATCCGATCACTTCTTCATTTCATTCTCTCTACCCCTTTCCAAACATAACAAACTAATCTCTTCTCATCCTGCACCTGTCCACCGTAACCTTCGTTCCCTCTCCCCCTCTACCTTTGCCTCATCGGTGCTCTCAGCCCTCCCTTCCTCTGACTCGTTCCAACTCCTGCCTCCAAACTCTGCTGCAGAAACTCTCCTCTCTACTCTCTCATCCTCTCTGGACTCTCTCTGTCCTCTCACATCTTGGCAGGCTCGTCAGTCCCCTCCTGCTCCCTGGCTAAATGACGCACTGCGTGCTAATATAACCGTCCTTCGGGCAGCAGAGCGGAAACGGTGGAAATACAAACACCGCAACGACCTCCTAACCTATCAGGCTCTCCTCTCCTCTTTCTCTGCTTCGATCTCTCAGGCAAAAAGCTCTTTCTTTCAAGATAAGATCCAATCTTCCTATTCCAATCCCAAAAAACTATTTTCCATCTTCTCCACCCTCTTGGACCCTCCCAAAGCCCCTCGTCACTTCTGTCAAGCGACTTTGTTAACCACTTTGAAAAAAAGGTTGATGATATTCGCTCTTCTTTTTCTGACTCACCTTTACTCACCGATGGGTCACAAGACCCTCCTTCCACCCGCACACTAACCTCCTTTTCCCCTCTCTCTCCAAGTGAGGTTCTTACCCTCATTACCTCTGCCCTCCCTACCACCTGTCCTCTGGACCCTATCCCTTCAAACCTCCTTCAGACTATCGCTCCTGATATTCTACCATTTCTCACCCATTTCATCAACACTTCTCTAACTGCTGGTCACTTTCCAAACAGTCTCAAGGAGGCAAGAGTAAACCCTCTCCTGAAGAAACCCACTCTCAACCCGTCTGATGTTATAAACTACAGGCCTGTCTCTCTCCTCCCGTTCCTGTCTAAAACACTTGAACGCGCTGTCTTTAAACAACTCTCCTGCTATCTCCATCAGAACAACCTTCTGGATCCGCACCAGTCTGGTTTCAAGGCAGGTCACTCCACAGAAACTGCCCTCGTTGCTGTCACTGAGGAACTGCACACTGCTAAAGCAGCCTCCCTCTCCTCTGTCATCATCCTGTTGGACCTGTCTGCTGCATTCGACACGGTGAACCATCAGATCCTCCTTCACACTCTCCAAGAACTTGGAGTTTCAGGCTCTGCACTTTCCCTCCTCACCTCATACCTCAAAGACCGCACCTACAGGGTAACTTGGAGAGGGTCAGAGTCCGACCCTTGTCAATTAACTACAGGGGTCCCTCAGGGCTCTGTTATTGGTCCCCTCCTCTTCTCCCTGTACACAAACTGGCTCGGATCTGTCATTAGCCCGCATGGTTTTTCATACCACTGCTACGCTGACGACACCCAATTAATTCTGTCCTTTCCCCGCTCAGAGACCCAGGTCGTCGCACGCATCTCTGCTTGTCTAGCTGACATCTCTCAGTGGATGTCTGGTCATCATCTCAAGCTCAACCTTGACAAAACTGAAGTGCTTTTCCTTCCGGGAAAAGATTGTCCCACTCTTGACCTGACCATCAACATCGGCACCTCTGTTGTTTCCCCAACTCAGACTGCAAGGAATCTGGGTGTTATCCTAGATAACAACCTGTCCTTCACTGCAAACATCGCTGCTACAACCCGCTGCTGCAGATACACGCTTTACAACATCAGGAGGATGCGTCCCCAGCTGACCCAGAAAGCCACGCAGCTTCTGGTCCAGGCTCTCGTCACCTCACGCCTAGACTACTGCAACTCCCTCCTGGCTGGTCTACCTGCATGTGCCATCCGACCTCTGCAGCTCATCCAGAATGCAGCGGCTCGTCTGGTCTTCAACCTTCCTAAATGTTCCCACACCACACCGCTCCTCCGCTCCCTTCACTGGCTTCCGGTAACTGCTAGAATCCACTTCAAGACCCTGGTACTTGCGTACCATGCTGCGAATGGATCTGGCCCTTCCTACATCCAGGACATGGTTAAACTGTATACCCCAGCGCGTGCCCTCCGCTCTGCATCAGCCAAACAGCTCGCTGCACCCTCGCTGCGAGGGGGACCCAAGTTCCCATCAGCAGAAACACGTGGGTTTGCTATCCTGGCTCCAAGATGGTGGAATGAGCTCCCCATTGACATCAGGACAGCAGAAAGCTTACACACCTTCCGGCGCAGACTGAAAACTCATCTCTTTCGACTCCACCTCGAGCGACATAATTACTAACAAAGAACTGCTAACAGAGCACTTATATACTAATAAAGGACTGGCTTATCTAAAGCCAGTTGAGTAGCACTTGAAATACTTGGCTCTATGAAACCTGATGTACTTATATGATTCTGTTTTCTTCAAGGTTGTGTCTTCCTGGTCGAATGCACTTATTGTAAATCGCTTTGGATAAAAGCGTCAGCTAAATGCAATACACTGATGGAATACAATAATGATAACAACTACTGATTATATGTAGCCATGCGAAGTAATGTGATGCCATAGAAAGGGGAAAATAATGTATATAATCAAATTTCTTAGACATTAGCCATCCAGAGCAGCATTAAGCAATAAAGAAACATGCTTTAACCAGTAGTATTGCTTTGAGTAAATTGTTATCAGAATATCTGAAATTAAGTCAAATGGTATTATCAAACTTTCAAATTAGCTTACTGTTCAACAACAATTGTATGGAATGGAAGATATATGCAAAATGGATTTTATTTTTCTTCTTTTAGCCTTTGGTGTACGGAAGAAAATCCAAATGTGACAAGTCTTTGAAAAGGAATAATATATTTTTCTGAAGAACGTTATAGCTATTACTAATATAAAAATGTACGGTATGTGCAAAAGCGAAAACAAATACTCAGGAATATTTAGCAAATTAAACAGCTATATTTTCCCCCTTACTGTAAGTGTCAGTTTTCCTCTTTTATGCAGGATCTCATATACAAGTTAATATCTTAGCATACATTATGTTTAGTTAATGTCTAATTAGGCTGCGGAAGTAAAAGAGCTGTAATTTAAAGAGCTACAAGTCCATCTACTAATGATGAAGCCAGTTCTCGGAGGAGGTCAGGTCTCTGAGGAGCCGTTCACTCTTGATCTCTCTCTCCCTCCCCTCTCATATACCCTCTCCCCTCGTCCTCTCTACCCATGAATACTTGTGAGTCAACAGAATACATTTGCAGGCTCCTCAGCAGCAGAGATTATCAGAGGAGTTAAGAGCGCGGAACGTCCTCAGGGATGAATACAAACGTTTGGAATCATCAGTTACTGTCAGTGAAGTGCTGATCTGTTCTTGTCAAGTCTCAGCTCAGTGACACAAGTGTTGGATCCCCAATCTGTGCTTTAGGCTGTTGGTAATTGTTTCATGCAGTCCTGCAATCAATCTCTTTTTCAGGTTAACTTCACAGTCTGTGTTATTAGTAATACAAAAACAACAGTATTATATTGACCTCATTAGGAACTAAGCTCATCTCTGTCAATGGCTGGTAAAACAATTATATATTGGTCACTTTGCAGCAATGTGTGCTTCACAGCTTGCTTTGCACATGCTCATTGCATTACATCATGTTCATCAGCTTTTTCTTTGCATTCAGTGTCAACTTTTCCACAGTGACAGTCTTTCAGGGTTTTCCTTGTTTGTTTTTTTTATAGAGGAACATAAATGTCCTTTTTAAATAAACATTGGCATTCAATTATAGGCTGAGGTATGGAGCGGCAGTATATCATGTCATTAAAATACCTTTATCAGCTGTGATCGACACGTTAACGCATTAGTCATAATTCAGTCATTTAATATAAGATTCTGAAATGGGGGGTTGAGTAGTACTAGTCCTTTTGTACTTTTACTTAAGTAAGATGTTGAATGCAGGGCTTTGACTTGTATTTTTCCAATTTAGTACTGCTACATTTACGTAAGTTTCAAATCTGATTACTTCTTCCATCGGATGTTATTGTTTCATTAGTACTCTTAAACTAACCCAACAAACACAGCAGCCCCCTGATCTAGAGGACGAAGCAGCATTACTCTGAAAATGCAGATCATGACAGAAAAGCTTTAAAGTAAAATCAAATATAATAGTTTGCTGTCAGCAGCTAAGATAAATAAGTCTGTTTCGGAGTTTCGAACTTCGAAGAATCTCTCTCTCTCTCTCTCTCTCTCTCTCTCTCTCTTCTCTCTCTCTCTCCTCTCTCTCTCTCTCTCTCTCTCTCTCTCTCTCTCTCTCCTCTCTCTCCTCTCTCTCTCTCTCCTCTCTCTCTCTCTCTCTCTCTGTCAGCAGCTAAGATAAATAAGTCTGCTCCGGAGTTTCGAACTTCTAAGGACATAAACAGACATTCCGTTAAATCTGAGCCCGCAGTGTTGAGATGAATCAACAGGAATACTAGCTATGGATCAATGAAATGTTTGAACACACACACACACACACACACACACACACACACACACACACACACACACACACACACACACACACACACACACACACACACACACACACACACACACACACACACACACACACACACACACACACACACACACACACACACACACACAGTCGTCAAGTGTTTTAATCTTAATTTAGATTGTGAGATTATTTTAATTGTTAATTACCACTTTGTCCCCTTCTGTCTGCTTGAGCGTTTATTTACTTGGCATTTCCTGTTTGTTCTTCTTCTTGTGTTTCAGTATGATCTACTCCTTGGTTACCTCAACATAACAACTGATTTATCAGCAACTGGAGAGATGGGAAAACGCCTCTGGAAATACAGACCACCACTGTTTCGGTCTACAATCGAAAGACAGAAAATAGAAGATAGAAAAATGTTTTTTGCTGCAAAGCCAAACAATGAACTCAATGGGGGCGAAGCTTTTTCTCTGCTTTGTCCCCTTAAGAAGGAAGGTTTCATGCTTGTCTGTAAATAAAAACTGAAGTCTTGTTTACAGTTAGACCGGTCGTAGCTAGACCCAAGTAAATCACTGCCTGGCCAACATTTTGAACCAAACATCCACACACATCCACAGCCTCCTCTGAAGTGGTACCGTACATACTGTAAAGTTGCAGCGCTGGTAGCCCCAGAGGATACAGAGCACAGTAGCGTTTGCACAGTTTGTCTCAGGCACAGCATGGTGAAGCAATGTCCGGCCCAGCACGGCTCACCCCCCCTCAGTCATCCCCTCTCGACGCCTCGCCAACCGTAGCTTCACTGGTGAGTCAGAAACTAGGGACACATGGACGACTGCATGGACAGATAACACTGTACATAAAGCAGAACGCTTTGGTTGGAAACACACGAGTAGACGATATTTTCCACTGAATGGCACACACTGTCTATGGCCTGTGGGTTTTTCTTTCTAACATTATGTGAATGGCTTTTGTGACGTGTGCATTTTGGTGTATTATTTATCTAAAGGCATTTCTAATAGAAGCAAAAGGTATCCTATACAGCAAATGCCTTCTTCGTGTCATCCTAGTGTTGTTCTATTGTGGGAAAACGTTTCTAAAACTTAAAAGCTAACACCTGTCCAATTTTTTGATAGTAGAGGAGCACATATTCTTTGCAAAAATAGTCTTGCACAATATTTGCAATATTTGGCTATATATATATATATAAATATATAATAGAGATACATTATGATAGTCTAGCCACACAGGTGAAGGTCTTCCAATATGTAAATAATTATCCAGCCCTGTTTGAATGTGGGGAGAAAATGTGAATCTTTTTTAGCTCGATTTACACCATGGACCAACATGTTTATCTTTCAGTATTGAAATACATTTATTATCTATTTGTGAGATACTGATGGTTTTCCTCCTTTATCTACCTTAAATGAAATATGATATTCTAATATAACCACACCATGATAAGGGCCTGTGTCCACACACCTTTTTTCTGGCAGAGCCTCCTCCCTGCATTTTAAAAATAAAAAAAGTTCTTAGCGTTCTTCTGTGGCAACGATATCTTGACAACGTAGCACGACTAGCATCGCCCATTTGTATTTTATTATCTGTAAGTGCTTATATATATGTGTTTCATATTGTTTTCTCCATAAAGTGGTGCAGTGAGGATGTTTTTCTGTTAGCACCTGGAAGTTAGCATTGCATGTGCTCCCTTGAGAAAAACCAATTGGATATCCCCATTTTATTTGGGTATAATGCAAGAAGTAAATATTGTGGCCAACACACGTTTATAATAATGTTTTGTTCACCAGGATAATTTCCACATTATAACACCACTTTGAGATTTTTGAAGCATAAATACAGTCGGCAGAAGTTAAAAACTACTTCCTTGTTGCATGGCATCACCACCGCTAAGCTAAAGGCTGCTCATCATGTTTAGCGTGATGACATTTAGTAGTCTTATTTAGTCCCTTGTTACAGTAGCAACTGCTTTTTTTATGACATGTAGAAGCTTCGGATATTCAAGAGTGGAGTATTTACTTAAATATTTCATGTCTTAGAACATAACGTACAAATCTCTTCAGCTTGTGTTTATGACAGACCTTATATTAGACTTCTAACCACAACAAAAAACATTGATTTCTAGACGAGGGAACCGGAAGTGGAAACCTGCTAAGTCTTTTCCAGTTCGACATTGAACAGTTGAAACACTTAACCCTCGAAGCGTTCGTAGCGGCCGCACACACGGCGGACAATCAGGAAAAAACGCTTTTTCACGAGGCGTTGCATGCAATGGCAAACTCTCACTACCTTAAAGGTGGGGTAGGTACATTTCAGAAACCGGCTCGAGATACACTTTTTGTTATATTCCATGGAATGCTCTTAACATCCCGATAGCAAAGAATATCTTAAGTGTTTTGACAAAAAATCCATAAAAATAATTCATCTGTAGAAGCCGTAATACTGTAAAAAGTACAACCAATCCGATTGGATGGCCTACCTGCCTGTCAGCCTTCCATCGAGGCACAAACTTATCTCGTGCCCTCATTGGAGGGGCTCTATAAGGAAGTGGCAGATTTTCTCCGGTTGTGTATTTTCAAATGCTAGCGATCTCGAGCCGGTTTCTCAAACTTACCTACCCCACCTTTAATAGAAACATTTGGAAAAGATGCAGGCGCTCAGAAAAAGACACTCTGTGGACACAGGCCCTAAGACAGCATGTGTAGTAAAGATGAAGTTGCCAAAAGGTACGAGCATTGATCCGTCTTTCTCTGTGTTTGAATAAAAGCAACTGTAGCAGGGGATACATGAGATCTGTCTGAGTATATTGAGGAATAACTGTTTGATGAAAGTACCTCAGAGGACAAACTCACCTACAGATCATCATCCCCGCAGCTGGAACACATTCAGAGTCTGGCTCAGAGACACCTCGGCAGGGCAGGAGCTTGAACCTGAATCTCCCATGTGTAGCACAGTTTTCTAACTACCAGGCCACTCTGTAGATCTTCACCATCATCTTCACCCAATGAGCTCACTTTGTAAACTGCCCTTCAAAGAGCAGAAAGGAATGCCCAGTTCTTGTTGTTTTCTCTTATTCTAATTCAAGCATTTTCTATCCTTATTGTGTATGTGACCGACCGAGTTGAATTTAGATATTGTTTATGAAATAAAGTATTTTAAAATCAAATGGGGTTTTCATTTTTCAACATACCCACTTGTCATACTATTGCATATTGTGTTCCAATATGTTCCTTGAGCAAGAAATGCATAAAACAACATGTGGAAGCAACGAAAGAAGAAGGTGGGGGTAGATTTGACTGATAATGCATAATTGGCTATAGCTGTCAGCGTAAAAAATAATGAACGCAAATAGACCACATTACCAAGTTTCACCGCAACTTCCTCTCGTAATTCCTGCGTGGATGTTTACCAAGAAACGCATGTCAGCAAAAAGGCGATGCAGTATTATATTGACCTCATTAGGAACTAAGCTCATCTCTGTCAATGGCTGGTAAAACAATTATATATTGGTCACTTTGCAGCAATGTGTGCTTCCCAGCTTGCTTTGCACATGCTCATTGCATTACATCATGTTCATCAGCTTTTTCTTTGCATTCAGTGTCAACTTTTCCACAGTGACAGTCTTTCAGGGTTTTCCTTGTTCGTTTTTTTTATAGAGGAACATAAAATGTCCTTTTTAAATAAACATTGGCATTCAATTATAGGCTGAGGTATGGAGCGGCAGTATATCATGTCATTAAAATACCTTTATCAGCTGTGATCGACACGTTAACGCATTAGTCATAATTCAGTCATTTAATATAAGATTCTGAAATGGGGGGTTGAGTAGTACTAGTCCTTTTGTACTTTTACTTAAGTAAGATGTTGAATGCAGGGCTTTGACTTGTATTTTTCCAATTTAGTACTGCTACATTTACGTAAGTTTCAAATCTGATTACTTCTTCCATCGGATGTTATTGTTTCATTAGTACTCTTAAACTAACCCAACAGCCCCCTGATCTAGAGGACGAAGCAGCATTACTCTGAAAATGCAGATCATGACAGAAAAGCTTTAAAGGAAAATCAAATATAATAGTTTGCTGTCAGCAGCTAAGATAAATAAGTCTGCTCCGGAGTTTCGAACTTCTAAGGACATAAACAGACATTCTGTTAAATCTGAGCCCGCAGTGTTGAGATGAATCAGCAGGAATACTAGCTATGGATCAATGAAATGGTTCTCTCTCTCTCTCTCTCTCTCTCTCCTCTCTCTCTCTCTCTCTCTCTCTCTCTCTCTCTCTCTCTCTCTCTCCTCTCTCTCTCTCTCTCTCTCTCTCTCTCTCTCTCTCTCTCTCTCTCTCTCTCTCTCTCTCTCTCTCTCTCTCTCTCATCTCTCTCTCTCTCTCTGAGACCTGAGAACAGGTTTGTATACAGGACCTGTGTGCCCTTCTGGTTTGACATACGGGAGAGGGCATCAGCATTTGTGTTACATTGTCCCCTCCTATACTGAATGTCAAAGTGGAATGTTGACAGCCGAGACACCCATCGCTGGCCGGTAGCATCCAGCTTCACAGAGGACATCACATAGTTGAGGGGGTAGTTATCTGTCTGAACAGAGAATGGACGCTCATAGAGATGGTCGTAAAACGTGTCTGTCACAGCCCACTTCAGAGCAAGAAACTCCAGTTTGTGTGCAAGATACCTCGACTCGGCCGGGCTCAAGCCTCTGCTCGCATATGACTCTCTCAGCTCCATCCTGGACTTGAACCAAGACAGCACCAAGCCCCTGTCCTGGCGCATCGGTCTGAAGCACAAAAGGTAGGCTGTAATCCGGATAACCCAGTACTGGAGCAGTCGTCTCAGGGACTTCACACTCTGTAGTCCACAAAAAGGGCGGCTCAGGGCCCAAACTTGCCTTCCTTCCTCTTATTTTCTATCTGGGGTCACCCGTTGTCAGGCGGTATAAAGGAGCAGCGATGCTCGAGTAGCCACCAACGTACCGCCTATAATATCCAGCAAACCCTATGAACTGCAACACTTCCTTCCTGTTTGTGGGCCTCACCCAGTCCCTAACCTTGTTGATCTTCTCTGGGTCTGTCCTGATCCCCTCTGCCGATACCAAGTGACCCAAGTACTGCACTTCCTTTCTCACAAGCTGGCACTTGGAAGGCTTTAACTTCAAGCCATGTTCATGAAGCCGATCAAACACCAGCTGCAACCTCTCCAGATGGTCATCAAAGGTTTTGGATGATGAGGTCGTCAAGGTAGATCAAGAGGTGGGTGTAGTTCACGTAACGGCTCCGCGGACGTAAAGTAACGGCTCCACGGATTGGTCCATTTCGTTCCGGGGACGACATGACATCATGATGTACCCGGAAGAATCAAATGGACAGTGACGTATCTTTTTTGGGGAGGTATTTTCTGTTTTAGAGTTTTACTCCCTACAGGGTGTACTTTGAGGGTTTTGACTCTGCAGACCGTTTACATGCATAAAAACCTTCATAACACACAAGGGGACGGGCAATAACCAGAACAGCATGACATGTCACCTTTAATAGTAATAGCATGTAGGGACAGGTTCATCACTCTGACCGGGCGCAGTATTTCTTTACATCAGCCAGGACTTTGGCAACCATGAGGACCTGGGGAAGCTGCAAGGAGGAGTTGCTTTCAATGAGAGCAGCATAAGTCTTTCTCTGTGGGCCTGTCAAGGCTGCTACCTTACAACTACATAAAAAGTAAAAATTATGCATAGTAAATTCAAGTAAAGGTGTCTCCATAGAAAAAGTACTTAAAGCTGGGGTAGGTAATTCACTTCAGAAACACTTTCTGTTATATTCCATGAAATGCTTTGACAATAAATACATTACAACATTTAATCTGTGGAAGCCGTGGTGCTGGAAAAAGCACGACCAATCATCTGAGCCTGCCCGGCTAAAATAACTGGATGGACCTGGCTGTCAGCCTTCCATCTGTGCACAAGCTTATCTCGTGCCCTCATTGGTCATGTGCGCGTTCGTGTGTTGGAGGAGGGGCTCTGTAAGGAAGTCTGAAGGAAGGGGCAGATTTTTTCCGGTTGTGTACTTTCAAATTCTAGCGCACTCGAGCTGGTTTCTCCATTCACCACAACGGTTTCTCATTGTTTTGTTATTGTCAATACTAGTGGTGCAATGATGATGTATTTTTGTAAAGCAACCCGAAGTTAGCATTCCAAGAGCTCCCTCGACAAAAACAATGGGATTTCCCCATAGGATTTTTTGAATATAGCAGAAAATAATATCTGTGGCAAACACATTTGATACTTCCAATTTTTGTTCAGCATTATTTTTCTTCTTACCACTATTATGTACGGAACCCTGGAGGGTTCATAGAGAGAAAAATAAATAAAACGTGGCCACGCTTTAGTAACTCGTGCGCACGAGTTACTAAAGCGTGCGCACGAGTTACTAAAGCGTGCGCACGAGTTAATAAAGCGTGGCCTCGTTTTGTGTGTGTGTGGGCATTTGTTTATGATAGTATCGCTCGTTCCGGTGCACTCCGGCAAGACTATAGCACATCGAGATTAAGATTAAACGAATTTCTTTCACTTGAGAATACACATATAACTATGGAGAACCAGATTTGTGTAAATTACTGTTCGTGGTAATTTGAAAACAAATGCCGGTGGTGTCGGACACACACAAACACACCGAACACGCACACACAGAGCGGAGCTGAACACACACACACACACACACACACACACACACACACACACACACACACACACACACACACACACACACACACACACACACACACACACACACACACACACACACACACACACACACACACACACACACACACACACACACACACACACACACACACACACACACACACACACACACATGCCAGGACATCTCCTTCATAAAACGAGGGGGAATACTCTGGTAGTTCGATGTGTGTAGAGGTGTGTGTGGTTAAACGTAGCAGCCTCGATCTCTATTCAGTGGTTCTAATGAAGGGCAACGCAGTGAAGTAAACAGTAAAAGGCACCGCTCTTTGCAGCTGGTGCTGCTCTTCTCAGATTCTGCTGAATTACACGTTACTGCCTCCAGTGCCCTGTACGACGAAGCCAGTTCAACAGACCCTGGATATGTTCGATTTACCCGGCTTAACTAACCCTAACAAACGCGATGTCGCTAAGCGGTCCTACGAAGCTGGTTATCAACTCAGCAAATCAACCAGGGTTTCTCTGTCCGGTTGAGAGTGCGTTCACGTGAAAGGGACGGGGTTAGCAACATTTGACCAATCACAAACATGGAGACGCGTGCGGACAGCGCAGCATCATACTTCATGAATGAATAGTGTAAATAGCAAATCCTGCTTCGTAGTTGCAGAGTATTATCATCTGATATTTAAGAAGTGTGTTACATTTGAAATGGCAGAAAGTCTTGTTGCAATTTCCAGATATTAAAAGAGGTCCCTTGAGTTTCTCTGGTAATTATCAATAGTAGCAGTTAAGTGAATACTGTTCAAACAATACCTGTGTTTGTGTTTTATATTGATTTCTCTGTTTTATCCTTTCATAAATGTGAGGACTAAAATGGCTATAAACAAGGGCTGGTTGGAGTAAACAGGGTTTTATTGCTCTGTGGGGGAGGTGTAGGTATGCAGGACAGGGTGCTAGGTGGAGGAGAGTATATTCTGCTTAAGATCTCTAGCATGTCATGTTTCAGGGAAGTCTACATATCTTGAATAGTATATGTGTGGGTTTAATTACTTTGTATTAATAATAAGCAGTCTGTGTAACCAGAAGTTGGAGATATGAGAGATGAAATCGTTGTGTTATCTTTGTGAGCATGACCCAACTGTGGTCTCTGGAATGTGGGGGGATGTGTGTGTGGAGGCTGCAGAAATATGAGACAGTGAATGCCAGAGGTGTTTGTTTGAGATGACCGGAAAAGACGACCAGTTAAACTCCACCCCTTCCTGTTTCTGTTGGTATTGAGAGCCTGTTCATCCTTTTGTTCTGCCTCTCTTCTCGCGCTGCCCAGACCGGAGGGTCTTGCAGCACGTGAACAAGGCCAGGAGTAGGTATATTCCTGACATTACGCATATGATATGATATGGCTTTGTATGGTATGGTAATGTATTGATTGTATTGCATTGTCATATTAGCATTAAAGTAGATTATTGTTTAATGGTTACTTGGTAGCTCTGGATTCCTTCCTGTATGATAACCAGCTTGTTAGGGACGCGCGGAGATTTGAAAAGCGGACCAGTACTCCCTCAAAATCTCCATCAAAGTACAGGCCACTGGTGCCACAGAGATTTCATAAAGTGAAGGATGTTTTCCTTCTATAAAACAGCTGTGGGCAGCAGATGTGAGTCATGGACAGGAATCCCTCAATTTAAATAAAACGAGGCCATGCTTTATTAACTCGTGCGCACGCTTTATTAACTCGTGCCCACGCTTTATTAACTCGTGCGAACGAGAAAGTAAAACGTGGCCACGTTTTATTTATTTTTCTCTCAATGAACCCTCCAGGGCTCCGTAATTATGAGTTTTGGAGGCAGAAGAAAACATTTTAAAAACAGCTTAGAACAAAGATGCGTGTCACCAAGTTAAGGCGGCTAATGTTCGGCGTCATGTTTAGCTTCTCCTTTCTTCACTTGCTCACAACAGCTGTTTTTTATGACACAGATGTTTTGGACATATTAACACCACGTCTACAATGGTTGAAACATTAATGCAATTGCCAGAAATTGGCCTCCTCATGCTTATATAGTGTTAATAATTGACCAGCACAAGTAGAAATGAAAACAATTGTAACAAGAAAAAGTTTGACAAATAAAATACATTTATTTATAAAATGTCAATATAAAGAAAACATAGCTGCATTTTTTTTTTAAGTGTAACAAAATTAGAACCAGGATAATATATATATAATAGGGGTGTAACGGTATCCGTATTCGTCCCGTCACGGTTCGGACGTCACGGTTCGGCACATGCAGTCACACGACGAATACGCCTTTTTTTTACGAGTGGGAAAAAGTCATTCAGGGCAGTATCCATTACACTATTTATAATCCAGGGGGCGGTATTGCGCCTAAAATATGTTTGCCAGCCGCCCGTAAACAACAAATGAAGAACAAGAAGAAAACACAACAAAACGAACATAATACAAGAAGAAGAAAAGTTAGTATGGAGATTTCAGATAACACACAGGAGCTAGAACCCACCTGCTTCTTTTAAATCAGCTGTGTGGGAACATTTCGGGTTCCCTGTGGACTACAATAACGATGGAGTGTGCGAGTGGTGGATCGGACGAGGACGGTGTGTCGGCGTTGTTAGATAGCGGTGATGTATTGCTAATGGTAACACACGCCAAACATGCTAAATCATATCAGAAGGCATCACCCAGATTTGCCAATCACCGGAGCCCGGCAAAAGACAACGGCAGTTCAACAGCTGATCCCCGCTGTTTTTAAGAAGCCAATAGACACGAAAGCAGTGAGACCAAAATAAATAACGGAAGCTTTTGGCATATATATTTCAACGGCTATGCGCTCTTGAAACACTTTCTTATTATTTATGATGTAATATTTTCAAGACATTCTTTTTAGTTTTACAGTTTATTGAACCTTTGTGTTTGACATCAGACATTATATAATCTGGGCATCTGAGTGTGTGTGGTACTGTTTGTGGTTTGTTTTTAACAGTGTAATACAGTTAATTATTCAATATGTTAGACTTCCTTATTTTTAAACTGAAACTTGCACTACTGTTCAAAATGAATAACAAACAAACCTGGAATTATGCATTTGGGACTTTTTTTTTGCTTTTCCTTGTTGTACCGAACCCGTACCGAACCGTGACCCCTAATATATAATATATATTATAAAAAAATAAAGTGCATGTCTTTGTTTGTGTGTTTTGGTTTACATGACATGTCTCATGTTGTAGGTGTTTGTGGCAGATTTTGATGACAGAGGGAGGGGCTCCCATTTGAAACACTGTGGCTCAAGGTTTGCCATCTTCACAGTCATGATGGATGATAGAGTTTCATCAAGAGCCAAACTGTTTCGGGTTTTGGTTTTGGTTTTGTTCAGTCCCACCACAGAGAACACTCGTTCAGCATCAGCATTTGAATGTGGAAGTACCAACACCAACTTGGCAATACGAGAGAGCCTCCCACATCTGCTCATCCCGGTCACCTTTGAAAAATGTACATTGGAAGCCTAATTACTCTCAAGTATTTTTGTATAGAATTAAGCTGATTAAGTCAATGGGTATTTCAAAGGGTGCAGAATAATTCTTATCTTATTCTTCATTGATGCCATGTTCCCCCAAAAGCTCTCAATGTCGAACGTGGCTGGGTCTTCGGACATGGCAATGTCCATGGACTGGTAGTCCAGAAACTCCTCACTCAGTTTGTCACGCTCGTCAGGCCCATTGTATGGGAGAAGTTCAGGAAACCTAAAAAGAACACAATGTGCACTGATCTGGTAAAGTAATGTAGCTGAAACGGGTTGTTTTTTCAGATGTGGTCATTAAACTTTACAATCTATTAAGAAAATGTTAAGAAAATGTGACAAGAGCCAAGAGTCTTTAACCTGCTCTACTTATTAAGCATATTGAGATAACTTGTGTTATGATTTGGCACTATAGATAAATGTACTTGACTTGATACCCAATCTGCCTTTCCTTGATGGGCACAGCTGTTCTCATGTCTGCATATAGAGCACCAATAGTAGGAGGTGGTGGTGCCTAGAGTGATGAATGGCCATTCTGCTGTCCACTCCCTTTTAAAAGTGCACCTGTAGGTGGCTGCTCCACTCTTAGCACTCTGCTTTTTCCCTGTTTCTACTCTCATCTCCATTCTGCTGGCTCTTCTGTCTCATCCTCTGTGTCCTCTGGAGCCTCAATGTCTTCTACATCATCATCTTCTGTCTCCTCTGCAGTCTCATTCTCTGTGCCCTCTGGACTCTCATTTTCCTCCGCTCTGTCATTCACTGAGAGATCCAAAGCCTCCTCCACTGTTTCCTCTGACCTGGCAAGTTTGGCAGGGGGTGGTTGACCCTCCACTGCCCAGAATGACAGCATATCTCTCTGCTGCTTCTTCTTCTTACGTGACATCTTTCAGACTTTCAAACTAACAGACAAACATCAGACAGACATCGAAGTATACAGTTAAGGAATGAATGATCCAGTCTCAAAAGATAGCTACATCTTACTGTTTGATTGATTGAATATTTTATTAGATAGAAATGCAAACAGCACAGGTACAGTACTGTAAATTCCCTTAGCTCATAGTAGGTTTCCATTAGCTCACACACGCAAATACGTGATGATTTAACTAACACTGCTATTAGTCACGGTTGTTTGTTGTTAAACCCACCGCAGCAACCTGCCACACTGCTCACCAGCAGCCTGTGTAATGTTAAGTCTCACGTAGTCAGACCCACCGTTGACTTCATCAAAATAAAATTATTTGTAAAAATAATGTGTTTGTAAAGATAATAATAATAATAATTCCTTGCATTTATTATAGCGCTTTTTCCAGTGCTCAAAGCGCTTAAAATGAAGTGGTTACCTACCGTTTGACCTCCCGCTTCAGATGAAAATGTCAGTCACGGCATTATTGAGGTGCTGACACAGAGGTTTCACGTTTACTTTTCAATTTCTCCGCCATAAGTGTTGTTCTCATAGAGTTAGGTTGTTCTTCATAGGATAGAGACCCAATGACCCTCCCTAAGCTGCCTCTGATTGGTTTGTATACGTGGTGCCTTTCGTTGGGTTGATTAGATGTAGCCTCGAGCGCTGATGATTGGTTATCACATATCTCGGTCAGCCAATTAGGGGCAGAATAGAGAACCGCAGTGACGCGTCGTAAAACCCGGAAGTAAGTTAGCATTTTTAGCACTTCCGGTTCCTTCGCAAAGCAATGCATTTTCTCCATAGGGTTTTGGAAAATAGCTCGAAATAAGGTCTGTGGTTGACACAAATCTAAGGGATAAATCACGTTTTGTTCTACGACATTAAATACATCAGCAGTGACCCCACTGGTCATTTCTGAAAAACGATGGTTGTTACCGAGTGGCTGAATAGGACTACAGAAATTGTCGAGGCCGTTGTACGTCATTACGCCGAACACGTAAACACTCCCGCTAAGTTTGTTTTCCCCTGTGTTGTGCTTGAAAGCAAGTACCTGCATATCTATAGTATATTTAGTATCTGTATATCTATATCTGACCATTAGAATCTGTATTTTTGAAATTGTCATTTTTAACACCGTAGTTTTACAAATTATAGACTAATTAATTACCAGTGTTTTCCATTTCACCAGGAGACGATGCTCCAATTCAAACACTGATTGCATTGAACAAATCAATGACTGGATGTTTCAGAACTTTCTCCAATTAAACAAAGATAAAACTGAGGTAATGGTTTTTGGAGCCAAGGCAGAACGTATAAAAGTTAGCGCTGAGCTTCAGTCTGCAATGTTCAAAACAACAGATAAAGCCAGAAATCTAGGTGTAGTCATGGACTCTGACCTGAGTTTCAACAGTCACATTAAAACAGTTACTAAATCAGCCTACTATCACCTAAAGAATATATCTAGGATTAAAAGACTAATGTCACAGCAGGATCTGGAGAAACGTGTCCATGCTTTTATCTTCAGTAGACTGGACTACTGCAATGGTGTCTTCACAGGTCTCACTAAAAAATCTATTAGGAAGCTGCAGCTGATTCAGAACGCCGCTGCTCGAGTCCTCACTGACACTAAGAAAGTGGATCACATCACTCCTGCTCTGAAGTCTTTACACTGGCTTCCTGTGTGTCAAAGAATATATTTCAAAAATACTGCTGCTGGTTTATAAAGCACTGAATGGTTTAGGCCCAAACTACATTTCTGACCTCCTGCTAAATTATGAACCATCCAGATCTCTCAGGTCTTCAGGGACTGGTCAGCTTTCTGTCCCCAGAGTCAGAACTAAACATGGTAAAGCAGCGTTCAGTTATTATGCTCCAAACATCTGGAACAAACTCCCAGAAACCTGCAGGTCCGCTGCAACTCGGACTACTTTTAAATCCAGGCTGAAGACTTTTCTTTTTGTCGCTGCTTTTAATTGAACTATTCATATCTTAGACTGCACTGTAACTTTTATCCATGTATTTTTTCTTTCAATATTTATTTTATTAGCTTTTCTTTTTAATGACTGATTTTAAATGCCATTTTCTTAATGTCTTTCATTATTTGTAAAGCACTTTGAATTGCCTTGTGTTGAAAAGTGCTATATAAATAAACTTGCCTTGCCTAATAAATATTTCATGTGACACATACAATGGATTTGTTGATGGGAATTAATGTGAATAAATTAACTCTAGGTTAACGGTACTCTTGCTATCACTACTCACCGACACTATAAACCTTGTCCCTCATGCTAGCCCTGACAACACCGGTAAGCACACCTTCATCTAGGCTGCACTGTTTTACGTGTCCTGACTTGTAGTGGTTCTCTCCTCTATCTACACTCTTCTTGTCATCTTTGTAAAACGATATCAGACTGGTAATTGACACAGCCATGACTTCTAGTTAAATTCAGTGTGGCTAAAATGAAAAGCTTTGTTAAAATATGCAAACGCACGAAAGTCAAAGTCAGCTTTATTGTAAAAAATTCTACATGTGTTATACATCCAGAAATATCGTTTCCCACATAAACGGGGTATACAGTCTAAAATGTTAATATATTTAAAGTGTTCAAAGTGCAGTTTCAGTGCAAGTCAGTTGAAACGATCTTAAGTTGGCGTGACGTTGCAGTTGTGCGACCCTGCTGCTGTACTGGCTTGTAGTTTGTTTATAGCATAACGTTAGCATTTCGCTTTTGGCGACTAGATTTATGATTCAAAAATTATAAAAGTAGGGTAGACTTGTGGAGATTATCCGGCTGAACAAAACCTGATCCCTCTCTTAAATGTGTGTCAACCACAGACCTTATTTCGAGCTATTTTCCAAAATTCTATGGAGAATTTGCATTGGTTTTTCACGAAGGAACCGGAAGAAGTTTACTTCCGGGTTTTACGACGCGTCACTGCGGTTCTCAATAGGGCGGGCTCACCCTGTCCCTGACTCGAACTACGGCAAGCCTCAAGCAACAAGTTATGGAAATGTATCATTAAATAAAAAGCGTGTGAAATGGCAAGTGTGGCGTGAGGCGTGTGAAGAGGTTAAATTGCGTGACTCTTACTCTCAAAGGGTGAGACTTGGCAGCTCTGGCTAACGTGAGACAATCTACATGACGGTAACATGCCTTCACTTCAACACCGCTAAGCTAAAGGTGGCTAATGTTTGGCATATGTTTAGCAGTCTCATTTCATCACCTACTAGCAACCACTGTTTTTTATCACACATTAAATAACTTCAGATATTCTCCATTTGGGTATTATTCACTGACATTATTTTGTCCTATTAAAAAACGTGAACATGTTGTAAGCTTGTGTTAACCACATACCTTATTTCCCATTGTGCAGGTGAGTAACTGTGTTAGTCCAAACTGTGGTAGACAGGCACTGACAGATTGGTGTCGGCGTGTCTTCCCAGCATGCACCTGGGTGCTGCCACATCACTGCCGTATATTAATCATAATTAAAGTGGGCACACACTGCTGACCTCTTGGCCCCTCATCATGTGTGTGTACTTGTGCAGACTGGCAGGGATGTATTTAGATCCGCCCCCCGCCGTACATCCACCTCTCATCCCCCTCTATTTCTGTTCTCTTCCCGAGATCCCTGCCAGGATCCAGCCCTCCTCTTAAAGCTGTGAGATGACATTGAGCTCTTCGCCTGCGGCTGTGGCACACTGCGCTCAGCCGTCTGGAACCCCAGGTTGGTCTGTGAGACTCTTCTTCTTCAACTTTTAACAGCAAGGGAGGTCATTTTAATCCGGCTCTACATGGCACTGAACCTCACTGATGCATATTGGAACGTTTCTATGTGAAGGCCAGCAAAAAGGGTGACTGAGATCAGGGGTTAGATTGGGACTTTTATGTTTGGGGGGGCTCTGTGTAGATGTGTCAATGTATAATATTACAACATACAGTACATACATACTTTTTAAATATCCATTCCTTTCTTTGACCTTAACAAGTGATGATTTCAATTGCCATTTCTTTGCAAAGACAACTACATGTGTACTCACTGAATACACATTACCGTGCATTATAATGGCCAAAATTAAATAATGTAAAATATATAATATTTATGAATATTGACAATTATCTGAGTTTTTATTATTGAGATCTACTGCTTATTTATAGAAACTATTATTTATTGGTGTGAGACTTGTGATATTATAACATTACTTTCTTTTATATTTTCATACAATTCAATATCGTTTTTTCTGTTAATTTTACAAACAATACTTAGTTGTTTTTTCTCATATTTTTTATTGTAGTTTTATATTTGAATGAACAGAGCTGCAGCTTAGTCAGAACGCTCCTGCTTGAGTCCTCACTAACACTAAGAAAGTGGATCACATCACTCCAGTTCTGAGGTATTTAAACCCGCTTCATGTCTGTCAAAGAATTGATTTCAAAATACTACTGTTGGTTTTTAATGAGTGATTTGGCGCCAAAATGCAATTCTGATCTTCTGCTACATTATGAACCACCCAGATCTCTCAGGTCTTCTGGGACGGGTCTGCTTTCTGTCCCCAGAGACAGAACTAAACATGGAGAGGCAGCTTTCAGTTATTATGCTCCAAATATCTAATCCCAAATAGCTGTTTTATTGTTTGTAAAACCCTTTGAATTTTTTCATGTTGAAAATTAAAACTAAAACTTGCCTTTCATTGTCTATTACTTTTTTCGTGATACTATCGATGTACTATTCTCTAAATTAGTTGGCATACTATTAATGTTCTTATTTTTTATAATTGTTTTCATCCTACTATGTTGTTTTTTTGTTTTTTCGAAATAATATACCATTTCATTTTCAACATGTTTTTTTTAGGGATATTGTAGACACACAAAATATTTTTACAAAATATTCATTGCCCTCTCCCGGTTTCCTCCTGGGGTCATATTTCTCCCGCATTTCTGACAAAATCAGATTTACTCACGACTGTTTCCACTCAAACTTTAATACAGCTACACCATTGTTTGGTTTCCATGGTAGCGCGTCTCTTTAGCAGCGCGCGCAACTCAACGTATGAGAGGGTGAGGAGTCACAGAAAACTGAACAAGAATCAACAACTCAACCCTCTGCTCACTCCTTTCCTGTAAAATACAGGTCCAGCCCACACATATGCTCCATGGTGCTACAGGCATTGCACGTACAACTACAATAAGCATGTAAATGTTAATCTACAACTCCGGCGATCCACTAGCACCCGGAGTCTCCACCTGCAGACACAGCCATCCTCATCAACTACTGACTGTAGCGTCACTTGGATACGAGTCCAAACAACTCACAGACTGCATCGGGCGCTGACATTTCCGCCCTGTAACTATCAGATCTGACGACACTGATTGGCTGAAATTATGTTTCGGCGACATAGTATACAGATAGCAACAGTCAGCAATGTGTTGGCTGCTGCTGCTCTGGCTGAGGGCTCCTTTCTTACCGCCCAGACAAGAGAATGATACACGCTGCGGCCAGGCAGGAAACATGTGACTTATCAGTAACTTTAGACATCTTAAAACAATAAAACGAGATTTTATTGTAGATTATACATTTTACTGATACCAACTATATAATATTTACCTTGTTCATTAAAAATACCATGTTTTTGTTCATATTTTCGCCTTTGTCGTTTTTAACTCTTATTTTTCAACATACTATACTATTTCATTCCTTTCATATTTTCGACATACTATACAATGTAGTTTTTTATCATATTTTAGACATATTATATAATACGTCAACTTTTTCATATTTTCGACATACTACATACCTATGTCTTTTTTTTACATTAGTTTTATGCAGCATGTCCCGCTGCATGCTAGAAATAATTCTCCCTGACAAATCTGTGCTCTGTAGTGTTTGTATGCACCATTTAGTAAATCAGCTCACTTGGGACCTCAGCTGAGGTGATACCAAAAAAAGACCAGGTACCAGGCACTATCTCTAGAGGACATCCAAACCAGAGTGAGGTGCAGTACTATTCAGTGGAAATGTGCCACAAGTTAGTTAGTTAAGGATTGTTGATAGCATAGGATGTTCCCTTTGTTTGTCCCTCAGAAGTGTCTTAAATCTCTAAGCTTTGTGACATTGTGTTTATAGCCCTTCTTTTTGCGCACAGTTTGTCGCTCAAACACCTGTAAACTCCAATGCCATCTGAACACTTTCTAGGTAGCTGGATTCACATTTGTACCTTATAGTAAAAACTTCTGTCTTTGTCTCTTTCACTTTTTTCTTTCTTTACACATCCCTTCCCTTCTTTCACTGCGATTATTTTATCCTCAGACACAGAGACGAAGAGAAAGCGAGGTGTGAGGGGTGACAAATGCAGCTGAGCATTAAGGCCTTGACACATGTGGTTGTGCTGTCCTGCTGAGCTGGGGGGCAGTGTGTCAGTATCCTGTGTGCTTCGTATGGCTCCCCTGTCAAACTGCATTACACAAAACACCACTAGTGAGAGGTGGAGGATTTCACCATCTGTTCGTCTGTGCGTAGATTAAACAGTTGTGATAGAACTGTACGAATAGGTCAAAAGTCCACTGACTGTATCGTTAAACAAAATACTCCTTTGGTTTGTTGTATTTTTTAACCTGTTAAGCCCCAAGCCTGTTTTTCAGGTCTCAGGCTCGAAAATGACATTCCCAGAACTATATCTTCTCTTCTAAAAGGGGTATATTAATAATCTTTTTTCTCAAAGCAATGATACACCTGTGAGTTGGATGTAGAAAAGTCAGAATCAATATAGATTTTTTTATTTTAAAGTAAATTCAGATTGAATATAGTATATATCAAAACAAAAAACTAACATCTAATTTCAATTGTGCATTTCAAACACAGTATTTTACCACATATTTAAGTTATATTTATTTGGCTTTATGCATTCATGTATTTTTGATTTATGAATGTTCCATTCAAAAATGTTATTAAAAAGGCATGTACACCATAAAAGATGACTATTGAGATCTATTGTCAGGAATGTTAGTCTTATATCAAATAGTGAATGCTACTGCAGCAGAATGTTGCACGTCTGCACAGTGTTATATGTTCACCGCTCAGTGTCAGTAAATATTGTGCAGTTAGTATTGGACTACAAGATAGATGCAAGCCTGTACAGGTAGAGTTATTTAAAGCATATATGAGTCGGTTGGGTTCTGGAGGTGTGGTTGCAGCAATTGTGCTTGGTTGGCGTGGCCTGTGCCTGGTGGTGGGGTCCAATAATGTGATATATTTTCATGGGGTCCAAAATCCCTGGCGGCGCCCCTGGCTTCAACCATGTTGGGTATACACTCTCAAGCTCACTACACAATTCTTCTTTGTCTGCCAATCCACACAAAATGGTGGTTCAACTGCAAAAAATACAGGTTTGTTTCCAAGACCCACCCAACAACAATATTCTGAATTCAATAGGCCTCAATAGGCAACTGATTAAGGTACTTGGCTCCACTCACCAGGCTTCTAATCCTATCCAACATAACTCATAATAACCATAAGCCTTACTAAAAAGATGCACCAAAAGATGAAACATTCCTCTCATCTAACAATTGACGTAAACATCTTCAATCCACCTACAACTCATGTCCCATTTAGATGCCCAATTTGTAGAAAAACAAACACAATCCAAATGTATTGGCCAATCTACTTGGGAAATAGACTAGGAATACAAGGACGTCCCACACAACATCTGTTGTCAGACCCTGTTTAAAAACCAAAAGTCCTAGGCAGCAGCCTTCTTATGAAAACAGTGGTACACTTTTAACAGATCCAGGAATGGAGATGGCCTCAGCTTGGTCAGTCTCCATCTGTGGGGAAGCATCCCAAGAACTCTGTCTACATGTACATTTGATGTCCAAGGACTCTCCAATGATTAAAAGGAGGATTAGTCAAAAGGAAACTGCAAGCAGTATCCACTTGTTAAAGTGTATACTTGTTAAAGAAATGTATTTTTCAGAGAAATCTGAATACCTTAACTTCATCCTGTGATGAAACTCTTAGGGCAAATAACCGGAACATAAGGATTATCGAAGTCAAACAGTGAAGATTTATTTGAAGTTACGGCTGGAGAATTGACATTTGCTGAAACCCAGTAATGACTCGGCTCCTTCCAAACTCTGAGGTTCATTCCCCTAGACTGCTCTTATTTGCAGCAGAAAGCCGGTAACCAAACGTTCCATCAGCAGGACAGGATAAGTTCCTTACAGAGAAGCATGCTCCAGAAGCCATTGGTCTGATAAGATTCACTCTCTGACTCATAGCATATATTCAGTCTATTGATTATCTGAAGGAGATTATGTTTACGACACTGCTTTGTGCATATTTAGAAGTAAGGAGGAACACAGCTGATGAAGAGAACCTAGGCCTAACATCTGCTTCAGAAACAAACAGTGTAACATGAACTTAGGCCAGGGCAGAAGTGGAAAATAAATAAATGGAGACAAGTTAACTCAGTCAGTAGCAAATATTTTGACTCGGACTAGGAAACATGATCACATTCAGCAGATCCTGTCTTCGTTACAATGGCGATTTGTTCCTTTACCATTGATTCTAAAATGATTGATTACTTACAAAGCTGTAAGCGGGTCTGGTTTCGGACAGAGGGTGAAAAGAGGTGCTGCAGCACAGGCAGTATGAAACAAATACGGCCGCCGCCTCCCTGGTCCTATTAACTCTGTCTGTGTCTATGCAAATGAGCTGTGCGGTTCCCTTGATGCCATTGGCTGTCCCGTCCTCGCTTCCGAAGAGGTGATTGGATCAACGTTCTCCAATCCCAGCACACATCCGGCGCACACCTTCCGGGGGAGGATTACAAAGGCCATGGACTGTGATCATTCGGGAGGCTCTGCTGTGTGAACAGACGCCTCACGCTACTTGCTCTTTGTAGACAATTATGTTAACGGTGGTTAACTTGTGTGTATTAGTATTGTGTCTAGATTAGCTTAGCATTATGTTGACTGTTTGTCCTCTAGTATAGCTGTGTTTCCTAACAGTCTCTTGTTGTTAGCTTATACCCCCTTGACAGTGAGGGTTGTTTTGTTGCTTTTGTTTAGTATCTATTTCCTTGTATTTAACTAGGCTCCTTTGGTTGGTTCCTCATTTAACCCTGTGCCCTTTTTGGCCTTTGTTTGTGCCAGGCTGCACGCCTATGTTATTTTGTTTCCACTATTATATATATAAATAAATACTTATTATTATACCAATTCCATACTGGTGTATGTTGTTTTCCTCTACCCTAGAGGGGGACGTAACACAAATAAACAGCTTTTTAGAGATTTAAAGCAAGGTAGAAAATAAGTATATGTCCTCTTTATATTGTATTTCAAATGTGCAGTCACAGCTCTTATACTTGAGCTGCCTGATCAGGGCTTTGTCTTGTCTTTTTTTATTATTACATTATTATTCACTTTTTTGATCAACCTTTAAAGGTCATCTTTCTAATTAGAGTATGTCTTTGAGCTGCGTGGTAATAAAAGAGTGGAGGTTTGATAAAAGAGGAGATCATTATTTATTAATCCTTTCACAACACCATTCATCTCCCTGCCAAAAACAAGAAGAAGGAAAATGGGCATCATGGGATCCTGCAGCAAGTGTTTGCTTTTATCATCTGGACCCCCTGGAAAGCACCCAACACTAAATGCACTGGTGTTTTACTGCCCACCTGCCTGATGTAAATGCAGCTACAAAAGTCTCTATGTTGTCAAGATGAGCTTTCAGAAATAGATACATCTCATTATCCTTTGCTACTAAAAGGTACTTAACAATCAACCACAACATTGAATCATTCATAACCAAACTGGAACATTGTTCCACTGAGATGTCAAGAGGCCCTTTCTCACAATAATTAATGTTGCGTGTTGAATTGTTGTCTCACTTATAAGATGGTAGTCTTGAGACTCTTTGATTAATCACAGGTGATGTGTTTGATAAGCAGGGTTTCGGGCAGCATTGGTTTAGCTTAATTAAAACTGATTAATTATTGCAATGAAGAGGCAAACTGTTACCACGTTAGCCTCGTAGCATATTGTTTTTTAAAATGGCATGCAACTTTGTAGTTTTCATTTGTTATTTTACAATGAACACACAGCTATTTATGTTGCTAAACAGGCAACTGATTGCTTACACATTGTACAAATACTTTATACTACAGTGTTGTGTTCACAGCTGATTGCAATGCTCCTAAGTGGCCTAAAAATAAAAGAAATTCCAGTTTTGATTATTGATTCAGTGGTAGGAATACATCTGGTTAACGTGCGATTGAACATCAGCAGGTAAAAGTCCTTACTAAACCAACCAAGTAAATGTTATACACATAATGAACCTTTCCAGAAAGGTTTCACAAAGCTTAACTCACTATACAGTAATATAGGCATCACAAATGGAAGGTGTATTCTTTTATGTTGAAGAGGAATGCAATTTAACCCTCTTCTGAAGAGCAGTACATGCACAGCCTCTGGCCAAGACTCCAGTGATACATAATAATTAGCCTTTACTTCCATTTATTTAAATGCTCTGTTCCTTTAATGGAACAGAGAAGAGCCTTTAAGTGCGTCTCTTTCATGAGTTTCTTGTACTGAATGATAGTGTGCACTGGTTTTGAGGTGCGTGTGGATCTGGGATGGACCATTGGCTGAACAGTCAGACAGTGCTCCTTGTCAGAAATCTGAATCATAAATTCTGTATTTTTTACACAGCAGGAGCATTTACATTGTATAGTATAGTAGTATTCGTTTTATTTGTCCCCGAGGGGAAAATGGGTTACAGCACATCACAAAGGCATTTAGATAGATAGATCTTTATTTGTCAGTGTACAGGTACAATGAAATTACAATAGACTCAAGGTGCCAACACGCAACAACAAGACAATATAAAAACAACAAGACACTATAAAAACAATAAATGGGACTTAAAAAAGACATGATAGGGAATATGTACATACATAAATAAATTAAATTGCACGATTCCCCTCGTATTGCACGGAAGGCTTATATAATTTAAATATTAGCAGCGTTTAGTGCACATATGGCCCTGGGAAAAAAACTGAACTTGAGTCTGTTTGTCCGGGAAGACATGGTACGGAAGCGCCTGCCTGAGCGCAGCCGTACGAAGTGCTCGTTACCCAGGTGGTGTGGATCCTTGAGGATGTTGACTGCCTTCTTAAGGCAACGAGAGCTGTACAGTACCTCCAGGGAGGGGAGGGGGCAACCGATGATCTTCTGGGCCGAGTTGATGACCCTTTGGAGTGCACCCCTCTATGCGGCTGTGCAGCTGAGGAACCACACGCAGATGCAGTAGGTGAGGATGCTTTCCACGGCGCAGCGGTAGAAGGACACAAGCAGATCCTGTCTGAGGTGGTAATTCCTGAGTATGCTCAGGAAGTAGAGTCTCTGCTGTGCCTTCTTGACGGTTGCCGTGGTGTTGGTCCTCCAGGACAGGTCCTCCGCCAGGTGAACGCCCAGGAGTATGATCACTGAGACTCTCTCCACACAGCCTCCATCAATGTACAGGGGCTGCATGACGGTCTTCTTCCTCCTAAAGTCAATGATCATTTCCTGGGTTTTCAGCTTGTTCAGCTGTAGGTTGTTTACTTTGCACACCGCTAGCAGTTGCTCCACCTCTTCCATGTACGCAGTCTCGTCACCCCCTAAGATGCAGCCCACCACGGTGGTATCATCAGCAAACTTTATGATGGAGTTGCTGGTGTGGGCGGGGACGAGATCATAGGTGTAGAGGGCGTATAGTAGGGGGCTCAGCACGCAGCCCTGTCGTGATCCGGTGCTGAGTCTGAGGGACGCGGAGGTGTGGTGCCAATCCTCACTCTCTGGGGGCGATCAGACAGGAAGTCCTTAATCCATAGACACAAGGAATGGGATACTCCCAGGACTGATAGCTTGGTCACCAGTCTGTCAGGGAGGATGGTATTAAATGCAGAGCTGAAGTCCACAGAGAGCATCCGTGCGTAGCTCCCCCTACTCTCCAGGTGAGACAGGGTAGAGTGGAGAGCTGTGGCGATGGCGTCCTCCGTGGACCTGTTGGCCTTGTAGGCGAACTGGTGGGGGTCCAGACCGAGAAGGAGGGATGAGACGATGTGGGGATTTAAAAAGATAAGACAATACGTCACTGACAACAACATTGTTACAACAATGGGACATTGCCGATCTAAATACAAATAAAATAAAAGCGTATATATATATATCAATTAGGGCTGTCAAGTTAACGCAAACAAAAATTAACGCCACTAATTATTTTAACGCGATTAACGCATGTGTATTTTTTGTCCTCGGCCACCCCGTAGTTTCAGAGTGCATCGAGTTTAAAATACCATCTACAAGCTGATGCTGACAGCCCCGCTCCTGCTGCCCGCTTGCAGCAGACCACACTTCCACGCTCACCGGCAGGCACCGACTGGCTATTGGGAGGACCGGGAGGGTGTGTGTATGTGTGGCTCGAGGGAGCGAGAGAGAGAGAGACCTTACGTGCATTGTTGTTGTTAGCATCTGGTACTAGCTAGCTGCGCTAACGGATATACGGAGCTGTTTAAATGAAAACAGAAGCCGCGTTCACACTGCGGTACTTTTCCCACAAAGGTTCATGCGAACTTAGTTCATGCGAACTCTTTAGTTCGCATGAACTAAGTACAGATCGCGTTCACACCAGAAAAAGTCCCTGGGGGAGGATTAGGCAAATGAAGCCGCTGACGTCACTTCTTCTTCTTCTGCTTTGGGTTTACTGGCAGGCCGCAACCCACTTCACGGCGTATACTGCCGCCCAAAGTCCCCGGCCGGAAGTCCCCGGAGTTGGGGACTGGCTTCAGTAGAAGCTGCTGGGAGTCCCAGCAGCTTCTACTGAAGCCTTCCGAGTAGATCGCCAGAACGCCGACACCTCCTCATCTCCACCGCTCCCATGTTTTATTTTGTGTTGCCATAAGTTAGTCTCTCTGCGTTTTTGCGCTGGGCTAATGCTAATGCTAATAATGCTAATGCGAGGATAATAAAATGGCGGCTTCACAAAACTTTTTGGGAGTTTTACGGGGCGTGGTTTTCAATTCGCCCAGCCAATCAGGAATATAGCTCTTTTCTCAAAAAAGAGCCGCTCGAAAGTCCCTGCTTTCTAGCAGGGACTTTCGAGGGGGTAAAAAGGTTCGCATGAACTACTTTTAGTACCGGCTCTTTTTGGTGTGAACGTGATCATGAACTAAGTTCGCATGAACCTTTGTGGGAAAAGTACCGCAGTCTGAACGCGGCTAGAGGAGCGACATTTCGCCATAACTGCGCCGAGCACTTGACTTTATGCAGGAAGCTAGACAGTGGGACATTGTAGGAGAAGTCAGCACACTCAGCACGGATGGTGCGCAACATGATTGCAGCGTCCAGGCAGAACGATCACACACACACACACACACACACACACACACACACACACACACACACACACACACACACACACACACACACACACACACACACACACACACACACACACACACACACACACACACACACACACACACACACACACACACACACCATTTGTATTGTATTATTGTATGAGAGGTTCCAGGTTGAATTGAGGTGAATATTTGTAATGTTCAGGTTGTTGTGTTTAATATTCATGAGAATATTTGTCATTGTTCAAATGATAATAAACATTAGCATAAAGCATATTTGTCCACTCATATGTTGATAAGAGTATTCAAAACTTGAAAAATATTCCTCTAAGGTACATTTAGAACAGATCAAAAATGTGCGATTAATCGCGATTAACTATGGACAATCATGCGATTAATCGCGATTAAATATTTTAATCGACTGACAGCCCTAATATAAATAAAAAGGAAGTACACACCCATGGTAAAAAAGTTAATATACCATATATTCCTTTCAATTCCCTATGATGCTTTTGGGGTTCACTTCAGTAACGTCCCTGTACAACCCTGTCTCCTAAAAATTACGTTCCCACAGAACTAAACTGCATTCTGAATTACGTTTAGCTAGAAACGTATTTTCTCCCACGTTACGTTCCTTATGAACGTATCTTAAATACGTTTATTTTCTACATATCTTTGCCATTTATTGTCTTGCTTATAATAATGATAATAGTCATTTATAAATATCATTTTAGAGCACACCTTTGAAATCGACAATCGGGCTCGATATATGGTTAAATTAAAATCAGTAGGCGAGGCTGTAATTTCGCCAGCTGTTACTCTCATGAGCGAGGCAGAACATAATAGTTTTAACATGACAAAAAGCTGCTGTGTCGTTTATTGCACCTCAAACATTAAAACAAATCCAGAGTTACGTGTTTCTGTACTTCCTCTAAGAAGAAAGGACAGTAACAGAAGAGCTCTGTGGCTTCAGGCTTGATCGCTGTTCAAATGACAGCGTTGGTTTCCCCAAAAGTGGGCGGGGCTGTAAAGTGAAGTAGATTTCACTCATCTATTATTCAAAACCATTCTATTTATTCTAACGTATTACATGCCAGTGTTTTATCTTTTTATTTATTTGTTTTTATTTTAAATCGTATAATGTCGGACTTTTTTTGTCGTCTTTGAGGAAAAGAAATGGGGTTTAGAGATTCAAAATACTGAAATCTGTATTTTTTTAAATCTCTTCCTTCTAATTTGTTATTCTTTTCTAAATAACACACTGTTATTTACTCAACAATAACACACAATTATCCTTGTTTTTATTTATTCGTTTAATTCTATAATCTTGGGCTTTTTAGCATACTTTTTAGCCGTAAATAAAGTTTACGTTTTAAAGCCTGGTTTTGAATAATAGATGAGAGTAAAATCTACTTCACTTTACAGCCCCGCCCACTTTTGGGGAAACCAACGCTGTCATTTGAACGGCGATCAAGCCTGAAGCCACAGAGCTCTTCTGTTACTGTCCTTTCTTCTTAGAGGAAGTACAGAAACACGTAACTCTGGATTTGTTTTAATGTTTGAGGTGCAATGAACGACACAGCAGCTTTTTGGCATGATCAAACTATTATTTTCTGCCTCGCTCATGAGAGTAACAGCTGGCGAAATTACAGCCTCGCCTACTGATTTTAATTTAACCATATATCGAGCCCGATTCTCGATTTCAAAGGTGTGCTCTAAAATTATATTTATAAATAACTATTATCATTCTTATAAGCAAGACAATAAATGGCAAAGATATGTAGAAAATAAACGTATTTGAGATACGTTCATAACAAACGTAACGTGGGAGAAAATACTTTTCTAGCTAAACGTAATTGAGAATGCAGTTTAGTTCTGTGGGAACGTCATTTTTAGGAGACAGGGTTGCCCTGTAACACTTGAGCTTCTATTGGCTAGCACTTCAACATATTGTACGGGGCGGGACATTTCCGACATATCGCTAAGCGGTTGAGCAATCACAACAGATGCGGCCAGCAAACCAATCAGAGCAGACTGGCCGCTGGTTTCAGACAGAGGGTGAAAAGAGGTGCTGCAGCACAGGCAATATGAGAACAATAAAGAGCTTTCTGAACATTAAAGCATGGAGACATGTCCCAGGAGAGACACTACATACCAGAGGTGGGACCAAGTCATTGTTTTGCAAGTCTGAGTCAAGTCTCAAGTCTTTGCGCTCAAGTCCAAGTCAAGTCTCAAGTCTTTGCGCTCAAGTCCAAGTCAAGTCTCAAGTCAGGATGGGCAAGTTCAAGTCAAGTCAAGTCCTAAACTTTGACAAAACGAGTCTTAAACAAGTCATTATGTGCTTTTCATCAAATGTAATGACATTGATCAACAGAATAATACTTAATTATCAAACTGCTCTTTATTAGTCACATTAATAATTTAATAATCCATTTTCTCTCTGCTGGTAAAGTAACGTGTTTTTCTAATTTAAGAGGGATCAGTAAGGTAAGGCTGCCGTGACGGTTTGATTTAATGTATAAGATCCCTGATGTTGAGGTAACCAGAATGTTTATTTCAACTGTGCACAACATGTTATGAGGGACCCACAATCTATCTTTATGCAAGGGATAATGTGCAGCTATATTTTGATGCTAATACTTTTCTACTTTTACTTGTAACATTTTGAATGCAGGACTTTTTACTGTACAGGGTTCCTGCAGGTTTCACCAACTCAAATTTAAGACTTTTTAACACCTTTTTAAGACCACTTTGAATAGAATTTAAGAGCTATTTCACGGCAATAAAGTATGAAGGAAAATGTATATGAAAGAAGAAATACGTCCCATAATCACTTACAAAGTAAATGTATTCATGTTCAACATAAGAACAGTGACTGAACATAACAGCATAACAGTACAGAACTGTGTTAGCGTGTTAGACAAAACGTGTGTCTGTGTGTGTGTGTTAGGGGTGTGCAATTAATCGTATTTTAATCGCAATTACGATTTTGGCCTGCCACAATTACGAAAACAACATAATCGAAAAAAACGATTATTTTGCTTTGCTAGGTTGTGACAGTGCACTACAACATATTTGATCTAATTAATTTGTTAGTAATGTATCATTTATTTAATTAATTTTTGTATTGGTTTTTCAGTTGAATTATACGTTCAGGGTAATCAACAGTTAAAAAGATACTGTTCAAATTAGTATTTGTTTTAAAGATCAATAAATGGATGTTTTCAAAGTCAATGAATAATCGTATTTAATAATCATGATATGAATTATTAACCAACATAATCTTGATTATTGCCATAATCGAGCAGCCCAAGTGTGTGTGTGTGTGTGTGTGTGTGTGTGTGTGTGTGTGTGTGTGTGTGTGTGTGTGTGTGTGTGTGTGTGTGTGTGTGTGTGTGTGTGTGTGTGTGTGTGTGTGTGTGTGTGTGTGTGTGTGTGTGTGTGTGTGTGTGTGCGCGCGTCTGAGAGAGAGTGACAAGAGCTATATTCAGAGCTCTGCCGCCGTGGCTACACTATTTCATCGTTGCTGTTGTATGATTGGTGTTTAGCTACGATATTTAGCGTCTACAGCACCTCCGCTTTTAGGGTTGACGTAGACCCAAACTTCGCCCGGAGGTCCCCCGGTGTTGTTGCGGGAGCTGCTGCACTAGCTAATGTACATTAGCAAAACAAGCGCTAATTTCTTTTGCAAAAGGTGCAGCGGGCTTCAAACACGTTCCCTCCACTGGTTTCAACCAAGCACTAAATTAGATGTTTTCCAACCAAATACGGTTGAACTGACACTTCCCCATATGTATGTGTAAGTAGATTCGAAGATAGGCTACATCAGAGCCATGAGCTGAAGCTTGGTTGCTAGGTTACTAGCTGGGTGTTCTCCAATAAGGGGCCGGGGGAAACAAAGTTAGTGATTACTGGTTCCATGTTGATTTAATTCAATACAAATTGTGGGGGGAACTGAAAGGCTATTACCGTACTGGTTACTTTGCAGCCCGGACATTTCCCCCAAAACACATTTAAACGCTATCGCAACACAGAAGTACCTTTCAAATCCGATAATTGTTAATTCCTTCTAAATCTAAATCATATTTAAGACCTTTTTAAGGCCTTAAATTCAGATTAACAAATGTAAGGCTTTTTAAGACTTGTTAAGACCCCGCGGGAACCCTGATTGTAACTTTTTTTAATTGTCTGAACTTCTCCCACCTCTGACAATAAATCCTGAGTGGTTAACAAATTTTTTTTTACAAATCCTACACTCAGCTTTGCTTTCTCCAATATCATTGAAAAGCAGCCAGATGCTGCTTATTTTTTCGGTTTTTGCTCATTTCTTGACTTTTTCCAACGCGCTTGCATTTAAATCCGGCTCTGTGCAGCTGGCCTGTACCACTACACATGCTGTGCCCCCCACCCTTCTTTCACATAATGGTATGATCCCAGTGTGTCCTCGCATATGATTGACCGCATGGTGGCCCCTGCCTGCAAGGATTCTCAGCAAGAGTAGGAGCGGCTGCCGGCTGGAGATTCTGCTCTCCCCGACGGGAGACTGCCCTTCTAACGGCAGCTCGCGATCGGCGTGTTGGAGACCTCTGAATTAAAGTATCAAGTCACCTCAATTCAGAAGGCTCAAGTCCAAGTCAAGTCCCGAGTCATTGGTGTTCAAGTCCAAGTCGAGTCGCAAGTGTTTTGTGATGTTATCAAGTCGAGTCTCAAGTCATCAAATGTGTGACTCGAGTCTGACTCGAGTCCACACCTCTGCTACATACTGATACTGAAAATGAGCATAATATGTCCTCTTTATATTGTATTTCAAATGTGTTATTGATGGATCTTTTTGCAGTCACGGTCCTTATAGAATTTAACAACTTTCTTAATATTGTCTTTTGTTTATCTCAATAAAGTTAAGTTTATTCCCTGCAATGTTAGATGGAAGAGCTTTTTGAACATTAAAACATGGAAACATGTCACAGTAGAGACACAACATACAAATATGGACCTGGAAATTAGCAGAATATGAATATTTTTGCTGTGGTATTTGAGAGAATCAAACTTTAAGGAAATTACCAAAGACTGGAATAACTGAAATATAATCTCTGAATCTAATAAACTATCTATCAAAAAAGGAACAGAAGAGCAAAAGTATGCTGCATGGTTTCAAAATGTAAATCTAAAACCAATTGCCTAATCATGCATTCAAGGACAGTATGTAAAAATCAAACTGCATGACTGTGCTGTACATGTTGTTTTTGCATCTATATTGATACAAAGATGAAGAAAACTCAAACAATTAATACTTTTCTTTTTACTTAAAGATTACAGTAAATGAAGGACCTATTTTGAAAGTGCCAATGATAGAGTGTGTAGCTTGGATAGACACAGATGCTGGGCTCTCCGTGGGAGTGCTAATTACCAAAGATATGTTATTCGCCTTTACACTGAGCTGACTTTTAACAAGACTGGCCGAGCTCCACAAGCTCCCACACACTCTTTGACACACACATGCTGCTGAGAAATACTGTTACTCTCCTGCAATGCTGAAGGAGCTGTTGGCCTTTAACTAATGAAAACAGCTTTATAGAAGAAGTCCTTTCTCTCCATATGCTCAAGGCTGGTTTACAAGAGAAAATAATGGGTGAACCCCACACTCAAAAACTGTGCTCAAATCTTTCTTAAAAGATGCGCTAGTCAATATTTTACATCGTAGTCCAACACAATTTCTCTCTAATCTAATTTGTAGCATCTATGTTTTGGTTTTGCAGACTGCTGTTATTGCCCGGCTCATAGGCCGCAACAAAAATGGGAGACGAGATGAGTTTACTTATAACAAAAAGCCTATTTATTTACAATTGAAAAATACTTGACCGAGCCTTAAACTAACGTGAAAGTCAGTAATCAGTAATGTATATGTTATGGATGTGTGAAAATGTGTAACAATCAAAACAGCAGCTGTGTCCCAAAAGAAGGGTTAGCCTCCACTATGGGATGGGGTTTGGCTTTTATCTAAGTGTGGCTCATCAGGCTGATGACCTTGATCACCTGAAAGACAAACAAAGAGCCAGCAAGCAAGACCACTGATAGAGACCCCAAGTGGAGCGGAGGGGGCCATACAACTAGTTTAATTAGCCAAATTGTTACATGCAGCAGGCATCTGTGTTTGTGAAAAGGCTCTGTGGTCCAAAAGTCGGCCCATACCACAGATACGTTTCCAGTGGATTTCAATTTTTTAGTACTGCTCTTTTTTCCGCCATCCAGAAGTGCTACTTCATCCAACTTGATGGTAGAAGTAGCATATCAATCCTGGCCCACACCATGTCTGGGTTTTTACCTTGGGTGATGGGTACGGACATGTTTTAACCTTAAGGTTAGACTGATTGGGAACCACTGCTTAAAAGGAAACTAAAGAGTAGAGCTGTAAAGATAGTAAATGCTCCCCGTACCATAATATCAAGATAAAATGCCCAATATATGATTGTAACGGAGGTGATCTTTGGGGCCATAGATCTCGGCCTCCGTTACGGATTGTATATCTTCGTTGGTGTTTTAGTTTGAAAAGTGTTCCCCCTCCCGTCTTGTCTGTTGTTGCTGATTGTGTTTACCTGGTGCCCTGTGTTGTCTCCTCCCCCTTCACCTGTGTCTTGTTGGTTTGATTAGTCCTGTGTGTATTTAGGTTCTGTTTTCCTGTTGGTGTGGGTGTGAGATCCTGGTTGCTGGTGACGGTGTTCACATGGACAGTCATATTGAGGCTGTGTCATGTACCACAATGAGAAATAAATGCGCACACCGGGTTATATTTGGGACGTTCTGCCTCTGCCTCCTTGCTTGGTCGGGCCGCTCAACGATCAGCTTCACAATGATATTTATGAAAATATTAGAGAAATGACCTGAAACAAACTACCATCATTTAATAAGGAATCTGATGTGTTTTCCTTTTTTATTAGTATAAACTTCCGCTTTCCTTCTGTATATTAAATGTGACATGTTTTCACCCCCTATAAAAATAACCCTTCGACACCAACGTTATTCTTATAAATTGACAACTTTAGGGCTCGTAAAAAAAGCCATTAGATATCAGTTTTATAACACCATCACATTTTATTTGGTATTCCACTTGTGTTTAATGACCCTCAAGTGGAGGTGAAACACTGTGTTCCTGAAAGATTAAAATAATATATGATATTATGGTGCTTTGAGTCATGGAGGATGTGTTTTCGGTATTGTTTGCACTGAGTGATCTAAAATGAAATGGCAATAGAATTAAATAATACATTAGCATGTAATGCCTTGGGAGAATGTTTGTTTTTCATCCCATAAAATAGGAGCATCTTTTTCATCATGATTTAAAATATCATTGGATTTAACAAAGCACTAAGACCTCAGTGTTTGGGAGCATTATGTGCCCACCAGGCGTCTTTCATGTTGCGACAAAGAAGAAATCCAAAATAAGTGACGCTGAACCTGCAGATTTGAACGAAGTACTGTTATGGAAGTCTTTTTTACTTGTCCTCCCAAGGCTGCACATCTGTCTACTACTCTGCACACAGCTTTATTTTGGGCTCCAGAAAGGCAATTTAAAATTCTAATGTGATGTGTGTACCTCTCATTCACACAGAAAACAGTAGAGGTGGGTAGGAGTGTTGTGGAGGTTGAGTTGTTAACAAAGAGTCCTGGGGCTGATTCAGAAACAAGCGGTCCCAAAATAGTACAACGGTGAAGTTCTCCTTAGCTAGAGGGAAAGCTAACGACTGGGCCTGAAACTCTGATTGTGGGTGACTCTGCTGTAAGAGATGTAAAAAGTCTGTGTCATAAGAACAAAACCAAAGTACTTTTTTTTTTTCCAAGGATATGGTCTCTGACTTGGCTGAGAAGATCTTGTATATTGGGGCTGAACACCAGACTGTAGAAAATATGGTACTGCACATTGGAACAAATTATGTTGTGAAACAACAGTCAGAAGTGCTTAAAAAAGACTTTAAATGTTTGTTGGAAACTGTCAGCTCTCTAAATGCAGAGGTGTTCATCAGTGGCCCTCTACCGCCAGTCAGAAGAGGAGTGGAGAGATTCAGCAGATTGTTTGCACTGAACACCTGGCTTTCAATTGCCTGTACTGTCCATTCTGTCCATTTTATTGACAACTTTAACTTTTTCTGGGACCGCAGACATCTTTTTAACAGACATCTTTTTAACCTGCCCGAGAGGCCCCAGTACCGGGGCACTGCCGCAACAGTATCTGAGGGCATGTTCATTTAATAAACTATGAATGTTGTATATCCATGTAACGGGAAGAAACTCATCTAACTGATTATTATCATTTTTTTTTCAAAATAAAACCCTCAATGCTAACGCTGAGCCTCTGAATTAGCAACGAGCGAAAAATGCTAAAAGATTACTGCACCGAAATTCACTCACAAAACCTTATTATTTATCTTTGCACATCCAACAACACATCGTTTCACATCGTGAGGTGACACAGAATCGAAGGGTACCCTCATTATCACTCAATTATAGGAAATCGCGACTTTATAAACAAAAACAGACATCAAAACATGTGGCGCTAGGTAGCTAAAAATGCTAACATGGCTCACCTGTGTCTTTGTCTGGTCAAACGTGGTCTTCAATGGCATTAAAACGATAAAAACGCTGCTGAAGTTAATCCATAGGTTAATCCAATGTGTCTGTGTTCCTTTTAAATGATTTCTGATAATCCATGAGCAATAAACCTGCTTTTCGGTTTTCAGAAGTCAGAGCTAGAGACAGCTTCACTCTCATGCAAAACGGTGTGCGCGAAGCCCTCGCCTTTTTGTTTTACAGTGTGTGTGTGTGTGTGTGTGTGTGGGGAGATTCCCCTTCGATTCTATTGGCTCTAACGGTCAGAAAGAGATGTCAATCACCAAAATCGAGCAATGGGTTCCAGAGAAACTGTAAAAACACCATTTCCACCCAAATCACCTCAGAGGTGGAGTTTTTTTTGGCTAAACCTCTCTAAAAAGGTCAAATGTCACTTGTTTTGCATCAATCTTGATACAGGATACTTATTATATGTTGTACTTTGGATTCCTAAAGCTATTAGTCTTATTACTTTTAAATCCAGGCTGCAGACTTATCTTTTTGTCGCTGCTTTTAATTGAAACTGAGCCGTTGTGTTCATCAAGTAAAGTAGAACTTCTGTGTAAATTATTCATATCTTAAACTGCACTGTAACCTTATATTCATGTACTTTTAATGTTTCTTTTATCTTTTCTTTTTAATGACTGTTTTTAAATGCCTTTGTCTGAATGTCTTTCATTTTTGCAAAGCACCTTGAATTGCCTTGTGTTGAAAGGTGCTATATAAATAAACTTGCCTTGCCTTACGTGAGCATGTTTCTGCTTGTGAGTTTAGGGTTGCAGTCGAATAGTCCATTTAGCTTAGGAACCTCCCTAACGGACTGAAATGACCCGGAAGTACCTCAGTGGCAGCCATGACAAGTGGCGTTTGAATTCTCTAGATCAGGGGTATTCAACTAAAATTCAACGAGGTCCAGTTAGAGAAAATCTCTCCATGCAAAGGTCCGGAACTTCAAAATGTCTAACTTGCTTTATGAATTAGTGTGGTATATATTTAAGTAGCCTGTAGCTGTATCAACGTCTGCATGTAATCAACAACTGACTGCCAATCAAATAAAGAAAGTACAATTCAAAAACAACATTATGTATTGTCAATTAACATTGAACTATACAGTAAATACTGTGGATATGTGTAATGTTCCTCTCAGGCTGCATTTACAAATAAAATAGAGAAAATAAATAAAATTGCTTTTGAAAATATGTGCATCTTAAAAGTACTTAATTTTAGATAAATAAACTAAAGTGTAGCAGCAGCAGCTTGAGTTTCCCTTTTTCTTTGTTAACCGTTTCACATCATGACCTAACAGTTTCAGCCGATTATAAAACAATATCAGTCTTTACACATCATAACAATTGAACAGTTTTAAAGTTTCTCTTTCTTTCCCTCTCATGCGGCTTTCACACCAGCGCTTTTCAGTTTCTAGCTCCGAGCGAGAGCTTTTCTGGTTCAGCTCCGGTTTCCCTTTTCAGCTCCCGCTCTGTTCACACCGCCCACTGGCGCCCCAGAGCTGCCCCTGCTGCGTCATGACGTCACCGTTTACATCGCTGATTTTCTCCCCAACGGCAGCCATTACGGCGCTCACAACAACAACGGGGAACTGCGTCGGGTCGATGATCGTGTTGCTTTTAATCACACGAAGCCAGAATACATTGAATAACGACTTCTCCAACCTTATACCTTGGTCCAGAGTGCCGTGGTTCATTGTTTATTAATGTGTTTCTGCAGCATTTACCGACCGCTGCAGTGCTGCTCTTCCACAGGAGTTTATTCTCCCGTTAGCTCCCGGTTAGCTCACACTGCAGCGGCCGCTCTAAAGTATTCACTGTCCGACTCACACAAGCAGCTGATGCATATCCCCAGTGAATGTGTGTCCGTCTGAATTGACGCTGTTTGGTATCACAACGCTGTTATGAAAGTTTCTCTGGTATAAAACGGGCGATGTTAGCATAGCAACCAAAGCTAAACTGACTACTTGCATCCGATAGCTGCAATACTACAAAACAACACGTCTGCCTCTCTCCACAATGATCGATAACAGTGAACGGATGGTCAAAGTAAGGTACAAATAAACAGAATCACACGAAGCCTGGTTAGTGTTGCCTGACTTTATAAAGTGTGTTTATAGGCACTACTGCTTGTAGGCAGGCATAACAGTCGACCCATGGGAGGTGGGTTTAGTTTCCTGCACGCCTCGACGTAAGAGAGACGTAAGCGACGCCACCTCTTAGCTCCGAAGCTCTTGCCTCTAGACCGACATTTTTTTGGAGCTGGAAGTGAACCCGATTCCGGAGCTAAGAGCCGGCGCCGCTGCGGTGTGAACAGGAAAAAACGGCGCTTTTCAGGCTCCAGCTCCGAGCCTAGCTGAAAAAGCGCTGGTGTGAAAGGGGCATTATATTGCAGTCCCTCACTCACTTTTTTTTTTAATTCAGTGCGAGAATTGAGCTGGAGCTTGTCCTGCCAGGGCCATTCTCATACACATGCAGGTGCTCATTGGTTAGCCTCGGTTAGCCTGCCCTGGAACGATAGTTTTAATTTTGATCCCGGTCAACTGATCATATTGGGCTCTGAGGCTGCTTATATTTTGTGACCTCAGTTCTGACTTGAGAGGGAATGTTTGGTCAAACACTTTGTGTTTTGTCTCATAGTGGCGTTTTGGCACTATCAGTGGCGACTGGTCATTAGGGGCACAGCCCCACCTAGTGTCAGCAGAAAGTATTAAAAATAATGATTACAAAAAAATGCAAAAAATAAATTAAAAATATTTTAATAACACAGCAGCAGACACACATGTATGACGTCCGCTGGCGCATCATAAACACGTCGGATAGTGAAAGTGCATTCGGATTCTCTAAAGTACCGCAGTCTCTTCTCCTAAATCCTTTTGAATTATCCTATCCCTTAACCCTGTGACGTTTCATACAGAGGTCAAGGGATAGACGATAGGAGCTGATTTTTGGACTTCGACTGCAACCTAGGTCTTCCTACTGAGCGAGTCAGAGGGATGGAGGATATTGTAAGAAGTTTCATGCCTTGGATTTGCAGACAAAACTGAGGGTGAAGTGAGGGAGAAAGACTCACCTCTTTCTCAACCTCCCCTGAGGATAGCAACAACAACTTATTGTCAACTCATCTTCAAAATAAAAGCTTCTAATGTTAACCTAAATTACATTCAAGACATACAACTGCAACGAAAGTAACAAAAACAATGTAATATCCTCTTCAGTTTCACAGAACACAAATTGGGTTATTTTCATAATATGTTTACATGATTTTGTTGTGCAATAAAACCACTAGATGGACACAAAGCTATCGGGCATTTTTCGCCCGATGGAACCGATGATCAGATGAAGATGACACGATTTGACAAGATGCTCTCACGGGTGCCGTACGAAGGGCAAAATGGACACACAAATTCAACACACAAATGAACCTTTGCAAGGTCCTTCTGCAATTTGTTGGCATGCCAAAGATTTTGCCACCGCTCCCAAAGTTGCTGCCAGAGCCTGAGAAACTCCACCGGTGGTCATACGATGGCTTAAGATGCCCTCACGAATTGCCCGATGTTGTTACGATCAGAGCCGAATTTTAACATTTCCTTTATCGTGTGTCCATCTGGTGTCAATTTCAGGACAGTGTGACAGGGGCTTTAGTGACTCATGCTCTACCAACTGATATACTGTAACCTGGCTATTTTTGACCAAACATTTCATTTTTTCTAAAACATGGACCAGTAACTTACTTGGTCAGAACACACACACATATTTTACCTTTTTGGGGCATTCCAATTTGTTCGCCACTATCCCTCTGTCTCTTTATATACAACTCTCTCCTAAATACACACACACACACACACACACACCATCCTTATTCCCCACTGGCTTTGTCTAGCATGCCAACCTTTCATCTGTTATGCAGGATAAGTAAACCATAACAAATAATTGAAATTGGTAGGACACACGTGCATGTGCACACACACACACACACACACACACACACACACACACACACACACACACACACACACACACACACACACACACACACACACATTGTATTCCCTTGGAGCTTTTAATCTGTTCTTAGGTAACCTATTCTGTATGGGGATGGACGTATGTGAAGGTGTCAATGGTGTGTTTGATTTGAGTGTGTTTGTGTTTCTAATGACTCAATCACTATCTTACATTACATGTTTACAGTGTGAGCCAGACCTCAGCATTTACTAAAACAGCAGGTTGATAAGCAGTGGGTGTGATGTGCTATTACAGTACTCTAATACCAACTAACAATAAAATATAAAAGAATGCAAAAAAAACCTTATATAACCCTTAACCGTACCCTAATAACCATTCATCTAAAGGAGAATATTTTTGACCCCAAAATAACTCCAATGAAATATGTGAGATAATTTAGCAACGTTTCTGCTGAACTACAACGAAAGTTATTTGAGATACGTATGAATGTATGTAACTGGTCAGGGCTTGTTTAATTCAGTTGTATTTTGGCTATAACTGTGTCTTATTGTATTGTGTTAATAAAAAGACAACAAAAGGATATATTTTATGAATGACCCTTTTTACATTCACCCACCCACACAGACTGAATTCCATTATGATTCATAATGGAATTATTATTAGAATCTGTTTTTCTGTGTGCCAGGATTTAAAGGTCCCATGACATGCTTTTCCGGTTATTACCCAACCCCTTGTGTGTTATGTAGCTTTTTTATGCATGTAAACGGTCTGCAAATTCACAAACCCTGTACACCCTGTAGCACGTAAAACTCTGACACGGCTACCCCAGAACAACTCATTGGAGATTTTTCTTTTTCCATTTTTTTTCCAAGTGACGTAACGACAACCAAATGGATCAATCCGTTGAACCCCTCACACACACACACTTACTCAGTCTTATCTTTTCTCAGCCGCTCTACTCCACGGAGTTTCGTCGGCCCTCTCTTTTCTCAGGCTGTGAGTGTATGTGTGTGCTCAGGCTGAGTTCCGCGATGTCTCGCTGTCTCGCAGACCCCACGCAGCAACCAGGAAACGACACCAGTAATCCAGCTCACACTGTCCGCTCCTCGATCCTCAAAGGACGCAGTAGCGAGCCCCGCAACGACTCGCCAACACGGCACCCAGACCCCACGCAGCATTCTCATCTGTATGGTCATTTCCTGGTTGCTAACAAACGCCATTGTAACCAGTGGCGACTGGTCATTAGGGGCAGGTGGGGCACAGCCCCACCTAGTGTCAGCAGAAAGTATTAAAAATAATGATTACAAAAAAATGCAAAAAAAAAAAAATATAAAATATATTTTAAGATCATGTTTAATCATCTGATTCGTCTGTACATTGCTGTTTTAGTCTGTGTTCTTCTAATTAGTGTCTACAGTGTCACACTGCTCAATAGGCACACACTGTCAGTGTGTGCCTATTGAGCTGTTTAGAGCCATGTGGGACAAAACCCGATCCTGCCCCTCCCTCTCCCTGTTAAAGCAATGGTGACTGTAAAAACTACACTGCGCATGCTCAGAGTATTGTCCTATTTAATGTGTGTGGCAAAAACATAATGACCAGAGGGGCATAGAGCTGCCATCCCCACCATACGTCATCTCACATAATTCAGAGCTGATTGGCTGTAAGTACGTGTGCCGCGAAAAGTGTGGTGTGTGAAGAGGAGACGAGAGAGCTGCAGTGAGACGTCCTAAAACCAGGAAGTAAGCTGCGTATGGCTTCCCTCGACCTTAAAGCAATGACATTTCTCCATAGGATTTTAGAAAATAGCTCCAAATAAGATCTGTGGGAAACAAACCTGTTAGATAAATGCACGTTTTGTTCAGCCGGTTAATATCCACATGTCTACCCTACTTTTATAATGTTCGAATCATAAATCTATTGATTAGATTAGATTTATGATAGACTTTTGAAACTACAAGAAGATAAGGAGGACTTTTACAAAAAAGTAATAGAGATTTTTGTCCAGAACGATAGGCAAATGGACTTCATCTTCAAGTCAAGGTAAGACTGCAATTTTATTGAAAATGGGATCTTACTAAGAGAGAACAATTCAATATTTAAATGGTAAAATTACATGTTTTGGGTATCCTTTTGTTGAACTGTCTGTTTAAAATTAATTGAAGCATCAGACAAAAAAAGCTTTTGAAAATAATATTATATTTTGATTTAGGTCAAAATATAATATTTTGATTTAGGTAAAAATATAATATTTGTAAACCTGAAGAGTCAGTGCCTCACCAGCCATGAACCTCACTGCAGAAGCTTATATTTAGACATCTGAGTTGTTTGTGCCCCACCACTTTTGTACATATAGCAACGCCACTGATTGTAACACATAATCACTGATGTTCCGCTGTAACGGTGGTGGACTCATCAGAACATAGTGGGCGAGCTGACCAATCCGAGCACAGTGGGCTCATAGGGAGGGGGGGGGGGCAGGAGCTCCAACAAGCTGTTTAGGACAGAGAGTGAATACACATACTATACAGCAGTGTTTCTCAAACTTTTTCATACCAAGGACCACTTAACCAATACAAAAACACTCGCGGACCACCTAACTGCACAAATATCCAAAAACAATAGGCCTGCTTACCACTCCACCAGTATATAACAAATTACAGCCTAATAATGACAGCTTAACCTATATATATCGCCTCATTCACACAATACAAATACAACTACAGATGATATAAGCATGTAGTTCAAATGTGATTTAAAATGCTCAGGTTTTACACCTCTTATGAAATGTAAACTACATTTATTACAGAGTTTTGTCCGAGTCAACAGACGTTGGCTACTGAGAGAAATGCACAATACACAGCATGTAGTACGACACAAACCCCCGCTGTGGATTTTCAAAACAAAATACAGAAAAACTTTGGTCGCAGGCCCAAGTTTAATTCTCTGAGGTCTAAGCCATGTTTTCACATGATAGGCTTGCCTGGGCTTTTTTTGTAAAAATGCTATTAAAACATGAACCTTGGTGACCATTGGGCACAACAGCCTCTGATCATCAACAGACTTCATTGGATGCATACAGTATATTAGATACATAATCTCTATCTAACTCCTAACACATCTCAATCTACTTCCATCATGGATTAAATGTTCATAAAATACATCCATTGTTTGTTCTATATGCTTCTTGAAATAAAGAAAAAAAACACATCGTTTTTCTAGAACAGATTAGAAATCACCTGAAAATGGTACAAACAAGTGGCAACATGTTTGACGAAGGTGTTGCACTGGGCTATATCATACAATCTAAACTTAAGCTTGCTCCATTGTGGAGATATTCCCGAGAGAGTGCGGAAAACTGAAATGTATTTATTTATTTCAAATGTTACCAATATACTCACGGACCACTAGGGGGCACTCACAGACCACTAGGGGGCGGTCATGGACCACACTTTGAGACACACTGCTATCCAGAGATGCTGTATGAAACACCAACCCAGTCTCACAAAAAAACGTGTAATAACTACGTTGGTCCACAACGTAGGACGTAGTATTTCTACAAAAACGCCTCTGAAATTGTAAGATCCCTACGTTTTTATTTTTAATGAACAAGGTAAATATCATACAATTGGTATCAGTAAAATGTATAATCTACAATAAAATCTCGTTTAAAATTGTGTTACGATGTCTAAAGTTACTGATAAGTCACATGTTTCCTGCCTGGCCTTGCCCATGGCATTAGTTGATCATTACCGGGCGGAGCCCCCGAGCCAAACGGCAGCAACCAGCACGTTGCAAAAGTCTCAATAGTAAACTGTGCCGTCGAAACATAATTTCAGCCAATCAGCGCCGTCAAATATTTTGGTCACGTGGGCGCTCACGTTGGCGCCCACGTTGCTTACGTGCGTTGACGTGAATTGTTTTTTAGACTCGTGAGTGACCAAGGTGACGCAGAAGTTGGATGAGAATGGTGTGCAGGTGGAGTCGCCGGACCTCGGTCCGCACCCAATTCCGTGCAAGAGCTAATCTCCAATCCTTTCGAAAGGAGAAGTTTGGGAGATAAATCTATACTTAAAGACCTTGGACCGGACCAACCCGATTTGTATATATCACAGCAAGCTCGTGAAAAAGACAAATAGTATCAAAGAGGCTTCTCAGTAGCTGGTACACCAGGAAGGCATGGCTAGCTGGATGCAAACAGGTAAATGCTATCTTTTGTTTCCCATGCTTGCTCTTCAAACAGCCGGGGACAGACACGATCTGTTCAGAAACTAGACAAAAGTTAAACAAGTACAAACCACAGACTGCCTGTGTCATGGAGAATACAGTCGCTGGTTTATTTATGTCTGTATAGGCCGTTGTTGTGAGTGTGGACGGTCGGAAAAGAGAAACGTGTATTACAATTGAATCACGGTAAAATATGTTCATTTTGTTGTAGTTATAGCTCCCGAGCCAGCGCGTCTTGTTTGAATGATGCGAGTAAACACAGCTGGCAGCCGCGGTGAAACTCGAGCGACTACAGCGATGCGATAGGAGCGTCTAGAGCGAAGCAAATATTCGCAGCACGTCCGGTCTGAACGCAGCATTAAAGCGAGCTCTGCGCTGCACTGGAAACGTGCCATTACATCACCAGAAGTCCTAATTTAAGGGGTCATTTCTCCCAAAAAAATTTTTTTTACTCACTATATCAACAGCCCCACCAAAAATATTTTCCACCAGCCGCCACTGATGTCACGTGATCTTCAAATTTCTCCCTGCAGAAAAAAAAACATGGCCGAATATTTTTTCGGAGTAAAGGATGGCAGAAGACACTACACTACCCAGAATCCCCAGCTATCGTTTGGACTACACCATGTGCTCCGTTTGATGTCACGTGATCTTCAAATTTCTCCCTGCAGAAAAAAAAAATATGGCCGAACTTCGTTTTATTCTCGGTGGAAAATGCCTATTTTAAAGTTAGTTTGGCCAATAAAATGCGTTTTGATGTCATTTGATGCGAGAAATATGAGTTGTTATTTCAGATTATGTGTGCAGTGGATGTACATGATCTTTAGTTTGCTAGTTATTTGTTAATTGCGTCCATAATGTTTTCATTGTTACCAAGGTGGTTGCTAGGAACGCTGCTATCGATATTATTTCTGTTATGTTGTGTAACTGTTTAATGGTGTTATCTTTATTGCTACCCCCTTCCCCGTCAATGTATAGTGTTGGTCCACAGCGCAAACATATTAGTTTAACAAAATCTCCATCTAAAATTGTGGCATAGATACGTTATTTTCCCCTGTGCAATTCCCCATTTACTCAACAATAACACATAATTATCCTTGTGTTTATTTATTTGTTTGATTAATAAACACAAGTTGGAGTCCGTCAGGACCGAGGGTCGGAGCAGCTCATTTGCTTTAGAGAATATTACACCTGGAAGTAAGTATTCTCTCCGCTTCGCTTGACAAACCCCGTGATAGTCCTCAAGTTCTGTGATTGGATGTTTGAGTGTGCTCCGAGGGTTGCGTCGAAGAGCACTTGAAATGGGATGGAACCACGGCAGACTGTCCAAAACTGGATTTGAACAGGTCCATCCCGTCCCGAGCTGCAGTGTCAGGCTGGCTGAGTGGGAAGTACTGCCTCTGGGAAGACAAGATAAAATAACAAGAACATTCAGACTTGTACCGTCTGCACTTTCTCACACACACGCATGCACACGCATGCACGCACGCACACGCACACGCACACGCACACACACACACACACACACACACACACAAATAGCTGGGTGACAACAAAGCCTGGACAACACTCACATAAATAACAGCTTACACCATATCATTCCCCCAATGTGTTTGTTACGGATATAGAAGGGTGAGAATGAGAAAGAAGTGCACTGAAGAAACTCAAACATTGACTTTATTTAAATGTGTTATGACAACAAATGTCATATAACTGTCTGAAGTTCAGCACAAGTTCTTTCAGGAAGACTGGGAATATATATACATTCACTCCGCAGCTGCATATAATCAGCTCATCACGGACGTTCTCTTTAACCATTGTGCTGCAGATGCTTTAAAATCCTTCTCCTCTCTCCTGCAGTCAGCTGTGACTTCAGGTGTTCATGCTGCCGCCCGCCTCCTCCCCATCCACCTCCTTTCATCATATCCAGTGCCAGGAGAGCTAATCCAAAGACCTCCTCTTCATCCTATCTCCTCATCAAATCCAGATCTTCAGCATCCTCTTCATCCCATCTCGTCATCAAATCCAGATCTTCAACATCACCACCAGTGTCCAGACCCTGGGGGGGGTTCCCTATGCTCACGGCTGAATTTCCCCCTTTAGATATAACATTTCAGGATCGGGGTCTAATCGCCAAAGACTATTAACATATATGTATGTGTCAATAAATGTTCTTTAAACAAAAAATGAAGTATTTCCTGATTTAAATTATGTTATTTGAAAGCAATAATATAAAGTTGAACCTAATATTATTGCTTCCAACTAACCTAATACAGTTATGTGAAATCTGTTGAAATATTATATTTAAATAAAGTCAAGGTTTCAGTTTTTTTAGTGAGTGTAAGAACAAAGACTGAGTTTTATTTAAGAAGTTAGGAAATAATACATGCACACACTGTTTGCTTTCCCAAAACCCGGAAATGAGTTAGCATTTCAGGGTTTCCCACACATAGACTTCACTTGGGCGGGCCGCCCAGGAATATTAACGGCCGCCCAAGTATATTTCACAACCTATTTAGGTTTTTTTATCTTTTTATTTTTTCGTCCACGACCACGATGCCATCTGCGATTGATTAACTTGTGGACAATGATCCCTCGCTCTACGCCTCCTGTACCCAGTCCCGGACTGGCCATCGGGGGGACCGGGGGGTTTCCTGATGGCCTGGCCTGTTAAGTGGCCTGCCTCACACACTGGCTGTCTACATGATGTGGCCTGCCGACATGGCCACTGTCATACAGATCATACATCAAAGCCCTTGATTGGTCTCTGTGTGTCATTCAAGCTCGGGATAACCTCAGCTCAGGTTAGGTGAAGGACTCTCCGAGTCTAATCTAAGTTCTCAGTGGGTCTCAAACGGTGTGGTCACCATCTATGTAAACACATATTTCCATTTGAGGGGGGATTGATTAGTAAAATATGCATGAATGAAAGGTAAGATACGCTTTTAAAACTTGTTGAGAGCTAAAACTGGTCTTTGCTGCTGCCTCAAAGAGGAGAAGGGAGAGGCTGATTCAGGAGCACAGACACACTCACAACTATAAATGAACCAAAAATAAATAAATAAACAAGTTTCAGTGTTTTTTTTCAAATTGGAAATGGTATGTTATTGGTTATGGCCATGGTTTTATGATTATTGAAATGTATACAGTTCTGTTTCATATAGGTGTTCCCATAGATCGTGTCTCTTTATTTCCCCCTCAAAGTGCACCAGATTGATGCATTTAACTCCAAAATAATTTAAAAAAATCTTATCGGGGGAGCATGCCCCCGGACCCCCCTAGAGGATTTGAGGTCCACCACCACTTAAAATCACATGGATAGGTTCCTAAATACATTTACCATCTTTTTTAAATAGTAACCCATGTCCATATGTGTATTTGTGGGTAGTAGATTTAAACTATAGGGCTATCACTATGGGCCCTGCCTGTACCTGTTCGCTCTGCCATTGCGTGAAGGGTCTGCTAACAAGCGACCAACAGAAAGGTTCAGGTTGTTGCACGTCACAAAGGCACGTCACCTCAACCCCCCCACCCGCCGCTACCACCACCCCCCCAAGTATATTTCAGATCTGTGGGAAACACTGTATTTTACAACAGGTTCCCTTGTCTATAAGTCAGCAATTTTTTTTAATCGTTAGACGTCTGAAATAGGGTCTGTGGTTAACACAAGCTGAAAGAATGTTCACGTTATGTTCTACGATATAAAATACGTCAGTAAACACCCCAGTGGTGAATGTCATAAAACTGTGGTGACTAACAAGTCACTAAATATGACCGCTTTTTACTTGACGTGAAGACATGCTACAATAATGTAGTTGTACGAAAGCATTTTCTTCTGGCAATTGCATTCACGTTTCAAAAATCGGCCTTCAAAAATCACCCCATCACTCTGTTGAGCTTTAGCTTGACATATTTAGTCTGTTGGCCATTGGTCGGACAAAGAGGACATTTGAATAAGCCACCTTTTGCTCTTGCTCTTGAGATGGCCATTTTTCAATTTCTCAAATGAATTGCTGTCCTGCCACCAGTAAAGGTTGATCAATGGAATGGTCATACTGTATATTTGATCCTGATTTCTACCTATACAATAAAATTATTTTGAGGACCTTACTTTCATTTTTAACATCAAGCCCTTCATCTTTGCCACCATGATTTAGAGTTGACAGAAATCAATGTAATCTTCCACAGGAAATAGCTGGATGATAAAGGGGGTCATGAGCTATGAGAGATGCATAAACACCAGCATCACAGCACAAAGGAATGAGTTTGACAGCTTAAACGGGCCACCCAAATGGAGATGGCAGTGTGCAAGCTCAGCTGACACATTGGATGAGTCACAGCAGAACATCACCTGCCGTTCCCCAGCATACCTCATGATCGTATTGAGGGACAATACGTGATGCTCCAGACAGGAGGCTATAGGAGATATTTATAACACATGCAGATGTTGGCTTATTAGAACAAACTTCTTACAAGTGGGACAATCCTTTGCATGTTTTGGCAGTTTGATCAGTTAGACTAAAGATCCAGTCTTGAACATATGTCTGAACAGTACAGTGTGTCTTCTCATACTCATACAGGCAAGATGGTATTTAAAAGTTTTGAAAAAGACCAGTGATCAGTATATTGACAGAATTAATTAAAATCATGTTTAAAACACTGACAATGTTAGCATACTTCAGTCAGACAACTCACGTGTGTCTTTGACATGTTTATTAGAGGCAGCATATAGTTTGAGTTTGGCGTCTAGGCTCGCGCCTCATCTCCACCACAGATGTACATGGAACATTGAGTGATGATTAGATAAATATCCCCCGAGCCTACAGGTGGATGCTGGGATGGAAGCTGGGGTGGTGCGGGGGCAGGCGAGCAGCAGCAACATGAAACAGCAATAGAAAGTGAACACAGCAGTGGCAGCAGCAGCAGCATAGCGAGGCAGAGGCAGCAGATCTGGCAGCTTGAATAGAGTGGCAAGTTTAGGAGAATGTGTTTGGTTGGTTGTAAGAGGGACGAGGTGCGTCACGTGTTAATGTATCATTGGTGCTCGAGTTAACTGCCTGAACTAGCTCGCAGGCTTCGCCCCATTTGTGCTGCATAGACAATCAAGATGTTTTGTTTAAATGACGGGAATTATACACCCAGCCAGGTCACTACCAGTTTTCTTTTGTGCCATTTTCCTGGATTTATTTGTCAATATTTACAGCGTTGCTGCCCATAGTGATAGCCCTAAACTTTAAATCTACTACCCCAGAATAAACATGGGTTACTATTTTAAAAAAAAAGTGCAAATCTATATAGGAACCTATCCATGTGAACATATTTGAAGTGGAGGTGGACCTCAAATCCTCTAGGGGGGTCCGGGGGCATGCTCCCACGGTAAGATTTTGTTTTAAATGTTGGATTTAAATGCATCAATCTGGTGCATTTTGAGGGTGAAATAAAGAGACTACACCCATATGAAACAGAACTGTATACATTTAAATAATCATAAAATCATAAGAACATGGCCATAGCCAATAACATACCATATCCAATATGAAAAAACATTGAAACTTGTTTATTTATTTGTTTTTGGTTCATTTATAGTTGTGAGTGTGTCTGGGCTCCTGAATCAGCCTCACCTGTCTCCCCCTCTCCCCCCTGCTCCTCTTTGAGGCAGCAGCAAAGACTAGTTTTTAAAGTTTATCTTACCTTTTTTCACCTAGTTAACTTTTTTATTCATGCATATTTTACTAATCACTCCCCCCTCAAATGGAAATAGGTGTTTTCATAAATGGTGACCAAACCGTTTGAGACCCACAGAGAACTTAGACTAAGTTAAGTATCTAAACACTCAAGAGTCCTTTACCTCACCTGAGCTGAGGTTATCAGTCTCTCAGTCTGACAGGAGAGGACTCTCCTCCACATTGTTGACAGCTCATTATATCCGTTAGCGCAGCTAGCTAGCACCGGATGCTAACAACAACAATACACGTAACTGAGGTTACCTACTGTAACCCCAGCTTCTATGAGTAAATGGTGCAGCCCTCTAAGGCTATCGCTATTGGGTTATCCCTCTGCGTCCCAGCGCAGCACTGAAACACTTTTAGTCCACGCCCACCCGCAAGGTGGGAACCACCACCCGGCAATCTGCTCCCATACAACATAACTTTTCTTCAGCTATTCGTAGAGCCAGTGGGGCCCAGCGCTTAGAGGGCTGCGTCATTTACTCATAGAAGCTGGGTTACAGTAGGTAACTTCAGTTCTATTTCGTATATGGCTTCGCCCTCTAAGGCTATCGCTATTGGGTTAAGGGCGAAGCATGATGTAGTCTGCGCCCCACTGGGTCCGCCCGGCACTAGAAGCACAGACACACCTGCTCAATAACACCCCCCTGCCTGTTGTGCCATGCGTAATGGCGCATCACCGTCCCTGGAACATAGCAAAACATGGCTATCTTCCCGACGGGGTGAAGGCAGGGAACAATACATACCGGCCGCTGTGAGAAAGTAGAGACGAAGGTCCCACCTTGTCCAGCGATCATAGAGGGGGAACAGCAGCTCTCTGCGTGTCAGACAGGTAGGAGAGCGCCCAGCTGGATCCCTGACGTCACTCACTCTGATCAGGCACTCCGTACAAATTGTGTCAGAGGAAAAAGGAACATCCCTCCAATAAGAGGTATAACGGGGCCGCTCTCCGCGTGCCGAGAGGCAGGAGAGAGGCGCACAGCTGGATCCCTGAAGTCACTCACTCCGACAGGACACCCAGTACAGGGTGCGTTAGAGAGGAATGGGAGACATCCCTCAAATACAAATTAATACATGAACAGGGGGAAGACCAAGATGCAGCCGTGCAAATATCTTCCACTGACATTCCTCCGTGCAAAGCCGTGGAGGAGGAAATTCCTCTGGTGGAGGATCCAACATTGATGTTCTCCGGGGGCTCCACCCCAGAGGAGACATATGCCTGTGACACAGCCTCACACAGCCAGTGTGACAGCCGTTGTGCAGACAGAGGTTACCCGATTGAGTGCTCTCTATAGTGCACAAACAGGCGCTGAGAACGGCGCCAGGCCGCCGTGCGCGCCACATAGCAGGACAGCGCGCGCACCGAACAGAGGAGATGAGATGTGGCTTCTTCCTCCAATTTATGAGGAGGCGGAAAAAACCCATCCAGGGTGATCACTCTTGACCTAAAAGAGCTTGTGATGACCTTTGGCATAAAGGCTGGGTTAGGACCAGAGATGGGGTCGTTACTAAAAAAAAGTAATATTACATATTACTTTAAAAAAAATAAGTAATATATTGCACTACTTCGTTACTCTCTACATAAAGTTACTCGTTACTTTACTCGCAGGGCCGGTCCGCCCCTCCCTGCGGCTCTCTCTGATCACACAGACTGCTAAAGTTTCAAATGTTCTCTTTAGTTCAGTTTCCATTGTCGCATAAGACTGATCCAGATCCTGAATGTTTTCCTATCTGACCATGGCTGTCCTCTGTCTCCTGCTATCTGTATATTTTGCGCAGTCTATCTCTGCTCACGCTGTTGCGTCGGCGTGTTCTCCTGCATGTTGGCCATGTGTTGCACTGAAATCAGACACCGCAAATACTTCAGCCGAGCACGTACGAACTGCGCATGCGTGAGTGGCAATAACTCTCCTTACCAGCAGGCGGTGGTAGTGTGTATTCGTCATTCAAAACAGGCAACAACCGGAAAACAGAGAAGAAGAACAGAATACGTGATTATAAACAAACAACAAATAGCTGTGCGTTAGCTTCACCTTAGCATGTGTTCTTTGCAGGTGTTTGTTGAGGTTTGATTATGACTGATTTTAGTAAGTAACAAAGTTATGCGTGTCGGGACGATGTTAGTAAATGTAGTGTGATTACCGAATTATAAAAGTAGCGCATTACACTACTCCGTTACCGACAAAGTAATATTATTACGGTTACACCCAACTCTGGTTAGGACGTAGCACACCCAAACTGCCATCTCCTTGGATCCGGAGGCATGACGGAGCCACAGAGAGAGCGGATAAATCGCTCACCCTTTTTGCTGATGTTAGAGCCAAAAGCAGTACTACTTTGGCTGATAACATTTTAAGGGGATCCTGCTCTAAAGATTCAAATGCGGCTTTGCCAGTGCACGTGATACCAGTCTGAGTCTTCGTACCCCTTGCAGAAAACGTTTCGTCAGGGGGTGACTGAACAACGTCCCGGCTCCAAAACCCACGTGACAAGATGATATGGCAGCCGCATATACCTTGATTGTGCTGAAAGCCAAATTCCTGTCCAACAACAGCTGGAGGAATGACAGCACGTGAGGCAGGGTGCACGTAGTGGGGTCCAGGCTTCTTTCTACACACCAACGCTGGAACACTGTCCACTTAGCTGTGTAGGCCACTCTGGTAGACACGGCCCATGGTTCCCTGAATGGCGAGTACAACATCTTGAGAGAGACCCAACCTCTCTAAGTGTTCCCGTTCAGGGGCCATGCCCATAAGTGCTGGCCTATCACTGGGTGACTGTAGATCGCTCCCTCCACCTGCGAGAGAGCGTCCCCGCGCCACGGAATTTTTCACAGCCTGCCTGACAGCGTACGCTGTAGGCATGGAAACCAGGAAGCGCCCGTGCGCTCCGGGGTAATTAGGATCACTGACAGCCGCTCCTCCTGCACTCGGTCCAGGAACTGAGGAATCATCGGGACTGGTGGGAAAGCGTACAGCAGTCCCCTGGGCCATGTACGATGTGCGACAGGGAGAACCAGAGGGTGCATTGCACGTTCCTGCGTGCGGCGAACAGATCCACCTCCGCCCTCCCGAACCGGCTCCAAACCTGGGCGATCAGCTCGGGATGTAGGCTCCAATCCTCCTGACGAGGACCTCCTCTGGACATGAGGTCTGCCCCTTTGTTCAATTCGCCGGGCACATACAGTGCTCTGATGGAGAGCAAGTGTGCACGCGCCCAGATCAACAGCCGTCTGGCTGTGTTCAGAAGCTGCGCTGAGCGTACACCGCCTTGGCGATTGATGTAGGCTGCCGCGGCTCTGTTGTCTGTGCGAATCAATACATGCTGATTATGCAGCAACGGGGCAAAATGCTAAATTACTCTCCGTACGGAGATCAATTCCAGCACGTTTATGTGGAAGGACATGTGAGCCGGCCACTGTCCCCCCACTACTTGCGACATACATGTTCCTCCCCACCCTGAGAGAGATGCGTCTGTGAACACTGAGATGTGTGACGTAACTCTGCCCAGGGCCACACCCTCTGACAGGACGTGGGGACTTTTCCAATAGGTTAAGTCTGAACCCACGGACAGAGGGATGGCCACCATGCGCCTCTTCTGTCGCACGGGGTCGATGCGTAGGCGAATAAACCACCTCTGGAGTCTCCTCATGTGAAGGAGACCCAGGGGAATCACCCCGTGGTCGGCCTCCATCATGCCGAGCAGCCGCATCACGGAGAGGGCTGTCACCACGCTGCAGGGTGTGACGCGTCGGAGAGCTGTCAGCGTCTCCACTCTCTGCCGTGAGAGTCGCGCTCTCATGCGGGCTGAGTTAAATTCCACACCCAGGTAAACAATACTCTGTTTATCATGAAATCCAGCTTTGACAGATGCGATATGAGTTGTACCGTCTGTAAAGCCACATCCTCCCTGGAGTGAGCCATCAGCAGCAAGTCGTCCAGGTAAAACAGTACTCTCATCCCTCCTCTGTGTAGCGGCTGCAATGCCGTCTCAACACAAAGTGCGAGGAGCCAGGGAATAACCGAAGGAATGAAAACTGGAATGAAAACCGCAGGAATTTCCTGTGTTGTGGGATTACCCCTGCGAAACGTAACCATGGTTGACCATGGTCACCATGGTATTCCATTGCCAACCATGGTAATACCATGGTTGACCATGGTCTACAATGGTTCATTTCGCAGGGGTATGGGTACGTGGAAGTATGCATCCTTCAGGTCTAAAGAGGTGAACCAGTCTCCCTGGTGAACACACTCTAGCACCCTTTTGACCGTCTGGCCTTTTCATTATTGCCTTGTTGAAAGCTGACAGATCGAGGATGAGTCTCATTCCCCCCGTCTTTTTCTGGATAAGAAAGTAGCGGGAGTAATACCCCTGATTTTCTTCCCCTTGGGGAACCCTGGAAATAGCCTCTTTCAACAGGAGTTCCCGTAGCTCTGTTTGGAGCGCAAGACGCTGTTCTCGGGATGACAGGCGTGTCACCTGTATCCCGTTGAACTGTGGGGGGGAGGCGAACTGCAGGGTGTACCCTCTGCTGATCAGCCTGCTCATCTATCTGTCCATCTGACACACGCGCTGCCACTCCGACAAACACTCAGAGCGGGCGCACATGCTCGAGATGTCTTGTGGTCGTCATGACGACGAGCCACGCCAGAGCCCTTGTCGCCGCTGCCCGTGAGGCAACCCAAGGTGGGCCTAGAGCGAAAGGGCTGTGAGGAGGCCTCCACACGCTGCATTTCACTCCGACTCTCATCATGAGGCGCGTACATGCTCAGCGGATGAGTGTGCAGTGACATCCACATGAGGCGTTACCATGCCGCTCATGGGCTTATTGTGACCGTGTGTAGGTGGCGTATCTCGGATAGAAGAATGCCACGAGGTCTGTGGTTTAATAACCAAAAAGTTATAACCACCAGGCCTCTGCAGCGAACCCTGCTGCCTACTAATCAACAGATTGGAGGCAGCTGGCGTAGTTACTGCGCTCTGCAGCTTATTAACCGATAGATTAAAATGAGCAGGCTTTTCTAACGAACCAACCGATAGATCATAGCCAGCTGGTTTGCCCAGAGTGGGGGATATGTGAAACACATTTGAAACTGATGACTCAGACAAAAGGTTGGGAAATAAGCTTTCTTTTTTATTTCCTTCACACTCCCCCCCCCCCCAAACCGTCAAGGCCGGTCTGCTTCTTCGGCGGCTCTCGTGGAGCAAACGACGAACGGGAGTACCTCACTCCCCTTTGACCCCCCCCTCTCCACTGGTGGGGGGACGGAGGCGCGGGACGGTGCCCCTGCCGCCGCCGATGGACGAGTCTGACGCCTCGGCTGCGGTTGCTGTGAGCGTCTATATGCCTGTCACTGTGGCCGTGTTGGCCGCTGCTGCTGCCGCTGAGGCTTCGCCGCCGGCCGGAGCAAGCCAACGTGCTGGCGGATATCATCCGCCTGCTCCGCTGCCGCCTTCATGGACTCCACCATGGAGGGGAGAGCCGCATGGCGAGCCATGGAGGGAGACTGGGTAGGAGTCGTCCGACTCCTACCCTCCTGCACTCGGCTCCAGAGACAGGCTGTCGCCCCTGCGAAACGTAACCATGGTTGACCATGGTCACCATGGTATTCCATTGCCAACCATGGTAATACCATGGTTGACCACAAAATACCATGATGGTCACAGTACCATGGGGAAAAAACCATGGTCCACCATGGTCAGCCTACCATGGTCACAATATCATCTCCAGAAACCATGGTCAACCATTTGAATATTTGAACCATGGTCTCAAGAATCAGATCGGATCAGCTTTTTACTCTCGCAAGGATCCTGGAGGGGGCCTGGGAGTACGCTTATCCGGTCTACATGTGTTTTGTAGACTTGGAGAAGGCGTATGACCGAGTTCCCAGGGAGTTACTGTGGGAGGTGCTGCGGGAGTATGGGGTGAGGGGGTCTCTGCTCAGGGCCATCCAATCTCTGTACTCCCAAAGCGGTGGACTAAGGATTGCACCACTGCTTTTTGCAGATGATGTGGTTCTAATGGCTTCATCGGTCTGCGACCTTCAGCACTCACTGGATCGGTTCGCAACCGAGTGTGAAGCGGCTGGGATGAGGATCAGCACCTCCAAATCTGAGGCCATGGTTCTCAGCAAGAAACCGATGGACTGTCCACTCCAAGTAGGGAATGAGTCCTTACCCCAAGTGAAGGAGTTCAAGTATCTCGGAGTCTTGTTCTCGAGTGAGGGAACAATGGAGCGTGAGATGGGCCGGAGAATCGGAGCAGCGGGAGCGGTACTGCAGTCGCTTTACCGCACCGTTGTGACGAAAAGGGAGCTGAGCCAAAAGGCAAAGCTCTCTGTCTACCGGGCCATTTTCGTTCCTACCCTCACCTATGGTCATGAAGGATGGGTCATGACCGAAAGAACTGCGAACCGCTAACCCTAACCGTGGATACAAGTGGCCGATGGGTTTCCTCCGCCGGGTGGCTGGTGTCTCCCTTAGAGATAAGGTGAGAAGTTCGGTCATCAGGGAGGGACTTGGGGCCTACCTGGCGGGTGGGCGTGGACTAAAAGTGTTTCAGTGCTGCGCGGGGGCGCAGGGGGATTACCCAATAGCGATGGCCTTAGAGGGCGAAGCCATATACGAAATAGAACCGGTGTACGCGCTTTCTCTCTCGCTTGCGCCACACATACACACCCTCCCGAGCTTGAATGACACACAGAGACCAATCGAGGGCATTAGTATGATCTGTATGAAAGTGGCTATGTCGGCAGGCCACATCATGTAGACAGCCAGTCACCCTCTGTGAGACAGAGTCAGACCCACATTTGCGCAGCGTTGCGTTCACAATACATACATACATAAAAAAAAAGCAGGCCATCGGGAAACCTCCCGGTCCTCCCGATGGCCAGTCCGGGCCAGAGATTACAAGAGGTTGGTTCTGTTTATAACATCTCAAAGGAGCAAAAGATGTAGACGCTGACATTAAAAGTGTTGGTCGATATCATAAACATGGACAAAACTAAGTTATTTTACCAAGTAACAGTAGGCATATATCTTAGTAGATTTTCATAACGTGTAGATTTTTGTCTGCCTATAAAGAAATTGTATAGAACTTTATTAATACTGCAAAGGTTTCCTCTATACTCTTTAGGAATGAGTCCTACAACCCGGTAATGAGTTAGCATTTTAACCCTTTGTTGCCTCAAAGGCAAACATTTTCTTAAAATAGCGGTTGCTAACACCTTAGTTAATGAGACTACTAAACGTCATCATGCCTAAAAGAGTCCACATTTAGCTTATCCAGGGTGACACACAGCCATGCAACCATGAAACAAACAGGTAAGTATTATGAACGTGTGTTTACCACTGATCTTATTTTGTTTAATATTTAAAAAACCCCTTGAGATGCTAACTTCCAAGTGAGCCCACACAAATACATCATCACTGAGGACAACAAATGTTCTTTTAACATTGAACAATGGTGAAGTTGTCTGTCGCTCCTTAACATTTTAAATGTTGGGGGCCCTACTGTTAGTGATCCATTCAGAAAGCAGGAGCAATCCTAGAAAATAATGCATTTAGCCTCAGTTTGATTTTCAAAGGTCCAGGTGATGTATGTGTATTTGAAAAATAACCACACAAGATATATGTGGTATAAAAAAGGCTCTATGGAAATTACATCATCCTCATGACTTAGTGCTTTGTCATTCCTAAAACCTAAAGAATGTCCCTTTCTCATTTCCATTTCTGTTCTCCTGCCATCTTATCCAGCCTGACCTTTATGCCTTTCTCTTTTCATCCATCCCTATCTTGTCTCCTCTTATTTTTTCTGCCATTTAATACAAGTAACAATGGCTTCTCGGAGAACATTGCTGATCAATTTCCCTGCCCCCTGGTATTGAATGGTGTCTTTCTGTTGTGGTCAGCCACATCTCTTCTGCTGCTGCTTTATAGAAAGCTATCATGTCGTTCAGCTTTCTCCAATCTTTCCTGTCCTCTTTCATCCTCTGACACTTTCACTTCCACAAGGCATTGTTGCTTTGGAGGAATTACTCTTTAGTAATGCGATCATCAACTGCAGCAGGCACTCTTACCCTGCAGTTAAGCCGCTCAGTAGCCGATAGCATAAGGTTAGAATATCAGCTCCCTGGTGTGCATACAATGACGTATAGTGTTGTATGTAGAGCATTGACGGAACCGTTAAACGACTGCAATTAAAGTTATTGATGTTAAAGGAACATCATCCGTCAATATTGTGTCTATGTTTCCAGTACCAGGAGCTTAGCTTGACACAAAGACTAAAAGTAGGGGAAACATCCAACTAACCAATTTAATTGAGAAATAGACCTTTTGAAAAACTTCACAACTGTTTTTTTTTGCACTTTTATTGTCATTACATGTCTCTGCATTTGACCCATCCTACTGTTAGGAGCAATGTGCTGCCATTATGAAAGACACCCGGGGAGCAGTGTAGGGAACAGTGCCCTGCTCAGGGACACCTCGGTTTGTTAGGGTTAGCGATAGCCTTTAGCTGGCTTGAGAAAACTTCAAACCCTGATCAAAGAAAATGGTTACCACAAAGAGGGTTATCAAATGTATTTTTAAACACAGGCTTTTTGAGCATTCTCCAAAATGGGGTGTTGAGTCATTTCACTTTTTTACTGCAAAAACCTTGAACAGAAACGGGTCCAAACCAGGTCAGGTCTAAAGTCGCAATGGCAAGTGTACCAGGTTAAAAGAGAGCCATATTCGTAGGAGAGCTTTAGGCTCTACAGACTTCACCAACCCACTGATATTATTTTTGTATCACAGCCCTCAGGCAGATTATATGACCTCGGGACAAGGTTACCGGAACTGGTCAAATACTAAGTCATTTCCTGGGTTTAGTACTCCTTTGCTGCCCATCATTTCTACCAGTTATGTTCTTTGGTGATGGACACTGCCCACATTTTTTACAAAAGCTGTAAAAATGCAATGTCCAATGAGGACAGAAGATCAAAGAGAGGAAAATGGTGTTACATAATTGAGTGTGCAGTTGTGAGCACAATAGCAAAATCCTCGCTGTCTATATTAAACAGTTTATCCCCTAGAATCCTAGGTTTACATGAAGATAATATTTCAATTCCTTTAAATGGGGATAGGTTGTCGGTAATACTTGAAAGTAAACAGAGAACAACAGAGTGAAGAGAGAGATTCAAATAACACGTCATTGTTGTGTTCTTGACCTTCCCTCTGGGATGGGACTGTGTTTGAGCGTGCATGTGTTTCTCTGTGTACCCATTATCTAGATACATATTTAAAGTTCATGCCATTTAATTTGGAATGCAGGAGCTGTAAGCCAGAAAGGACAAAAACAAACATTATTCAGAGTCTTTACCATTGCTTTTGCTCATAATGTAATTGTATTCAAAGCCTGGTTCCTGTAACCCAACTATCAATAAATGTGTTTGTCTAGAACAAAGCAAACATACATTCCTAACCTTGGGTTTGGAATCAGGAACACATTTGCAAATTGGTGTCACAAATAAGTTACTCTTTTAAAACGTTGATGCAAAAGATAAAAACAGAAAATATTTAGATTTAGACTAATCGTCCTAGATGGACTCAAATCAGGAACTAGCGATCAAAGTATATGTATTAATAATAAAGTGAACGAGAATAATTGAAGGACATAAATTGCTTTAATTCATTTGTTATTTAAACTTAGTGAGGCGTGTGGTCGTGCAGTGCCTTGGTGTTGGGATCAGGGGAGCAGAGGTTCAAACCCCACTGCAGTCAGCATGTCGTTGTGTCCCTGATACACTTCACCCCAAATTGCTCCTGTGGGGATTGTCCCCAGTATTGAGTATGTAAATCGCTTTGGATAAAAGCGTCTAACAAGTGAAATGTAATGTAATGTAACTCTAAGAACCTTGCCTGCCCATTGATAAGTAGAAAGGTAGTTCACCAACGTTTTATCTAGATGTCTGACCCATTCGACATACCATTTGATTTGGGTTTAAGCAATTTTGGATTACCCAAACGGGACACTGCACACTTAAAAATATGTAATTCTCTTTGCACTTACTTACGATGACAGCTCACCAATATTGTCTTATGGGTCTTTCCAGAATTGGAGAACATTTCATGTCCCCCATATAAAAAATCTAATAATCCATGCCCAAAATGCTAAAACATGCACTTGTTGTGTTAAACATACTTGTATTGAGACAAAATGTATATAAAGTTGTAGAAAAAGTGGTTTCAAAATATTATTTAAATGATCAAATAGCTCTCGAACATCCCCTAAAATGACATTTTTCTCTTGTCCCCGCTTCTTGGTGACCAACTTGCATGTCAAATATAACATTTAAAATAGGGATTTTATTTACTTTTTTTGGTATTATTCTATTGATATAGGCCTATGTCTCTTGTAATGGTAAAATCAATTTGTTAAATCATAAACATATTTTAAATAACAGTAATTTTGCACAGAAGGTGTGTCCTCAACATGCGTTCAACCCTGTTATCCAAACCTTTTTAGATTGGCACAGGAAGTGAACAAACTGTAAGTCAGATGACACAGTGGAAGTGACATCAGCAAGCCATGTGCTAGTGCCATGGGTAGACCAAAAAAAGTCCTCTCTTTTATTTTTCATATTTTTACAATCTTTTCAGTCTTAAAAGAGTGTGGCACTCTGACGCACTCAACCCTGTTACTCATATTATCAGAATAAAGCATTCATTTCAAAGTTATCTTTCTTGCATTAGATATCCAAGTTTGTCCTTGCCTTGAAAGTAGCATTACATGCTACATCTAGCAATAATTCCTGAGGTTAAAGCTCAAAATTAGCGTTGATTTTCAACCCTGTTACTATAATTAGAGTAACAGGGGTAATTCTTCATTGGAAAATATTAATGTGATGCCTAGCTGGGCAAATCACTTTTTTTGATGGTTTATTATCTGTTTTTCCTAAATACATAAAAAAGGGGTGACAAATAGTTTTTTGTGTGTGTGTGTGTGTGTGTGTGTGTGTGTGTGTGTGTGTGTGTGTGTGTGTGTGTGTGTGTGTGTGTGTGTGTGTGTGTGTGTGTGTGTGTGTGTGTGTGTGTGTGTGTGTGTGTGTGTGTGTGTGTGTCTGTACTGTGTCTCAGCAGGATATCCATTTTGTTCCCACTGCGTATCTCCGGTGTTGGAGGAAGACCTTTAGATTAGCTTTACCAGCTCTGCATGGTGTCAGGGAGTAAATATTAACAACCTCAGTATGACACACACACACACACACACACACACACACACACACACACACACACACACACACACACACACACACACACACACACACACACACACACACACACACACACACACACACACACACACACACACACACACACACACACACACAGCAGTGTCATTGAACAATCTCCATTCAGATTGGATTGTAGGTACACCTAAGATAAAGGTGTATTTATTCACAGAGCTGAGTTAATTTGTGTGTATACTGTAGTCAACCATAAAACAAATTAGCTGAAGAGCTTGGAGTTATAGGGTGTAGTCTGCAAATAAACATTTGTAATTGACTTAAGGAGGAGGCTTCATAATGGGGATTGTTTAACATGAAATGTTCAATAGTGATAATAAAACAATTGTAAAGCTTTTCTTCTCTCTGTAATGGATGTATAAGGAGAACTATACGGCATTGGAAGCAGGGCGCCATTCATTCCAATGAACGATGCTCAGTTATTAGGGATGTTTTGCGATTGGTCCCATTGCACATGCACATTTTCCATCTCCTTAAACCCCACCTTCAATCTGCTCCGTCACTGCAGCGCCATGTCCGCTCTCGGCGCAGTCAAATAAATGGAGAGGGAACATAACTGGATTCGGCTTTAGGCGCATTACACAACTTTTATGACACTGAAATGGCTATTTTACCAGGTAGTTGATTTAGCTTGTAAAAAATGACAACTGATTTGCGGAGATCTCTTTTCCAAAATAAGAAAAAAAGTATTTTTAGGCCCAACGATGTCACATGACAAAACACCAAAGTTGTAGTACTACTGTTTGACGCAATGATTTTTACAACAGAAAAGCAAGCTACAAAATTAGGTGTAAATAGTCAAGTAAATGACCAAGTGGAAAAGGGAAAAACCATCTGGTTTACACTGTTCAAGGCAGTGAGGATTTAACTTGTACTGTAAATTCATTCTGCACTGAAAAGGGTTTCACTTAAAGCTCAGCTGCTGTTGCATTGCACCATCTGCTGCATTTTAACTCGTGCTCTCAAGGCTTTCTCTTTGGGCTGTGTTCTTGTTTAAAGCATCTGTGCGTCACATTGCCTCAAGTTAAATAAGACAAGGCTAAAGCAGAATCCTGTGAATATCTATACAGCGATCAGAGCACTGGGAGAGGTAGTCGCCATAGCTGCTCAGATGATGAATTTGAATAAAGGGTGATCGCAAGATTCGCAGCGGGTTATATTTCAATGTGCATGGGCTTGATTTCTCTGTAGATATGGTCCTTAAATGATTGTGGGTCTGTGTGTTATTGTGGGAATGGCAGCAGTTTAGCCCTCAATTGACTATTTTTTAGCTAACCTGTACTGAAGAGCACATGTGTTTTAAAAAGCAGGAAATAAAAAAAAGAACTCACCTTGTGATAAACCTGCAAGAGAAAAAGCATTTGAGCTCCATACTATTTCAGAAATAATCCTTGACGTGGTTTAAACAGGATGGCGTTTTATCACAGCATAATTTAACTTTATCTCCGGTAGAATTCTGATCAGGCATTAGCTCCGCCTCCTTTTCTTCTTATTTTTTCAAGCTAAGGAACCAAGATCCGCTTTTCTCTAACAGGGCTGCAAAAGAGGGGTTTGAGCAGTATGAGGCATGGCTACAATGGGTGATCGGTTTGGTATTTTGAAAAAAGACTTCACAGACATGTTTTGTATAGGTATGGCCCTACAATATATTTTTCAAATATAGCATGATAGGTCCACTTTAAACAAAAGTTACTGTGGTCAAGTCCTGAGAAAACAAACAAAAGGGAGATCCTAGCACAAAAATAGCGAAATATAGGAAGACCAGCCTGTTACGACCCTGGGTCGTTAGGTCATTTGTGTGTGCATTTTTCCCTCCTCCTGTGTCTGTGACAACAAGTCCTCCAACTCATACGACCAAATGGGTCGATTGTTCAAGCCCTTATTACGACCAAATATTGTTCAAGCGCTTAATACGACCTATAATTACGTTTTAAAGTGTTCGGCCTCTAGTGCTCCCGTTGAATGCAAACGTTACAGACGGTCGTTTATTCACGAATAACCCTCTCTGTAAAATCCTAAATTGTAGGATAGTTTGGCCATTAAAACGCTTTTTGATTAGATTTCTAGCGAGAAGTGTATATTGTACTTTTAGAATCCACGTCCAGTCGATATGTAGGATCTATAGTTTGATAGATATTACGAAGATGATTTGAGGTTTTGTCAGGAGAACGTGTATATGCGGCAAGCTTCCATGTAAAGTTACTGGTTGAAAACAGTATTTCCGGTCTCGACGTTTTCATAATAAAACCAATGATCAAATGATTTAACAGTGATATCTGCAGTACTCATCCACTAAAAAACATCAGTTTATCCTAGTTAATTATATGACATTAATTGGTTTAAATTGTGTACAATGCTTTTGTTTTTCCCATAGGTTTTTCTCTTTCTGAGACACATTTCTTTTTTCAGAAGTTTTGAAAAAATCACGCCGCAAATGCAGGGATATGGTGTTTATGTGATATGAAATCGGAAAACATTTTAAAAAATAAAATACTTTATTCCGAGTGTTCTTGCTTTTCTCTTTGGAAGTCATCACACAACGGCATTGTAATACACGGTTCGGCTGCATTAAATATTACAGATCTGCCGTAGATATTTATTTATAGAGCCCTGATCAGAAGACCTTTTGACAAACTGGAAGAGATGCCGCCAAAACTGAATACCACAAACATGTAGTCCAAAGTGGACAGGAATACACCAAATGTGATGCACATGCTCCGGTGGGAAGTATTAACCATAATCTGAAGGCAATGCAAGTTTATTTATATAGCAACTTCCAACACAAGGCAATTCAAAGTGACCGCTTACCCTGGAAAAGAGGGAAGCAGTTAGGGGTTTGGACCGAAATCAGTAAAAAGAGTCAAAGCACTGGTTTAGCAAAGCACTGTTTGGTGAACTGCAGCTAGACCAGCTTCTCCCTCCAACCTTAAGCACTGTGCTGATACACGGTCTCTACCACCGTGTACCGTGTATATATACATATATATATATATATATATATATACATGTATATATATACATATATACACATGTATATATATATACACATGTATATATATATATATATATATATACACATACATATGTATATATATATATATATATATATACATGTATATACATGTGTATATATATATATATACATACATACATATGTATATATATATATATATATATATATACATGTATATACATGTGTATATATATATATATACATACATACATATGTATATATATATATATATATACATGTATATACATGTGTATATATATATATATATATATATACGTATATATATATATATATATGTATATATATGTATATATATATATATATGTGTATATATATATATATGTGTATATATGTATATATATGTATGTATATATATATATATGTATATATGTATATATATGTATGTATATATATATATATATATATATATGTATGTATATATATTCTATCTGTCTGTATAATATGTGTGTATCTCTATCTTCTATGTGTTCTATCTACTATCTATGTGTTACTCCTTAATATCTCTCTGTGTGTATATCTATCTATATCTGTGTGTATCTCTAATATATCATTCCTGTATGTATATATATATATACATGTATGTATATATATATATATATACATGTATGTATATATATATATATACATGTATGTATATATGTATATATATACATGTGTGTATATATGTATATATATATATATATATATATATACATGTGTGTATATATATACATGTGTGTATATATATATATATATGTGTGTATATATATATATATATGTGTATATATATATATACGTATATATATATATATATATATATATATACACGTATGTATATATATATATACGTATATATATATATATATATATACGTATGTATATATATATATATGTATATATATATGTATATATATATATATTAGGGCTGTCAAGTTAACGCGTTAATAACGCGTTAACGCAAAAAAAAATTAACGCCACTAATTATTTTAATGCGATTAACGCATGTGTATTTTTTTTCCTCGTCCGCCCCGTAGTTTCAGAGCGCATCGAGTTTAAAATACCATCTACAAGCTGATGCGGGCTGCTCCTGCCGCCCGCTTGTGGCAGACCACACTTCCACGCTCACCGGCAGGCACCGACTGGTCATCGGGAGGACCGGGAGGGTGTGTGTGTGTGGCCCGAGCGAGAGAGAGACCTTACGTGCATTACCGTACCGCAGTGTGAACGCGGCTATTGTTGTTGTTAGCATCTGGTGCTAGCTAGCTGCGCTAACGGATATAAGGAGCTGTTTAAATGAAAACAGAGGAGCGAGCTATCCATACAACTGCGCCGAGCACTTGACTTTATGCAGGAAGCCAGACAGCGGGACATTGTACGAGAAGTCAGCACACTCATGATTGCAGCAACATGATTGCAGCGTCCAGGCAGCTCCCGTTCGAGCATATGCCTTGAGTTGCACATAGCTCCAACGATCCACACACACACACACACACACACACACACACACACACACACACACACACACACACACACACACACACACACACACACACACACACACACACACACACACACACACACACACACACACACACACACACACACACACACCATTTGTATTGTATGAGAGAGGTTCCAGGTTGAATTGAGGCGAATATTTGTAATGTTCAGAGGTTGTCGTGTTTAATATTCATGAGAATATTTGTCATTGTTCAAATGATAATAAACATTAGCATAAAGCATATTTGTCCACTCATATGTTGATAAGAGTATTAAAAACTTGAAAAATATTCCTCTAAGGTACATTTAGAACAGATAAAAAATGTGCGATTAATTTGCGATTAATCGCGATTAACTATGGACAATCATGCGATTAATCGCGATTAAATATTTTAATCGACTGACAGCCCTAATATATATATATATACATATATTAGGGCTGTCAAACGATTACACATTTTTTTTAATCGGCGGCGGCGGCTAGTGGAGTACTTCGTGACCACAGAGTGTGAACGTTGTGATCAACTGTTTTAGCGCAGTAATCCAGTGAAGGGGGGAGTCTCCCTCCGCAGCCGGTTGGCGTAGTTTTGGCACAATTCCGTTGTACAGACCGACGTTAACAGCAGCCCTGTCTGTGCACACAGAGACCGACTCTGTCGTCCGGTGATCGAACCGCCTTTTGGAAAAGCTTCACAAGTACGTCGGTACGCAAATGCACTTTGTGACACAAGTGACGGTACGCATTTCAGATTAAGCACATAACCTGCGGCTGCGTACCAGTTAGTTATGTGCACCCCTGTACTACAGCAAAAGTATTCTCCGTCGGGACTTCCTGCAACAACACCACGCCGTTATCAAAGATGTTCTATTGAGAAGACGATCACTACGTGACAAAAGTTTTCAAAACCGTGGCTACTGAAATCAATCTTGCTGTCTGTGCAATTTACTCCGCGGGAGTTGGCAGACTTTATTTTGCTTACTTTAACATCATTTTTCATGGTGGGGCTAAGCCATTTCGTGGTATGGGTGTAGCCTACCCCAGCCATACCCTGGCGCTGCCGCTGGTGGCAGGTATGGGGCGGGCCATTCTGCACATGCGTTAAATGCGTTAAATATTTTAACGCAATTAATTCAAAAAATTAATTACCGCCGTTAACGCGATAATTTTGACAGCACTAGTATATATATATATATATATATATATATATATATATATATATATATATACGTATGGGTACAATGGCCTCATTCCGTTTATTAATAGTTTACAGTCCTTTTCTTCCAACATCGTGCAACAACCGTTGGAAAGTTCAATAACTTAGGGTGATAAAAAGTATAACTCCAACAACATCTCAGTTGTCAGCAATGTGTGCATTTTCATGTGTTTTTAAAAGCTCAGTTATTGACTTCTTTCTACAGGTGTACATGTGCAAATTGCGCCACGATGGCTTCTGAACGGAGAATGTGTGCTGCATGGAGATACCACAGGTAACATTTTTGATAGCTTCACTAAGTTGTCTGTTTAGAGAATACATTTTTCACATGTCATTCAATATATATTTATCACACTAGGCGTCAAGACGGATGCAGTAACTTGAGGACTTTGTAACCTGTATGGTGGACCATCCTGGATTGGAGCCTGTGTGTCTAAATGTGTTCTCCCTGCAGAATGCGTTGAATATTTACAGAGCTGAACATGGTGGACTACAGTTGAGGCAAATAGAGCAGTGAGTGGTTTGTTTGTTTTGACTGAAATTGTAAAACGAATGCTAATATTGTTCATGGAAATAAATACTGGTGTATATGGTGTTATGCAATCTTTCATTGTACATGTACTATTATATTATATACTACACAGCAATGGCATAACACACCCATGTGTACGACAACAAAAGTCCACACATAACCTTATGCTTTTGAAATCAGAATATTCTTTACCCATCCAAACATGAATAATCACGACACATTTGATATCAACTCGGAACTTTATTGTCAAAATCAACGGTTCTTTGAACCCATAAAAAAAAACTAAATGTGCTTGTATTTTGTATAAATGACACTAACATTTTTTTTTTATGATTTCAGGCGTCACAGGTATCTAGCCTACAGAATCTTTGTGAGCTGGTGATGGGGCTTCCTTGGACGCAGGATCAGAGTGGTGATTCCGGCCTGTGTTGTCCTCAGGATACGCAGGGAGTTTCCTGATCCGCGAAATGTCTATGTTGGGTTCAGACAGCAGCCAAATTGAACCGTGTAGCATACCCGGCGATGACCTCCTCCATGTCAGGTCGCTCATAATGGTGCAGGGTCCACAAAGACTTGGTCGAAGATGAGGTCCATCAAGTTGGCCACGTAGCCTGTGCAATGTTAAAAAAAAGCACAACAAAAAATGTGGTTTAGATTAGTATATGCATGTAAAAAACTGAAAGTTCTTTCTAATTTGTTTATTTTATATTTGTAAATAGTTGTATAATAAATATTTTAAACACTTACGGAATGTGGGGTCAGTCTTTACTGGTTTTGCTCTGCATTCTCTCTTCCTGGCCTTTGGGAACTGCAGTTTATACAGAGGGTTTCCAGTGGATGTAGTGGCTTGTGCACGCTCAGCGTTTTCATTGTAGTGCAGGGCTGCCAGGTACAGTCTTTCATTTCCGCCATGATAAAAAAATGTAAATAATAGCAAAGGATGTACAAATTGTCACTAATTAGTAAGTATGTGAGGTGCTGGCCTGTAAAGAAGAAAACAATCATCTCAATTTAGTATTCAGGATGAGAAAATACTATTTGGATAAATATAGTCTGAAATCCCAAAAGATGGGGGCTAAAACTCTCTATTTAGCAAAGTTCTTTGCTTAGCCTTTTTCAATCCGAGTTAGTTTTGAACCGTAACGTGCATGCTGTGTTTCTGACTCAATACAGATGATGTGTTGGAGAGGGGCTGAGCTCAGTAGACTGACTGTAATGAGTGCTAGCCACTAATTAGCCTGTTGCTAGAGGTAAGGCCTCGTCAACAACAACAGACCAACAGGGCTTTAGCTCCATTTTACTCGTGGTGTGTGTCCCCCCTCGCATACATAGAGTGTTATATCCTAACACACCCCCATTTATATTCCAGTGTGCGAAAAAGTGCACGTCCCACCGTCCGGGACGGGTTATTCACAACATTGGACAAGTAGATTTTTAAATTGACTTGTCCGATGGACAAGTGACATTTTTCGCCGCTATTTATTGACAAATTATTGATAAATTCAGCTTACAAAAGGCATAACTCATTCGCAAATTGTCCGTGTCCGCCGTTGTTGTTTGCAACCGCTTTACGTTTTTTTACTCACTTACGTCGTGTCGTAAAACTGTGTGAAAATGTAAAATACGATGGCGAAGAAGAAGGTTCTAGTGGCCCCAAGAGGGCAACAAAAGATTTCTTTATTTTCTAAGAAGGTTTGTACACATCATTCTCACAGTTGTAAAATGGTGTGTTACATTAACATGGAAAATAATTGAAATAAATTATGTCCGAAAATAGTGGATTAAGTGCTTGAAAGGGGAATTTTATTAATCCATTACATTACATTGCATTTAGCTGACACTTTTATCCAAAGCGATTTACAATCCCTGTGGGGAAATTCAGTAGGCCTAGTTCAAACAGCAACAGGGTAAGGGTGAGAAACAGGACAGCACAGATTCACACAGGTTCATCAAATCAAAAATAAAATCGAAGATAAAAATAAAAATAATGAAAAACTATTAAATAAGAAATTAATAAAAAAAATAATAAAAAAGGGGTAGACCTATGTAAAATACTTTTTTCTTTTAAAAGGGGGGGATTGAAAGGGGCTCTTTATGTACCAAGGGGCTTAAAAGGGGCATATCAAATTATTTCAGAAAAAAAACCCAAAAAATGCAGAAAGGTTTGTGGGGAGTCTACGAGTACCTAACATTCATGTTGACAAAAATCTATAATTTGTCTGCAAGAACAGGAGTCTGAACAACAGCCTGAACATGCTGAAATGAGTCCTCAGAAAGTCCCAGAGTGTGAGCAGAACGATGGCCCCCCCAGTCACGAGAAAGTCTCTGCTAAAAGGCCATGTTCCGTTATCTCACCAATGGCTGGTCCATCTAAAAAGGCCAAGAGTGACATCGCCCTGACACCCAAGAGGAAAAGAACATTCATTGAGACTTGGAAAACCCAGTTTCCATGGGTAAGATGTGTGGACGACATCATGTTCTGTGAGGTCTGCAGAGAATATCCATCCATTGCTGACCACAACAGTAAACGGTACGAGGGTGTCACAGGGTCAAAACGCATTGAGACACTTCAGTCACACGAGTCCAGCAAATATCACCTTCTCTGCATTCAAAGGAAAGAGGTCACAGAGAAAGGCACAGGGCCAATGTTTGTGGCTCTCAAGAAGCAGGCAGAAAATATGGACGACCAACTGAAACCCATGTTCAACACTGCGTTTTATGTCGCCAAACAAAAGTTGCCTTTCCGTTCATTTGAGGGCCTCATCGAACTTCAAGAGAAGAATGGCATTAAAATGCCGACACAGTACCGGAACGATAAGGGGTGCAAGGCATTTGTGCAGGCCATTGCAGAAGTCGAGAAGGACAGAGTTTCTGAAGACCTCAAGGCTTCAAGATTCTTCGCTCTGATGGGAGATGGATCCACGGATATATCTGTGACAGAACAGGAGAATGTATATGTTAGGTAATTATTATTTTGAATTATTTTGTAAGTCTTATTTAAGTTACATTTTATCTCCAAAAGGGCCTTTTGTTTATGAGTGATTAATTCACAATCATTTTATTGATGAATTTTATTAGTTTCAATTTTCAGTTAACTTAAAAGTTTTTAACAGGTAAAGTATATACATAAATTGTTTAAAGCGAATGAAGGTGAAGTTGCTTATTAGTGTTCTTAGTCTTAAAAAAAGGTGAAGGCAACACTGGTGTGGGAAGGTTTATATAAGATAATCATTTAAAAAAATGTTATTGCACTTTATTGATGTACTTTATTTATTTTCTATCTTCAGGTATGTCAAAGATGGACTTCCAGCGACAGAGTTCATTGACATCATGGCTGTAAAGTCAGCTGATGCTAATGGTGTTCTGGCAGCTCTCCTCGAGGCACTACATCATGTCGACCTAACAGATGGAGACATAAAGAAGAAAATAATAGCCTGCACATTTGATGGTGCCAGCGTTAACCAAGGTGCCAAGGGAGGAGTTATTGTGAAGTTGCGGGAATTGTTGGGGCATGTACTCATTTCGATTTGGTGTGCTCCACATAAGCTGGAGCTGTCGCTCCTAGATGCCACCAAAGCCACTGACTTCATTGACATCGTAGAGAAAGGAGTGGACCCCATCTACAGATTCTACTATGGATCTGGTAAACGTAGGAGGGAGGTGAATGCCATATCAGCCGTTATAGACGAGGATCCTGTCTATTTCTTAGCACCCTGTGGCACTAGGTGGATGGCGTCAAGACTCCGGGCATACAAGGCTGTAATAAAAAATTACAACTCCGTCATCCTACACATGGAAGAGGCTTCAAACAGAAAAACAGACGAAGGAGCTAAGTGTGTGGGGTACTTGAAGGTACTGAAGTCTGCAAAGTTTGTTGATGGGCTCCACTTTATGGTAGATGTCTTGGAAGTGTTGGCCAACGTGAGTCTGGCGTTCCAGAGTAATGATCTGTTTATTTATGATGTTGATGTAAAGTTGTGTGAGGCCAGGATCAAGTTGGAAGGCCTTAAGCATAATAGAGGTGATGTCTACACTGCATACATGGCAACCTGCAAGGATGGCAAGTTTGACAGTAAGAACAATGGACACATCGCTTCACTGAAAGGAACAGGTATTTCAGAAACAGTGAAGAATTCCTTCTTGGAGAATTGTGTGAAGTTCCTAGAGAAGAGATTTTCCTTCCTGAAGGATACCCCTTTCAGTGATTTCCATGTTCTTGACCCCAGGAACGTCCCAAGATCAGATGCACAACTAGCTACATATGGTGATGTTCAGGTTATGAACATGGTGACCCACTTCGAGTCCGTAACCAACATCCCTAGACAGTGGCCAGCTCTCAAGGCCAGACTGAAGTACAGGCAGAGGCAGCCCGCCAAGGAGGTCATAAGTGACCTTCTCACTGAGAACCACCCAGATGTGAAGGACGTCCTGGTTCTGGTGTACATGATGGTCACCCTTTCTCCCTCCTCTGCTGCCGTGGAGCGTGGATTTTCCCTCATGAACCTCATAAAAACATCCAGAAAATCCCAGATGACCAATGAAACTCTGGGGTCACTCATGAGGGTCAGCCACATCACCACCACAGTGGCAGAGTTTGACCCAGAGCCAGCCATCCAGAAATGGAAAACATCTGCTAAGACCAAGAGGTATGTCAAAGCTGCCCAAAGCCTGCTGCAGTGAACAGCAACTTACCTGTGCCTGTTGCCCCATAGCTCGGTGTGAGGAGAACCACTGGAGTGCTGCCCCACAGTTCGGGAGACAGCTGCAGTGAACAACCACCCTGAGCCTGAAGCCATACCTTTCTGCTAGCATGTCTACTAGTCCCACAGAGGAGAAAACATTATATTGTTAGTACTTAGTTGTTTTATCTTATTATTTTATATCTGTCATTCATTTGATGTGCCTTGATGGTAGAAGTTCAGAAACCAGACACTGTGAACAATATGAACAAATAAACAATGAAATGTTACCTACAGTAACCTAGATTCTTGTGTGCTTTATGTTGATATGTAATCATATTTAAAATAGGTGCAGCAATGCATGCACAAAGTATAGATATGGACAAGTGAAAAATGTATTTGGACAAGTACATTTCCAAACTCACTTGTCCATGGACAAGTACTCTCTAAAAACTTTTTCTCACACTGTATTCATGTGCGCAAACAAGTAAACACACAAAAGCTTTTACATATAACGCTGCAAAAAACGGCATGTCTCATTAGCGTAGCGTAGCTTAGCTTACAGATCGATGATATCTGATCGTTCTTACAGACTACAATCACAAAAGCTTTTACATATAACGCTGGAAAAAACGGCACTTACCTACAGAAGATTACGTTTGTTATTATAACTTACTCAATATGATTTTAGAGGATACAAAATACTAATAAATAGGAGAATAAATACTTGTGTTATCGGCTAGGGCGTAGCTTTACAGCCTTCACACAGATCGCCTTTACGGCAGTATGTCTGAACATGTTAGCAAATGCCTGATAATTAAAATAAAGACTGCGGAGCGTACAAAATAAAATGTTACAAAAACATATAAACACCTAACCGATTACTATTTGGGTTTGAGGTGACATTGATACGGCGAAGCTACATGCTACATATACAAGCTAGAGATAGCTTTATCAGGAAAAACACCACTAAATAAAAACTTACAGCTTCAAAATTGGATGTGTCCTCACTGGCCTGGTCCCGGATGGTTGGTATTGATCCCGGGTTTAGCATTAGTTTGGAGGCATATCCGTGTTGGACTTGAGACAAGTTCATAACATATCCGTGGTAAAATGTTTGGAACACACCAACAGAAATCTGCCGGGGTCTTCTGGCACATGTCCCTTGAAAATGAAGTCTAGCCACAGATTATTTTCTTTTTCCACTGATGGCATTGCTTGCAGCCAACAACAGCACAACGTTTAACTGGCTTAGACATCCTGGCAAGAGCAGGCAAAAACACAGATGTGACTGGGGTTGATTATTTAGCCTGCCGATAGCCGAAATGCGAATGAGAGGTTTGGCAGTGGCCGTGGCTCATTCCCCTGATAGGTGGAGAGTTGACCAATAAGCGGAGCACCTCTTTGTGACGTAGAAAAGTGTTGAAATCTGGATCCGTTTTTTTCAGATCCGTTGCAGCCCCTTTTTTAGAGATTTGGCTAAGGAGGAAAATAGAGAGGGTTGTGTTTTCTGACACTTGGTGAGTTCCCTGGAACACCGGGAAGACGTATAAAGGTGCATTTTGCATGATAGGTCCCCTTTAAATAAATAAATAAAAACACTTTGTTTTGTTTCGATAATTTTGCTGTGTGTTGCTGCTGGCCCGTCTCTCCCCCATTCTCATTGAGTATATTACAAAGAGTGAAACAAACAGCGCCCCTCTAGATGTTATGGTGAAACAGTAGATTGCACTCACTGTTGCGAGAGGAGACCAGCCGAATCTGGCTTCCCCTGGGGAAAAAAAATTGAGGGATTGACCAATCAGTTGAGGCTCACGTGATGCCCCATGCCAACCTGTGATTGGTCAGGGCCATGCCAAGGGAACCCAGAGGCAGCTGGCTTCCCTTGCCTCACAATCCAATCAAATCGCATCAACTTAGTGTTGCAGTGACGAGTCCTAAAATCCGGAAGTAAGCTGCTCTCGGTTTCCCTCGACAAAAAAGCAATGGGATTTCTCCATAGGATTTAGGAAAATAGCTCGAAATAAGGACCGTGGAAAAGGAACCTGTTAGATAAATGCACGTTTTGTACAGTCGGATAATATCCACATGTCTACCCTACTTTTATAATTTTCGAATCATAAATCTAATCGATAGAAGATAGATAGCGTCACTGCACCACTCTCACCGCCGTTAGAAAGTAGCAAGCAACTGAAGCAAGTGCAATTATGGAGGGTGGAGATTTGGAGTATTTCATCAAAAATAATTGTACCTAACTTCCGCGACAGCAGCAACAACAAATACAATCTGATGACAGGCCAATGACCAAACTGGAGCTGTGTACAGCGAGGAACAAAGGAGCGAATCGGACGTAAAACGTTAAAGGTCTCCTGATTTAGTTTGTGAATGAATGCTTATTAAAGTTTCGGCTGGAGAGTGTGTGCGGACCTGTCGGTTAGATAACAGGCGTGTGTAAGTCCTGCATCTGATACAAATGTGTGTAAAATGATACCGGGTGCTGTAATCACTCATCTGGTTACGTTATTACATTGACCACCACACCCCCGACCCAAAATAAAGGACGTATTATTGGCTTCCCCTAGCCTAGCCTATATATGAGCAGTGAAAACATGCAATTATTAACACATGCAGTTGCATATTTGTCTCAAAAAGCGTGGGATGTTGGTTATTTTGTCCATCTAGGTCGGATGACCCCAAAAGCCTCCCAGACGTTGGATTTCGCTCTTGAGGAAGTGTTTTTGAAAATGCTGTATTCTCTGTAGAGAGCTTCACCTCAGCCATTTCGAATGTGGCGCGCACAGCAGCAGATTGATGCGCTGCAGAGGTTATGATTATGCGCGGTCCCGCGGGGGAGAAGTCTGAGGATTTTAAACATTAAACTAAATTATTATTATTTTAATATATTTATTAGCAATACCCGCGACCCGACCCGTATCATCTTTGTTTTACCCAGAACCGAACCCGTAAAAAAGCGTTTGAAAAAATACCACCCGCGAATCACCTTTTTTGCGGGTCACCCGTCGGGTACCCGACCCGATGCAGGACTCTGCTTTGCGGTACTAGGTACAGTTGCATGAAAAAGTATGTGAACCCTTTGGAATTACCAGGATTTCTGCATAAATTGGTCATAAAATGTGTTCTGATCTTCATCTAAGTCACAACAATAGACAAACACAGTCTGCTTAAACTAATACCACACAAACAATTATATGTTTTCATGTTTTTATTAAACACACCATGTAAACATTCACAGTGCAGGGTGGAAAAAGTATGTGAACCCCTAGGCTAAAGACTTCTTCAAGAGCTAATTGGAGTCAGGAGTCAGCCAACCTGGAGTCCAATCAATGAGACGAGATTGGAGGTGTTGGTTAAAGCTGCCCTGCCCTATAAAAAATACACACCAGTTTTGAATTTGCTATTCTTAAGAAGCATTGCCAGATGTGAACCATGCCTCCATGGGCGGCGCCAGGATTTTTTTGCTGCAGTAGCTTAGCAGTTGCTATATGACAGCACGGCGTTGCTAGTTTGCTAGTAATTTTCAAAATAAACAAACAATACCAGTGGGCCAAGCACGAGCCTGTTCATATTGTAGCGTTCACCGCTATTCAAGATCACTCAAGCCTTTAATGTCGAAAATGTTCTCTTTATTTACAGAACCAATCAATAGTGTAACAATGACTTTCACGTGACACACACCGGAAAACGCACACACATACACACACCTGGAAGGGGCGGTCTCTCCCTAACTCCCACCAACAACATTGCCTAAATAACGCACTTTTCCTCCTCTCTGGCCTCATTCTGTGACTCTCCTCCTCCTCCTCCTCCTCCTCCTCCTCATTCTCAGTTCTCTTCTCCTCATTCACAATTCCCCGTGTTAGATCTCACTGTCAGCACGCCTCGAACAATGCGCCATGTCGGAAAATACAACACATTCTTGATTCATTTAAAATGACCATTTGTAACTGAGAGGAGTGACTGCTCATTTCTGCCGAGATGCTCAAAGGGTGAGACACTGTCTGAGAATCACTGACTAGCAGAATTTGTATATTCTGGAGTGGAGCTCTGCAGAGAGCAGGGTGGAGGAAATGAGGGCAGTGGATCATCACGGTGCGGAGAGGAGCAGCGCTAGTTCCACTGCAGCTCGTGGTAGCAGCTAGCTGGTCCTGCTGCTGCGGGTGCAGCGGGTCAGTTGGCGGGGGCACCTGTTCTTCGTGGTGCCAATCCTCCCGGTTTTCATAGTGAACATCGGGATCTTTGTGGATAGCAGGGTTGTCCGGCTGGACCGGCTCCGTTGGAGATCGCGGTCGTATACGCTGACTTGTGACTGTGAGAAATGTTTCCATTTTCGATCTACTGAGAATTAGCCAAGTAACAGTTCACGCAGTAAATTACAACGACCCGCCCCTGATAGATCCCGCGAAAATGTATCATATTTATACACATTCTCGCGGGCTGCAAGAATGTGTATAAATATGATACATTTTCATATCAAAACCATATCAAAACAATGGAGTTGCTAAGCCGTTGCTAGGCCAATTGTTGGAGTTGCTATCGCAACTCCTAGATACCCCCTGGCGCCGCCCCTGCATGCCTCGCACAAAAGAGCTCTCAGAAGACCTACCATTAAGAATGGTTGACTTGCATAAAGCTGGAAAGGGTTACAAAAGTATCTCTAAAAGCCTTGATGTTCATCAGTCCACGGTAAGACAAAGTGTCTATAAATGGAGAAAGTTCAGCACTGTTGCTACTCTCCCTAGGAGTGGCCGTCCTGTAAAGATGACTGCAAGAGCACAGCACAGAATGCTCAATGAGGTGAAGAAGAATCCTAGAGTGTCAGCTAGAGACTTAAAGAAATCTCTGGCACACGCTGCTAACATCTCTGTTGACGAATCTACGATACGTAAAACACTGAACAAGAATGGAACTGTTCATGTGAGGACACCACGGAGGAAGCCACTGCTGTCCAGAAAAAACATTGCTGCAGGTTTGAAGTTTGCAAAAGAGCACCTGGTTGTTCCACAGCACTACTGGCAAAATATTCTGTGGACAGATGAAACCAAAGTTGAGTTGTTTGGAAGGAACACACAACGCTATGTGTGGAGGATCCAAAGGGTTCACATACTTTTTCTTGCAACTGTATACATCATCATATATGTTTTCATTTTAATCCCAAATGTACTAGATGATAAATTAACCAATTTTAGGAAAAGTCATGAAGTTAAAGATGTATGGGTTTTAGTGTAAAATAGTAACATGTATTTGAAAACACGGGGTAAAAATCACTGATGGTTACCATGGGACTTGGCACCAAACAAAACAAAAATATTGCTTATAATTTGTGGTTTCTGAACGTTAATTAGCAATTAACAAGAAGGGAAAGAATTTTCAGAGAGTTCAGTAACAGTTAGAAATAACAGTGAGGTGTCTGGATAAACTATGATGTGCCTGTCAGAAGAGAGTTCATTGCAGATCAGCCCTACTTAAAAGGTACTCAAGACATCTATCTGCAGTCTGTTCTTAGTTTGATATATTCCATAGTCTCTTTGTGAAGCAGACTTGTGGAGTCTATTTTTGTATAACATTACAAGACTGATTCTTATTATTACATTATATGCTTATTGTGCTCATGAGATTGCTGTGACTATAGAATAAATAGACACAATCACTAATCCCATGTTCTGATGGGTTAGATACCAACGAGGGGAATAGTCAGAAGAACGTTTTCAGCTTGCAATAGAAAGTAGCAGAAGCCAGATGCAGGCACTGTAGACACAATGAGTTATTGAGGCTATGGCCTTGGCCGCCTGGGTTAGCTCCGCGCCCACGCATAGCTGGGAATCAGTATAACCAAGATTCCACTTTTCTGTAGAAGCTTCATAAAAACTAATTACGTATGATGGTGCCAGAGCAGGGAGGGACTTCCACAGGCCGGCCGAATGCTGATTGGAGGATTGTGTTGCCAAGAGACTTTATCTGAGTCTGCGCACCAACCAAAGAGAACCAAGTCTAAACCATGGTATCTCTTCAGCTAGTCTTGACCAATCAAAAATGTACGGGCAACGCCCTGTGTAATAAAATGTATTGTCGCACGAGGTTCGAGGCTCTTGACGGATTTGGTGGTTACAGATTACAGCTTTGCTGCCTGTGATTCCCAAAGACGTGATGAGTCCTTGGCCAAGTAATATATATATTTTGCTCTCTTTACAATAAATAGTTAAACTTAGAAGTTGTCTGTCTTTTCTGGAATTCTGAACCCAACAAACTCCAGGTTGTGACACCTTGATGACAGCTATGCATTAAGTTGAGGTGTATATGGGAATGGATGTTTTGGGTAAGGGTTGTGCAGAGGAGCAGGAACATTGTGCAGAGGAGGAAAAACCCAGCGACGCTCTGCAAAACTACACTTTATTGTTACCAACTTTCGGACTAAAAACACTAATAATCCAAGCATATGAGAGGAATTTTATAATAATGCTATGGTGCAGTTGTAATTCAGACACTCAGCTGGTGGCTGAAGGACAATGAATACATTTAATAAGTCCCACTTGTGCTTCTGCAGGAAGCACAAGTTCATGTAACTCATCTAGTGACTGTAATGCACTGACTTGCCTCTGTTTTTACACTTCAAGGCTACACACAGTGTTCTCTGTTCATTAGAGGAGTGGAGGACACACACACATGTCCACACACACATATTTGCAAACGTACATGTGTCACACTAATGCACAGATGTGAATGAATATATGAAAATATTTTTCACAAATGCTACGATGTAGAAATACCAATGCAGATGGCTTGGTAACTTAAGCAAACAAACACACACACACACACACACACACACACACACACACACACACACACACACACACACACACACACACACACACACACACACACACACACACACACACACACACACACACACACACACACACACACACACACACACACACACACACACAGGAAATGAGAGGGACAGGAAGCTGGGAACAAATGATTTCTCATCAAGCATGACACATCCATGTGACATCTAACTATGGCAAAGTGCTTAAGCATCACAGTTTTGGTTGGCCAACGTTAGTTAGAGTGCTAATACATTTTCTATGGAGCTCACTGGTGCATCCCCCCCACACCCTACAGTATCTGTCCTCATTTCAGAGACAACGGCAACACATGGAGTGATTGAGAGGGGGAGACAGAAGGGAAGGTAGGGGGAGGAGACCGATTACAGAGAGTAATAGATAGAAACTAACCTGACTAATTTATTTTTCCCTTTGTAGGTATTTAGTATTTCCCTAAAGTATGCATCCTGCATTTCTAATGTGTAATGATCTTGAAAGTTGAAACTCTAGTAAGTACAATTCTGATGTTGGATGCATACAGTGGAATAAATTCTCCTCAGTATCTATAAAGACAGGGAATAGAATGTTGCAGGAATGGGTCTTAAAATACGTAACTGAGATTGTATTTTTTCTACTTCATTGTATCAAAATCAACTCTTTTTAGCATGTGTTTTTATTAGGGCTGTCAGTCGATTTAAATATTTAATCGCGATTAATCGCATGATTGTCCATAGTTAATCGCAAATTAATCGCACATTTTGTATCTGTTCTAGAGGGATATTTTTCAAGTTTTTAATGCTCTTATCAACATATGAGTGGACAAATATGCTTTATATGTTTGTTTGTTTGTTTGTTTGTTTATTATCATTTGAACAATGACAAATATTCTCATGAACATTAAACACAACAACCTCTGAACATTACAAATATTCACCTCAATTCAACATGAAACCTCTCTCATACAATACTTAAGTGTGTGTGTGTTATGACCAACACACTCTCACTCCCTAAGCGTCCAATAGCGACGTTTGGTCAGTGTCCGTGGCGTCCAATTGTGACGCTCCTAGGCTCCTTCAGCGTCATAAAGGGACGCAAATAGCTTTCAACTGATTGCAATGTATTCCCATCTGCGTTGGGATTTGACGCTCATGGAAGCACGGCATTCGTTTATGTCGGCTGCCCTTAAAGGTAATGTGAGCGTCCATTCCCAGGAGTAAAGGATGGCAGAAGACACTACACTACCCAGAATCCCCAGCTATCGTTTGGACTACACCATGTGCTCTGTTTGACAAACCCCGTGATAGCCCTCAAGCTCTGTGATTGGAGAGTGTGCTCCGAGGGTTAAGCCAATTCTCGAACAGCACTTGAAATGGGATGGAACCACGGCAGACTGTCCAAAACTGGATTTGAACGGGTCCATCGCGTCCCCCCTCCCCCACCCCGTCCCCAGAACTACACATGCTGGCTATTCTGTTTCGCAACATGTTCTCTATGGCACGTCTCTACTGGGAGTTGTAGTTTTAAAAGACGTTTTCGTATTTCCCATAATAAGAAGTTGCCAGTATTAAACTGTGTACATCCCTGGAGGTTTAGGGGACAGGAAACACTCACATTTAAAACATATAATTAATAAATGGGTGAAAATTGCTTGTGCCCATTATGGGCAGTATTAATATATATACCCACACGCCAGCTAAGGTCAGAAGAGCTTTATTAAAGGAGGCCATTAATAAAGAGCTGGTCTTATGTGTGGGACCCCTGTGATAACATTACATTACATTAATTGATAAGCCTGAAACATGCACTTGTCAAGGTTCAGAGGCACATTTTGCAAATATGGCAGTAGCCATCGATCAGCTTAAGATAAGATATACTTTATTGATCCCAAGTTGGAACATTTGCGTTACATCAGCATGTGTAACAGTTAAATATGCAGTTGTGTTTATTTGAAAATCATTTAGTATAATCACACAAATTCTGTGTTTTATATTCAACAATTCTGTGTTCTTTATTTATTGATTGTTCAATACCTGACAAGGCCGGAGATGAAATATCTACATATCATCTTATAAGAGTATAATACATTATGTATAATATCAGTTCAAATAAGTGCTTCAACATAGTTAACATTGCTGGAGGTATGCACAAATATTGATAGATGTCTTGTGCACTATTGAGGAACCTGCAACCCAAGTTTTTCATTCAGTGCAGAACTACACCACAGTTGTGTAGGCCTATATGATATGTCAATAAACCTTAGAAAATCTTGAAATCTTGAAAGGGATGTGCAAAATAGTCATTACATACAGTCTTTAAAGAGCCTGTGACACGGTTTTCCCCCATCATCCAAACCCATCAATTTGAGTACATATTGTCCCCTTGAAAACCGTTACTGAACTGATTTTGGATATTTGTACTTTGATAACCATTAATCTGCCTTCAATGTTGACAATTTTCTGGATCTTCTCGCGGATTCTTCAAGTCCCGCCAAATAATGGGTGACGTCATTGCGGGCACAGCGCTCCAGCTGCACCGTTCAGGATCCCAGCATCTGCATGTAAACCTTTATATATATACAGTCAGATGTAAACGCACGACGGCGCTCAGACAGCGATGACAGGTTAATGTTGAACGTGTCTGAGAGCTCATATGAGGCTGAAGGATCGGTTTATGTTGTATCTGTTAGAAGTTTAGGAATGAGGTGCGTCAATATGGGCGATCATATGGTCATGTAGCCAGTGGTGGAATGGGACTACAAATCATTCCGGGACTCTCGACCGGCCCACTTCGGTACCGCTAGTAAATTGTCAACGGGGGGAGTGGGGATGTCAGGGTGCTGTATATAGTAAATGTAAATATGTAAATATTTGTGTCACTGCATCCTGGTAAAATACAAATATAATGTATAATGTCTGTGTCTTTGACATTAGCGCTGCTAGCCACCTGTGCCCTGTACTACGAAGCCAGTTCAACAGACCCTGGATATGTTTGAGTAACAACAAACTAACAAACGAGATCTCGCTAAGCGGTCCTACGACGCTGGTTATCAACTCGGTAAATCAAGCCAGGGTTTCTCTCTCCAGCTGAGAGCGCGTTCACGTCTAAGACACGCGTGGATCTGACTTTAATTACATTTGTCTCGAGTGTTTCGTCAACATAATGTGTTAAATAATACTTCTGCATCCAGTCTGTGACACTGTGAGTGTTGCACGGCCAGATGAGGCTGGAGAAGCTGACTCAGATAAGGAAATATATGATATATTATGATATTATATGATCGATGATCTGATTGATGATGTAATATGAATGATAAGTGCGACACGTCGGCGTCTTCTCTGCATACGGCAGTTTAAACTGTATTTCCTTTATCCTGTAATATGACTTGAGAGATTTAAACTCCGCACACTGAGTTGATCTCTTTTCTATAGACGCCGGAGGCGGGCAGCGTCAGGTAAAATAAGTTATTTAGCCTTCTCAAACCTGAGCCTCACGCGCCGCCTATGGGGGATGTGCTAGTTACTTATCCGACCGGCCTACTTCGGTACCGGCCCATCGGGATTCGTCCCGATGGCCAGTCCACCACTGCACCCAGCCCACGTAAACTGTCAACGGGGGGAGCCTCGCTGTGGGGAAACGGTGGACCTAGTGTCCCGATCGGAGTGGGAATAATAATAATAATCCGTGCATTTTATCCATTAATTTCCCCAACATTGTGGTAAAAAAAACACACGTTTAATCCATGTTGGTGTACTACAACTACAAAAAGCATCGGTTTGTTTTCTCATCAATGCAGACCGGCTCAAACAAACGATCATTTAATGTATCATATGTTCGCCGCATTGACATGAAAGCACTAATAAATGTAGTTTCATCCACTTGAGTTTACAACCACAAAAATAATCGATTTGTTTTTATATCACATCCTACGGGAGGAAATTCAGCAGCTCTCACTCCCGATTTTTAATCCTAATGTAATCATCATCTTCGCCACGATCATCTATGTTTATGTCGCCGGATTGACATGAAAGCACTGACAAATATGAATATACTGTAGTCAACTTTAACCACCAGGTGTCGCTTTATATCAGCTGTGCACCTTTATGGTGTAAATACAGCCTATCTACCAATTGGATCAAATATAAAAGTGAGCCGAATTAGTGTTGATACTGCAAGGAGACATATTGTGTGAAAAGAAATGTAAGATGTTGTTTAATGGCTGATATATTTATGATCCACGTCACGTTTTCAGTTCCTCATGTTTGTCTTCTCATCAGGGCTCTATAAATACAGAACTACGGCAGATATGTAATATGTAATGCAGCCGAACCGTGTATTACAATGCCGTTATGTGATGACTTTCAAAGAGAAAAGCAAGCACACTCGGAATAAGGTATTATTTTTTTTTTTTTTAAATGTTTTCGATCTGTTTCCGGTATTTGTTAATGACGATGTGCTGTGAGATGTGAGCCTGGAATTGCACAGGGGGAAAATAACGTAGGCTATCTTTAGATGCGGATTTTGTTAAACTAATATGTTTAGGCTGTGGACCAACACTATACATTGACGGGGAAGGGGGTAGCAATAAAGATAACACCATTAAACAGTTACACAACATAACAGAAATAATATCGATAGCAGCGTCCCTAGCAACCACCTTGGTAACAATGAAAACGTCGCGATTTCCTGAAGTAATCTTCGTAATAACTAGCAAAGTACATTTTTTGGACCTCAGGCCAGAATCGAACCTGGGCGGTAGTGGACTGTTACAGCCAGAGACTCGCAACGGCGGGTGTTTGCAGCGGCGGTCGCTGTGAAAGTTCACGGCCCACCAACCCAGTCTCACAAAAAAACGTGTAATAACTACGTTGGTCCACAACGTAGGACGTAGTATTTCTACAAAAACGCCTCTGAAATTGTAAGATCCCTACATTTTTTTCACCATTTATTCCAATGGCTGGCGTCTATGTCACGTGATCTTCAAATTTCTCCCTGCAGAAAAAAAAAACATGGCCGAACTTCGTTTTATTCTCGGTGGAAAATGCCTATTTTAAAGTTAGTTTGGCCATTAAAATGCGTTTTGATGTAATTTGATGCGAGAAATATGAGTTGTTATTTCTGATTATGTGTGCAGTGGATGCACATGATCTTTAGTTTGCTAGGTATTACGAAGATTACTTCAGGAAATGGTGTAACGTTTGCACTGTGGACCAACACTAATTGCTTCAACATAGTTAACATTGCTGGAGGTATGCACAAATATTGATAGATGTCTTGTAATGCACTATTGAGGAACCTGCGACCCAAGTTTTTCATTCAATGCATAACTACACCGTTTGTGAATATGATATGTCAATAAACCTTAGAAAATCTTGAAAGGGATGTGCAAAATAGTAATTATATACGGTCTTTAATTAACTATTAGTAGAGAATAACGAGTAATGAATATACTTTATATCCTATTAATATCTAATAATAAAAATAATGAAATTCAATAACATGCTTTAACCACTAGGTGTCCCTTTATATCAGCTGTGCACCTTTATGGTGTAAATACAGCCTATCTACCAATTGGATCAAATATAAAAGTCAGCCGAATTAGTGTTGATACTGCAAGGAGACGTATTGTGTGAAAAGAAATGTAAGATGTTGTTTAATTACTGATATATTTATGATCCACGTCACGTTTCCAGTGTTGGCGGCAGTTCCTCATGTTTATCTAGAAGTCTTCTCATCAGGGCTCTATAAGAACTACGGCAGATATGTAATGCAGCCGAACCGTGTATTACAATGCCGTTATGTGATGACTTTCAAAGAGAAAAGCAAGCACACTCGGAATAAAGTATTATTTTATTTTTTTTAAATGTTTTCGGTCTGTTTCCGATATTTGTTAATGACGATGTGCTGTGTGATGTGAGACTGGAATTGCACAGGGGAAAATAACGTATCTTTAGATGCGGATTTTGTTAAACTAATACGTTTGCGCTGTGGACCAACACTATACATTGACGGGGAAGGGCGTAGCAATAAAGATAACACCATTAAACAGTTACACAACATAACAGAAATAATATCGATAGCAGCGTCCCTAGCAACCACCTTAGTAACAATGAAAACGTTCTATGGACGCAATTTCCTGAAGTAATCTTCGTAATAACTAGCAAACTAAAGATCATGTACATCCACTGCACACATAATCTGAAATAACAACTCATATTTCTAGCATCAAATGACATCAAAACGCATTTTAATGGCCAAACTAACTTTAAAATAGGCATTTTCCACCAAGAATAAAACGAAGTTCGGACATGTTTTTTTTTTTCTGCAGGGAGAAATTTGAAGATCATGTGACATACACGTCACGTTTCCAGTTTTTTCAGCCATTGGAATCAATGGTGAAAAAAAACGGGGTTGGTCAAACAGAGCACATGGTGTAGTCCTAAACGATAGCTGGGGATTCTGGGTAGTGTAGTGTCTTCCTTTACTCAGAAAAAATATTTGTTTCTCCGAATCGAAGGGGAAAAATACAAAAGCATTGCACACAATTTAAACCAATCAATGGTGTGTAATTAACAAGGATAATCTGGTGTTTTTTAGTCGATGAGTAGTGCAGATATCACTGTAAAATCAATCGACAGTAAGGGGAATACTTACTTCCGGGTGTACAATTCTCCGTTATCCAATGGGAATGGACGCTCACATTGCCTTTAAGGGCAGCCGACACAAATGAATGCCGTGCTTCCATGAGCGTCAAATCCCGCCGCAGATGGAAATACATTGCAATCAGTTGAAAGCTATTTGCGTCCGTTTGTGAAGCTGAAGGAGCCTAGGAGCGTCACAACTGCACGCCACAGGACCCTGACCAAACGTCGCTCCTGGACGATTATGGAGTGAGTGTGTGTTGGATTAGCGGAGAAAATTATCAAAGTAGGGTACGGAGGGAAAATATTTTCGTTTGGATTACTGGTCTGGGGGAAGCTTGCGAGTGTGTGTGTGTGTGTGTGTGTGTGTGTGTGTGTGTGTGTGTGTGTGTGTGTGTGTGTGTGTGTGTGTGTGTGTGTGTGTGTGTGTGTGTGTGTGTGTGTGTGTGTGTGTGTGTGTGTGTGTGTGTGTGTGTGTGTGTGTGTGTGTGTGTGTGTGTGTGTGTGTGTGTGTGTGTGTGTGTGTGTGTGTGCATGTGTGTGTTATGCGGCTTTCACACCATCGCTTTTCCCTTTCTAGCTCCGAGCGGGAGATTTTCTGGTTCAGCTCCGGTTTCCCTTTTCTGCTCCCGCTCTGTTCACACCGCCCAGAGCTGCCGCTGCTGTGTCATGACGTCACCGTTTACGTGCCTGCTTCATAAAATCCAAACCGCGGAAATCCCTCACATCGACAACAACAAGGCGATTGTATTGAAGCACTGTTCGCTTTGGTTATACTCTTACGAAACGACATGGAAGGCATCGGACGACTTTACTTGGAACTTTACAAACATCACATGCGAAATGCAAGACTTCTTTGTGGTCTTCAGCATCAACGACGAATCTGCCCCCGCCTCGACGTAAGAGAGACGTAAGCGACGCCGCCTCTTAGCTCCAAAGCTCTTGCCTCTAGACCGACAATTTTTTGGAGCTGGAAGTGAACCAGATTCCGGAGCTAAGAGGCGGCGCCTACAGGATAAACTTGTACTTTTCAGGCTCCAGCTCCGAGCGGGAGCTGAAAATGCGTTGGTGTGAAAGGGGCATTAGTGTATTTTTGCGTTAATGTGTATTGTGTTTGTTTCCCAGGGAAAACACTCACGAGAAACACCAACTGTTGTTATGCCTGCTGTGACGTTAAGTTAAGTTCTCCGCTTGTAATTATGCCGTTAAAAGCTTCAAAGTTGTATTTATCATCTGAATTTGCCGAAACAAGTTCAATATTCTGAAAGCCAAGACTTTGTTTATTTGAAATCAGATGAAAACAAATTGTAACGGACCCTGCCGTGTTATCTATGATTACTATACTTTGACGACCCCTCCACACCATGTGGGGTGCCGTCTGTTCGTGTGTGTGTTTGTGGGTGATTGCAGGTCCCAGTGCCGGATGAGCTACACCTGTCTGATGAGCTGCACCTGCTGGAAGAATACAAGAGGAGCCAAGCCGGATACGTCTTGCTCTCTGACTCCTCTGGGCACTCTCTCCGTGCCAGCCTCGGGGACCTGTTGCTGGTTCCGTGGAGCTATTTGTTTATTAAGAATAAACCATTGTCATATTCTTACCCCTCGTCTCGCCTCCCTGCTTTTTGTTACAGCCCAGGAGCCGGGTTGTAACAATACGCTTACATTCATAATATCAGCCGGAGGGAGGGGGGCGGCGCTGAGGAAGAGCAGAGTGGCGAGTGAGAGCTGTCATCTTCCCTTTCCAAGCTTCAAAAATGTATTTATCGTCTGATTTTGGAAATAAAAGTTTCATATTCTGAAAGCCAAGACTTTGTTTATTTAAAATCAAACAAAACACCCGAACCCCGACTGATTTCGATAGAGCTGGTCACATATTGTTACATCAAAGACAACAACTACAGTTTTTTTGCATTTATTATTTATTACATTATAGAAAACTGTTTACCTCTAATAATAAACAAAGAAGTCAAGAGAATAAAAAAAAAATACACAGGCCAACTTTAAAATAAATCAACACAGCACTTGGGGAGTCCTCTGCACATTTGAAGAAAATGAACATAAATACAACATAGCTGCACCCTAAAAAGAGTTAACTGATTGAATTATTACTGAAGATCGTCAGCTGTCTTCCTCTTTCGTGTTTTTCCTCCAATACGTAAAGGCTGCAGCACCTTTGACAGTGGCAGCAGGTGGAAAATATTTTTGGTGGGGCTGTTGATATAGTGAGTAAAACCATTTTTTTTGGGAGAGATGACCCCTTAAAGAGCCTGTGACAGCATCCCAACAACTGTTGTGCAATGAAATATTGGGCTACTAGTAATCTCGAACCGTCAGTTTAAAAAAGAAAAAGCGATACCGTTCCGTTAAATATCAATAATTTCGAACATCGCGGGGAAATTCCTTCGACTCATTTTGAAGTTTTGGGGGAAGCCGGAAGTGACGTCAATGCGGGAACGCTTCGAGAGCCAAACACGGACAAAGTGTGTTGTCATGCGTAGAAATGGTGAATTACTGAGATTAGGCACGTTAATAACGTTTTAATGAAGTTGACTACAGTATATTCATATTTGTCAGTGCTTTCATGTCAATTCGGCGACATAAACATAAATGATCGTGGTGAAGATGATGATTACATTTGGATTAAAAATCGGGAGTGAGAGCTGCTGAATTTCCTCCCGTCGGATGTGATATAAAAACAAATCGATTATTTTTGTGGTTGTAAACTCAAGTGGATGAAACTACATTTATTAGTGCTTTCATGTCAATTCGGCGAACATATGATACATTAAATGATCGTGAGGATGATGATTAAAAATCGTTTGTTTGAGCCGGTCTGCATTTCCTGATGAGAAAACAAACCGACGCTTTTTGTAGTTGTAGTACACCAACAACATGGATTAAACGTGTGTTTTTTTTTACCACAATGTTGGGGAAATTAATGGATAAAATGCACGGATTATTATTATTATTCCCACTCCGATCGGGACACTAGGTCCACCGTTTCCCCGCAGCGAGGCTCCCCCCGTTGACAGTTTACGTGGGCTGGGTGCAGTGGCGTACTGGCCATCGGGATTCGGCCGGTACCGAAGTGGGCCGGTCGGATAAGTAACTAGCACATCCCCCATAGGCGGCGCGTGAGGCTCAGGTTTGAGAAGGCTAAATAACTTATTTTACCTGCCGCTGCCCACCTCCGGCGTCTATAGAAAAGAGATCAACTCAGTGTGCGGAGTTTAAATCTCTCAAGTCATATTACAGGATAAAGGAAATACAGTTTAAACTGCCGTATGCAGAGAAGACGCCGACGTGTCGCACTTATCATTCATATTACATCATCAATCAGATCATCGATCATATAATATCATAATATTTCCTTATCTGAGTCAGCTTCTCCAGCCTCATCTGGCCGTGCAACACTCACAGTGTCACAGACTGTATGCAGAAGTATTATTTAACACTCGAGACAAATGTAATTAAAGTCAGATCCACTCGTGTCTTAGACGTGAACGCGCTCTCAGCTGGAGAGAGAAACCCTGGCTTGATTTACCGAGTTGATAACCAGCGTCGTAGGACCGCTTAGCGAGATCTCGTTTGTTAGTTTGTTGTTGTTAGTTTGTTTGTTACTCAAACATATCCAGGGTCTGTTGAACTAGCTTCGTAGTACAGGGCACAGGTGGCTAGCAGCGCTAATGTCAAAGACACAGACATTATACATTATATTTGTATTTTACCAGGATGCAGTGACACAAATATTTACATATTTACATTTACTATCTACAGCACCCGCCGCCCCTGACATCCCCCACTGCCCCCGTAGAGGGCCGGTCGAGAGTCCCGGGATGATTTTTAGTCCCATTCCACCACTGGCTACATGACCATATGATCGCCCATATTGACGCACCTCATTCCTAAACTTCTAACAGATACAACATAAACCGATCCTTCAGCCTCATATGAGCTCTCAGACACGTTCAACATTAACCTGTCATCGCTGTCTGAGCTTGCTGCTGTGTGCGCCGTCGTGCGTTTACATCTGACTGTATATATATAAAGGTTTACATGCAGATGCTGGGATCCTGGACGGTGCAGCTGGAGCGCTGTGCCCGCAATGACGTCACCCATCATTTGGCGGGACTTGAAGAATCCGCGAGAAGATCCAGAAAATTGTCAACATTGAAGGGCAGATTAATGGTTATCAAAGTACAAATATCCAAAATCAGTTCAGTAACGGTTTTCAAGGGGACAATATGTACTCAAATTGATGGGTTTGGATGATGGGGGAAAACCGTGTCACAGGCTCTTTAAATTACGACTTCTGGTGATGTAATGGCACGTTTCCAGTGCAGCGCGGAGCTCGCTTTAATGCTGCGTTCAGACCGGACGCGATGCGAATATTCGCTTCGCTCGAGTTTCACCGCGGCTGCCAGCTGTGTTTACTCGCATCATTCAAACAAGATGCGCTCGGGAGCTACAACAAAATGAACATATTTTACCGTGATTAAATTGTAATACACGTTTCTAAATGATTGCGACGTAACAACATACTGATACCGGTTAGTAAAAACCATGAATTAATGCTTTGACAAGTCTGCAGACAGGCGAAAAACCTTTTAGAATGCTTGTTTTCTGAATGGAGATTGGGTCGACCAGGCTAAGCTAACGTTGTATATGCTCACTCCACACTCATAACAACGGCCTACAGACATAAATAAACAAGCGACTGTATTCACCATGACACAGACAGTGCCGAGCCGTGCGGGGCCCGTTTTTGGTTGCGTTTCCACTTGGCCTAGTACCGGCTAGCGGGTCCTAATTCACAGTTTTTCTGGCCCCATAAAATCGTGGTTCTAGGGCCAGGAACAACCAGGCTGAGTCGGCTAAACTAGAGAGAGAATCGCTGGCAAGGGGGCTACAACTACAACAAGATGAACATATTTGACCATGATTTAATTGTAATACACGTTTCAAAATGATGCCGAATTAACAACATACTGATACCGGTTAGTAAAAACCATGAATTAATGCTTTGACAAGTCTGCAGACAGACGGCAGGCGAAAAACCCTTGGCTAAGCTAGCGTTATATATGCTCCGATCGTCCACACTCACAACAACGGCCTATACAGACATAAATAAACCAGCGACTGTATTCTCCATGACACAGACAGTCTGTGGTTTGTACTTGTTTAACTTTTGTCTAGTTTCTGAACAGATCGTATCTTTCCCGGCTGTTTGAAGAGCAAGCATGGGAAACAAAAAACAGCATTTACCTGTTTGCATCAAGCTAGCCATGCCTTTCTGGTGTACCAGCTACGTGAGAAGCCTCGTTGATACGTTTTGTCTTTTTCACGAGCTTGCTGCGATATATACAAATCGGGTTGGTCCGGTCCAAGGTCTTTAAGCAACAGTTTATCTCCCAAACTTCTCCTTTCGAAAAGGATTGGAGATTAGCTCTTGAACGAAATTGGGCGGGGGCCGAGGTCCGGCGACTCCACCTGCACACGAAGCCATTCTCATCCAACTACTGCATCACCTTGGTCACTCACGAGTCTAAAAAACAACTCACGTCAACGCACGTAAGCAACGTGGGCGCCAACGTGAGTGCCCTCGTGACCAAAATATTTGACGGCGCTGATTGGCTGAAATTATGTTTCGGCGGCACAGTTTACTATTGAGACTTTTGCAACGTGCTGGTTGCTGCTATTTGGCTCGGGGGCTCCTTGCACGGCGCCCGATAATGATAAACTAATGCCACGGGCAAGGCCAGGCAGGAAACATGTGACTTATCAGTAACTTTAGACATCGTAACACAATTTTAAACGAGATTTTATTGTAGATTATACATTTTACTGATACCAATTGTATGATATTTACCTTGTTCATTAAAAATAAAAATAAAAGAAATTCTTTTTTTTTAATATATTCTTTTGTCTGTGGGAAGAGGTGGGGCGGCACCCCTAGCACCCCTATGGGCCGGCCGCTTCATCTATCTACATACCAAATATACTGGTAAGCCAGCATTGTTTGCTGTGAAAGCATATAACTCCAACCACGCAGAATTAAACTCTCTGTGTTCCTCCGATACTTTTATTTTCTTTGATTTATCCATAGTTCGCTCATCGAGCCGGGGGTCAGGTTATTCGCCTGCAATAAAAGGCGCTGGTGCGGGACAATAGCAGGATGTGATGCATATTTTAGTTTAAAACCGTTTTGTTTTTTATTTGTCAGAGTATCTCCTCAAAATGCAAGATACGAAACATTTTCAACCGTGCAACAGAATATAAATAGTCCTACAAATATTTGTATTATATTTCGTTCTTATTTTTGTCTAAGCTCAAGGGAGCCAGAGTAGAGGACTGCCCCTGCGAGATGGAGTTCATGACTTTATGAGCTGTTCATGAGCACTCATGAAACATTCATGAACAACTTATTATATGTTCACTTGTCATGTTCATGAACCAAAATTCTTAAAATGCTCATGAACCATTTTAAAGAGCAGTTCATGAAATGTTTATGAACATTGTTCATTCATATAAAGTTCCTGTTTTGCTCATGACAGACTTTTATGAGCAATTTATGAACTTTTCATGATCCAGCCAATCACAACATTATAATTAAAACCCCAAAAAGTGTGCATGAGTATTTCATGAACTTTTCATGACTTGTGGCAAGTTCAGAATATTTTGGAATATTCATGAGCATTTTATGAACTTTTGATGATCAGTGTGATGTTTTTAAAGACCTCTTGAATATTCATCTACTATTTGAACATTTCTTTCTTTTTTAAAACTTTTAATCTTAAAACAAAACAATAGTGAATTTGAAACTGAACATTATCTGTATTTATTTTGGTGACATTCATATCATTTTATGGTTTATCTGTACTGTTTGAGAAGCAGTACGAGTAAGTAGCGCCAAGGTGGAACCTTTGGCAGGTGAGCGGTGACATCTGGGTTATTTTAGGGGGGACACTTCCGCCCCCTCCTCAGAAGCAATCCAGACGATCAACCGGATCCTGTGTATAATTATTGCTGCTCCACTTTTCTGTTTTCTACAGGTCAGTACATAATGAAAATGATCGATGTTAACTTGTGTGAATTAGATATGATGTTGGAGATGTTTAGGAGAGTGTGTCAGAAAGTTTTGAGCATGTTTGACATAGTAACGGTATTTTAAAAATACTAAACTGTCGGCAACAATAGATGCCATTTTCGCGGGCTTCAGCCACGCCTGGGTTAATGTGACCTGAGCGAAGGCTCGCAGGCAGGTTAGCTGCTGCGCACGGGTAATATGTTTTGTTTACCTGAGTGCAGTCTTGCAGGCACATTGCCTTGTTTTTTGTTTATTAACATTGACAGTGTATTTTTGTGATCTCCATAATATGTTATATTTGGTAAAGATAGATATATTGATAGAAAGTATTATTTGATAGCGTTATGTGTTTATAGATAACAACTTGTCCTTCACTGCAAACATAGCTGCTACAACCCGCTGCTGCAGATACACGCTTTACAACATCAGGAGGATGCGTCCCCAGCTGACCCAGAAAGCGACGCAGGTTCTGGTCCAGGCTCTCGTCATCTCACGCCTAGACTACTGCAACTCCCTCCTGGCTGGCCTACCTGCATGTGCCATCCGACCTCTGCAGCTCATCCAGAATGCAGCGGCTCGTCTTCAACCTTCCTAAATGTTCCCACAACACGCCGCTCCTCCGCTCCCTCCACTGGCTTCCGGTAACTGCTAGAATCCACTTCAAGACAATGGTACTTGCGTACCATGCTGCGAATGGATCTGGCCCTTCCTACATCCAGGACATGGTTAAACCGTACACCCCAGCACGTGCACTCCGCTCTGTATCAACCAAACGGCTCGCTGCACCCTCGCTGCGAAGGGGACCCAAGTTCCCATCAGCAAAAACACGTGGGTTTGCTATCCTGGCTCCAACATGGTGGAATGAGCTCCCCATTGACATCAGGACAGCAGATAGCTTACACACCTTTCCGGCGCAGACTGAAAACTCATCTCTTTCGACTCCATTTCGAGCGATAGAACTATTAACAAAGCACTTATGGACTGGCTTACCTAAAGCCAGTTGAGTAGCACTTGAAATGTTTTTGCTCTATGAAACCTGATGTACTTATATGATTCTGTTTTCTTCAAGTTTGTATTTTGTTGGTCGAACGCACTTATTGTAAGTCGCTTTGGATAAAAGCGTCAGCTAAATGCAATGTAATGTAATAATTTATATTGACTATGTTGAATTTCTCCTTGAGATACAGTAATTGACTGTGACAGATAACTTAAATGGAGAAATGTGATGTTTGTAAAGTTCAGCTATTTGAATGTAACTGTGTACTTTGAATTTTGAATAAGAAGCATTCCAGACGATCAACCGGATCCTGTGTATAACTATTCCTGCTGCACTTTTCTGTTTTCTACAGAAATCATTTATTGTTGCTGTGGTACCCAAGCTTTTGGGACCCGTAACAACATTTTTTGTGCAGCTGAGTGTCAAGAACTGTGCTTCAAATAGTGATAGGATTAATTGTAGTGCTCTACCTGTATACATGTATGTTTGTTTGTTAATTTGAGTAAAGTTCCATTGTGATTGACATAATTGTTGTTTTCTATGGTTGCCAATTGACCCACAGTCAATGGTTCATGAGCAGTTCATGAACAGTTCATAGCCAGCCATTGAATTATATTCAGTGACTGGGTATGAACTGTTCATGAACGGTGCATGAAGTTGTTATGAACAGTTCTTGATATATTCTTGAAATGTTCTTGGTTGAAAACTGAATATCCCTACACACTCACTGAAAACTCCATTTCATGAATTGTTCATGAACCTGCCTAAAACCATATTCCATGAATTGTTCATGAACCATTCCAGCACAGGAGTTTCATGAGTAGTTCATGAACTGCCCTAGTGCTATTTAATGTTCATGTCACTTCCATGAACAGTTCATCAACTTTGTTATGAGCTGTTTGAGCTGTTCATGAATATGGTTCACTGATATTTCATGAACTTTTCATGACAAGTTCATGAACAGTTCACTATCATCTCACTGGGGCAACCCCTAGTTTCCACCGGGTCCGTCTGCGTTGCATTACGGCTGCGCCACGGTTTTGGTCCGACCTCCTCTAGTGTCATAACCCACCGGGCGCGTTTCAGAAGCGGAGCGTCGTGTTTTTATTTATATATATATATATCTTGATAGGAAATAAGATCTTACTTTATTGTGAAATACAAGTTTACTGAAAAGTTTTTTAATGACTTTCACAATATGTTAAACTACTGAATGGCTCTGTACTGTACCTATACAAGTATTAATTCACTTTAAAACATTAATATGTAGTTGTTACCTTCCATTCCACAAAACTCCAGCGTTTAAAAACCATGCAGGCCTTGTCCTTTCTGATGTTGTCCTTGTAAAAAGCATTGGTTACATCGTATAAAATAGTGTATTTTTCCACTTCCATAATGAAAACCTCGTCGTCCATTGTGCGTGTCGTAGTGAAGGTGTTGTGATGAAGGAGGGGGGTCTGCAAAATTAGTATATGTGGGGGATGGGCCTGGCCCGGATGCTCTGACCGTTCCACTTCCTGCCTGCCCGACATTACCTTACGGCTGCGTCGCGTCAAAAATAGGATTCATCCTAATTTTAGAGGAGCCCTGCGCCAAGACGCTTCTGGGACGCTTCTGACCCGCAACGCGCTGCGTGTGGTGGAATAGCCCCATTGAGAGTGGCCGCGATCTTTGCGAACGCCGCGGCACAGCCGTAACGCGGCCGCAACGCGGTCGTCACGCGACGCAGACGGACCCGGTGGAAATTAGGGGTTAAAGAGCCACATGCCTTAAGACTATCATAGTTAACGTTGGCTAATCACACTTCATTTCAAGACACGGGAATTGTTATTAATGTTAACCTGTTAAGCCCGAGAGACCCCGGTACTGGGGTACTGCCGCAACATCTTGCAGGAAATAGTGTCTGAGGGCATGTTCATTTCATAAACTAGGAATGTTTTATATCCATGTAACGGGAAGAAACTCATCATTTTAATTTTGTTTATTTTTAAAAACCCCACAATGCTAACGCTGAGCCTCTGAATTAGCAACGAGCGAAAAATGCTAACAGATGACTGCACAGAAATTCACTCACAAAACCTTATTATTTATCTTTGGTGCACATCCAACACATCGTTTCACATCGTGAGGTGACACAGAATCGAAGGGTACCCTCATTATCACTCAATTATACGAACTCATGGAAGTAATAACAAGAACAGACATCAAACATATGGCACTAGGTAGCTAAAAATGCTAACATTTGGTGCTACAGTGCTTTAGCTGCTGTTCTAATACAGAGAACAATGCAAACAAAATCTGAATGAGCGGCTTATTTCATAAACAATTTCACTTCAAACATTTGCCTGTTACACCTGGAGACAAGGTTAAGAGATGTGTGAGTTAACCAGACTGTGGGCTGGCAAACTAGCGGAAAATTATCTAAAACGGCACTTTCCACTAGCAGCATTCTTCTGTAGTTACACTAAGGTAGGAGCAAATATTTATTACTGCCTCTTGGAAAAAAGAACGTATACATTTTAAACATCCTGCTGAGACTGTTTGTGGTTTTTCAGCCAATCTGAAAGTCAATATTTGCTCTTGTCTATTTTTGTTTTCTCCAACACCCGTGGTCTTTAGATCATCAATATGTGTTGTTCCTTTTGGGCATCGAGTGTGTTCATAAGAAGTATCTCTCTTAGAAAAGGAAGAATGTATACATTCTGAACATCTGCCAGGAATATGTCTCAAACCCTCTCCTTAAAAATGGTTTGTGGTTTTCTGTCAATTGGAAAAAAAATCAATACTTGCTCTTGTCTGTCTGTTTTTATTTCCTCCATCTCCTGACAACTCTTGGTCTTTGATGGCAAAAAAGTGTTTCCTTTTGGGCATACAATGGGTTTATGAGAAGAATTTCCCTCAAAAGATCTGCCTGCTACACCTGGAATTGAATGTGTAGAGTGAACCAAAACAAACTGAGGTTTGGAAAACTAAATGATAATGAGCTGAAAGAAGCTAAAATGGCAATGTATATAAACTGCTTCCAGCAGACACTATGGAATGGGTACGCTTGTATAAATGCATTTAGAACAGAAGGAATCATTCATACATGTTGAGCATCTGTGTCTCAACCCCCCTCCCTGTTTCGGCCAATCTGATGGATGAAAGTTGAATGTTTGCTGTTTTCGGTCTGTTTTTATTTTCGGCAACAGCTGAAAAATCTTGTTCTTTAGATGGTTTGTATTAGTTTTTCCTTTTGGGCATACAGGGGTTTATCTGAACAATTTGCCCTAAAACAGCTGGAACGAAGAGGAAGTGAACCAAAGCAAACTATGGGTAGAAAAACTAAAACAATGAGCTGAGAGATGCTAAAACAGCAATATTCTTTATTTCCTCTCGGAAAGAAGGACACATTTCTAAATTTGAAATATCTGACAAAATGTGTTTTATGTCGATCTTTATAACACAAGTCAAATATTTGCAGTTGTCTGTTAGTTTTTATTTCCTCCAACTCCTGAGAACTCTAGGTTTTTTTTCTTCCTTTTGGGCATACAGTGGGTTTATAAGAACACTTTCCTATTAAAAACCTATCCCTGATACACCTGGCAACAAGGTGAATTGTGAGAATGAATAAAACCAACATTTGGCTGGAAGAAGCTAAAACGGAAATGTCTTAAATCTGCTTCCTGATGTAGTTACAATATGGAAGGAGTACATACTTATAACTGCCTCTTGGAATGAAGGAATCATTTTGAACATCTGGCAAAAAATGCATCTCAAACCCCCCCTCTTTCGGTAAACCAGCAAACAAAAGTTGCATTTTTGCTGTTTTATTTCTGTTTTTGTTTCCTCCAACAGCTGAAAAATCTTGGTCTTTAGATGGTTAATATTAGTTTTTCCTTTTGTGCATACAGTGGGTTTATCTGAACAATTCCCCCTAATACATTTTGCCTGCTACGCACAGAATAAAGGCATACAGTGGGTTTATAAGAACGCTTTTCTTTAAAACACCCCCCTGATAAACTCACAATGGAATAACCTAGTAAATGGAATCTATGGAATGGAGAAAACATCTATGAGAATTAGATACCAAATGGATATCTTTGAGGAAAGATGGGAAAAAAACACTATAATGAAGATGTATAAGGAAAATGAGAATAATTGACAATGAGTATTATTTCATTTCGGATTTGTCAACTATTATGTAGTTAATGTATGTATCTTTATGTTTTTATTTTGTTATGTATGCTTTGCGAATAATTTCTTAAAATGCTAATTTAAAAAATACAATAAAACACCCCTGATAAACCTGATCCCTGAATTGTACGAATGAATAAAACTAACAATGGACTGGAAAACCAAAACAATGGGCTGAAAGAAGCTAAAGGAAACTGCAGAGTTAAGTGATAATTCTCTTTTGGTTTGCAACTATTAGGCACTCCTTTGACATTACACATAGTCATTTGATCCATTGTTATACGGAAAATATTGCATCTGTTTTTGGCTGCGTAGGACGATGGTACAGTTCCAATCTGCTCAGCCAGCTGTGATCCCAGTGTTAGATCTGTGACCCCACTTTATGTCATAGTGTTGTGTAGTAATAATGCCACAGCCTAGTCAAGCATGAGGACTGCAATACTGACCTCATGAGTAATCATCCACTCCGCTAGTCAGAAAAACTCACCCAGTGTGTGGGTTGGCACGCCTGCATTTACAGTACTTTGAATGTCTTCATGCCCACTTCAAGAACAGATCATGTGACTCACTGAAAAGAACATCATGTACAATGTGTAGTGTCAGAGCTGATCAGAAGATAAGTGAAGAGCTAGAAATAAACGAGGGATTCAGTATCGAGGAGATGCGAGTTACACATCTACGAGGTTGGGAATGATCTTTTGAGAAAAATGTCCATCGAGACTATTGAATCCATAAGCAAATAACCCATTCTAATATGAGTAATGTTATCTTAGTTACCTTGGACATACAACTAAGATAGAGATGACGTTTGGAACAATCATCAAATACAACAGATAAGCAGGGGGAGAGGAAACAAGAGAGAAATACGTGAATATGAGGAGAAAAGGAAGTGAAAGGCTTCATGTATACCAATTAATCCTAAATGTCTGCACATGACATTTTGTGGCATATTCCAATGTGTGAGTTGAAGCTCTTTGTTTTGTACTGATAATTGTCTTTTGATAGAACTCAATGAGGCTGTTGACTGGGAGAATTCAATTATGTTATAGTTATGGAAGTTCTACATGGTATGTTTTAATAAACATATTATCTTACTGCCTATCCAAAAAAAAGTCACCAACTGGATGTAACTAAACCAATCTGTGAGAGCCTTTCATTGGATAACTTCTGCAGTGATTAAAATGTTGCAGCTGGCAACAAGTTATTTAACCCTATTGATGCAGTGTTTACATTACATTACATGTCACTTGTTAGACGCTTTTATCCAAAGTGACTTACATACATTCAATACTGTGGGCAATCCCCACAGGAACAATTTGGGGTGAAGTGTCTTGTCCAACTGGACACAGCGGAATGTTTTGACTGCAGCGGGATTCGAACCAGTGATCCGAAGATCAGCGCACTCCCCACTGAGCCAAAACCTCCCGTTTTGCTTCTCATTTCTTAAAACAACTATGTCGGAAGACATATCCTGGGGTCGTGGAAAGGATGTTAATCAGTTCCAGGAAGGTGAAATTATTGGCCAATCAAGCAAAGAAAACAACTAAGGAGATTGCTGAAACTACTAACAACGTGTTAAGAACTGCCCAACGCATTATTAAAACCAAATCAAAGAATCCAGATATATCCTGTTCCAGAGTGATGGGCGCATCCAGTGGCGGCCGGCTCGTAGGGGCGCCACCCCACCTCTTGCCAGATACAAAATAAAAATAAATATTAAATAAAAAAATATATTTTAAATTTGTAATGAAGGTAAATATCATACAATTGGTATCACAAAAATGTATAATCTACAATACAATCTAGTTTAAAATTGTGTTACGATGTATGAAGCTTAGCGCAAGTTCAGACAGGAAGACCTAACACTCCGTATTGCTCGTCATGGCAATACTTGCTCCCTGCATCTAAATGACAGGGAGCGCCTTTCCTCAGCTAAACCTATCACACCCCTCCATTTACAAGCCTAATCATCGCACCTGTTAATCCCTCTATATATGCTCTCCCCTTTCCTATCAGCTGTCTTCCAGGTGTCAACGCGCAAGCAGCAGCAGGGCTTCGTCCCAGCTCCAGGCATTATTCATCAGCTCCGCAGTCTGGCGGATTAAGCTACAGGCGGCATTCCCCAGTCGGCTAGCGGTTCCAGCCGGCCGCCCCGTAAACCCGGACGCGGGAGGAAAAGACAAGGAAATCGGGCTCCACGGAAGTTCCTCCAGCTTAATGGAAACGGGCTACTTCACCCAAACAATTGACGTACGCCTTCAGTCTCTCAAGAGGGTATCACTGGCTTCATGGCCGCTCAAATGCGGCGCTTCCGGCTTCACATCGCATGCGAAGCTTTACCCATTCTGGCTTCAACCACAACCCCTCCTGCAGGCAGGCAGGGCTCAAGCTACATCCCATTGGAGCTACTTCCTCCTGCGCCTCACCTCTAAAACAGGCGTCAGGGTAGCGCTGGCAAGAGGCAGTTGCAGCAAATTCACGAGATGTTTCGTTATATTGTCATGACATTCGGGGCATGCAGAGCGAGATCCCCTTTAAGAGAGGGGTGTGGCGCGTGCAGGTGTGCTGGGCATGGTATGGTAGACCGAGCGGGATTCATGTTTTCTAGAAGTAAACAAGGCAGCAGAAAAAGGAATTTCTGTGATCTTACGAAACAGAAGAGCTAAATAAATGCAACGACCTCCCAAGAAGAGCTCGCCTCTCTCCAGTCTTTCCGATAAAATGGGTTATTGAACCCGAAGCGTGTTGCTTCTGCCCTGGGAGACGACAGAGAGTCACCCCCCCCCCCCCTTTCCTCGACTACGGTCTGGGAGCCGACAGGAAGTTCAATACGATGCATTGCTACCTTTAGTTCAGGGTAAGGTGAGTTCCAGGCAGTGTTGGGTGTAACGTGTTACAGTATGGAGTTTCAGTAACGTATTACTTGCATTACTAATGCAGTCGGGTAATTACTACCCATTACAATGCTCAGTAACTAACGCAGTGTCAAGCTTCAACACAGCGTTACCTGAAATGAATGGCGCCAACTCATTTCTAATATGCAAAAGACAAACAAATGCGTCTATGATGTATTTTCGATCAGACGAGATCTCTCTCCCCGGTCTGCGTGCGAGGGGGCGGGGCAGTTTACACACACGCAGCTGCTCCATGCAGCGGAGCACTCTGCGGAGGTGGCGGAGAGAACGCGCTCCGAGGTGTGGTTAAACTTTACCCGTCTCGACGTGGAGAATGCTCGTTGCCAAAGTGAAATAAGAGTTTAGCTTTTGTCTAAATATTTATCAAAAGTGCAGCACATTCAGACAAAGGAATGCACCGTTTTCGACTGTCTAGCAGCTCTGTAGCCCCATCCACGAGTAACGTTTTCACGTTAGGTGTCATGTATGCTAGCAGCAACACACAGAGTTCACTCAATTATACAAACATGGGTTAATGATTAGAGGTAACTGAGTATTTTATTTTGTTGGGCTGTTTTCCGGGAATAATAGTCAAAGCCGTCAGGTGCAGCATAGGCAAGACGAGAGATTTATCATAACTTTAACGAAAACGTCTGCTACCACCCATATCGTACATTCCTCCACATCTGCAGTCCTGCAAGGACGCTCATCCGAGGTCTGTATGCTCCAGGCGCAACCGCAGCTTTGCCAGTACCTCGCGCCAGGAACCACATGGAAAATAATCCCCCCCCCCACACACACACACATTAGCAGCGGCCGTATCTACTCACTCAGACACTCAATGAGTCTCGTTTTTATTCACGGATGCTGCCCATCCGTGGGGTTTTTGGGGAGTTCTTCAGGGAGAAAGAGAAGTTCACGTAATATGATAGAAGACAGTCTAATCACCCAATCAAGTGCATCTATGTCTCACCGTGGCGTAATTAAACTGCTAATTAAGCTAGTCCCATATCATGGGTCATGTTTCAGTGTTCACTAAGCATACATCATTTTATGCTGCGCATATTGTCTCATTTATATTGGTTCATGCTCACATGGCTTACGATAAGCCAGGGTATAACATTCATGTCTCATTGTACTCAAGCTAACAGCTGCATTACATTGTCTACATCTCCCTCTTCCCCCGGACATCAACTCATGCCGGCAATCCTAGATCTCTGTTTACCTATGGTAAACATGCATATAACTGGTGGTGGTGTCTTAATAGCATTTCAGGGCTTCGTCCAGGATAGGTGCAGCAACCCTGCCGCAATCAAGGTAATTATTCCTCATCCCTACAACAACCAGACGGCCATCCAAGATCTCTCTTTCCTGGTATTTATACATTTAGTGGTAGTGTTCATCTGTGCATGTTTAACCCTGCATCGCAGGTCATCGACCATCGTGTCGGCAAGGTTTAGTGGTAGTGTTCACGTAAGCCCGGCTTGATTCCGGCCGGTGGCTCTCGGGTCAAGCATCTTATGATGTACAGTAAGCCCGGCAGCGATTCCGGCCGCTGTTTAGTGGTAGCGTTCTCGTAAGTCCGGCGCTGATTCCGGCCGTCGACCTTCGGGTCAGCATCTTATGATGTACAGTAAACCCGGCAGTGATTCCGGCAGATTGTTTAATCCACATGTTAATCTCTCATTTCATCCATAGATTACCGCAGTCAGCCCACAAGACGTTCCGGAACCTCTGCCCAGGAGCCAGCACTCAACATGTCAGGATTCCTCCCCTGCATCTCCTCTCTCTCTCTTAAATAGAAGGCACCTCGAATCAGCAGGTCTATGAGGAAGGGCTTAGCGCGTCCACCCTCAAAACATATGATTCACTTGGAGAACGTTTGCGACATTTTGCTTTTCCGTAGGCATCACACTTAAACCTGTTCTCATCTCCACCGTGTGTGCCTTCATGTGCTACTGCGCCACTGATCGCCACCTCAAACCCCAATACATCCGGGGCCTCTTAGCAGGAGTTCAGTTTAACGTTCGCGTTCCGATCTCGGCTTTCCCAGCCTGTTCGCAAACCAGTCAGTCAAACTCATCCTCAAAGGTCTCATTAAAACTTTTCCCCCGTCTTAGACCGGAGACGCCCTATTACACTCCACTTTACGCCTCATGCTCTCCAAACTTAGAAGTGGGTTATTCTCCCCTTATATCGATGCACTACTCGATGCTCTATTTCTCCTAGCTTTTTATGCCTTTCTCAGACCAGGCGAATTTACCACAGCTTCCCTTACTTTCGATTCCAATCGAGACGTCAGCTTTCTGACATATCCTTTCAAGCTAGCCACTTTAGTTTATATCTTTAAACACTCCAAATGCGGCGGCGCCTGCTCCGTCATCGCCGCCCGCATCGACTCCCAGTTCTGCCCTTATAAGGCCATGATCAAGTTCCTACGGCTTAGACCTACCTCTAATCCTATCTCACCATTATTCCTTATCTCAGGGAATTTTCCTTTAAACGCAACGACAGTTCAATGTCTATTTAAAACAAGTCCTCATTAAATCCGGGTATCGCCCCTTCTATACACGGGGCACTCCTTTAGAATAGGCGCAGCTACTTCCGCTGCTAATCAAGGTGTCTCATCCTCATCCCTGCAACAACTCGGACGGTGGTCCTCCTCCGCTTTCTCATCCTACATTCGCCCCGACCTCAATGCCGTGCTGGCTATCAAAAGGTCTCTCCAAACCTTAACAAATTGGTACTTATGCATATAACTGGTGGTGGTTCTTAGCACGTATGTCGCCTCACGGCTCATGTGTAATTCTGCATATCTAAACCTGTATGTCCAGGCTGTAAAACCTTCGGGTCTGTATAACGTGTCCCTGCTAAAGCAGGTTGCCCCGCAAACAAAAATGTTCGGGAAGCCTCGCACGTTCCGGGCGCCCCGGGGTGCTGGTCGGGTCGCTCGGTGCGTCCGGGTAGTCCCCGCTCACCCGGGATGCCCCGTACGTCCGGGACGCCCTGTACGGCCAGGATGCCCCTCCGGGATGCCCCGTACGTCCGGGACGCCCTGTATGTCCAGGATGCCCTGTACGGCCAGGATGCCCCGTATGTCCGGGTTGCCCTGTACGTCCAGGATGCCCCGTACGTCCGGGTCGTGAAACCTCCGGTCCGTATAATGTTTCCCTGCTAAAGTCAGGTTACCCCGCACATTCGGGAAGCCTCGCACGTTCCGGGCACCCGGGGCACTGGTCGGGTCGCTCGGTGCGTCCGGGTAGTCCCCGCTCACCCGGGATGCCCCGTACGTCCGGGACGCCCTGTACGGCCAGGATGCCCCTCCGGGATGCCCCGTACGTCCGGGACGCCCTGTATGTCCAGGATGGATGCCCGGGAGGCATCAGTCGCTTAAATCCTCACATGTATTAACCTCTCCTTTCCATCCATAGATTTCCGCTGCATCCCACAAGGTAAGATTATTCACATTCAGTACTTCATACTTCATTCTTTTGGGGGTTCATCGAAAACGGTTCTTCCCTTCCCGATTGATATCCTACTAAAACCTGGGCCTAATCGCCAAACAACATTCATTCATTTGTGATGAACTGTCATCATTATGTTTCATTGATATAATGTGACCGATAATAAATATGTATTCCATACATCATGTCTCTCCTGATTGAACTAAAGTTACTGATAAGTCACCTGTTTCCTGCCTGGCCTTGCCCATGGCATTAGTTTATCATCAGAGCCCCCGAGCGAAACAGCAGCAACCAGCAGGTTGCAAAAGTCTCAATAGTAAACTGTGCCGCCGAAACATAATTTCAGCCAATCAGCGCCGTCAAATATTTTGGTCACGTGGGCGCTCACGTTGGCGCCCATGTTGCTTACGTGCGTTGACGTGAGTTGTTTTTTAGACTCGTGAGTGACCAAGGTGACGCAGTATTTGGATGAGAATGGTGTGCAGGTGGAGTCGCCGGAACCTCGGTCCGCCCAAGAGCTACTCTCCAATCCTTTTGAAAGGAGAAGTTTGGGAGATAAATTGATACTTAAAGACCTTGGACCAACCCGATTTGTATATATCACAGCAAGCTCGTGAAAAAGACAAAACGTATCAACAAGGCTTCTCACATGGCTAGCTGGATGCAAACAGGTAAATGCTATCTTTTGTTTCACATGCTTGCTCTTCAAACAGACGGGGACAGATACGATCTGTTCAGAAACTAGACAAAAGTTAAACAAGTACAAACTACAGTCGCTGGTTTATTTATGTCTGTTGGCCGTTGTTGTGAGTGTGGACGGTTGGAGCATATATAGCGTTAGCTTAGCCAAGCTCCATTCAGGAAACAAGCATTCTAAAAGGTTTTTCGCCTGTCTGCAGACTTGTCAAAGCATTAATTCATGGTTTTTACTAACCGGTATCAGTATGTTGTTACGTCGGCATCATTTAGAAACGTGTATTACAATTTAATCACGGTAAAATATGTTCATGTTGTTGTAGTTGTAGCTCCCGAGCCAGCGCGTCTTGTTTGAATGATGCGAGTAAACACAGCTGGCAGCTGCGGTGAGCGATGCGATGGGAGCGTTTAGAGCAAAGCGAATATTCGCATCGCGTCCGGTCTGAACGCAGCATTAAAGCGAGCTCCGCGCTGCACTGGAAACGCGCCATTACATCACCAGAAGTCCTAATTGAAGGGGTAATTTCTCCCAAAAAACTATTTTTTTACTCACTCTATCAATAGCCCCACCAAAAATATTTTCCACCAGCCGCCACTGCAGAGGACAGCCACGGTCAGATAGGAAAACATTCAGGAGCTATCTGGATCAGTCTTATGCGACAATGGAAACTGAACTAAAGAGAACATTTGAAACTTTAGCAGTCTGCGTGATCTGCCTGCAGGGAGGGGCGGGCCGGCCCTGCGAGTAAAGTAACGAATTACTTTATGTAGAGAGTAACAAAGTAGTGTAATATATTACTTTTTTTTAAAAGTAATATGTAATATTACTTTTTTTTAGTAACGACCCCATCTCTGGTCATGAACAAGTCTCAAGTCTTGACCTACAAGTATCAGGCAAGTCCCAAGTCACTGTGGTGAGAGTCAAGTCAAGTCATACAAAATGCTGATGAATAAGCCCAGTTTCCGCATTTAAATCAGTTAAAAGACAGTGGTTATGAAAATGGATTCAACCCACACTATGATCTTCATTACATACACAGTTAATTATTTCTACATCTAATTTAGACCGATGACAATCATATTAGATTCATATTAACCCTAGAACTGCAGACAATATAGCTATAGGACTCAAAAAGTCAGAATTCCAGGTAAGAAAATCATATATGGCATTTGCCATTACACATATTTAATTTACATTTTTGTTAACACTAGAACCACCAACAGCGTCAGCACCTACATAGATATCATTTAATGTGTTCCTCTTCATAATTTCCTTATAAACTAAGTAGGACGATTTAAAACTCACTTAATTGGGTTCATCTTGAAATTGCTTCAGTTTATCATCATAACCAATCAAAAAGTTCAGATTCATTTTTACAATCAATCAAAGAATGATGCACTTCTACAAACAAAAACAACATCATTTAAACAAACTACTAAAAGTAGATTAACTACATTATTCAACAGTTTATAGTAACTTCTGATAATAACACAGGGGAAATAAACGAGGCATCTCTTTTCCTCTCTCTCTCTCCTGACAGCCCGTCAGTATCAGGGCTAGTCAAAATGAATCCCTTGGTGGTTCTAGTGTTCATTTACTGTTTTGTCTTCTCTTTGCAATGCTTAATCAATTTGAAACCAAGTCTAACGTAGTTTAAACTTAACGTTAGCTTTCTAGCTAACACGACACGTGCACGTAGCCTACCTTTCTCTGTGGGGTTTTTTGTAGTGACGAATGAAGTTGGATGTGGTGGTGGTCAGAGTTGGGTGTAAAAAAAAAAATCCAGAAAATCACATTGTCTGATTTTTAAAGAATTTATTTGCAAATGATGGTGGAAAATAAGTATTTGGTCAATAACAAAAGTTCATCTCAATACTTTGTTATATACCCTTTGTTGGTCTTCACAAGGTTTTCACCAGAGTTGGGTGTAACGCGTTACTGTAATACTATTACTTTTGTCGGTAACGGAGTAGTGTAACGCGCTACTTTTATAATTCAGTAATCACATTACAGTTACTAACATTGTCCCGACACGCATTACTTCGTTACTTACTAAATATCAGTCATAATCAAAACTCAACAAACACCTGCAAAGAACACATGCTAAGGTGAAGCTAACTCACAGCTATTTGTTGTTTGTTTATATCACGTAGTCTGTTCTTCTGCTCCGTTTTCCGGTTGTTGCCTGTTTTGAATGACGAATACACACTACCGCCACCTGCTGCCCCTGCGAAATGAACCATTGTAGACCATGGTAGAACATGGTTCATTTAACCATGGTATAACCATGGTTGGGATATGGCACCACAGTCAACCATGGTAGAGCACTGATATAAACCATGGTCCACCAGACTGGAAATAATATAAATGAATACAAGCTTTTCAATAGTTTCAAGAATTTAATTTTAAAATATTTGTATAGATCATGTTAATTGCACTTAATTTTTTTTAATTGTTTTATCTACAGTACACTGTCACTCTATAGTTGCACACACACTCCTTAAATGCTCATTAAACAGTTGGTGAAAATGTAAAGACTATTTTATATACATTCATCAGGTGACGGTGCCTGCATGAGCCTCATTAGAATGATTGTCGACCATGGTTTCTTGAGACCATGGTTCAAATATTCAAATGGCTGACCATGGTTTCTGGAGATGACATTGTGACCATGGCAGGCTGACCATGGTAGACCATGGTGGACCATGGTTTCTTCCCCATGGTACTGTGACCATGGCAGGCTGACCATGGTGGTCCATGGTAGACCATGGTTTCTTCCCCATGGTACTGTGACCATCTTGGTATTACCATGGTTGGCAATGGAATACCATGGTCAACCATGGTTACATTTCGCAGGGGTGGTAAGGAGAGTTATTGCCACTCACGCATGCGCAGTTCGTACGTACTCGGCTGAAGTCTTGGCGGTGTGTTCTAGTGCAACACATGGCCAACACGCAGACGCAACAGCGTGAGCAGAGATAGACTGCATAAAATACAGATAGCAGGAGACAGAGGAGAGCCACGGTCAGATAGGAAAACATTCAGGAGCTATCTGGATCAGTCTTATGCGACAATGGAAACTGAACTAAAGAGAACATTTGAAACTTTAGCAGTCTGCGTGATCTGCCTGCAGGGAGGGGCGGGCCGGCCCTGCAAGTAAAGTAACGAGATACTTTATGTAATATATTAATTTTTTTTAAAGGAATATGTAATATATTACTTTTTTTTAGTAACGACCCCATCTCTGGTGGTGGTCCTGTCACCGATCTTTATGCTGTAGGGCAGGGGTCACCAACCTTTTTTAGGGTGAGGGCTACTTTCAAAAAATAAAACAAGTCGAGGGCTACTTTTACTCCTCTTTTTTTGTTTTTTGCAGTGTATATATTTAGCACATCTTAACATTATTATATGCTGACCTTTAACCGTTGTGTGCTGTTTGGGTCTGTGGGACCCATTTGCAGTGTTTACTAAAAGAAAATGTTTGCAATTTAATTAATGTAACCTTTTTTATTTGGGGGTGGATCTCACCTCCTATAGCCCCCCTATAGGAGGTGAGATCCACCCCCAAATAAAAAAGGTTACAGGGCTCACCGCCTCATGAGCATGCATGGAAGATTTTTTTTTAAATGTTGAAGTGAAATGCATCAATCTGGTGCACTTTGAGCACAACATGAATTCATGGATACAGCTCTCAACACTCACATGAAAGAGAGCTGTATTTTCAATAATCCAAACATCTTTAGAATATGATCACAACCAATAACAAATCATTTAAACTTGTTTATTCTTATCTTATGTTACCTATTAGCATTCTTTCTTTTTCTTTATGCATATTTTACTAACCACTCCCCTTTTAAACTGTTTTTTTTACTGTCCTATAGTACACATTGGAATTATTTCTTACTTTATCTATATTAAATAGATAAAGTCTCTCTGTCTCTCTCTCTCTCCCTCCCTCCCTCCCTAGCTCGCTCACTCTCTGTCTTGCTCACTCACAAAGGCTGTGTGCTCCTCCGTGGCGATGACGGCTTGCGTTAAACAAATAAAATAAACATATTTGTAAAGTGGGGACACAAAGGTGATTTCGAAAAGTGCGGGGGACATGTCCCCAGTGGAAATTACGCCATGCGTGTGTGTGCGTCAAGTGCAATAAATATATAAGTTACAACACACAGAGTAAAACTCTGCCCCTCATGATGATGTGTTGTATAGGCTGGCATGATAGGCTGTTCAATGGGGCTGATGTGTAGTGTAGATTCTGCCAGAAGGAAAATCAGCGGGGAGGTGCCACATTGGTTTTCTTCCCGACTGCAACGCTGGTCCCGCAAATCAAGCAAGAACGTGATTGGTCGATATTCATTGTGGGGGTGGGGGGAGGGGTGTTATAGAGTTGTAGTAAGTAGATAGTTTGCTATGATTTAGGTTTCGTTTATGCATAGGGTAGATTCTTTTAATTACATTTCCTTTTTTGTTTTGTGTATTTTATACATTTTGGATTTGCTTGGCGAGCTATTCTTAGAACATGCCCGGCGGGCGACTCACGTTGCCCCTGCGGGCGACTAAGTGCCCGCGGGCACCGTGTTGGCTACCCCTGCTGTAGACCCTGCATACCGCTGTTCTCTTCTTATTAGCGTCATTGACAACATAATCCTTGAATCCAAACTTGACTATTTTTGGAGTAAAGCTAGCCGCTGCCATGTTAACTGACACTCCTGCCTACTAGTGGGTTGCCAGGTTTGCACGCCTCGCCCTACAATCACCCAATCACACTAAACGTAACATCTCAATACAAAAACAAACGCAAATATTTAATTTTAAAAAGTCAAGTCCTTTCAAGTCATCAGTCTCAAATCAATGTTAGTCAAGCAAGTCTCAAGTCAAAAAATATGCGACTTGAGTCGGACTCGAGTCAATTCATGTGACTCGAGTCTCCACCTCTGATGCCTAGTGTCTACCGTACAAGCCTGTGGGGACAGGGTTATGATCTGGGGTTGCTGCAGTTGGTCAGGTCTAGGTTCAGCAACGATATGTTCCAAAAGAATGAGGTCAGCTGACTACCTGACCAGGAATTTCCATCAATGGAGTTCTTCTTCCCTGACGGCACGGGCAAATTCCAAGATGACAGTGCCAGGATTCATGGGGCTAACATTGTGAATGAGGGGAGCAGGAAACCTCCTTTCCACACATGGACTGGCCAAGACCTCAGCCCCATTGAGAATCTTTGGGATGTGCTGAAGAAGACTTTTCGCAACGGTGCGACTCTCCCATCATCATTACATGATCTTGGCAGAAAATGAATGGAACTCTGGACAGAAATACATTTTGTGACATTGTAGCAGCTTATTGAAATGATGCCACGGCAACTGCGTACTCAAAGCTAAAGGCGGTCCAACAAAATATTAGAGTGTGCTACTTTTTAAGTGAATAATGAAAGTACTTTAATCAATCAATGTTTATTTATATAGCCCAATATCACAAATGTTACATTTGTCTCAGTGGACCTCAGTGTGTACAGAATATCAGTATGACAATACGACACCCTGTCCTTAGACCCTCACATCGTACAAGGAAAAACTTCCGGAGAAAACCGGACATGTCGATGTCCGGTTAAAGATGCTGACATCTTTAACCTCTCCGACTTCAAATCCAGCCATGTTTAGACTGTTACATTCACTCATGCAGCTGCGGGTTCCCTGTAACAGCATTTAAGTATTTTTAAAGGGAAAAATGGGAGATCAACAGAGGAGGGATCCCTCTCCCAGGACAGACAGACGTGCAATAGCTGCCGTGTGTAAATTGAATGAATAATTTCATGTCATTTCAATGTCATTTCATTTCAAACCTTTATTTATACAGATAAAATCCCATTGAGATCATTGATCTCTTTTCCAAGGAAGACCTGCTCAAGTAGTTCCACATGAAACATAAAAACAAACAGAACAACAAAAGGACATCATACAGCATCATTTACAAAATGATCCACATAAACAGGTACCAATAGCTTCCGATTGAGTAGCATCCAACCGAGCTTTAAAAACATTTAGTGGCACCAGATTGTTAAGTTTCCATTTAATTTGCAGACTATTCCAAGACAGAGGAGATGCGCATCTAAAAGCTGTCTTCCATGTATAGTGTATTTCTATTGGAATTTCTGTCTTGAAAAACATTGTTTTTACACAAACTTGTACTTAAAAAGGTATTAGTGAGGGAAGGTAATACAAGTAACAATATATCAGAACATCATAGTTACGCATCTACCGATAATTAGTGATATTGGTGAAGTGCCTGTGCAGTGCCAAAAGGATTTCAAAGGACAACCTTGAAAACATATAAGTTACAAAGATCTGATCACGTACGCGGTGTGCATTGGTTTATTTTAGTTTTCAGACTTATTTGCCTTTGAATGTATGTTCTTCGTATCATCTTATTGAACCAGGTGGCAACAACGTAGTCGTTGAGAACTTTGGACAGGGACTAAATAAGGAGTTTCAATCAAAAACACAACGTTGAAAATGTTCCAGAGGTCTACTAATTTCCAATTTACAGGAGTTTGTCCCTAGAAGTTTTCTAAATTTACAAATGAAGTATCTCCCATAGCAAGAGGGCTCTGATTACGATGATTGAGAGTAATTGTGGCTAAACATACTCCATTTGCAATCATGCTGCTGTTGTAGATGCAACATCTGCCAAAAAAAGTATAGATTAGTGTTTCTTTGCAGCTGCTCGGTGTGAATTGCATATTTATAAATGTTCATGAAGTTAACAATTGTAAATGCTTGACAAGTAATTTGGGTTGGAACCCATTTACTGACAGTTAGCGATAACAGTAACGGGCCTGTGCACAGAGGCAAAAGGATTTCAAAGAACATAAACCTTGAATTTATCTTCTGAAAGACATAAAGTTACAGATATCTGATCACGTAGGTGGTTTAGATTGGTCTTAGTTTTGGGACCTATTTTTACTTCCTGTAAAAGTACGTTGTGTCGCTTTATTGAACAAGGTGGCAAAAATGTTGCTGTCTAGCAGTTTGGACAATGACTAAGTAAGGAGTTTTAATCAACAACGGAAAGTTGAAAAGGTTTGCAATCCAGATGTTTTACCCATATTTTTAATTTAGAAAGCCTCTAGATTGTCACTAGAAGTTTCCTAAATGTATATTTAGTTACCTCCCATGGCAGGAGGGCTCTGATGATTGAGTACATTTGGCCAATTTTGCAATCATGCTGCTGTTCTATCATGCACATATTTGCAATGTAAAGTATATATTTACATTGCAAATATAAAAAGCTGCACTTTTGATTTTCTTACTATATTTTCTCATTGTTCTGCTTTATCAGTCCGCTTGTAGCCCTCTCTCATGTTCTTCCACATGGCTTTGAGGTGTGTTGGCAGCAGCAGCAGCATTTAGCAGTTGTCTGAACCTAGTGTCAGCAGTGATTGGTTTGCACACCAGAACACAGGGCCCAGATTTCCCATTTGGTTTCTGAAATAATTCCTGTCCACCCTTATATATTGTGCCTACTGTAGTGTGACTCTGACAGTGAGCAAATGGACTGTGTTTGTAAATGTGATTGTCCCTGAAGAACTGCTTTGTCAGATTAGTTTTATTTATGGCAACAGACAGTCAATAACAAGCCGTATATCTCCGGTTTGTTATTGTGCTGCCGACAGAAGGCAGACTTATGCACCGCACTATAATTTAGAAATATTTCTATTTATCTTCTATTCATGTTCCAGCCATTTGTCTGGCTGATTTATTGCTGCAGACGGCCGGCTTAAATCCTGGCCTAGATGAATATCTAGGTGAGGAAGTGAACAAGCACAGATGCTGCAACTAAATGTGACACAATGTTTTCCTGGGTGCATTGTATTTCTTTGAGTGTAATTTGTTTATCTAGAGATGAGAATGCAGATTTATTAACCCTGACATTTAAACAAAATGAATTTAAACATGTTTTCCCTTTGCCTGATCATATTTGTTGTGTTAGCTTAAAGGTAGGGTAGATAAGAATGGAGAAACCAGCTTGAGTGCGCTAGAATTTGAAAGCACACAACCGGAACAAATCTGCCACATCCTTACAGAGCCCCTCCTCCAACACACACATCCTTTCCCTCAACCCGTTTTAAATAATTCCTTTCCTGCTTACTTTTTTCCAGCCCTAGAAAAAAGCTAGTGCACCTTTCCCCCCTCCAGTGCATATTTGGTCCTGCTCCTTAACGTCGCCCCCCTGCATTTGTCCTTCTCTATACCCTCCAGCTCATCTTTGATCCTCCTAAATCCCTCCCCGTCTCTCTATCTATTTTCTCCGTCTCTTTAACGAACTATCAGGTACCTTTCACCCTTTCCTCCCTTCTTCTGACAAGTATGTTTTTTTCCTTACTGTGTTTTATGCTTATTTGTTTAATCTCATCTTTGAGTTCCTCCCACCCAGTTAATATATTACTGCTCCTTGCACCTCCCTTCCTTGTACACCTCAGCAGTTTGGCATCCAGGCACCACACACCTCCCATTCATTCTCAGCCCCATCCTGAGACTAAGAACCATATGATCGCTCAGCGCAGTGGCCCTGTATTCGATGCTCCCAATCTTTCCAGCCACAGCTTCTGAGCACAGAGCGAAGTCAATCCTACTCTGTGTGAGCTTGCCCTCCTCCACTTGTCTCCTAGAGAATTCCCTCGTACCCACATTCCTTTCTCTCCACACATCAATCAACCCGTTCGCTTCCATTATGCTTTGGAGCGCTCCTCTAGAGGAGTCATTCCCAAGACGAGCACTCGCTGTCGCATCCAACCGCCCACACCATACATTGAAATCCCCAACAATCATGCAGTTGCCCCCACATTTGCCCCCCAACCCCTCAAAGAAAATCCTCTCCTTTTCCCTATTAGGTGCATACACATTTATCAACTTGAACTTTTCCCCATGTATTCATACTGTACTCCAATCATTCTCCCTTCACCATCATCCTCAACCTTCCTTGCATTCCTTACCTCCCCTTAGTTGATAAGTATCGCCACCCCCCTAGCATGTACACTCCCATTATTTGCAAACACTTCACCCATCCACTCCTTTTTTACCTCCTCCACACACTCCCCATCCCAATGTGTTTCCTGCAGACATATTATACTGGCCCCACATAGAATTAGCGCCCGTTCTCTTCTAATCCTATTTTTGAGGCCATTGCCATTGAAGGAGGAGATGGTTGCCATCAAAAAGGATGTTGTTATAATAAGCGTCCTTAACATCGTTACCTTAAACTGATTCCTTTCCCGAGCTCGCTCTCCTTTTCTCCATCTCCCTCTCCTTGTCCTCTCCGCTGAGGTCTTCTTCTCATCCCCACGCCCATTTCTCCCCATGCCGCGGCCCCTCTGCTCATCCTTAGGGTTCCCGAAGATCATGGCTCCCGCAGGGTCCTCCTCCAGCACTCCCTCATCCATCTCTGATGCCTCCGAGATGTCCTCCACCACTCCAGGACTCCAACACTTCTTCCCCCCGCCGCCGCTCCCTTCGGCGCCTCCGCCTCCACTCTGCCTTGCACTTTTCTTAGCTCCATCCTCACCTCCCGCCACTCCCCCCCCACTCAGGTCTCCATCCTCATCGCTGACCTCCTCAAAGGGTATTTTCTTTGCTCCTTCCGCCCCTTCCTCTTCCTCCTCGTCTTCCTCCTCATCTTGCTCCTTGTCCTCCTTCTCTTCCTCCTCTCTCTCCGCCCTGAACCTGCACTCCCTGGCATACTGTCCTGTCTGGCCACACTTGTGGCACTCCCTAAAGAAGTGACCGGGCTGGATGCACAGCCGGCAGACAGGAACCTGGCAATTGTGCAATACCCTGAAGTACTCCGCCCCCCTCACTGTGTCTAACTTTGTGGAATAGGGGAGGGAGCTGACCTTGTCATTGAACCTTACTCTCAGGAATCTTGTCCCGTCTGTGATCTCTGTGCCCGGCCACACTCTTTTTTTGATTGCCGAGATGGGCTCGACCCCCCCACTATTCCAGTCTCTTGAGTATCATCCTATCGGGTACATATACCGGCAGATTTAGACAGTCAGATCTTTGTTCAAGAGGTCCTGTGCATGCACCATGACCCCGTTCACCCTCAGCCCCTCCATTATTTTCATTTTCCCCAGACAGGTCCGCATGGTGACTTCATATAGCCGCTCCCCTCTCACTCTGCACCCGTCCACAACCCCACATTTATTTTGTATTCCTTTTAGTAAGTCCATCATTGTTACTGCGGCTCCTCCATCCACATTTACCTCCACAGTTAGTTCTACACTGTACCTCTCACTCCCCTTCTGCTTTCTTGTTTCCTCCTCTCCCGTTTTCTTGTTTTGTCCTTGTTCTTCGTCGGTATCCTCCTTTCCGTCCGTTTTGCCCCCCCTTTCTCGTTGTCCATGATCCGCGTTGCCGTGGTCTTGTCCATTCCTGGCTCAGTTGCCATTGAATTTGTCATCAAAACAAAATCCCAGCTCAGGGGAAGAAGGGGGGGCGTTAAAAAAAAAAACCCACACCCATTCACCAAAACAACGAATATGTAGGCTCCGTGAAAAAACCCTCACAAACTCTTTAAATCGTACTCTGTACACCACTCCTCCGTTCTCTACCACTCGTCAGCCGTTGGATCTGAAGGAACAAGTCAAAACACAAGACGAACCGACAAAGACAGACAGAAAAAACAGAACTTAAATACACACAAGACTAATCATACAAACAAGACACAGGTGAGGAGGGAGGAGAAAACACAGGGACACCAGGTGAACACAATCGGGTAATAAGACACACCAGGGAAACTAACGACAGGGAACCACAGACAGATCTAAACAAGACAACGCAGACAGAACACCAAAAACAGATCTAGACAAGACAAAACACAACACAGACAGAAACAGGCAAGACAGGAGGTGAAGACCTTTCAAAATAAAACATGAAACAAAAGACAGAAAAATACAAAACAAAATACAATTAAGATAGATCATGACAGCACATCAGGTTTCATAGAGCTAAAACATTTCAAGTGCTACTCAACTGGCTTTAGATAAGCCAGTCCTTTATTAGTATACAAGTGCTTTGTTAATAGTTCTATCGCTCGAAGTGGAGTCGAAAGAGATGAGTTTTCAGTCTGAGTCGGAAGATGTGTAAGCCTTCTGCTGTCCTGATGTCAATGGGGAGCTCATTCCACCATTTTGGAGCCAGGACAGCAAACCCACGTGTTTTTGCTGATGGGAACTTGTGTCCCCCTCGCAGTGCGGATGCAGCGAGCTGTTTGGCTGATGCAGGGTGAAGTGCACGTGCTGGGGTGTACGGTTTAACCATGTCCTGGATGTAGGAAGCGCCAGATCCATTCGCAGCATGGTACGCAAGTCTTGAAGTGGATTCTAGCAGTTACCGGAAGCCAGTGAAGGCAGTGGAGGAGTGGCGTGGTGTTTCATCTAGTTTGTGACAGTAGTTGTAGCATTTTTGAGACTTTTAAACTTTAATTACCGCTGTTGCACCCCCCCCCCCCCGTGTGTGTGTTGGGGGGGGCGCAACTTCCAACAGGAGTCATTTGGGGGGGCTCTTGGGGAAAAAGGTTGGGAACCACTGCTCTGTCTGATCGCATCGCTCTAATCGCTCAAGTTTCACTGCGGCTGTCAGTTGGGTTTACTCACGTCATTCAAACAAGAGGTGCTGGCGAGGGGGCAGGGCTTATCTCCATGTAAATACTATGGTAGATACCAACTACAACAAACAATAACATATTTTACCGTGATTTATTGTAAAACACGTTTCAAAATTATGCCTAAATAATATAGAATACACATACCGATACCGGTTAGTAAAAACCATGAATTAATGCTTTGACGAGTCTGCTACACTTTTAAATGCTTTTTTACTGATCGATCAGGCTAAGCTAACATGTAGCTGCTCCCTACACACTCACAACAACGTCATACAGACAGAAATAAAGCAGCAACTGTATTCGCCATGCCATAGACATTCTGTGGTTTGTACATCTATCATTTTTCTTCAGTTTCTGAACAGATATGAGGAGCCGTGAGCTCTATGCGCTAACGGCTGATGTTTTGGGAGTGTGTGGGAGCAACCCAGTCTCACGGCATTTCGTGTTCACCAACACGATTTTTAATCTATTGATTCGTGTTCGCCAACACGATTTGCCCCTGTTTTTCGTGTTGCACAGCACGATTTTAAAAGCAATGTATTTCTACTGGTAATGTGTTTCGTGCCTGCAGGCTGCAGCACGTCTTTTTCTCCGGTCGGGTCGAGGAAGACCGGAAGCTGTGTGGTTCATAAAAACATGTTCTTACTCAATATCAAGCCACAGTTATTGCTTTTATTTTAAATCGTATAATTTCGGACTTTTGTTGCCATCTGTGAGGAAAATAAATGGGGCTCAGAGCCTCAGGATACTGAAATCTGTATTTTTTTAAATCTGTTTTTCCTTCTAATTTGTTATTCTTTTCAAAATAACACACTGTTATTTACTCACCAATAACACACAATTATCCTTGCTTTTATTTATTGGTTTAATTCCATAATCTCGGGCTTTTTTGGCGTCCGTCAGGAACTGAATTTCAAAATAAATATAATCGGAAACAGACGTAGGCATTTCGAGCGATTACCCAAGATCCTCAGCTATGGTTTTAAGCTCGCTGATTGGATGTGTTAGCCGCAATGCATTCTGGGATTTGGTGTTTATATTCTATGAAATCCGGAAAACATTTTAAAAGAATAAAATAATACTTAATTCCGAGTGCTCTTGCTTTTCTCTTTGAAAGTCATCACATAACGGCATTGTAATACACGGTTCGGCTGCATTACATATTACAGATCTGCCGTAGTTCTTTATTTAGAGAGCCCTGATGAGAAGACCTTTGGAAAAACGCCGCCGAAACTGAATACTTGACGTGGATCATAAATATATCAACAATTAAACAACATCTTCAATTTCTCTTCACACAATACGTCTCCTTGCAGTATCAACACTAATTCGGCTGACTTTTACATTTGATCTAATTCATAGATAGGTTATATTTACACCATAACGGTGCACAGCTGATAGAAAAGGACTGTAGTTTTTAAAGATATTACTGATTCTTTGAATGTAAGAATGTAAATACTGAGTCTGAAATAGTATAGCAATATTCTGTAAAATTATGTGAAAGCATGCATAAAACTATACATCTTCAGATGTTGTACATACACACTAATAATACAAAGTTATTATGGCTCTGTGCACCTTGTGTGCACCTCCTAGTGGTTAAAGCACGTTATTGAATTATTGTTTGTATGTGTTATATTTGATTAAAAAAATATTAAGAGTACATACTTTCATAGGGGGAAAGTATAAATATATAAATATAGAATATAAAAAATCAAGAAGATACTATAAGTGATCTCTACAATAAATTAGTGCAGGATGTACAAAGATATTAATAGGAAGAGGTGCAAAACAGAAAAACGGATTAACCTTTATTTAAACATTAAATAACAGATTAAGGTCAGATTAAGAAATGTGCAGAATATGACAGTTTAATGGTGGAGGTACACACATATTGATAGATGTCTTGTTATGCACTGTTGAGGAACCTGTGACCCAAGTTTTTCATTCATTGCATAACTACACCGTAGTTGTGTATGATATGTCAATAAACCTTTGAAAATCTTGAAAGGGATGTGCAAAATATCCATAATATACAGTCTTTAATTAACTATTAGTAGAGAATAACGAGTAATGAATATACTTTATTACTTGTTTCCATTCATGTCAATTGCAGATACATGTTTAGTCTTCTCAAGCACCAACTATCAAATATCTCTCCTGATTGTTGGCACTTGACAATCACCTTACCTGAATTTGACTGATTTAAGGGTTGTTTATATTTCACATAATTAATCAGAATCTGCAAAGTGACTCAAATAAATCCAGTGGAGTAAAAATACCAGGTTAACCTCTGAATTGTAGTGGAGTAGAATTACAAAGTAACAATGAGCTGTCATGTGGGTATACGGCATTAATATAATGCTGCGCATTATGGACACAAGCGATTTTCACCCATTTATTAATTATATGTTTTACATTTGATAACACCAATGTGTTTAATAATGGCAACTTCTAATTGTGGGAAAAACGAAAACGTTCAGTAGAGACGTCCCATAGAACATTTTGCGGAACACAATAGCCAGCATGTGTAGTTCTGGGGGGGTGTTCGATTCCAGTTTTGGATAATCTGGCGTGGTTTCGTTCCATTTCACACAGCTGTTTGACGCTCGGCGTAACCTTACGGGGACTGTAGTCCTAAACGATAGCTGGGGATTATGGGTAGTGTAGTGTCTTCGGCCATCCTAAACTCAGAAATGTTGACAATCGCAATGATGCTCGAAATGTCCCTTATAGGCCTACGTCTGTTTCTGGTTATTTTTATTTTGAAATTCAGTTCCTGACGGACACCAAAAAAGCCCGAGATTATTGAATTAAACCAATAAATAAAAGCAAGGATAATTGTGTGTTATTGGTGAGTAAATAACAGTGTGTTATTTTGAAAAGAATAACAAATTAGAAGGAAAAAATATTTAAAAATACAGATTTCAGTATCCTGAGGCTCTGAGCCCCATTTATTTTCCTCACAGACGGCAACAAAAGTCTGAAATTATACGATTTAAAATAAAAGCAATAATTGTGGCTTGATATTGAGTAAGAACATGTTTTTATGAACCACACAGCTTCCGGTCTTCCACGACCCGACCGGAGAAAAAGACATGCTGCAGCCTGCAGGCACGAAACACGTTACCAGTAGAAATACATTGCTTTTAAAATCGTGCTGTGCAACACGAAAAAAAGGGGCAAATCGTGTTGGTGAACACGAATCAATAGATTAAAAATCGTGTTGGTGAACACGAAATGCCGTGAGACAGGGATTTTTTCCTTTGCATACCATTTACATGCACGAACACCTATAACCTCTAACACACACTACAGGAAAGGGACAAGCAACAACGGATAATAGGGCCACTTAACAATAATCTGTTTCTACAGCTGTCTGCTTTCTCCCACTCCTGTTTCCTCAAAATGCCTTTCCTCCATTTTGCAATTGCCAGTTGACATGGTTTAAGTGTGCCGTTATACAAAGGTAGTGATGTTCTTACGGATATCATAGTGGTCTCCAGTCAGAATACGCGTAGCTTGTGCTCGTTCCTCCGCTTTCTATTCCTTTTCACTGCCCTGCAATTCATTGTAAATAATGAAGATGGGTCAAACTTGATAATGTGTTAAATTGACAGCCCTACTGTAGAGTAATGATGATATACAGCATGCACCTTAGATTTCTGAGTGTCCACTGTACTGCCTCCCCCTGCTCACTCAGATCTACTTTAAACCGGTGTGCTGATACTATGAGCCAACCATTTCCACCCATGTCAGCAACCATGCATCTATTACATGGCCCATATTTCAGATCTCAGGGACAATACAAACCAAACTGCTTCACTTATGGTTAGTTTGACATTTACTCTACAGCCCTAAGCAAACACTGACTCTGTAAAATACCAAGGGTTATATAAAGGCCTGTCCAGATGGGATACATTGTAACAGAACAGGTCAAGTTTGTAATTTCAGTCTTGTGCAGGGAAGCATTATTTAATAAAAAAGAAAATATGGGTCTCAGCGTTCTGGGAGTTATAGCTGGAAACCATTCATTCAGGGAAGAACATTACATGTAATCACTGTCCTGCAGTGTTTTTCACAGATCCAAGACCATCCTGACATTTAGTCCTGACAGTTTATCACCACATTTAACCAGAAATGTATGTGCTGTGGGGTAGGTAATTCACTTCAGAAACACTTTTTGTTATATTCCATGGAATGCTCTTAACATCCCGATAGCAATGAATACATTAAATGCTTTGACAATAAATACATAAAAAAAACTGTGGAAGCCATGGCGCTCTAAAAAGCACGACCAATTATGTTAGACGGCCTGGCTAAAATAACTGGATGTCCTACCTGCCTGTCTATGGGATTAGTTTTGTATCATAAATATAAAGCAGCACTTTCTCAGAATAAAGCAAAACTGTGAGTTTAAAAGAAAAAAAAACTGAGTCAAGCAAAATAAAATTAATTAAAAAAATAAAACTATAAGTTGCAAACAAATCATTTGTGTAATCATGTAAACTATAAGTGTTTTTTCTTTGTTTTAACCAGCATTTCAATTATTATAATACTACAAGTGAAAATATATGTAAGTATTGATCATTTGTGTTGTTTGTGCTGTACTATACGGTCCGTTTCTTTATTGTGGTAAGTGAGAAGTAAAGCTATGAAAGCTATGAAAATAACTATAATAAATAACTATGAAAGTTAGCGTTTGCTACTTTTAGATCCATAACAATGCAAGCTAAGTAGCCTAACAGTTAGCTACATAGCTAGCAGTGAGTGAGCGTTCAGACACCGGCGCACACACTCAAATGGACTCGTGTGCCTGACTCTACCAACAGGCTTTCATGATTCTGTTTAGATATGCAAGTATAAACCATGATAGCTTATTTTATGAACACGCTAATTTGATATGGAAATCAATGGAGGCTGAGTTAACTTTGTAGGAAAACCTACCGTCCATGATGCCCCTGAGCTGTGTTTTATTTGTTAACTTCATATTTTTCATTTCCTAAAAGATTTATTTTCCTCTCATATTAACAGTATTAACATATCCCACTTCCTCTGAGGGGACAGCATGGAGGGGGGGCATGAAGAAAGACCTGCACCAGCTTCATCCACGCTGGCGTTACTGTTATCACTTGCTCAGTGTCATTTCATTTGACCAAATGTCTTTACATATACATTTAATAGATTTTATTATTATCCATCACCTTTTTGTTTTATGTCCTTTTATTTAAAACATTCTTTGAGACTTCATCTTCTGGTTCAATTTTCAATAAATGTAATTCGTATAATCACTCTTTTGTCTTTATTCTACATTGGAAATGTTAGAGATTCTATTCCAATCTGTTGATTATTCATATAGTTTGTAATGCTAAATGTATATCATTTTCTTACAGGATATAGCATGAGACACACAGTTTGTATCCATTGTGTATGAATGCTTCAGCTCTTCAGACCAACATAGTGAGATGTGAGCATGGTCCTAATGGTGTTGGTATGCAGCCTAGGTCTGCTCTGTTTAATAAAGAAAATCTGCCACTTTTATATTGTAGAATTTGTTAAATTAAAGCAGTCTTTAATTGTTTGTCCTAAACATAGCAATATATGCTTTTGAAATGAAATGTCTTTGAAAAAATAACAGTATACAGTTTATATTGTGCATCACCTTTAGCTTGAAAATACATAGATGTGTTTTTTTATTTATAAAATAAATAAATAGACAGACAGACACTTTAACAATCCCAAATTGGGGAATTATTTAACAGCAGCAGTGTGTTCAGGTTGTTACAACCCGCTCCTGGGCTGCAAACAAAAAACAGGGAGGCGAGACGAAAGGTAAGAAAATAACAATTTGTTTATTTCCTTATAAACCAATGAAGGAACAGGACCAGCCTCAAGTCCCCGAAGCTGGCACGGAGAGAGTGACCAGAGGAATCCCTCCAACGTAACCGTCTGGCTCCTCCTATATCCTGTTTCAACAGGTGTAGCTCATCCGGCAGGTGCGCCTCATCAAACAGCTGCAACCTGCAATCACACACAAAACACACACACAACCAGACGGCACCCCACGCGGTGTGGAGGGGTCGTCACACTCCCCCCCATAAGTAAGGAGTTCCTCTAAGAACACCGTTAACTACCCAATTTGGCTCTTCTCTGATATTCCGGCGCAGATAGAAAACCACTCTGGCCAGTCCCTTGACCCAGCCCCTGGAGGAACCCGGAATGTCCCTCCAGAAACCGCAACCTAGCCCCCGGCAACAAACCCAAGACCTGACCCCCAGGTCGCTGCCGAACTGGCCCACCCGTCCGACACGCATGACATGACCCAACATGCCGAGACACATCTTTCCTCAACCCAGGCCAAAAGAAATACCGCAACAGGTAACCACATGTTCTACGGACACCCAGATGTCCCGACTGCCCATGCGCTTTTCTGAGGACCTCCTCGCGAAACCTGACAGGAACCACAATCTGATACACTGGCCCACCAATGAAGCCTTTCCCATGTGACCACCACTTTCTGACCAGCACTCCCCCATGCAGCTGACAACCCCTGGTGACACCATTTCCATCCTCGGTGAAGAGAACCGCCTCAAAAAACGGACTGAGGGAGACATCCGCTTTCTGCTCCATCACCAACTCACTGCGGGACAACAACAAGTCAGGAATAACCACTGAACTCTTTACCCTGCTCAGACTCCTCCTGTGCACGGCTCACAGCCCGGGTCACAGAACAAGCCACCAACACTGCAGGAGAGCACTTGGCCTTCTCCTCTGCCTTAACAGTCACAGTGGGTGAAGATGACTGCATGGTAGGCGGTGGACCCTCAGCCCACACACGGCTGCCAGCCAGGCCGTTTCCCAGGATAACATCCACACCACCAATTGGCAGTACAGGACGGACCCCCATGGCGACCCCCCCTGCGAGATGGAGTTCATGATTTTATGAGCTGTTCATGAGCACTCATGAAACATTCATGAACAACTCATTATATGTTCACTTGTCATGTTCATGAACCAACATTCTTAAAATGCTCATGAACCATTTTAAAGAGCAGTTCATGTTCATTGTTCATTCATATAAAGTTCCTGTTTTGCTCATGACAGACTTTTATGAGCAATTTATGAACTTTTCATGATCCAGCCAATCACAACATTATAATTAAAACCCCCAAAAGTGTGCATGAGTATTTCATGAATTTTGGATGATTGTGGCAAGTTCAGAATATTTTGGAATATTCATGAGCATTTTATGAACTTTTGATGTTTTTAAAGACCTCTTGAATATTCATCTACTATTTGAACATTTCTTTCTTTTTTAAAACTTTTAATCTTAAAATAGTGAATAGTGAATTTGAAACTGAACATTATCTGTATTTATTTTGGTGACATTCATATCATTTTATGGTTTATCTGTACTGTTTGAGAAGCAGTACGAGTAAGTAGCGCCAAGGTGGAACCTTTGGCAGGTGAGCGGTGACATCTGGGTTACCTTAGGGGGGACACTTCCGCCCCCTCCTCAGAAGCAATCCAGACGATCAACCGGATCCTGTGTATAATTATTGCTGCTCCACTTTTCTGTTTTCTACAGGTCAGTACATAATGAAAATGATCGATGTTAACTTGTGTGAATTAGATATGATGTTGGAGATGTTTAGGAGAGTGTGTCAGAAGGTTTTGAGCATGTTTGACATAGTAACGGTATTTTAAAAATACTAAACTGTCGGCAACAATAGATGCCATTTTCGCGGGCTTCAGCCGCACCTGGGTAATTTTGACCTGAGCGAAGGCTCGCAGGCAGGTTAGCTGCTGCGCACGGGTAATATGTTTTGTTTACCTGAGTGCAGTCTTGCAGGCACATTGCCTTGTTTTTTGTTTATTAACATTGACAGTGTATTTTTGTGATCTCCATAATATGTTATATTTGGTAAAGATAGATATATTGATAGAAAGTATTATTTGATAGCGTTATGTGTTTATAGATAACAACCTGTCCTTCACTGCAAACATAGCTGCTACAACCCGCTGCTGCAGATACACGCTTTACAACATCAGGAGGATGCGTCCCCAGCTGACCCAGAAAGCCACGCAGGTTCTGGTCCAGGCTCTCATCATCTCACGCCTAAACTACTGCAACTCCCTCCTGGCTGGTCTACCTGCATGTGCCATCCGACCTCTGCAGCTCATCCAGAATGCAGCTGCTCGCCTGGTCTTCAACCTTCCTAAATTCTCCCACACCACGCCGCTCCTCCGCTCCCTCCACTGGCTTCCGGTAACTGCTAGAATCCACTTCAAGACAATGGTACTTGCGTACCATGCTGCGAATGGATCTGGCCCTTCCTACATCCAGGACATGGTTAATCGTACACCCCAGCACGTGCACTCCGCTCTGCATCAACCAAACGGCTCGCTGCACCCTCGCTGCGAAGGGGACCCAAGTTCCCATCAGCAAAAACTGAGCTCCCCATTGACATCAGGACGGCAGATAGCAGCTTACACACCTTCCGGCGCAGACTGAAAACTCATCTCTTTCGACTCCACTTCGAGCAATAGAACTATTAACAAAGCACTTATGGACTGGCTTACCTAAAGCCAGTTGAGTAGCACTTGAAATGTTTTTGCTCTATGAAACCTGATGTACTTACAGTGATGTACCTGAACGCGTTCAATGAACGATCGTTCATGAACGCGTTCATATTTTGGGCGAACGTGAACTGAACGTACTGTATTTCCGCTAGATGAACGTAATTGAGAACGCGTTCATTATCAGCACTGTATAACGGCGTTCAAAAGTGCGTTCATTCTCAGCACTGTATTATAACGGCGTTCAAAAGTGTGCCAGATTTCAAATGCCTTTCAGCCGAAAACCCAGTTAAAACACACCGTAAACAGGCTTCAAAATAATGCGGAAAACCACCCAATCTGGCAACAGCAAGCTGCCTGTGACGCGTACGCGCCTATCACCCCTGGCTGTCGCACTAAAATATAAATATACTAAATATATCAGACTCCTCACAAGAAACAATGTGGAACCGCGGAACCGGCGAGCATTGAATGAAGTATGGACGAAGCCGAGAGCAGCTGCAGCAGCACTCGCTCAGAGTGAGACTCTACGGCAGGGGTGGGGAACCTCCGGCCTCCGGGCCGTAAACGGCCCGCGAGACAATTTGGTACGGCTCTCGAGGTAATTTATAAACACACGCAAAAAATAAAAAATGAAAGAAATCTAGACCGCAAACAAATTAAACAAGCGAGTGCCTGTTTTTCCTGGCCAAGGTTAGGGTCCTTGAACACAACACGAGCCTAACGTGTCATCACGTGGTATATGTCTCGACTGACAGGGGTGCAGTTCTGACGGAGAGCACCAGAACGCCACTCCAGCACTTCAGAAATTGCAGTACCGATAAATCCATACACATGCCGCAGTTTCTGCGTGTCTGTGTCTTTAGTTGAAAGCCCAGTGGCGATCTGCTCATCTGTCATACTGATCAGACAGTCAATAACTGTGTTGTTATCATTAGCATCTGGTTAGCTAGCTATGCTAACGAATATAAGAAGCTTTTTCTTCAACCAGTGAGGCAAAGGCACATCTTTATATGATCATTATAGTTATCAAAACAATAAGAGAATAAAGTAAACAGGTATAAAATACTATAAGACAGTTATTAATAAAGAAGAATACAGTTTGAAAGGGGAGTGATTTGTCAAATATCCATAAATTAAAAGAAAATCTGTTTACAGTTGTGTTTGGGTGTTGAGAGATGTGTCCATAGATCTCCTAATGTTGCTCTCAAAGTGCACCAGATTGATGCTTTTAACTTCAACATTTAAAAAAAAATCTTCCCAGGGGAGCATGCCCTCCGGACCCCCCTAGAGGAGGTTAGGTCCCCCCCCCACTTAAATCATGTTCACATGGATAGGAAACTAAATACATTTGCACACATCTTGTGTCCATATCTTTCTGTTTTGGTGGTCACGCCACACCGTGCACGTGCATCCATACGTGAGTCATGGTGAGATATCTGGATATTCTTTGCACAGAATGAAATGAATGAGTTCTGATTTTAGTTTTTTTTATCCCCCTCTGAGGATATTGTAAACATTGAAATGGCCCATTAACATCGTACAGGAGACAAATAATAGCTCGCAGCAACTTATTGAAAAAAGAACTATGAACTATAAATTAGTTCATTTTTGAAACCATGAACTTTAGTTCAACATTTTGAATTATGAACTATGAACTGAACTAGTTCATTTTAAAATGTGTGAACTGTGAACTGAACTAGTTCATGTAGAAAGTGAACTTTCCCAACACTGTGTACTTATATGATTCTGTTTTCTTCAAGTTTGTATTTTGTTGGTCGAACGCACTTATTGTAAGTCGCTTTGGATAAAAGCGTCAGCTAAATGCAATGTGATGTAATAATTTATATTGACTATGTTGAATTTCTCCTTGAGATACAGTAATTGACTGTGGCAGACAGATAACTTAAATGGAGAAATGTGATGTTTGTAAAGTTCAGCTATTTGAATGTAACTGTGTACTTTGAATTTTGAATAAGAAGCATTCCAGACGATCAACCGGATCCTGTGTATAACTATTCCTGCTGCACTTTTCTGTTTTCTACAGAAATCATTTGTTGTTGCTGTGGTACCCAAGCTTTTGGGACCCGTAACAAAAAATGTTGTGCAGCTGAGTGTCAAGAACTGCTTCAAATAGTGATAGGATTAATTGTAGTGCTCCACCTGTATACATGTATGTTTGTTTGTTTGTTTGTTTGTTAATTTGAGTAAAGTTCCATTGTGATTGACATAATTGTTGTTTTCTATGGTTGCCAATTGACCCACAGTCAATGGTTCATGAACAGTTCATGAACAGTTCATGTACATGAACAGTTCATAGCCAGCCATTGAATTATATTCAGTGACTGGGTATGAACTGTTCTTGATATGTTCATGAACAATTCTTGAAATGTTCTTGGTTGAATATCCCTACACACTCACTGAAAACTCCATTTTATGAATTGTTCATGAACCTGCCTAAAACCATATTCCATGAATTGTTCATGAACCATTCCAGCACAGGAGTTTCATGAGTAGTTCATGAACTGCCCTAGTGCCATTTAATGTTCATGACACTTTCATGAACAGTTCATCAACTTTGTTATGAGCTGTTTATGAGCTGTTCATGAATATGGTTCACTAATATTTCATGAACAGTTCACTATCATCTCACTGGGGCTCACCCTGCACCAGACCAGAGTTAAGCACAACAGAATGCAGAGGAACGGGCACAACACTCATTCCCATACCTCTCATCCGGACAAAATCCCCAGTTCCAGATTGGTCCGAAAACGGCAACACAGAGCTCAGAATGTATGAGTCATATGATGCAGTGTCTCTCAAAATCTTTACCGGCACGCTGACATCACTTCCCACCAATGACACGTATCCGGTTGACACAAATGCAGAAAACGGTGGGTCCTTCCACCCGCATGGCTCATTCATCTGCTGACAGGGAGAGATGACAGGTAACGGCACCACAGACACAGCACAAGCAGCAGAGTTAAACTGGCCTACACAGTTCCCCCTGCTAGCCTTAGCTCTGGGACAGTCAGCCTTCCAGTGCCCTCTCTCCCTGCAGTAATGACAGATTTCCGAATCACCCTGTGGCGGACCTCGCATCTCACGCTCACCCTGTGGCTGACCTCGCATCTCACGCCCACCCCAGTGCGGATTAGCTTTCTCTTCCCATCTCCCTGCACGATATATACCCCCTTCATCCTGGACCCTGAAATCGCGACCGCCCCTGTGCGTTAGCACATAATCATCTGCCAGAACAGCAGCCTCTGCAGCAGTTTTCACCTTACGCTCGCTGATATAAACCGCAATGTGTCTGGGCACAGAATTTTTAAATTGCTCCAATACCATCAACTCACATAATGCGACATACGTATCCACTTTCAAAGAGTTACACCACCTACCGAAAGAGGTAACCAGCTCCCTGGCAAACTCAACATGTGTCTGCTTGTCAGACATCTCCCAGGACCGAAACCTCTGTCGATAGGCCTCAGGGACCAACTCGTAAGCCTTCAACACAGCAGTTTTAACCATCAGATACACTTTGCTGTCCGCCACCGTTAAAGCAGAATAAGCTTCCTGGGCCCTACCTGTTAGCACACACTGCAGCAATAAGGTGCTATTAGCCTCTGACCACTCTCTGCTCTCAGCCACACGCTCAAACAAGGAGAAAAATGTATCTGGATCTCGTTCATTAAACTGAGGCACAACCCGCAAATTACTGCGAACGTCAAATGGAGTAGCTCTACCAGGGAAATTAGAGGTCTGACCTGCAGCCCCAGCAGGTAAACCCAACCTCCGCTCCTCTAACTCAAGCCTTTTAATTTCTACCTGCAACATTAACCGTCTCTCTCGTTGTTCAAAAGTTAGGTCTGTATCACGGGAGCCAGACGTACTGACACCGTCTCTGCCAGGATCAACAGTATATTTTCCCCCTTTGAAAACACCTAGCTCGAACAGATTTGCTCTAACAATTCCTCTTATGTTTTCCTTCATTCTCTTATCCCCAACATCTAAGCGAAAATGTTCAGCGACACTGATCAGCTGCTCACGTGAGAAGCCCTCCAGTAGCTCCTCTGTAGGCGCTCTCACAAAGTCCTCCACACTCTCCATCATGCAAACACGGAGTGCACGTTCACGCTACCACACAACCTACACGCTACCGTGGCCCGTCCCTCTAACTGCTTTCAGAAACTAGCTAAACTCCCCGCTAGTCTTCAGGTGCTAATTATGGCGGGTACTTATGCACTTTTCTACCGTAAGGCGACCGGCAAACCGGCAACTTGTAAAGCGACCTTGGGTTTCCTGAAAGGCGCTATAAAAATATTATATATTATTATTATTATTAACTCCACCTGCAGCCTCGGCGTGCTCCCGAGCTAATAGCTCTAACCACTTTCACACCGCACTAACAGCCCCCCCCTACGACCTTCAAGGAAGACCGTACTATACCTAACAGGGACAGACACCACGGTAACCAACGATCTGCGCTCCCTTCGCTGCCAAACACTCACCCCCGCAACACTACTGCCAAAACAACCAGCCGCACCCAGCGACAAGAGCAGCTGCGCGAAACCCGTCCAGTTGCACACGCTTCTCAGGTCCAAAACAACGAGCCCCCATCTGTTACAACCCGCTCCTGGGCTGCAAACAAAAAACAGGGAGGCGAGACAATAACAATTTGTTTATTTCCTTATAAACCAATGAAGGAACAGGACCAGCCTCAGGTCCCCGAAGCTGGCACGGAGAGAGTGACCAGAGGAGTCCCTCCAACGTAACCGTCTGGCTCCTCCTATATCCTGTTTCAACAGGTGTAGCTCATCTGGCAGGTGCGCCTCATCAAACAGCTGCAACCTGCAATCACACACAAAACACACACACAACCAGACGGCACCCCACGCGGTGTGGAGGGGTCGTCACAAGGTATTCAAATATTTAAAGCTGGAATAAAGTATAAACTACACAACACAAGTGTAATGCACAGCAATCCATAAGATAAGTCCGATATGTTCATGAAACTCCCCAGGAGACGCTGACACTAACGTGGCCGAGTGGACTCCGGAGTTTGCTGCATGAGTTGGACTGTATGATCTGTGGTGTAGTGGGCTGTCACTCAAAAACTGAGTAGCCAATGGGGACACACCCCTGAAAGTCCCGCCCACCTGGGAGGTTTGTGTCAGAATCTCAATCAAAAAATGAGGGAGCGCAAACGAGAAGAGCTGCAGCGAGAGCATTGAGAAAGAAGAAACAAGAACTGAAAACAAAAACCTATGTTAAAACAAAGAAAAAAGACTTATAGTTTACATGATTACACAAATGATTTGTTTGCAACTTATAGTTTTATTTTTGAAATGTATTTTATTTTGCTTGACTCAGTTTTTTTTTCTTTTAAACTCATAGTTTTGCTTTATTCTGAGAAAGTGTTCCTTTATCTTTATGATACAAAACTAATCCCATACATGTCAGCCTTCCATCTGTGCACAAACTTATCTCGTGCCCTCATTGGTCATGTGCGCGTTCGTGTGTGTTGGAGGAGGGGCTCTGTAAGGAAGTCTGAAGGAATGGGCAGATTTTTTTCAGCTGCGTACTTTCAAATTCTAGCGCACTCGAGCTGGTTTCTCCATTCTTACCCACCCCACCTTTTAATATGGCTGTTTTATTTTTATTAATAACAATGTATGAAATGAAAATGTGAAAGGAGTCGCCCAGCGTGATGAACATCGAGACTTTCCCTCCAGGTCATAACTCCATCAAAAAGCAAATGTGACTCAAATAACAACTATTATTATGCGTATTATTATTATTAGGGCCGGGACTTAAGATTAATTAATTACACAAAAATTAACGCATTTTAATCGCACTTATTTTTGCACAGCGGAACGTTTCTCACTGGATGAGTTTCAAGCGTACCGATTATACTGGAGCACCAACTAACGTTCATGACTTCAGCATGGGACTTCAAACAACAACAAACCACGGTGAACAATAGTCAAACATGAACGAACAAGCTGATGAGACCGCTTTGGTCGGCCCCGTGGATGGGACATTTTGTTTTAAAAAACGGACGGATGGAAGCGTCGACAAGAGCACGGTTGTGTGCAAATTATGCAAAAAGGAATTTGCATATCACCGCAGCACATCAAGTCTAAAGTATCACCTAAATGCAAAGCATGTAGCAGCTAGCGTGGACGTTAGCCCGACTCCGAGTGCAAGGAACCACACCCTGACCCAACCCACACTCAACCCGATGACTGGTTTCAGGGCCAGGATAAGTAAGTCCACGTCTGAGAAAATAACCAACTCCCTGGCTCACTGGACTGCACTCAGGGCTCGACATTAAGGACTGCCCGATGGCCCGGGGCCATCTAGTATTTAGCTCGGGCAATGAAGCCTCACCTGCTGGTTGCCCGATCGGGCAATCTATTATGCCAGTATCATGCAGCTCGCGGATCTAGTAATGAGTGACCTGACAGTAAAACTAAACATATCTATAACTAGTTTAGGTAGTTTGAGAGGTCATTAAAATAGCTACGTGTGATATTCTAACCTGAAGTGTGTGTTTTGTTCCGCTCACCGCTGCATGTGGTTATGCAGAGCTGCGTGTCGAGTCTCGACTCGTCAGCAGCAGCTGATCTCTCTCTCTCCCGTCAGATTAGACTTCACTCGCGTTTATGTAGGGTGACCATATTTTGATTTCCAAAAAAGAGGACATGCTGCCCCCAGCCTCGAGATACTTGATGATACTCAACGTTTATTCAAAGATGCCTTATTGTTTTAAAGTATGCCTCCTCTGTATGGATATAAAATTATTATTTATATTATTTTACTGTATATAACACAATAATATCTCTCTATAACCAAAGACACACCAAACCAAGGTTACTCAACAATCAACATGCTTTATTATGCCTAGAACTATCTCTGACAAATCTCAAATGCACAAGAATAACTTAAACATCAACCTGTAACAAAATAATAGCTCTCTTTTCAAGTCTTACTGGACAAAAATAAATAACAAAATATATGAAATAGTAGAAAATAGAAAAAGCAGCTTTAACAAATAATCTCTTTGTATCTTGTCAATGTAAACAATAAAACAGTAACCTCACAAAGATACTAATCCAATTATTTTAAAAGTGCACTATGCAGTTTTGGATTTCACATTTGCATAATTGCCATTAGTGAACATAACATAACATTTGATTACCTAAATCAAACCAAACACATTTTGAGGCACCATGAACCAAATATAAGCCTACTTTAAATGTTTGTAAACACAATTCCAGGCCCCTTCATTGTAAACAACCACAGTGAAACGACAACTTTTCACATATCTCTAGCTTCTAGCTAACAGTTTTCTAGGGTCCCAATTTAAAATTAAAAGTTTAAAGTTTCTCTCCCAGCTACATAGCTTTCTCTCTCTGCATAGCTGCATACTTCAATCTTCTTCATCCTGCTTTTCTTCTTCATCCCCCTTGTCTGCCCATCGATATTTAGCTGTGGAGCTGATCTTTCCCAGCAGTTTTCGGTTGCTCAACAAATAAGCATGAAAGTCTTTGCAAGACATGTCTTTCAAATTGTATTGCACAAATAGAATCCCCTTCAGTGACTCAACAGACAGCTGGTTCCTCTCCTTGGTCCACTGGCTCTGCATCAGTGAGAAAATCCTCTCAACATTTGCATTGTGAGAGGAAAGTGCAAAGACAAACTGTGCAATCTTCAGTAGTTCTGAGTAACATGCAATGCTTTTGGCCTTCTCAAAATATTTGGTCCACTTCTGGTGCACCTGCAGGCCAAGGAACTCCTCATCACCTTTCTGTGAATCTCTTCAGATTGGTGACCTGGTCAAAACACTTGACATCATCAATTACCACCCCCTTCTCTCCTAAGAACTTGATGCAGGCCTCCACATCATTCCACTCTGGTGGCTCACTCAGATCCATCCACGTGAATGTGGAGAACTCTTCCATGGGAGTCATCCACTACTCCAGACATGTACTGTACAGGCCTTGCACATCAGCACAGAACTGGTCATATTCCTTACCAAGTCCATCACTACGCTTTTGTGCCAGTAGTCCCTTAACTTTAAGGGACATGAAGTTGTTGCTCTTGCGTTCAAGAAGAATGGTGTGGATGCTGTTCATTATTTTCTTTACCTCCATAATGGAGTTCTTCTCCTTTTCCATGTCTTGAGTGTGGGTGTGGAACGCAGACATGAGTGAGTGCATGTGCCAGAGGTAGATCTCACTGAATTCGTTTTCAAAAAACTTCTTGATCACTATGGGTGGTTTTTGCTGAGACAGAAAGAATGCCTTTAAGGCTGGAAACATCTGTATCATCCTCTCAATGCCTGGGAACAATGACAGCCACCTTGTCTTGCTGTGAGAAAGCATCCTTCTGTATTCAATGTCAACAAAATCACAGTACTCCTTCAGGCTCTCAGTGCGCACAGTGTACATGTGAAAGTACTGGTAGATTACATGATATTCTCAAGGTCAATATCTATTGTGTCTGCCCCACGATCAACACAATTATTCAATATGTGTGCTGGGCAACCCACACCGATCAGAGTGTTCTTCTGCAGCAACCTCTTCAAATTTGCAAACACATTCTTTCCCCCTTCATCACGTCGGATTCCTCCAAAGTTTGTGTTGCAATTGTCGCCCGTAAATGCAATGCATTTTTCAGACAAATTGTTTTTTGCCAATGTTTCAATGAGATATTGTGCAATGGTTTCTGCTGTCTCATTTGGTGTGTCTTTCACCTCGATTAATTTAGTTTGCATGCCACCCCTCTTCCAGTCAAAGTACTGGATTATGATTGGGAATATTTTCACTGCTCCGTGGTTACTCCCGTCTGTAGAAACACCACAGTACTGGATTTCTTTGAGTGCTTCATGTGCGACATCAATCGAGTGGGGCGCTATAACACCATTGACAATGGCTTCGGTTTTAGTGCGCGCACTACTGAATTTTTTGGCAGTGTCAGAGTCTGGAAATGCTTTTTTTAGCAAGGCACTTGTGCAATCCATAGATCTGTAGCTGTTGTGATGTTTCACAGTGTGAAATGCAAACGCACCCTCCGCTGCATTTACAGCATCCTCTGTTTTGCCTGGTCTAACAAAGAAGTCTGTCAACTTTGCCGACAAACTCTCACCTTGCACAGCTTTCCTATGTTTGTCTGTGTCCATGTGCGCTTTAAGATCGCCTGCACCTTTATTGGACACACACACGTATGTGCAAGCTTTGCACACGGTGCACCCCGCCTCCCATTTGTTCCGACCGGGTCGGTACATTTGGAATTTCTTCTGCAATTCATCTGTAAAAGTACATTTGCGCTTTGGCATTGTGAATGTGAGCTGCGGTCCGCTCTGTCCCCTTCCTCTGTTTGTGTGTCAGCGTAGTTGTAGAGCCGCCCACAAAGCTTCAGACTCAGGGATTACCTCACACACGCAACAGAGTACCGTAGTATTCTGTGCAATGCGCCAGTCAATTTAAGTGCAAGCGGTCCGCGAAACCCGGACATTTTCATGAATTTATAAACCCCCCCCGGACGACCCGGACAGGGCGTGAAAAGAGGACATGTCCGGGCAAAAGAGGACGTTTGGTCACCCTAGTTTATGTCCATATCGATCAGATGCAGCTAGTTCTAGCTAATGATATGACTACCTGCTTATTAAAAGACAACTACACAATAAGTGTCGCTATGCAACTGGATGAGGCCACAAAGTATAGCGCAGCATTATGCATTTGTTTACATGCCCACCGGAACCCCGAGGCATTACCAACAGATCAACGCACAATCAACCCACACAGGACATCTCTTTCTCCACATTAAGTGTTAGACATTAGAGTTGACTCTTCTTGTCTGTCACATAAGTGGCGCAACTGAAGCGGTATTGCTCTAAAGGGAAATTATTTTGACCGAAGATATTTAGATTTGCCGGCTAACGGGAACTCTGACGTGTGCTTCGCGGATGCGCTCGGCTCCTCTCGACTGCTGCTCGGGTCTGCTCGGTCAGCTTCCGGATGAGGAGGCATTCGTTCGACCAATTTACAGTAGTTAACATTACAAACATTTTTAACAGGGGCCATAATAGTGTAAATAATGTTTGTTTTGGCAGTTATAACTGAATGTAATGTTTTCTACTTTTTTCCATCTGGGAAGGCATTTGCCTTCATCAGATGGAAAGTGTTTTGACCAACAACGTAAGTATTTCTTATAGCTATGCAGGGCATGCAAGCGAGCAAACACAAACAAGAACAAACAAACAAGTGAAATGAAGAATAAAATTGAAATTGTACAATATAATATTGTGGTGGTTCATCTTATAATTCAGTCTAGAGAATGCACCAGACAGCATCTAAGACCTGCAAAAATCAAAATTTTCTAGGGGGACAGAGGCATTTTTCAGGGCAATCTCTATTGGGCTCAGGGCCATCTGTAAATTAGCTTAGATGAGAGTAAAATCCATGTGAAAATTGCTTCTCACTGTTCTCAGGTCAAATATGTATATTTGATTAAAAATGCGATTAATTTCGATTAATTAATTACAAAGCCTCTAATTAATTAGATTAATTTTTTTAATCGAGTCCCGGCTCTAATTATTATTATTAATATTATTATAACCAAGGATGAGTTAGTGTATACATTATGATGGGCTTTTGTGTTGCATTCTGTAATTAAAAAGTGCAGTATGAATAGTTAAATTATGAGTTTATTCAACACAGTCTCACAGTTCAATAGCGATACTTGGTCAGGGTCCTTTGGCGTGCAGTTGTGACGCGCCGAGTCTCCTTCAGCTTCATAAACGGACGCAAAGAGCTTTCAACTGATGGTGGCGGTATTTGACGCTCAGGGAAGCACCGCATTGGTCCATGTCGACGGCAGTTAAAGGCAATGTGAGCATCCGGAGGAGGATTTTACACCCGCAAGTAAGTATTCTCCTTACTGTCGATTGATTTCACAGTGATATCTATCTGCACTACTCATCAACTCAAAAACACCAGATTATCCTTGTTAATTACACAACATTGATTGGTTTAAATTGTGTACAATGCTTTTGTATTTTTCCCCTTCGATTCGGAGAAACAAATATTTTTTCGGAGTTTAGGATTGCCGAAGACACTTGCAACTTGAAAAATATTCCTCTAAGGTACATGTAGAACAGATAAAAAATGTGCGATTAATCGCGATTAAATATTTTAATCGGCTGACAGCCCTAATATATATATATATATATATATATATATATATATATTAGCTCTGCCTCACGTATATATATATATATATATATACGTGAGGCAGAGCTCGTCCTTGACTCACTTCTCATCGCTACCCGTAGTTGTAGCGGAGCTCGACACATTTGCTGATTTTGACTATAAAAAGCGATTGGAATCATACATAAATCACATTTACAACACAGATCAGTGGAGACATTTTATTATTACTATTTAGTTTTTCTTTATGTTTTTCCGTTACATTGTAGTATGACCAGTCTATGAGTATGACAGGTAAGGCTCTGCCTCCCCTACCTCCCCTGACTGCACGTCGCTGATATATACACACTGAACAAAAATATAAACGCAACACTTGTTTTTGCTCCCATATTTCATGAGATGAACTCAAAGATCTAAAACATTTTCTATATACACAATATAACTATTTCTCTCAAATATTGCTCACAAATCTGAAAAAATCTGTGATAGTGAGCACTTCTCCTTTGCCGAGATAATCCATCCCACCTCACAGGTGTGGCATATCAAGATGCTGATTAGACAGCATGATTATTGCACAGGTGTGCCTTAGGCTGGCCACAATAAAAGGCCACTCTGAAACGTGCATTTTTGCTTTATTGGGAGGGTCTGGGGGGGTCCGAAAACCAGTCAGTATCTGGTGTGAGGGGTAGGGTTAGGTTTGGGTTATGTACTCTGGTGTGGGACTAGGTTGCACTGGCCTATGGGTCTGTGGATGGGTGTTGTGAGGGTGTCTGTCTGTTGGTGTTGGGGTCCATGGGCCAAGGAGGTTGAGTAGGTCAGATCATCCCTGGGACTGGTGGGCAGAGGAGAGGGAGGATCCAGAGGAGATTCGTCTTAGGCGTCGTTGAGTCCCCTGGGTGTGGTTGTCCCTAGTTTCTGGATCCATGATGTTTCTGCCCTCTTCCTCTGCCCGATGGTCCACCGGTCATTGGTTTCCAGGCCTGATATGATGAGTTTATCTGGCGAGTGTAGTTGGAAGTGGGTGACCAGGGGGGTTGGGAGTCGACCTTCCCCAATGTTGTATAAATGTTTGAGACGGATGAGTATGGTATGTTTGGTTTCTCCTATGTAGTGTTTTTTACAGGTGTTGCATGTGATGATGTAGACTATGTTGCTGTTATTAAGAGAGAATGAACCAATGGCAGGGAAGGCTGCTCCACTGTATTGGTTATGTATGTATTTTCTGTTGATGTAGCGGTGACTATGCTGTGTATGTGGTGGGGCTCTGTTGCTGCTAAACTTGGAATGTATGAGTGTGTCGTGTACACTGGGATGTTTCCTGTAAGCTGAAATAACCCTGTGGTTGGAAAAGTAGGGTTGTGACTGGAGGAGGGAAAAGTTATTTTTAACAGTCCGGTGGAATCCTGTGATGGTGTGGGAGAAGGTGGAGACAAATGGAATGAGATGACAGTTGGGGTTGGGGTCAGGTGGGGGATGGTTAGGGTTAGGGTCCGGAGGTGGAGGCTGATCAGTGGATGGGTGGTGCAGACCTTGGACGGGTCCAATGGGGTTGGGATCAGGTGGGGGGTGGTTGGGGTTAGGGCTAGGTGGGGTAGGGGTGTCGGTGGGGGATTGGTCCGGGTAGTCTCCACGTCCCAAGGGGTTAGGGAATGCTCCGGCATTGGGACAAAATTAACATGGGATCACTCCGATCATTGTACCTACTTCGTCTCACTGGAATATTAACGGTCAGATTGAATACAACATCGACCCAATTTATCCGGTCAATGACGGGAAAGTTTTGAAAGTGACAAAACACTGTTTTCACACATTTAAAAACACTTAAACAATTGAACAATGTTTACCCTGGATTCAGGCACCTTCCCTGGCTTGTAACATTTGGTGATGCGCCCTGGAAGTACCATACTATTTAAAACATGTATACCCAGGATTCAATCACTTTTCCTAGCTTGCAAAGTGCTGTGAAGCAGCCTGTTCTCTGGGTGCAGTCTGGGTGTGCATGGAGGGGTTTAGTCCAAGTGAGGAGTGCTCAAGTGTGGGAGGATGTGTAAGGCAGAGGAGGGTAAAAAAAAGTGTGAACCTCCAGCAGGGCAGGTGGTGCTGTGAATAAGGCCGAATATTGATGCTGGTGTGCGGACAGTAAAGCAGCACAAAAGCCATTACCTTTAAGTGTTACCATGGCCATGAGAACATCCTCCACAGGAGGGTGGGTGGTGCTGTGAATAAGGCCGAATATTGATGCTGGTGTGCGGACAGTAAAGCACCACAAAAGCCATTACCTTTAAGTGTTACCAGGGCCATGAGAACATCCTCCACAGGAGGGTGGGTGGTGCTGTGAATAAGGCCCAATATGGATGCCGATGGGCGGATGGTAAAGCACCGCAAAAGCCATTACCTTTAAGTGTTACCAGGGCCATGAGAACATCCTCCACAGGAGGGTGGGTGGTGCTGTGAATAAGGCTGAATATGGATGCCGATGGGCGGACGGTAAAGCACCACACTCTTCGGCGCTTCCGGCGGAAGCCCCGGAGACATTTGCACTCCCCCGTTGCATTTTTCAACGGAGAGGGGAATCGAGACCTCCATTCCTCCGTCCAAAAAATTCATCTTTTCCAAGCTACCATCTGCACGAAATCGGAAACCCGGTTTTTGAGAGCACTTAAAAAACGGGCTATTTCACATCATGGAGAAATCATGGAGGAATGCATCCGCAACATGAGCACTTTAGATCGGATACAATTGTTGCTGGGAGGACCCCCAATCATGGTTCTTACCAAACTTTAAGTTTTTGAACTGGTCTCTGGATGAATTCAAGGGGAGTTGTCACGGAATAATGAGACACTATTTTCGGATACATTTTATCCATTTTCACCCCTTCCTCTGGTTCTTCCAAAAGTTAACTTAACATTTTTCTGCCTCTGGAGGAATGTAAGGGGAGTTGTCAGGGGACTTAAGAGACACTATTTTGGGATACAATTTCTCATTTCATTTTCACCTCTTTCCTCTGGTTCTCCCAAAATATAACGGAGTATTTTCCTGATTTCTCACTGATTGAATGAAAAACGCGACCCGCCATCGGAGGGCCTCCGCCGGCCTCGTGCCGGTACTCTGGCGGTCGGTTCCTCCGAACTGCGGGTTCGACTCTGATGGCCGGGAGGGTGTGCTGCGTGGGGGAATTGACGGAAGCGCACCACCAGGAGTGGAGCCTGCGGCTTAATTTGACTCAATATGGGCAACCTCACCCAGCCCGGACACGGAAAGGATTGACAGACCATTTTCTAGCTGACACTGCTTCTAATAATACTTTATGATGTGCTGACAGCCAGTCCACCACACAATAAACAAAAACGGCTGTCTGATACCCTGGATGAAAGTACCCTCTCCAAGTACACTATGTCTCGGATATATCTGATTTCTGGAGACCCCCCCAGCCTGGTTCTTAACTTTAAGTCCAAACTGGTCTCTGGAGGAATGCAAGGGGAGTCGAAAGGGGACTATTCTTGCTGTTTGTCTTGTCAAAATTGAGGGGTGTGTTTGAGGGGAGGGCCCTTGCTGTTTCGGCAGCCTCCGCTCCTCTCTTCTCTCCCTCCCCGAGACCAGCTCGTGCTCCCGCTGTAAAAGGCAGGTGCGCGGGCACCCACTGCCACTCACTCTGAGCCTGGCTCCCGAGCAGCGCGTTCTCAGATGAAAAACCTCCGCCTCTTCCGAGGGAACCGCGCGGGGGGTCTGCTGGAGGCTCCTGCCGGGTGCTCCGTCCTGCGTTTCACCGGGACCCGGCTCCAACACTCGGAACTCTGACTCCAGCACGGTGTGGCGGCCTTGTCCTGGGCGTCCACCGTGCGCCCTCCGGGTACCTGACTCCCCTGCCTCCTCCGGGGGCAGGTGTGAGGGGTTCAATGCCTCCTCCCCCCGCTGCGGCGAATGCCGGAGCGGGGGGAAGAATGTATACGATTTAAGGGCCTGGCAATCTCAAGTACCTCCGGCATAAACAGATGGGCTTGGGTGGGAACGACCATGGGTCTGGTGATCTGGAGAAAGTGATATGTATCTTTGAGGTAGCAGGGGTGTTTGGTGGAAAGTGGGCCGAAATGATGTTCCATGTACTGTGAGGTGTTGTAGGTGGTGCTGCTGCAGTCAGATACGATGGGTCTGCCGGGAGGAACTTCAAAGGGAATGGTCCAGGTGGAAGGGTCTTTATGGATCTTTGGGAGTAGATACAACTGGCGGGGGCGGGGTGCATCAGGTCCGAATAAGAAGTCCCTTTGCTTGGCGGAAATGAATTTCAGTTTGTACAGTGTTTCTATTATGGGTCTGAGTTGGAGTTGTGTCTGGGGTTGTATGGTGTCCGGGATGGGCTTGTAATGGAGTGGGTTATTGAGTTGTCTCTATGCTTCTGTGATGTAGTGGTGTCTATCCATAATGACTATTTTCGATCCTTTGTCGGCCGGTTTGATGACTATGTGTTGGTTTTTATTGAGTTGTGTTAGGGCCCTGCGTTCGTCCACCGACAGATTATCTGGGATATCTGTCGGTGGTCGGAAGGATTGCAGGGCCCGGTTATTAGTGGTAATGATTTGTTTTGTTTTGTGGTTGACTTGAGTGAGTAGTGGTTCCCAGTTGGAGGGGAAGGTGAAGAGTGACTGTTGGGTGCAGGGTTTGGTGTGGAAATAATCTATTATTTTGAGACGTCTGTGGTATTGGTGTAGATCCCTTTGAAGTTCCTCTCAGTCATGACAGAGGGGGCGTGGGACAAAGGTGAGTCCCCTCTGTAGGAGTTGTAGCTGGACTACAGAGGGGACAAAAAGGGTAGATAAATTGAAAACTGTGGAGGGTGAATTCCACCCCAGGTCAGGGTTCTGGTCAGGGTCGGGAGGAGAGCTGGTGGGGTTAGTTGGGGGGTTGGATAGGTTAATGTGTTTTTCCGGGGTAGGTTCGGAGGTGTTTAGAAATGTAACTCCCTGCACCAGGAGTCCAGGATGAGCTGGACTGTGGGGGGAGTCCAATGAATGTTGTCCTGGCCAGTCCGGAAGGTTTCCGGTGAAATAGTTGGCAGGGTGTTGTGGTTTTTATTGACGAAGTTGTTGAGGGTGAGGATATTGCGTGTTTGTACTGGAGTCAGGTGGGGTGAATGGTTGATGAGGGGGATGTAAATGGAAGCCCTGGGGAAGGTCTTGGCGGCGTATTTTTTTAAATTGTTGAGTTGTTTAGTGGTGGTGCGTTCGGGGTCATCGTCTTTATTGTTGATGCCGATAGAGATTATGACGATCTTGGCTGTTGGGATGGGAGGGGTGCATTTGAAAAGTTCCATGAAATGGTAGACTTTGGCTCCAGGGTAGCAGTCCAGCTGTAGGGTGGGGTTGGTATAGGGTGGTATGCGGTTGATGTTGGAGTCTCCCAGTATCCGGATGGGTTTAGAGCCTGCCAGGGACCAGTCCTGTGCCTTCTTTTGTGGTCTGGCCATGTGAGTGATGGGGTGGTACTGGGTTGGGGAAGTGGAGCTGGTTGGTTTGAAGAAGAGGGAACGGGGATCAGGGGTAAGGTAGGAGGGGATACTAGAGAGGAGAAGTGGCGGAGGAGAGGGAGAAGAGGAAGGGGTAGACCGGGGAGAGGGTGAGGTTAAAGGAGGGGGTGAAGGTCCTTGGAGGTTGAGAGATGGAGGGGTTCCTGGGGGGTTGGGGTCCGGGTCGGATGGTGTGCCAGTCCCCTCAGAGGACCCACTGGGCTGCAGTGACCCGACAGACTGGCCAGAGCTCAGAATGGACTTGTACGATCTGGTGGACCTTAGGATGACCTTTCATCATCGGCGGCCCCTCTGTGGGATGGAGTACAAAGTCTGTCGGGTCCAAGGCACCAGCATGGTCCAATAAGGAACCGGCAACACCTGTAGGGGATTGGGAGAGGGAAAGAATGTTATCGGGAAAACTGACTGAGACGTTGGAATGGTGGACCTCATTGGTAATTTGGCGGTTGCTGGGGAAGCTCTTGGGAGGGGAGGACTGGGAGTTGGGTGGAGATGAGGGTGACGTAAGGTCAACTAGGTTGACCTGAGGAGGTGGGGAGGGTTGGGGTAGGGGTGAGGTAGAGGGAAGGGTGGCACCAGGTTCTGAAAGGGGCCAAGTGGGGGCTGGCCTGGGTTGTGATGGGATGGGGGATGGTCCCTGGAGTTGGCGGTTGAGGGTGGGCGGAGAAGGTTGGTTGACTGGGAAGATGGGTGGCGGCAGTGATACTGGGAGACTGCTTCTGCAAGTGAAGGCCTGGGACCGAGGGAGAGGGATGATCTGTTGGGGGTTTGGTTTCGGGAATTAATTATTGATGATTGATGAAAGGTTACTTAAAGGAGACCTATCATGCTATATTTAAATGATATAGTGTATGACCATACCTATATAAGGTATATTTATACATTTTATTTTTCAAAATACCAAACAGATAATTTTTTAGACATGCCTCGTTTCGCTCATTTTCGCTTTATTCCAAGCCCGTCTTTGAAAATTCTGAGCAGCAGCTGACCACGCCCCCCTGCAGAAGAGCAGGCATGAGCCGGCGAGAGTCACGTTACCATGCTTGCTGTGATTACGAGTGTCGAATAAACATGTCATCTCAGAGCAATGCATGTGTTCAAGCATACTATCAATTTGATCCAGAAACTGACCCTGAAGCAGCGGAGGTTTTGGTGGAGGTGCAAACATCTCGGTTGCAGCAGGACGTTTCTGAATGGTTAGCTGACAAGCTGTTGTCCCTATTTATTTTACTCTGTTACGATGCTTGCTCCTTATTCCGTTCATATTTTGGCTAATTAGCAAGAATGCAATGTGTACAGTTTGTAACGCAAAAACAGCGATATATATTTATAAAGGGAGACATTCATATTTTCAGCATATATACAATGGCCTCATTGCGTTTAATAGTTTACAGTCCTTTTCTTCCAACATCCTGCAACAACCGTTGGAAAGTTGAATAACTTAGGATGATAAAAAGTATAACTCCAACAACACCTCAGTTGTCAGCAATGTGTGTAGTTTCATGTGTTTTTAAAAGCTCAGTTATTGACTTCTTTGTGCAAATTGCGCCACGATGCCTTCTGAACGGAGAATGTGTGCTGCATGGAGATACCACTGGTAACATTTTTGATAGCTTTACTAAGTTGTCTGTTTAAATACATTTTTCACATGTCATTCAATATATGTTTATCACAATGTGTCAAGACGGATGCAGTAACTTGAGGACTCTGTAACCTGTATGGTGGACCATCCTGGATTGGAGCCTGTGTGCCTAAATGTGTTCTCCTTGCAGAATGCGTTGAATATTTACAGAGCTGAACATGGTGGACTACAGTTGAGACAAATAGAGCAGTGAGTGGTTTGTTTGTTTTGACTGAAATTGTAAAACGAATGCTAATATTGTTCATGGAAATAAATACTGGTGTATATGGCTTTATGCAATCTTTCATTCTGTCATTGTACTATTATATACTACAATGGCATAACACACCCATGTGTACGACAAAAAGGTCCACACACACACAACCTTATGCTTTTGAAATCAGAATATTCTTTACCCATCCAAACATGAATAATCACGACACATTTTGATATCAACTTGGAACTTTATTGTCAAAATCAACGGTTAAAAAAACCCATACAAAAAAACTAAATGTAGCCTACTTGTATTTTGTATAAATGACACTAAATATTTTTACAGAAGCTTTGCGAGCTGGTACTGGGGCTTCCTTGGACGCAGGATCAGAGTGGTGATTCCGGCCTGCGTTGTCCTCAGGATACGCAGGGAGTTTCCTGATCCGTGAAATGTCGATGTTGGGTTCAGACAGCAGCCAAATTGAACCGTGTAGCATACCCGGCGATGACCTCCTCCCTGTCAGGTCGCTCATAATGGTGCAGGGTCCACAAAGACTTGGTCGAAGATGAGGTCCATCAAGTTGGCCACGTAGGGCTGTGCAATGGTAAAAAAAGCACAACAAAAAATGTGGTTTAGATTAGTATATGCATGTAAACAACTGAAACTTCTTAGCAAAGCTCTCTATTTAGCAAAGCTCTTTGCTTAGCCTTTTCCAATCCGAGTTAGTTTTTAACCGTAACGTGCATGCTGTGTTTCTGACTCAATGCAGGTGATGTGTTGGAGAGGGGCTGAGCTCAGTAGACTGACTGTAATGAGTGCTAGCCACTAATTAGCCTGTTGCTAGAGGTAAGGCCTTGTCAACAACAACAGACCGACGGGGCTTTAGCTCAGTTTTACTCGTGGTGTGTGTGTCCCCTCATACATACACAGTGTTGTATCCTAACACACCCCCATTTATATTCATGTGCGCAAACAAGTAAACACACAAAAGCTTTTACATATAACGCTGCAAAACACGGCATGTCTCATTAGCGTAGCGTAGCTTACAGATCGATGATATCTGATCGTTCTTACAGACTACAATCACAAAAGCGTTTACATATAACGCTGGAAAAAACGGCACTTGCCTACAGAAGATTACGTTTGTTATTATAACTTACTCAATATGATTGTAGAGGATACAAAATACTAATAAATAGGAGAATAAATACTTGTGTTATCGCCTAGGGCGTGGCTTTACAGCCTTCACACAGATCGCCATTATGGCAGTATGTCTGAACATGTTAGCAAATGCCATCCATCCATCCATCTTCTCCCGCTTATCCGTGGTCGGGTCGCCGGGGTAGCAGTTCCAGCAGAGAGCCCCAAACTTTCTTTTCCCTGGCGACATCAACCAGCTCTGACTGGGGGATCCCAAGGCGCTCCCAGGCCAGCGAAGAGATATAATCCCTCCACCTGGTCCTAGGTCTACCCCTTGGTCTCTTCCCAGCTGGACGTGCCTGGAACACCTCCCTAGGGAGGCGCCCAGGTGGCATCCTAACTAGGTGCCCGAACCACCTCAACTGGCTTCTTTCGACGCGAAGGAGGAGCGGCTCAACTCCGAGTCCCTCCCTGATGACCGAACTTCTCACCTTATCTCTAAGGGAGACACCAGCCACCCGGCGGAGGAAACCCATCTCGGCCGCTTGTATCCGCAATCTCGTTCTTTCGGTCATGACCCATCCTTCATGACCATAGGTGAGGGTAGGAACGAAAATGGCCCGGTAGACAGAGAGCTTTGCCTTCCGGCTCAGCTCCCTTTTCGTCACAACGGTGCGGTAAAGCGACTGCAATACCGCTCCCGCTGCTCCGATTCTCCGGCCCATCTCACGCTCCATTGATCCCTCACTCGAGAACAAGACCCCGAGATACTTGAACTCCTTCACTTGGGGTAAGGACTCATTCCCTACTTGGAGTGGACAGTCCATCGGTTTCCTGCTGAGAACCATGGCCTCAGATTTGGAGGTGCTGATCCTCATCCCAGCCGCTTCACACTCGGTTGCGAACCGATCCAGTGAGTGCTGAAGGTCGCAGACCGATGAAGCCATCAGAACCACATCATCTGCAAAAAGCAGTGGTGCAATCCTTAGTCCACCGAACTGCAGACCCCCCCCCCCACGACTACGCCTCGAAATCCGATCCATGTATATTACAAACAGGATTGGTGACAAAGCGCAGCCCTGGCGGAGGCCAACCCTCACCGGAAATGGGTCCGACTTACTGCCGAGGACCCGGACACAGCTCTCGCTTTGGGAGTACAGAGATTGGATGGCCCTGAGTAGAGACCCCCTCACCCCATAATCCCGCAGCACCTCCCACAGTAACTCCCTGGGAACCCGGTCATACGCCTTCTCCAAGTCTACAAAACACATGTAGACCGGATAAGCGTACTCCCAGGCCCCCTCCAGGATCCTTGCGAGAGTAAAAAGCTGATCCGTCGTTCCACGACCAGGACGGAATCCGCATTGTTCCTCCTCAATCTGAGGTTCGACAATCGGCCTGACCCTCCTTTCGAGTACCTTGGAGTAAACTTTCGCGGGGAGGCTGAGTAGTGTGATGCCTCTGTAATTGGCACACACCCTCTGATCCCCCTTTTTAAAAAGGGGGACCACCACCCCGGTCTGCCACTCCTTCGGTACCGTTTCCGACTTCCACGCAACGTTGATGAGACGTGTCAACCATGACAGTCCCTCAACACCCAGAGCCTTCAGCATTTCCGGGCGGATCTCATCCACCCCCGGGGCTTTGCCACTGTGGAGTTGTTTGACGACCTCAGTGACCTCCCCCCGGGAGATTGGCGTTGATCCCCCGTCATACTCCAGCTCTGCCTCTAACATAGAGGGCGGAGTTGTCGGGTTCAGGAGTTCCTCAAAGTGTTCCTTCCAACGTCCCAACACTCCATCAGTTGAGGTCAACAACGTCCCATCCTTACTGTACACAGCTTGGATGGTTCCCTGCTTCCCCCTCCTGAGGTGTCGGACAGTTTTCCAGAACAACTTTGGTGCCGCCCGAAAGTCCTTCTCCATGTCTTCTCCGAACTTCTCCCACACCCGCTGCTTTGCCTCGGCCACGGATGAGGCTGCTGCCCTTCGGGCCTGTCGGTACCTTGCAACTGCTTCGGGAGTCCCCCGGGATAACAAATCCCTGAAGGCCTCCTTCTTCAGTCGGACGGCTTCCCTGACCACCGGTGTCCACCAGGAGGTTCGAGGGTTACCGCCCCTTGAGGCACCTAAGACCTTGAGACCACAGCTCCCCACCGCGGCTTCGGCAATAGAGGCTTTGAACACCGACCACTCTGGTTCAATGTCCCCAACCTCCACAGGAATGCCCGAAAAGCTCCGCCGGAGGTGTGAGTTGAAGGCCTCCTGAACTTGGGCCTCCTCCAGACGTTCCCAGTTCACCCGAACTACACGTTTGGGCTTACCAGGTCTATCCAGAGGCTTCCCCCGCCACTCGACCCAACTCACCACCAGATGGTGATCAGTTGACAACTCCGCCCCTCTCTTTACCCGAGTGTCCAAAACATACGGCCTCAGGTCCGATGATACGATAACGAAATCGATCATGGACCTTCTGCCTAGGGTGCTCTGGTACCACGTACACTTATGAGCATCCTTATGTTCGAACATGGTGTTTGTTATGGCCAATCCATGACTAGCACAGAAGTCCAGTAACAAACCACCACTCCGGTTCAGATCAGGGGGGCCGTTCCTCCCAATCACGCCCCTCCAAGTGTCTCCATCATTGCCCACATGTGCGTTGAAGTCTCCCAGCAAGACTAAGGAGTCCCCTTCAGGAGCCCCATATAGGACTCTTTCCAGGGTCTCCAAGAAGGCCGAATACTCTGAACTGCTGTTGGGTGCATAAGCACACACAACAGTCAGAGTTTTCCCCCCCATAACCCGCAGGCGTAGGGAGGCGACCCTCTCGTCCACTGGGGTAAACTCCAACAACGAAGCACCTAACCGGGGACTTGTGAGTATCCCCACACCCGCCCGGCGCCTCACACCTTGAGCAACTCCGGAGAAGAATAGAGTCCAACCCCTATCCAGAAGTAAGGTTCCAGAGCCGACGCTGTGCGTAGAGGTGAGCCCAACCAGATCCAACTGGTACCGCTCCACCTCCCGCACAAGCTCCGGCTCCTTCCCCCCAGAGAGGTGACGTTCCACGTCCCCAAAGCCAGCTTCTGCCGCCCGGGTCTGGTCCGTCGAGACCCTCCGCTTTCACTGCCACCCGACCCCATCGATGTTTCCCGTAGGTGGTGGGCCCGCGGGACAGAGAAGCGGAGGTGTTGCCCACGTTGCCTTTTCGGGCTGGGCCCGGCCGGGCTCCGTGGCAAGCCCGGCCACCAGACGCTCGCCGACGAGTCCTCCTTCTGGGCCTGGCTCCAGAAGGGGACCCCGGGCTTCCTCCGGGCCGGGTATCCTCACTTCTTGTTTTTCCTTTCATGAGGTCTTTTGAACCAATCTTAGTCTGGCCCCTTGCCTGAGACCAATTTGCCATGGGAGACCCTACCAGGAACACAAGGTTCCAGACAACACAGCCCCCAGGTTCATCAGGGCACACAAACCTCTCTACCACGGTAAGGTGCTGGTTCTTCAGAGAGGCAAATGCCTGATAATTCAAATGACAAAGCAAAGATACAAAATAAAATGCTACAAAAATATATATACACCTAACCGATTACTATTTGGGTTTGAGGCGACATTGATGCGGCGAAGCTACATGCTACATGCTACAAGCTAGAGATAGCTTTATCAGGAAAAACACCGCTAAATAAAAACTTACAGCTTCAAAATTGGATGTGTCCTCACTGGCCTGGTCCCGGATGGTTGGTATTGATCCCGGGTTTAGCATTAGTTTGGAGGCATATCCGTGTTGGACTTGAGAGAAGTTAATAAACATGTCCGTGGTAAAATGTTTGGAACACACAAACAGAAATCTTCCGTGGTCTTCTGGCACATGTCCATTGTAAATGAAGTCTAGCCACAGATTCATTTATTTTTCCACTGATGGCATTGCATGTAGTCCCCTGTCCCGAGTCTTGCAGCCAACAACAGCACAACGTTTAACTGGCTTAGACATCCTGGCAAGAGCAGGCAAAAACACAGATGTGACTGGGGTGTTGATTATTTAGACTGCCGATAGCCTATATGCGAATGAGAGGTTTGGCAATGCACGTGGCCGTGGCTCATTCCCCTGATAGGTGGAGAGTTGACCAATAAGCGGAGCACTTCTTTGTGACGTAGAAAAGTATTGGAATGTGGATCCGTTTTTTTCAGATCCGTTGCAGCCCCTTTTTTAGAGATTTGGCGAAGGAGGAAAATAGAGAGGGTTGTGTTTTCTGACACTTGGTGAGTTCCCTGGAACACCGAGGACACATATTCATGTATAAAAGACGTACAAAGGTGCATTTTGCATGATAGGTCCCCTTTAAACATTCTTTCTTAATGTTCTACAATTTTTGGGGCCCCTGTCAGTCACGGGCCCTTAGAATCGTCCTAACTTTTCACCCCCTTACGGATTAATTAACATTAATATAACATTATTTTGATAATGTACTCACTAAACTTACGATTCATTCAACTTATTTTTGTTCGAAAAGTTCATTATCCAAAGCATCCAGTACACCCCCCTCTATTTACATGTAATGGTTTGGTCCTGTCTCCAAACGCTGTGCAGCACCGCATTTTCTAGCAGGGTGAGAGCATGTGAGGCAGGGATGTGAGTACTTACGTGTGTACGATGTCTCAACGACTGACAAAGTCAGGCTTTCAAAAAAGAAAAGAAAGGAGAGAAAGACAAGAGAGAGGGACTAAAGGGCGACAGTATGTCACCCAGTTTTGCTCTGATTTAGCACCACCATCAGGCCTTATCATTTCCATTTCCGTTTTGTTGTCCATTTACACATTAATACCCGCTTATTTTGTAGTTGGTACTGTATGTATATTTAATAAAAAAATCTGCTGCTTATGTTTTTTTTTATAGCATTTTAGAAATGATAATATTGGTGTTATTGTTCACTTTATTTTAATTTAAGTGGTCATGTATATTTAAGTTATATTTATTTTTGATTTATGAATGTTCCATTCAAAAATGTTATTAAAAAGGCATGTACACCATAAAAGGTGACTATTGAGGTCTATTGTCAGGAATGTTAGTGTTATATCAAATAGTGAATTCTACTGCAGTAGAATGTTGCACGTCTGCACAGTGTTATATGTTCACCGCTCAGTGTCAGTAAATATTGTGCAGTTAGTATTGGAGTACAAGATAGATGCAAGCCTGTACAGGTAGAGTTATTTAAAGCATAAATGAGTCGGTTGGGTTCTGGAGGTGTGGTTACAGCAATTGTGCTTGGTTGACGTGGCCTGGGCCTGGTGGTGGGGCCCAAAATCTCTGGCGGCGCCCCTGTGTGTGCGTACTGCTAAAAGTGGTTGTGGAGCCTGTCTGTTGCTGGTTGTATCAGTAAGGGGAAAGTGTGTGTGTGCTCCTCTTCCCCTCCCCTGCACAGTCTAGCTCTGGTTGGAGGACATTTCTAATCACCTGCGAAGGCCCTTACCTGTCCGCAGGATGGTGTGACTCCGTCTGGCCCCGATGGTCCAGTTATCCCGGTGTTGGAGATGGAATCGCAAGGTAATTGTATCGCCACCAAGCAGCTTCTTAAGCCAAAAAATGCTATGGCCAACCGGGCAGGCCGCGGCTCCCTTCCTTGAGAGACCCGGGTTCAAGACCGGTCCCAGAAAAAAAATTCTTTTTCAGGGAGAAAAGACCCACCGTAGCATTTTTCTTGAAATGTTTGTTGCTACCGTGTGCTTGTCCAGTTAGCACAGTTGGAACAGAGGCAACGGAAAGGCAGAACCCCAACAAGCGAAATAGAGTAGTCATTTAATGTTTAAAATCACGAATCTAAAAGTATAGATAAAAGATAAATTGTTTAAAATAGTTTTAATAATTACCAGTGTGAGACTGTACAGTGGAGAGGCATAAAGGGTAATGTTGTGAATCGAGTAGCCTGTGTTCGTCGTCCATAACATACGCCTGCCCATACCATAACCCCACCACCACCATGGGCCACTCGATTCACAACATTACCCTAACCCTACCCCTCACACCAGATACTGACTGGTTTTCGGACCCCCCCAGACCCCCCCAATAAAGCAAAAATGCACGTTTCAGAGTGGCCAGCCTAAGGCACGCCTGTGCAATAATCATGCTGTCTAATCAGCATCTTGATATGCCACACCTGTGAGGTGGGATGGATTATCTCGGGAAAGGAGAAGTGCTCACTATCACAGATTTGTGAACAATATTTGAGAGAAATGGTTATTTTGTGTATATAGAAAATGTTTTAGATCTTTGAGTTCATCTCATGAAAAATGGGAGCAAAAACAAAAGTGTTGCGTTTATATTTTTGTTCAGTGTATATCATGATCCTATCCATAACCAGGTCGTGACAATATCATGCCGAGGGATATTGTAAAAAAGGTGTTTGGTTTTTATACACAGTTGCTTTTAATGAGTGAAGCACCTGTACAATGTAATATTACAGATCCCAGCACAGCTAGTTTCTGTTTTTCTTTCTTTGATTTTCACTGGCCAGAGAATTGGACATTTACTGCAATAAACCCTAACCTATTAAACATCTTCATTTGCTGTTGGTTGAAACTCTGAACATCCCAAATCATGTCAATGGATTGCAGTTACAGCAGCAGTGATTACCTGAGATATAATCATACTAATCACTTCAGAAGCAAGGTAATGAAATGCTGCTTATGGAATGTATCCCCCCCATGCACACAACAAGCATGCATGTAGTCCCCTGAGGAATAACAAATACCTTGTTATTGTGACAAAAATAATTTCCACCCCCAGGGCTCATATTAAGTTAGCTTGGCCCATATTGGGGAGCATATCCAGCATTAACTCTGCATCAGGTCATTACTGCTGTGTGCCATGAGGCGACATAAAGAAGAGAGCCTCAGGTCATGGGAGTTACCCTGACATCAAAGTTATCACGGAGTATACAAATGTGCCAGTGTCCGGCACGAACAACCATCAGAGTTAATTCCATACGACCTTACCAAATAGCCAACACGCGAGGAACGTCTAATATCCTAATGAGGGTTTCTGGGTCAAGATGTAATTTAAATGACTGGAGGCTTCCACAAGCACTGCATGCTCCACATAATGATCGGCATTTCAAATGATCACATCATACCCTGGCCATTCTTGAACCTAAAGGTAAATAAGGACCCTCCATTCTTATTGGCATCTTCTTCGGCACTGAATGGATTACTAGCGTCCTCGAGAAGCATTATATAACATCTTGCATCGCTCATGTCAGCTTTAACACGGCTGCATGCAGCTTACAAATGCAGTTATCAAGGGGTTGCACTTAGAAGACATTATGAAGACACAGCTTCATCCCCTTTATTTATCATTATATATTATCAGGGTTTCCGCTAGGATTTTTTCTTTATTTTACCGGACAAATTTGAAACTTACCGGTCATGTTTCAATAATAAGAATTGTGTAGCAGAGTTTCCGTTAGCAGGTAATTACCGGACTATGACCGGATATGCTGATGTTTAAAACTCAGTTAATGGCAGTCATTTTTATATTAGCCGCGTTCACACTGCGGTACTTTTCCCACAAAGGTTCATGCGAACTTAGTTCATGATCGCGTTCACACCAAAAAGAGCCGGTACTAAAAGTAGTTCATGCGAACATTTTTACCCCCTCGAAAGTCCCTGATAGAGAGCAGGGACTTTCGAGCGGCTCTTTTTTGAGAAAAGAGCTATATTCCTGATTGGCTGGGCGAATTGCAAACCACGCCCCGTAAAACTCCCAAAAAGTTTTGTGAAGCCGCCATGTTATTATCCTCGCATTAGCATTATTAGCATTAGCATTAGCCCAGCGCAGAAACGCAGAGAGACTAACTTATGGCAACACAAAATAAAACGTGGGAGCGTCGGAGATGAGGAGGTGTCAGCGTTCTGGCGATTTACTCGGAAGGCTTCAGTAGAAGCTGCTGGGACTCCCAGCAGCTTCTACTGAAGCCAGTCCCCAACTCCGGGGACTTCCGGCCGGGGACTTTGGGCGGCAGTATACGCCGTGAAGTGGTTTGCGGCCTGCCAGTAAACCCAAAGCAGAAGAAGAAGAAGAAGTGACGTCAGCGGCTTAATTTGCCTAATCCACCCCCAGGGACTTTTTCTGGTGTGAACGCGATCTGTACTTAGTTCATGCGAACTAAAGAGTTCGCATGAACTAAGTTCGCATGAACCTTTGTGGGAAAAGTACCGCAGTGTGAACGCGGCTATTGCTTCAGTTTATATTCGTAACAGGTAGAAAGTTCAGATTCATTTTTTAATAAATGGTGCGCTTCCACAAACAACAAAAAACAGAATGATTACATTCAAACAAACTACTTATAGCAGATGAAGTACATTATTCAAAAGTTTACATTAACTTTGAATAATAACACGGGAGAAACGGAGCCTCTCTTTTCCTCTCTCCCTCCCTTTGGAGCTCATGCAGCTCGCTAAACAGCGGGCTGGACTTCAGGTGATCATGGAGAGCTGCATGTCTCCGTCAGACTCAGCAGCTGATCTCTGATCCCTCTCTCGCATCCGGTTATACTTCACTCGCGTTTATGTTCATATCGATCAGATCCAGCCGGCCTTCCTTAAACCAGGAAGGACACTGTGGAGGTGGTGGGAGACAGGAGTTCTCACGGTGGAGGTGGTGGGAGTCAGGAGTCCTCTGGACACTGTGGAGGTGGTGGGAGACAGGAGTTCTCACTGTGGAGGTGGTGGGAGACAGGAGTCCTCTGGACACTGTGGAGGTGGTGGGAGACAGGAGTTCTCACGGTGGAGGTGGTGGGAGTCAAGAGTCCTCTGGACACTGTGGAGGTGGTGGGAGACAGGAGAATGGCAGCCAAGCTGTCCTCCCTGCTGGACAATGTGCCCCACCCCCTCCAGGACATCCTGTCTGCACTGTGCTGCTCCTTCAGCGACATTATGCTGCCCCCCCGCAGGTCCTTCCTTCCTGCAGCGGTCAGACTAACCAGCACGGCCCCAAGTAGACCCCCCCACACACACAACAACACAGATTATAACACCCATCCATCCATCTTCTCCCACTTATCCGTGATCGGGTCGCGGAGGTAGCAGTTCCAGCAGAGAGCCCCAAACTTTCTTTTCCTTCAACCAGCTCTGACTGGGGGATCCCAAGGCGCTCCCAGGCCAGCGAAGAGATATAATCCCTCCACCTGGTCCTAGGTCTACCCCTTGGTCTTTTCCCAGCTTGACGTGCCTGGAACACCTCCCTAGGGAGAAGCCCAGGTGGCATCCTAACTAGGTGCCCGAACCACCTCAACTGGCTCCTTTCGACGAGAAGGAGGAGCGGTTCAACTCCAAGTCCCTCCCGGATGACTGAACTTCTCACCTTATCCCTAAGGGTGACACCAGCCACCCTGCGGAGAAAACCCATCTCTCTTATTAATTTAGACTGATTGTTTTCACCATGTTATGCTCGCATGACATCCACAATCGGACCCTCAGGAGGGTGTACTAGCCCCCTACTCTGCTTTGCATTCCATAACAAAGTATTTAAGTGTTACTTGAACACCCTGTGTTACCAAAACACTATTTTTCACCCGTCGGTGATGTGATACTTGTTCCTCAGTACAAATCACCCAAAAACTGATCGTAAACCCTGGCTACGACGGATATCCCAAATATCCTACTTTCGAGCAGTCCCTCTCATAAATGTCATGGACTTTAATTACGTTTAAATGTAAAGCATTAAAAGAAAAAATACATGGATAAAAGTTACAGTGCAGTCTAAGATATGAATAGTTCAATTAAAAGCAGCAACAAAAAGAAAAGTCTTCAGCCTGGATTTAAAAGTGCTGCAGCGGACCTGCAGGCGGACCTGCAGGTTTCTGGGAGTGTGTTCCAGATATTTGGAGTATAATAACTGAACGCTGCTTTACCATGTTTAGTTCTGACTCTGGGGACAGAAAGCTGACCAGTCCCTGAAGACCTGAGAGATCTGGATGGTTCATAATTTAGCAGGAGGTCAGAAAAGTAATTTGGGCCTAAACCATTCAGTGCTTTATAAACCAGCAGCAGTATTTTGAAATGTATTCTTTGACACACAGGAAGCCAGTGTAAATACTTCAGAACAGGAGTGATGTGATCCACTTTCTTAGTGTTAGTGAGGACTCGAGCAGCGGCGTTCTGAATCAGCTGCAGCTTCCTAATAGATTTTTTTAGTGAGACCTGTGAAGACACCATTGCAGTAGTCAAGTCTACTGAAGATAAAAGCATGGACAAGTTTTTCCAAATCCTGCTGTGACATTAGTCTTTTAATCCTAGATATGTTCTTTAGGTGATAGTAGGCTGATTTAGTAACTGTTTTAATGTGACTGTTGAAACTCAGGTCAGAGTCCATGACTCCACCTAGATTTCTGGCTTTATCTGTTGGTTTGAACATTGCAGACTGAAGCTCAGTGCTCACTTGTATACGTTCTGACTTTGCTCCAAAAACCATTACCTCAGTTTTATCTTTGTTTAATTGGAGAAAGTTCTGACACATCCAGTCATTGATTTGTTCAATGCACTTACTCAGTGTTTGAATTGGAGCATAGTCTCCTGGTGAAATTGTTACGTAGATTTGTGTGTCATCTGCATAGCTATGGTAACTAATTTTGTTGTTTTTCATTATCTGAGCCAGTGGTAGCATGTAGATGTTAAAGAGAAGAGGCCCCAAGATGGAGCCTTGAGGAACCCCACATGTCATATTTGTCAACTCAGATGTGTATGTACCTATAGAAACAAAGTTGTTTCTGTCCTTTAGGTAGGATTCAAACCAATTTAGAACTGTTTCCGAAAGTCCCACCCAGTTTTCTAGTCGGTCTAGTAATATGCTGTGGTCAACAGTGTCAAACGCAGCACTGAGATCTAATAATACTAACACTGAAGTTCTGCCACTGTCTGTGTTTAAGTGGATGTCATTACAGACCTTTACAAGAGCAGTCTCAGTGCTGTGGTTTGGACGAAAGCCTGACTGGAACACATCGAAACAGTTAATTAAATGCAAGAAATTACTCAACTGTTGAAAAACAACTTTTTCAATGATTTTACCTAGAAATTCTTTTTTAAGAGCGGTTTAATGACTGCAGTTTTCAGGGCCTGTGGAAAAATACCTCAGTGAAGAGATTTGTTTACTATATGAAGTAGATCTGAGGCCATGCAAGGCAAAACATCTTTCTGTTGGAATAATATCAAGGCAGCAGGAGGAGGATTTTAGAAGTTGTATAATGTCCTCTAGGTTTTTATCATTAATCTGATGGAATTGTGTCATGGTGTTTGAATTGATATTAGGTGGACACAGAGACAACACATTTTCTGTACCTGATGCAGAGGCACTGACTGCTTGTCTGATTTTCTGAATGTTGTCAGTGAAAAAGGAGGCAAAATCATTGCACGCCCTGGTGGATAGAAATTCAGAGGCTACTGACACTGGGGGGTTAGTTAGTCTGTCGACGGTAGCAAACAAGGCACGTGCGTTGTTTTTGATTTTGGTAATGATGTCAGAGAAGAACGATTGTCGTGCGTTTTTCAATTCCAAATTATAAAGGCCAATTCTCTCTTTATAGATTTCAAAGTGAACCTGGAGATTTGTTAGCTGTTATTCTGATCAAAAGTTGTGTTCAATGACATTAAAACAAGAAAAACCGCAGTTGAAGGTTAATCCATAATTCAATTGTTATGCAAAAATCGGAGAATAAAAATTAGCGGCTAATGGTAGCCACCAGAGGTTAGCGCAGCTTCCGGTTTGTCTACGCGTCACTCTCACTCCTTATTTGGTAACCTGTGTATGTATGTGGAACTTTCCCTCGATTCCATTGGCTGTGACGGTTAAAAAGAGATGTCGACCAAGGGGGGCCAGAGATAGGTCAAATCCACCCAAATGACCCCAGAAGTGTTTTTTCTTTTGCTAAATCTCTCTAAAAAGGTCAAATTCCACTTGTTTTGCATCAATCTTGATACAGGGTACTTATTATATGTTGTACTTTGGATTCCTAAAGCTTTTCGTCTACTAACCCATCATCCGAGGGTAGTTTTCACTATAAGTAAAAATAAATGTTTGGACGGAGACTATAATTTACAGTTTTTTACTATGTTCAATCTGAATTTTCTTTAAAATAAAATACATCTATATTGATTCTGACTTTTCTACATCCAACTCACAGGTTTATCATTACTTTCAGAAAAAAGATTATTAATTTTCCCCTTTTAGAAGTGTAGTTATGTCATTTTCGAGCCTGAGACCTGGAAAACAGGCTCCGGGGTCAACAGGTTAAAAGCAATGTATTTATATTGGGTCTTGGAAGACCGGAAGCTGTGGGGTTCATAAAAACATATTTTTACTCAATATCAAGCCACGATTATTGGTTTTATTTAAAATCGTATAATGTCTGACTTTTTTTGCCATCTGTGAGGAAAATAAATGGGGCTCAGAGCCTCAGAATACTGAAATCTGTATTTTTTTAAATATTTGTTTCCTTCTAATTTGTTATTATTTTTCTAAATAACACACTGTTATTTACTCAACAAATAACACACAATTATCCTTCTTTTTATTTATTTGTTTAATTCCATAATCTCTGGCTTTTTTGGCGTCCGTCTCGGGAAGGGCGTTTGAAGAGTTTGCAGAATCATATGGATTTAAACACGTCAAGCAAGCAAGACTGTGAAGAGTCTCCTTAAGAAAGCAGCAGACCCATATCTGGCTGTGCTGGCTTACAGAGCCACCCTGCTACATAACGGGTATAGCCCTGCGCAACTTCTCATGGGGAGAAGGCTTCGCACGACGGTGCCAACATTACCAGCGCTGCTGGATCCTGCTTGTTTCAGTCTGCAGCTTTATTTCAGTAACTCACAACTCCATCACATGTATATTCCCGCGCCTGCGGATATAGTACAACACAGTGTAAGCCTGCAGTTTACCAAAGCGCCAACAGGCGTCACTATATAACAGGCATTAACAGATGCCCATATCCGTAACATCTCCTTTCCTTTAGCTGTAAACAACATCAACATGTCACTTTAAAGTGCAGGTAAGTGCTACATTGTGTAAAGCTAACACTTTAACATTGTCAACCTCCAAGACATCGAAAGTATAATGATATCCACCAATAATATCCAACAATCCTTTTTTTCTTCTTAACAGTCCAACAGACTTAGTGACAATGTTCCCAGTTGTATCACAGGTTCAGTCTCTGCGGCAGCCGTAACAGGCGACCACACCGCGAGTATACAGCTTGGCTCTCTGTACTCACTGTTTTCCCTGGTGTCAACCCCCGCCCTTGCGCCAGGACCCCTGGAGAGTGAGGAGGCTCCCCCAAAACTGTGTCATCCTGGACCGGGTCGGTTCTGGATCCACCTGCAGCCCTCTCTGTGTTGACATGGCCCCGGTCCCTGTGGCTGCTCTGCTCCGGCCCTACCAGCTGTCGCATCAGGGCTGAGCTCTCCGCAATCCGCAGATCGACCCAGTTTCTCCTGTAGAGTGTGCCATCCACCTCCACTACGAATGAGCGAGGAGCGACTTTCTGGAGGCATTGACCCAGTTGCCAACGGCCTGTGCGATCTCCTGGAAGAGGCCTCATCCTTATGTGTTCCCAAAGATTCAGTTCTGGTAAGTCCCTTGCCGATATGTCGTAGGCGGATTTTGCAAGCCGCCGTTTCAACCGCAGCTTCTCCGTCACTCCAGTCACTAACCACGGTTGCAGCAAGCTGTCCGCAACCGGCAGCGAAGTCTTTAGCCTTCGTGACATTAAGCGTTGGGCTGGACTGCTGTCCAACCCCTCTGTGGGCATGTTGCGCCAATGGAGAATGGCCTGCCATTTATCCGTGCCATCCAACTTTTCCCGCTTGCAGAGTGATTTCACTATCTTGACAGCTGACTCAGCTTTGCCGTTTGATTTTGGATGTCGGGGTGAGGATGTGACATGGTTAAATCCCCACTTTGCTGAAAACTTCCTGAACTGTTCACAGGCAAACTGTAGGCCATTATCTGTGAGCACTTTTTCTGGCTGTCCGTAGCGTGCAAATTGAGATTTACAGCGTGTGATGAGAGTGTCAGCTGATAGATCTGGCAGAAGATCAATCTCCCAGAAGTCTGAATAGTGGTCCACTAGGACAATGAAATATTGGCCAGCTTAAGAGAAGATATCCATACTCACTGTTTGCCATGGATGTGTTGGGATATCATGCAACATCAATGATTCCTTCTGCTGGGCTCGTGCATATTCATTGCATGCAGAGCAGTTCGCCACAAAGTCTTTTATCTCTGCTCTCATGTTTGGCCAGAACAGCGTATCCCTGGCGCGCCTGTAACATGCCTCCCCCCCGATGTGGCTGGTGTGTATGCGTCTTAACAACCCTGCCCTCAAGGCCTTAGGGATAACAACGCCATCTCTGTGTGCTGGGCAATTTGGCGAAACCTGAACAGTATCATCCAGATGCTGTGCCTGATCCAGCTCTGAGTCCTCCGCCTGAAAGCTGTCCATGGAACACACCGCCTGTTGTACATAGAGGGTCTCGGAACCACGACATGGTGGAGTTTCCCTGCTTAGAGTGTCACTGACATACATCTCCGTGCCTGGTTGTAAACAACATCCAGATTGTACCCCTGGAGCTGCAGTAACATGCCCTGAAGGCGTTTAGGCGCACTCATCAGGGGCTTCTTAAAGATGGTGATCAGTGGTTTGTGGTCTGTTTCTGCAGTGATTGTGTCCCTGCCGTATAGGTACTGGTGAAATCTCTGGCATGCAAAAACTATGCTTAAGCACTCTTTCTCTATTTGAGCGTAGTTTTGCTCAGTCTGTGTCAGTGTGCGTGAGGTAAAGTCTATGGGCTGCCCCTTTTGCAGAAAGCAGCACCCCAGTCCATTCATGCTGGCATCACTCTGGATCGTTACAGGCTTTGTGATGTCATAATATTTAAGAACTGGCGTGTTGGTGACCATCCGCTTTATCTCGCGTATTACATCATCGTGTTTTGGCAGCCAGTGCCATGCCGTGTCCTTATCAAGGAGTCTGCGTAGAGGCTCACAGATCTCTGATAGCCTTGGCAGGAACTTAGCCAGATATGTCACAAACCCGATCATGCGTTGCACTGCCTTAGCATCCATGGTCGTTGGCATGTCCAACACTGCTTGAGTTTTCCCTGGGTCGATTTTCAGTCCTTCTGTAGACAGTACATGGCTGTGGAAATGTACAGCTTTGAGCTTGAATTGCAGCTTGCGTTCACTCAATCTGAGCTTCACAGCCCTGCACCGTTGCATGAGAGCTCTTAAGTTGGTGTTGTGGTCCTTTTCAGCCTCTGCGTCCGTATCGCCACACCCGACCACCAGGATGTCATCCGCAAAAGGCTCGATGCCAGCCAGGCCTGATAACAGCTCATGTTGTTTGAGCTGATAGATCTCTGGCGCCACTGAGACTCCAAACGAGAGTTTGAGCCATCTCATCCGATGGGGTCCAGAATGTCATCAAGCGGCTGCTTTCCTCATCAAGCTTGCACTGGAGAAAGGCGTGACGAGCGTCAACCAGTGTGAAGACACGAGCCTTGAGCAGTTTGTACAAGACGTCTTCTAGCGTTGGCATGTGGTAATGGGACCTGAGAAGTGCCTGGTTGAGAGGCTTTGGGTCAATGCAGATTCTTATCTTGTCTGGTTTAGCTACTGTCACCATGTTGCTTATCCACACTGTTGGCTCTGTCACTGGCGTAAGGTTGCCTGCATTCACATGACTGGAGACTGCGGGGCTAACGGTTCGTGTCGCTACCAGTCCTCTGACATGGCGCATCAATCAACGGTACATTTTGCCCATTACTTGCCCAGTATTACTTTGAATATTATTATTGTGATTGAGGATTAAATCCGCTTTGAAGACTACTGTTTTATATCGTGCAGTTTAGCGGCAAAATAACGTCAGTTAGCCAGCTAACGCTAGCTTTGTTGAGTTTATGCTAGCTAAACAAGTAGTGGTTGTAGTCTATACAGCAGTAATTCATATATTATAGCCTACTGCTTTGGCATTAACGGTTGATAACCGTTTATGAAAATAAAACCAATTGAACTGTACTGAAATAATGACAAGTTTTATAATTGTCTTGGGCTCCTGCTGTGTTTTTAAAGCTTTTGTAAATTATCCATGCTATTTTCTATTTAGAACGAAGACTTCAGAAACCGGACTAGGGACACAGAACTAGGGCCAACAGGGTGGGTGGAGGGGGTCTGGAGAACGGGCTTGGGCTGACAGCCCAGGGGCACAGCGGAGTTTGAAAAGGGGGTTATGGAGGGGCGAAGGCAGTGGCAGGAAGTGTCAGGGGGCCGGGCCCGAGGGCGAGGACGGCGGCACTCAAGGGGCAGGGCGAGGACCGCGGCCGGGAAAGTCAGGGGGCCGGGATCGAGGGTGAAGACTGCGGCTCACAGAGGGCCGGGCTCTCAGAGGGCCGGGCTCTCAGAGGGCCGGGCTCGAGGGCGAAGACCAGCCAGCTCCGGAGGCCGGGCAGGAAGACGCTGACGGGACAGCGCCGGAGGCCGGGCAGGACCCGGTGTCGGAGCTGGTGGGACAGGCCTCGGCAGGATCCCCCACGGAAGAGGACCAGGACACGGGATTGGCAGGAACCCTGGCAGGAGAGCAGTCACGTAGTGATCGTCTTCTCAATAGAACATCTTTGATAATGTCTTCTGGCCAATCAGAATCAAGATAACGGCGTGGTGTTGTTGCAGGAAGTCCTGACGAAGAATACTTTTGCTGTAGTAGCCTACATCTCTATATACATCGATACAACATTACGCAGGGTTGCCAACTCTCACGCATCTGGCGTGTGACACACGCTTTCACTCTCAATCTCACGCTCTCACGCTGCCCAAACTATTCTCACGCCAAAAACAAGAAAACCGAAGACTAGAAATGGTTTTGAAAACTTTTGTCACGTAGTGATCGTCTTCTCAATAGAACATCTTTGATAATGTCTTCTGGCCAATCAGAATCACGATAACGACGTGGTGTTGTTGCAGGAAGTCCTGACGGAGAATACTTTTGCTGTAGTACATCTCTATACATCGATACAACATTACGTGTTGATAGAAATCAACACGTAATGAAATAAGACCCCGCGGTTTGATGATTGATAGGTGTGTGGGCTGTCTTTCATTTTGACACACAGAACAATGGGGGCTATCCACCCTTATCCACAATGTAAAGTAATTCACACAGCCTCTTCTCTCTGTGAGGAGCAGCAGGTTCAGCTTTCAGAACAAAGTAACAAAAAAGGCATTCATTTTTTAAATATGTCGTGGACTAATAGATTTATTTTTTTTCTTCTCAAGAGAGTACCAGAATGTGTATTTTATGTTAGTATTTCAAAAAATCTCCTGGGGGAGAATCACCTCAGACCCCCCTGCAGGGGTTGGGTTTTCAGCATGTCAACTCTTTCACCTGTGGGGAAATTGCAGGATTGGCTCCAGGTCGCCCTTTTTATTTCATACAGTTCAATTTGGATTGAGACAGGGAAATAATGTACCTCACACGTGGCGTTTCACTGTCAAGGGGGGCGATATAGCGTGTATGTAATTACATTGCAAATACTGACATGAGCCCCACCACTGTATGGGTTAGCCCTACCATAGATTACCCAACAAAAATACTCTGGAGCCGTAACTGCCGACCCGTATTGCGCATGCGCAGATCTAAGATCCAGTAGAAATTATAAAAAAGTAAAAGTCTGCTGCTTATTGTTCTAGGCCAAAATAGAGTCAAAGAGTATATGAGAGTGAGAGTGTGTTAATTAATATATTTGGCAGTTTGGAGTAAGTCTGTACATTTGTTTGTGTGTGTGTTTCATGTATAGGCCTCTCACAATAATTCATTTTGTTGGATACATTTTCCCGGAGATTATTGTCGGCACCGTTGTATGACCATTTTAGACCACTGACATAATGATAATATATAATAATAATTCAAGTACATCCTTTCAAACTGCTAGTCACATCCTCATGTAAATGGCAATTTATCGAGTTCATTTTTATTTATCGTACGATAAGTCAATTACTTGCTTATCACACAATAAAACAGTGGAAACAAACATGTGTTTGACTTTCAATAGTGAATGAAACTGTGTGCCCTTTATAGTCTGTGTCCAATATTGTGTATTTGTATATATGCTAAGGTCCCGCTGCTGACACGATAGCAGTCATTTTGTGCGCATATGTGTAATTAAACCCATGATATCAAAATCTCACTCCAGCCAGGTACCCAAAGTTGGCAACCCTGTCTTTGCAGGTGTTTGATTATGACTGATTTTAGTAAGTAACGAAGTAACGCGTGACGGGGCAATGTTAGTAACTGTAGTGTGATTACTGAATTATAAAAGTAGCGTGTTACACTACTCCGTTACCGACAAAAGTAATATTATTACAGTAACGCGTTACACCCAACTCTGGTGAAAACCTTGTGAAGATTTACAGAAAACGTTTGACCTCTGTCATTGCCAACAAAGGGTATATAACAAAGTATTGAGATTAACTGTGATTAACTGTTGTTATTTTCCACCATAATTTGCAAATACATTCTTTAAAAATCAGACTTTTCTGGATTTTTTTTTTCTCATTCTGTCTCTCATAGTTGAGGTATACCTAGGATGAAAATTACAGGCCTCTCTCATCTTTGTAAGTGGAAGAACTTGCACAATTGGTGGCTGACTAAATACTTTTTTGCCCCACTGTATATGCTGGCACTCGTTCCCCATAAGCCGTCTCAGCGTGGCTGCCTGCACCGCATTCGTCTTTTCGGTCAGACCTGGAGCGAGAAAAAAAAAACCTCCCAGTCTTTGGCTATATCACCAGACATATGCATGCCCTCGGGTGCCGGAATACTATTGGTCGTCATGACGTGAGTTTTCTTATCCCACTTCTGACACCATGTTTCAGTCTGCAGCTTTATTTCAGTAACTCACAACTCCATCACATGTATATTCCCGCACCTGCGGATATAGTACATCACAGTGCAAGCCTGTGTCAGCATGCAGTTTACCAAAGCGCCAACAGGCGTCGCTATATAACAGGCATTAACAGATGCCCATTAGAGATGGCAAATCCGGATCATTTTATGGACTCGGAGTCTTCTGAGTCAATCATTGAAGAGATCCGGATCATACGAGTCATTTGAGTCATATGAGTCAGCATGACCAAGACCGTAGAAATCCTACCGGTGAAACCGAAAAGTTGTTGCATTTAACCAGCATATTAAACTAACGTTACATTAACCTCCGCTACACAGTGTCTTTTGCTTTAATAAAACATGTGTGTGTGTGTGCATTTTAAAAAATAAGTGTTTTGCATTATATGTATATAGTTATTTTAATATGTTCCTGTACTTAAGCTAATTTTGCACAATTGTGTTTTCATTTAATAATAATAATAATTGTATAATTACATTTTATATATTCTAACTGTTTTGCAATTTTCTATCATTTGTTTCTTTTTGTGTGCCATGTTCAAAATAAACGAGTTTCCAAGTAAGATCCTTATTGGAAATGCAGATATTATTACAGGAGACTGTTGCACAACATGACCATTTTGTTAGAAGTCTACACTGAAACTTAATTTAGAGCCGGAAAAATCGCGGGATCCGTGAATCCAGGTCAATGATCGAGAGAGACCAGTAGCCTACGAGGACTCAGAGCCGTAACATATAGCAGGCAGCAGATCCAGAGATCCAGCAGACTCGTCCCCATGCACGAATCTACAGCAGACTCAGCCCTTCCTCCGGCTCGCACGGCTCCCGCGAGTCCCACGGCTCCCTCGACGAGTCGCAGCAGACTCAGAGATTTGCGGACTCACGGCTCACTCACGGCTCATGTATGGAGTTAGATTTGGGTCAATATTCTAGCGCGTAAAACAAGCTACTCACGAGCGGAAAATGTGCTTTTACACGCGCATAAAATGACCCTCGCGCGCAGATTAAACCTCCGCGAGCGGCTCTGCGCCCGCGAGTGGCTCTGCGCTCGCTCGTGAGAGAGACAGCCTTCTTGCTCGCTCGCGGGAGTGTCAGCCTCGCGGAGTCTGTCTACGCGCGCGTAAAAAGTTTCTGGGATTTTGGAGCGGAGCCACTGGACTTTGATTGACAGCTGCAAGAAAACCCGAAGTTGCCAGGTTTGATAAATGCCTGCACTACCAAGAGCCGAGGAGTGACGGCAGCAAAATCAGTTGGACGAGATTGAATGGTAAAATTGTCCATAAAAAACTATTATATTCGTAAAGTGTACAGCTAATATATATATATATATATATATATAAAAATTTATTTTATATAAAACAATATATTTTTGAGTGGGCTGTATCTGTCGAAAATTGCTAGCTACTGTCTGCTGTACACTCTTAGAAGGGATGTGTCAAATATGACACAACATGTGTTGAATTTCAACACACCTACAGAGTGTGCTCAGGGACAACACGTGTTGTGTTTATTTATGTGTAAATCATTTTTACACACAAAATGTGTTACATGCCCCTAACACACAATGTGCACATTTTACACATTGTGTGTCATAAATGTGTAACCAAGATGACACACTCATTTGTTATTTCTGCACATTTTGTGTTATATTTCTTTAACCAGAATTAACATTTGATTGTGTTATATCTGCACATTGTGTGTTAATGACGATTACTGGAAGTACCAGGTGGTGGATATGGTTTTTATTCAAAAAAATTGAATGCAAGAATAAATTCATTGGACATTTATTTACAAGGATTTCATTAGCACAATATGTCATTAAGAAAATAATTGTTAACATTTAAAAACATTAATATTTTTCTAATTCATCAAATGTTGACAGAATAGATCATTCATAAAATCACACCTAAAAAAACCTTATACCTTGGTTAAAACAAACTTAATCTTCAGCAAACTATTGTTGTAAATGACTTTCAGCTGAGGGAATATAGTGATGAGACTCTTCACAAGGACCACCTTTTCAGTGTTGGATGGATAATTAAGGATTAAAATGAATGACAAGTGAGCTATTTATTTTTTATTTTTCAAAAAGAATACAAAAAGTTCTAGCATACAAATATTACAAATGCGTGATAATAAAGCAATTGGTTATAAAGAATGTCCTTTTGTATCAAGCAAATAATTTTTTACAACCAATATATCACTTAAATGCAATACTTATATATACACATATGGACAACTTTTTTTTTTTTTCAATCTCGTCCAACTGATTTTGCTGCCGTCTCTCCTCGGCTCTTGGTAGTTCAGGCATTTATCAAACCTGGCAACCCCGGGTTTCCTTGCAGCTGTCAATCAAAGTCCAGTGGCTCCGCCCCAAAGTGCCAGAAACTTTTCACGCGCGCGTAGACAGACTCCGCGAGGCTGACACTCCCGCGAGCGAGCAAGAAGGCTGTTTCTCTCGCGAGCGAGCGCAGAGCCACTCGCGGGCGCAGAGCCGCTCGCGGGGGTTTAATCTGCGCGCGAGGGTCATTTTATGCGCGTGTAAAAGCACATTTTCAGCTCGTGAGTAGCTTGTTTTACGCGCTAGAATATTGACCCAAATCTGACTCCATATCACGGCTCACTCACGGCTCCCGCGAGTCCAACGACTCACGGCTCACTCACGGCTCACGGGACTCTCGCGGGAGCCGGAGGAGGGGCTGAATTTGCTGTTGATTCGTGCATGGCGACGAGTCTGCTGGATCTCTGGATACAACAACGTTGTAATGTGATTGTACACGTTATAAAGAGAATAAAGAGTGACGCAATTTATAGTTTTAATTGTTACGTCACATCAGGTGTAGGACTCAAAGGACTCGGGTTAATCGAGAGGGAGACTCGTCACGACCGGCTCATTACTAGGATCCGGGTTAATGATCCGGATGAATCATGACTCGCCCATCTCTAATGCCCATACCTGTAACACTGCTCTTCCCGACAGCGAGGCTGTAGTTCTGCGAGAAAGAGAGAGGAGAATAAAGGATGCATAGCAACAACCTGCGTCATCGAGTGAGATGTCTCGAGAGGCTTACACCTGGAAAAGAGGTTTGGGTCACAGATCAGAAGGCGAGTGGAACGGTTATTGGCAGTCACAACACGCTGCGCTCCTACATTCTTGAGGGACCTCATGGGACAGTCCAGTGTAATCGCCATCATCTCATCCCCATGTACTCCTCGTCAGAGCAGAGCAGCATTCTGGAGATGTTCCAGAGCAGCGTACTGCAGAACCTCCAGAGCCTAGTGCTCGAGATCCGCCACCTACCCCTAGAACCAGGTATGGGAGAGCCGGGGTGAGACCGGCTAGGTTGGACTTGTAAACAAACCAGAACCCTAAGAGACAATGTATAGAGTTTTATAAGAGAGAAAAAAAACTGTTAAAAATGTTGTGTAATACAAAAGATATCATGAAGGTCTGGAGTTAACTGTTATTTTATATCTCTGGTTCAGATAGGAACAGACCTTCCACCCTACAGAGGCAGAATAATCCTCTAAGGTATGTGGAGTCAATGGCAGTCTACCCATTGATTCCTAAAAAGGGAGATGTGGTATTATTGTGCTGTTTGTGTGTTAGCCAATAGTAGTGAAGCCCTACGGACACGGTTCAGTGACGTCATAGGGAGAGGACATGTTAGGGTAACGGGCATGTGAGCTGTTTTGAGTTTATAAGTGTGCCCCAATGCGAAATATGGTAAAATTCAGTACACAGGTTCACCACAGTCAAATGATTGAGTGTCGAACACGATTCCTGCACTATACAGGAATATGACTGTGATGTGCATGTGACTATACACATTTAAGTTACGTACCACTTTTCTGGTGTCGAAAATAAACAACCGTTCATTTTATAGGGTTAATCGAGCGGTCTGTAATGGTTTGATACTGCGAACAATCATTGCTTGCTAGCTAGTTAGCAGCAGGGATGGCACAGCAACCATGTGTGATTTAGAACACTACACTTTCGAAATTCACATCTGCAAGTGTCACAAAGTGTTCACAGTGAATGACATGCGTAGTGCTAAGGGAAGTATCCAAATTGAGACAGAGTTTATCTGTATTTTGCTCCAGATGATGGCTCTAGGCTCTGCCACAATGGATGCTAGCTTGTGTTGTAAAGACACTTAGTAGTTGCAGAGAATAGAACAGAGCTTGCATTCCATCTATCATATCCAAACCGGACATGACTCAGCACAAAGTCACAAGCTTATAATGTATTTAAAGGGGACCTTCAGTATCATGCAAAATGCACCTTTTGATGTCTTTTATACATAAATGTGTCCCCGGTGTGTCAGGGAACTCACGCTGCGTCAGAAAATGAAACCCTCTCTCTTTTCCTCCGTACCCAAATCTCTAAAAACGGGGCTACAACGGCGCTGATCCAGATTTGCGTCCGATATGATGTAATATCGGAAATGTATGCTGGCTTTACACCCACGGCCCTATCAGAAACAATGCCCGACTGTTTTGGACGTAATATGGTCGGTGCATGTTTTACATTAGCATCGCTAACACTCAGAGCTAACCTGTACTGCACAGAGCATGTGTGTGAAGAAGCTGGATATAAAAAGGAACTCACCTTGTCACCCCAAATCAACACTTTTGAAACAGGAAGGGAAATAGAGGGATGAGGCATGGCTAGAATGGGTGATCTGTTTGGTATTTTGAGTAAAACACTTCATAGATATGTTTTTAATATATTTTTATATATCTGAGACATATGCTATTGCATAAAAATAGCATGATAGGTGCACTTTAAGAAAGATGTGAATATCCAGTGACGCAATTAGGTAGCATATCAAACTTTAGCCAACCACAGCAGCCTCTGAGTGACATTCAATTACTGCAGGTCCTTTGGTGCTGCCCTTAAATCTTCTTCTTTGGACAACAGCATTTTAATCTCCATGTGAAATTATCCCGTCATTTCTTCTGGCGGCTGACCGTGGCTTGATGTTTTTTTTTACATGCTCCTAATTTTCCAAAGACCAGCTTAGCTGAGGAAAGAGGGTATCCAGGGGAGAAGTTTAATCAGCTGCAAAAGAATCAGACGAGCCTCTCAAACTGCATACGTTTGGATGAAGGGGCTGCCTTCAGTCCATCTGAGATTAACAAGCAGCTGGGATTTACACTGATTGAGAGTGGAAACCCAATGCCACTCTGCATTCTGGAGATAACAGCATTTTACCCCAAAAAATAAGTCAGTAAGCTACTTTTTCAATGGAAACAAGAGTTGTGTGTGCAGAGGGAAGGCAGCTATGTTTGATGTGTGCAAGTCAGCAGCCACCTGGAAACACAACAAAGAGCGGTCAAAGGTGTCTGCATCCATCTGTTCAAACTGTGATCCAATGTGTCTGCAGATGTATGTTTTTGTAACAGCTTGCTTGTTATCTGGCATATATTGCACGTTTGCACAAATGACTGCCTTATATATGCATATGTGATACTTTCCGTATATGCTAATGGATAATTCATTCTCTTTACTGTACAGAAATATTTTAAATAAAGATGCTTACAAAAGCATTGTAAGTCTTTGACACAGGAGAGACCTGTAGCTGCTCCGTCCACACTCACAACAACGTCATACAGACATAAACAAAGCAGCGACTGTATTCGCCATGACACAGACAGTCTGGTTTGTACTTGTATAACTTTTGTCCAGTTTCTGAACAGATGTGAGGAGCTGTGAGCTCTGAGTGTGTGCTAAAAGCTAACGGCCGATGTGTTGGGACATGTTGCGCTGTGGGTGCTGACCAATCACGAAGCCTCATTTATTGACTGGCAGCAAAAACAACCAATCACAGCAGTGCTTCTCTGGCTGGCTCTGTCCAATTACAAACAAGAAGTGTTCTCCCTAAGGAATACCCTTTCCGTTCAATGTGAAATGCTGTTGTGTTTTCTGAAATGCTGTGGCGTTTTCTAAAATGCTGTGGTGTTTTCTGAAATGCTGTGGCGTTTTCTAAAATGCTGTAGCGTTTTGTGAAATGCTGTATTGTTTTGTGAAATGCTGTGATGTCTTGCACTTCAGGGCCACCGTACTCTGCTGTACTTAAACCTACTATGTTGGTCCAGATTGTTCAATAGAACAACCTCCACAGTAATGCCAAAGTGCTTGTGACCTTAAGCAGATAAAAGAAAGGTCAACGTGGCATTAAAGAAAATTAGATCAATACATAGTGAGTGTACCAAGCCACACACCGACACAATGTTACTATGCAGGCACACACACTGCCCCTGCTAAACGTAACCATGGTTGACCATGGTCACCATGGTTGACCATGGTCACCATGGTATTCCATTGCCAACCATGGTAATACCATGGTTGACCACAAAATACCATGATGGTCACAGTACCATGGGGAAGAAATCATGGTCTACCATGGTCAGCCTGCCATGGTCACAATGTCATCTCCAGAAACCATGGTCAACCATGGTCAGCCATTTGAATATTTGAACCATGGTCTCAAGAAACCATGGTCTACAGAAACCATGGTCGACAATCATTCTAATGAGGCTCATGCAGGCACCGTCACCTGGTGAATGTATATAAAATAGTCTTTACATTTTCACCAACTGTTTAATGAGCATTTAATGAGTGTGTGTGCAACTATAGAGTGACAGTGTACTGTAGATGAAATTAAGTGCAATTAACATGATCTATACAAATATTTTAAAATGAAATGCTTGAAACTATTGAAAAGCTTGTATTAATGTATATTATTTCCAGTCTGGTGGACCATGGTTTATGTCCATGGTAGACCATGGTTAGACCATGGTTTATGTCCATGGTAGACCATGGTTTATATCAGTGCTCTACCATGGTTGACTGTGGTGCCATATCCCAACCATGGTCTACCATGGTCTACAATGGTTCATTTCGCAGGGGTTATCCTTGTGTCTCAGTGTTATGACTAATTCTGCCCACCAGGATCGAAGGAAGAATGTAATCTTGGTAAAGAAAATGTTTTGTTTTCTAAAAATGTGTATTTCAAAAGAACATTGAAACAAGCAATATTGACATTGGCATAACACATTATGTAGAGTGTTACTGCAGAATATGAAATCTTTCAAAACATAATTTAGTTTTATTTTCCTTTTTTAGACGAGAGAGATATACAGATATACTGTACATTACAATATAAGGAATACATTACAATACAATAAATGTTCCTATTTTACTAAAATATATACACTGCGTTACATAATATAGTTGTTGTTTTTTTACTGATGACTGTTAGGGATTAATTTTGTCTTTACTCCTATATATTTAACCCATTCTGTGTGTTGACATTTACGATCAACCCTGCTTCTAATCTCCCGTAGGGAATGTGTTAATGCAGTCGTATGTTGATACTAGGTTTTATGGCCTGACCTGCCGGACACAGGGGGGTTTTACGACTGTGAGAACGCTGGCTTTCTAATCTCCACAGATGTGAGAGACATCTCCTGTGTCTGTAGATGTCTACGACCATCCCCAATATGAGTATAATATGGGTGATAATTCAAACACTATAAACCTATCCGAGATTCAGAATGAAAAGGACCTTGGTGTGAATGTTGACAATACCCTGACATTTAGTGACCATATCCTAGCAATGATCCGCAGATCATACACTTATTTGGACTCTGACGTAGTACGTAGTTTATACATCTCTCTTGTACGGCCACTCCTCGAGTATGGGAATGTCGCTTGGTCCCCCATGTACAAAAAGGATGCTGAGCTCATCGAGAAAATACAGAGAAGGGCAACGAAGCTGGTTCCAGAACTAAAGGACCTACCATATCAAGAACGACGGCAAAGTCTTAAAATCCCGAGTATGTATTATAGAAGGGCGAGGGGAGATATGATCGAAGTTTTCAAATATCTCCACAACATCTACAAAACATCATGCCCACTACAACGGGATTATAACACCAGGACTCGTGGACACTGCCTCAAGTTGAAGAAACAGTACTCAAGACTGGCTATCCGCCGCAACTTTTTCAGCCTGCGTGTGGTTGACTTGTGGAATGATCTGCCAGAAAGCGTTGTCACATCCAATACGGTTAACTGTCTCAAATCCCGCCTCGACCACTACTGGTCAAACATCACCTTCACTTTGGACTATGTGACTGTTGCCAGCATCCATAGTAAATAAAGAATCAGTGATCTACTCATTTATTTACGAGCGACTAAAAGGCCTTAGGCCTATTACAGCCGTTTCCGATTGATTGATTGATGTGGATTTGACTCTCTGTAAACTAGTTAAAAGGTCTACTAAGATGCGAGGCTGATCAGATTTGACATGGCAACCCACCCGTGCAGTCAGAACCTTTGACTGTGACTTGTGATGTGAATTTCTCCGGCCGATGCTTGTATTAAACTACCAGTGTTTGACTTCAACTCCTGCTCGTCCCGTGTCACCTTCATGAGTCGGTGACTCCCACTGCATTGCTACACAGAAGTTTCCTCCACAGACTGTACATTTGAATTGGATTGACCAAGGAGCAGAGATGAAATACCGCCCCTTACTTCTGTAAAACAAGAGGCAAAGAATTCACACATTTTAAAGGCTTTTTACATTTTTGCTAGAAGAGTGCCTTGGACTTTTATTATTGTTATTTTTCTACTTTTTTGTTCCTTCCAAAGAGCACCTTTATTTCAGGTGATATTTCGGACGTTGCTTCTGTTGGTACACATTATGCTTATTTCAAGCAGGTGAGGCATGAACAACAGATCTTGTTGTGTCCCGTCAAAAGTGTTGAGTTCAATAATAATATTTCGTCTTGTCTCCCACTTCCTCTTCGTCCGTCTTATTTTGGTAGGACTCACCTTTTGTATTTCATTCCAGGGTTGCGGTCGAATAGTCCAAAAATCAGCTCCTAACGTCTAACCCTATCGTCTATTCCTTGACCTCTGAGTGAAACGTCATGGGGTTAAGGGATAGTGGATAGGAGAATTCAAAAGGACTTAGGAGAAGAGACTGCGGTACTTTAGAGATTCCGAATGCACTTTCACTATCCGACGTGTTTATGATGCGCCAGCGGACGTCATTGTGTGCGTCTGCTGCTGTGGGGAAACTATGGAAACTACAGTTTTCTATACAGCGGACTACAACATGGATGTTTAATAAGAACGAGGGACTACTGTAAACTCATCTAGAGACTCTGCACCGTGCTCTGATGCTGCTGCTTTGCTTTATGAACGTGGACACCAGAGAAACATATTCTTCATGACCAAAGTTGGAATTGAAGTAAAAAAGGAAAGTGAAACTTATGCTCGTCCCCCTCTCCCTCCGGTCCACATTAATACAAATGATCCCAATACGTATGATTGTATGAACTATGAAAAGATCTTAGAATCAATACAAATGTATTTATTATAAACGTTAGTCCTTACCATCTATCACTGTGTACATCACCATTCAAACATCTTTTAAAAGTTGAACAAACTCCACACAGCTCAGTAAAGACTGTGAAATGTTGACTTTATTTGATCATTTCTCTTTTTGATTGTAATACTGATGAACGTTCAAAACAAAGCACTTTGGCAACTTACCACATACGTTTTAGGCCCATTCCATGTGGTGTCTGAATCTAAAAATAGAACTTCTTACCTTAAGGTTAATAAATGGACAATAACAAAGAGGGGTAAAGTGAGTAAAATGGAAAAATAAAGAGCAGAAAATAAGTAGCCTGGGATTACAGTTGTTCTCAAATTGCTCAGTTTCTCAGAACACTAAACACAATTTACAAAACCACACACCCAAAGTGCAAAACACCTAATTTCTCCTGCTAAATGAAGAACTGCACTCAAAACTACATAAACACTTACCAAATGCAAACTTTAGCACCAAATATAACACACTTCATTCATAATACTAGATGGTTTGACCACCCAGCTACACGCTGCTGAGCATACTCTAAAGCACGTTCATCTGTTCTGGGCTGTGCTCTGTACATGGAGGGTTCTGCAGAGAAAGATTACTTGAGTTTACAGAAATACAGTAAATGAAGAAATACAAATGAGTTGTTGAAAGAAAAATCACATTTTATTCAAAAACAACACTGTGCAACATCCATCTCAGCACATAGTTACTGCTTCGGATCTCTCTAAGTGTGATGGCATTGTTTGCAAAAACCCAGTTAGTAACTGCTGCTTCCTGCCTCATTGGAAATCCTTAGCCTTCCACCTCTTTGTTTCTCAGTCCTCCAGATAAACAACAAAGACATAGTGGTCGATCAGTGTCTGTGTTGCATAACAGTAAGTTTACCACAGAACATTGTGCAGGATGTGTGTACAGTTATAGTCTGCAACATGCCGACAATTCAATTACAGTAATGAAGTCAATATGTTTCACACAACAGATAAAAGCTCTGAGATATCATGAATTATGCAGAGCTACAAACTGGTAACTAACCTGTTTTCAAGTCTAAGTGTCCGGATTACAGAGGCGACAGTAAATCGGCTTAGATTAGGCTGAACCCTCTGTCCAGCCTCTCTCATCGTCAAACCATGGTTGATAACATTTCATTTCATTAGAGAGTATTCTTCTTTGTCCACGTCCTCTCCCTCCAGCTCTACCTCTCATTCCTCCTCTTCCTCTCACTCTCACCCACCTCTTCCTCCTCCTCTCACTCTCAGTCCAGCTCTTCCTCTTCCCCTTCCTCTTGCTTCCATGTTGGCTTCCATTGTTGCTGTAAGAGAGTACTCACCTGTGGTCTTTTCATAGTGCTAACATCCTGATTGATGAGCCAACAATGATGCTACCAGGTGTTCGGTCAGGTGGAACGTGTTTCTTGATCATTGGTCCATGTGTGAGGCATTTTGAATATCAGTGTTTTAAACCTGCTAACACGTGACTTCATGTCAGATTCCTGTGTCTTACGTGGAGAAACGTGTGCAGTGGTTTGCACAAAGTGCCATGTTGATTTGCAAATTGTGTGAAAAGCTGAAAACGTGTTTAGAGTTTTGGAAATTTGAGCCGATGTTTTGCTCTTTGAGTGTCAGTTAAAATAATTGTGCTTTATGTAGAATTTTAGTGTGTTAGCAACAGAGAAAAACTAATTAGAGTGGACTGAGTGGCCAACTCCTTACAGAATGGTAATGAACAGTATCAGCGGTGGACAGGGATTAGACGCTTTGTTTGTGTGCAAGTGCTTGTGTTAGAAAGGAAGAGATTAACTATATGAACTTGCTTAATCCATATTGTACTGAGTTTACTTTTTTTTTACTGTGAAGTGCTGATAACGAATTGAGAAAATTGGATGAGTAAATCAATACCAGACTCTCCTGTGTGTTGGTAAGAGCCAGAGCTGGGACATTAGTTGTTGTGGTTTAAAGTTTGTTGATTGAAGATTGATTGCCAATACATCCTTATATTGGTGTTTGCTATGAATTGGTTCATAGTTTTTAACAGGCACTACTGTGTAGGGATTACATTTTCAGTTACTGTTTTTTGACAATAGAGCTGCTTCTTGCTGCTGGAAATGTTGACGGGAGACTCAATCAAAACCGTCGAGGGCCTTGAAACCCACAACGAGCTGAAGGACTCTAAAATGCTATCTAGATTTGAGGAAACCAGAAAAGTCTTGAAAACATTATTTGCAATTATTTCGCATTACATACAAGTCCTTCGATCAATTGTAAATGTAAAAATACAGATAATTACAGCTTTTCATAACTGATAGGCATGATCACTAAACTACAATTCTGTCCCAGGTAGTAAAACATGAAGTCAACTAGTATTGTACTGCTACAAAATTAAATTAAAATCAGCCTCTAAACAGAAAAACTAAACAAGATTTTAATTGACGAACAAAACCTACAAATGGTAAAGAGGTGGGAGGGATTGGCAGCCCCCTGTGGCCGCCCCCTGTGTGGTCTTACTGTACTAGAAATGAGTGAGTGACTAAATAAGTGTGTGAGTGACAAGTGACGGTTTCCAGGAGATAGCTCCAACGCCTCCAACTCTGTCGTCTTGGTTTAAAATACCTTCACTGTCAGGGCCGGAAAGAGTGGGCGTGAGCTGTGAGAGATCGAGAGAGATTGGCATTGAATGAAAATGGGAAACATGCTGTGCCGATTACCCAGTTTAATTGTAATTGAAAACTGATTGATAGAGGTAGACAGAGTGATGCTAAGACACCAAATGATCCAGATGCAAACTATTACCTACAGCGACGTCAAATTACCCCACAGCTTCTCATAGTGCCCTGGGTCCTGGATAAATTGTGTTCAAACCGCGGGAACAAAGCTTACAAGGAACAAACAATGACAGATATTGGCAAAGAAAGCATGAGAAATTACTGCAGAAACACAAAGACACAGTATGACAACAGTCATAACAAGAGAGGACACATCATCCGGAGCATCTGCTAGGACCGTTCGAAAATAGGTATTTACACACATGTGAGCTCTATATAGTTAATTAAATTCACTATGTATTTGGCGTGTTCACAATGACTAGTCTATTGGTTGGGCCACCATGTTTCAAATTTCATATCAGAATAGTTTACAACACACACATAACAGGTACATTATGAACATGTTTGTAGGCAAATCGAGTTCATACTCATTCAACACAAATTAAAGTATAGTCTTACCTTTACTTGTAAACGAAAATCCATCCACCTATCCTTCTGGGCAGAAGTGTCGTTGACTTTGTTTTAGGTGGCCGCTTTATTTCCAAGGTTTCTCACCGTCTTAGTTTCTGAAAAAGCTATCTAACATAGAAGGCTTCACGCTTAAATGACAAGGGCTCAAGAGTCAAGACCCGCCTTGGTGAGGCAGATGTGATCACTGCCACCTTTTCATTGCAGTTGAATGGCGATACCGGTGAGCCTATTCATCTTTGACACATGCGTGAAATATATGTTACCCGGACTATGCAAGGCGAGGACATGTAATCAAGGGGTCTGCAAAAATGTAATTGTGAAAATACAAAGATAGTATCAGGCATGCTCTTATTGCCTACGCTACATTTAGTTTAGTGAGGCGTTACAACTACAAGGTAAGGCTGAGCTCATTGCTACCTCACCTCTCTTTTTTTGCAGCGAAGCTCTGCACATTTGGTGATTTATTAGAAACAAATGGAATCATACAGACATGAAATTGGTAATACAGATCAGTGGAGAATTCTTACAATTGAATATTTATTTGATTGTTTTTTGTATTTATTATTTTAACATTTCGTAGCAGCTATTAAGAGGGGACTATGCCTCCACGTCCCAGTATTGTAGAGAGGGATATGTCTCTTCAGGGGTAATGCTACCAACAAAAACATTAGAGGATGATACTCTGGATATAAGTTTCATATGGCAAGCATGAAGGTGCATGCATTGTTCAGCAGTCACACGTGCATATGCACAGAGGCTCAAACAGCTCCAGAGAAACCCTTCTGATGTGTTTGATATGCTGCCCTCAAAGGAGTGGCCACAGGGGTGAGCCAGAGACGCTGCTGGAACAAAAGAGGACAAGCAGAGGGAGTGAGTAGATGGAGGGAAGGATGGAGGGAGGGTGAGAACAGAGGAGGAGGGAAAGTGAAGGGGATAACCTTCCCATATCTTGGCCATAAAACATCAAAGGGCGGAGGCTGAGTGGGATTCTGAACTGACTGTTAAGGGCCAACGCAGACGATTAAAACATTATTTGTGACTTCTCTATATCATTATATATTTATCATGTGCATTAAAATGCTTCGATACTTGCCAACGATTCATATTTTTAAGTTTTCTTCAATATCAGTTATCCAGTAAAAGTAGTTTCTACATGAACAGATTTTTAGAGGATAATAAATATGTTTATACTTTTTATTCTAACTAACTTTTTTACCACCTTGCTATACAGCCACTCAAGTTGCTGTTGACATACTTGTCAGTCCAAAATGTATGTAATGATCTTGGGGTTTTAAGTTTTCATTTTGAAATGCATTTCCTCCTTGTGTCTTTACTTCCTTTTCTTTGTTGATAGTCTGCCCCGACCTGATTCTATCCACCTGTTTCAAATCACCAAATCATGCCCCTGTGTTTTTGCCTTCCCTCTCCAGCTATGTCTTGTCAGAATGATTAGTTATGATACTTGCCTGGTCCCTCTGTATTTTTGTGTTTTCCAGTAGTTGTTATCAGCCTTAGTAAATCAGTAATCTTCCTGTTGTGTGTGTGTGTGTTTTGATAAAAAGTGTTGAGTGTTAAAGCACTGATCAGAAGCAATGAAACACTTGATGTTGTGAAATCAAACACAGCATCGCTTGTTGCTTAAACGCTCAAATCTTTCTGACAGTTATTCCCCTATGAAGGGATCAAAGTGTGGACAGGAAGTCAGATGATTTAATCTTTTTAATAATACAATCAACCTGGTATCACGGCAAGACGTGAACATGTGACGATTTACCATACTGGGAGACGTGAAGATGTCACGATTTCGTCCCTTCAAACGTGACAGTTGCACGGTATTGTTAACATGGCCGAACCAGTGGAGATATACCCGGAAATGCAAAGCAAATGCTACCCCGACGGTCGGTTGTTATTGTCAATTTTAATATAATAATGATTTATTTTTTAATAATCACACTCGATTTCGCCGATTGTCTTGTTGCCCCAGCTGGTCGACACCTCTTTTAGCAGAAACAAAGGCTACATTAATGTATTAAATCGATGTTAATCCATGTGGAATTAACGGACATGACGTTGTGTGATTGCGTCGCCAGGCAACAGCTTTGGTTCATGTTAATTTACAAAATCTTCAACCGCAGTTATATTTCAAAACATTTTAGAAGGCCTCACGAAATATTTAAATGTGAAGGATTGTTTGTATAACAAAATACATCCGTCATAAAAAATACCGGAAACAGACGTAGGCAAGATCCTCAGCTCGGTGATTCGATGGTTTAGCCACCGTTATGGTGTAAATATAACTTATCTACCAATTGGATCAAATATAAAAGTCAGCCGAATTAGTGTTGATACTGCAAGGAGATGTATTGTGTGAAGAGAAATTGAAGATGTTGTTTAATTGCTGATATATTTATGATCCACGTCACGTTTTCAGTTTTGGTCGTAGTTCTTCCTGTTTGTCGAGAAGTCTTCTCATCAGGGCTCTATAAATAAAGAACTACTATCTGTAATATTTAATGCAGCTGAACCGTGTATTACAATGCCGTTATGTGATGACTTTCAAAGAGAAAAGCAAGAACACTCGGAATAAAGTATTATATTATTTAAAAAAAATGCATAAACACCATTTTCCAACGTGCATTGCGGCTAAAACATTGAGCATGAACCGAAGCTGTTGCCTGGCAACGCAATCGCACAACGTCATGTCCGTTAATTCCACATCCATACACTGACACACATGGATTAACATCGATTTAATACATTAATGTAGCCTTTGTTTCTGCTAAAAGAGGTGTCGACCAGCTGGGGCAACAAGAAAATCGGCGAATTCGAGTGTGACTATTAAAAAATAAATCATTATTATATTAATATTAACAATAACAACCGACCGTCGGGGTAGCATTTGCTTGGCATTTCCGGGTATTTCTCCACTGGTTGGGCCATGTTAACAATACCGTGTAACATGTTTGAAGGGACGAAATGGTGACATCTTCACGTCTCCCAGCATGGTAAATCGTCACATGTTCACGTCTTGCCGTGATACCGGGTTGAATATAATATATCACCTGTAATATTGTGGTGCAGATACCCTTTCCATGTATTGCTTTCACTGAATGAAATACATGTTTCATTTCATATCATGTGCTGCAAGATAATTGCTGTTTGAAAGAGATGCTGCTGTATTGATTCAAATAAAATGCATTTTGTTAGCTGGTATCACTCTCTGGAGAATTTATGAACAATAGCGATAAAGAACAAATGAGTTAGAAGATATATTTGCTCTTGGGGGCACAGATATCGAATTATGCCAGTTATATTGATTGATAAACCCCTCCTCCGTGAAGGACTTCCACACGGGCTATACCTGATGATATTGGTGTTTTGATCAGGTGCCATTTAGAAAGAGTTATCTGCGTTCAACAGACCAGATTGTCATATTTGGCCCAGATTATTGCATGTCGCCCAGGCCTTGGCTTTACGGGAGAGCAAGTCTTTCTCATGGAGTCTGTGTTGAAAGATGCTAGGGGTTGGGGAAATATTTTCCAAGGCCCATAACTTTGACCCAGTTTATCAGTTTGTACTGACCTCACTGAGCTCAGGCACCTGCAGCCTTGGCTGCTGTGCTCTCAGTGTCTCCCTGTTCCTGCCTGTTGGCGTCAGCTGATAGAGGTGTTATTGTGCTTTGCCTATTTTATCTTGTTATGCAGCATGTTGATTATTCTCTCAGAACCAGCTAAATGCATGGGTCTGGGGTAGAGATCTTCAGAATTGGTTTGGCCTCCGCTGTGTCAACTCGTAGCACAGCACATGTCTTGTGAATTCTCCGGCCGAAGCTCCAAATAAACCGTCAGTGTTTGCCATCAAAGTTCCTGCTCTCCTCCTGTCTCTCTGAGTCCTGTCTCCATTGCTTCAGAAGTTTCCACCACACTAGGTATTTGTTATCATTGAAGAGTTTTAGGAGATCCATTCCTTGCATACATGGTTGGGTTTGAGCTTTCTGAAATTAACACAGTTGTTGATGCGTTTCAGTAAAGCCCCACGGACGCAGCAGTGTCGTCGAGGGTGTGCAAGGGGGCTTTAGAATCTGTGAGGGTGGAAGAAGGGATTGCGATGTTGTCAGCAAAGTCAAGATCAGTGAGGTGCTTTAATGTTTTTTGACGAGTATGATCGCCTGCTTGTGGCTTGATCAGGAGGCCCTTTCTGTTGTTACCAATGACAGACGGAGAACATAGACAAGGACACCGAGGAAGAGAAATGTAGAGTTTATATTGCAGCAATTGCTGATCTATTTATTATATCTAGATATTTATCTTCCTGTGTACGGAATTGTGATAGGTACCTCCACCCATTCATTATCGTTCACCATCACACAGCAAACATTTAGCACAGAAAGGTCTCCAATCATTCAAAGTGCTGAGACAGACAACCATTAATGCTCACATTCACACCTGTTGGCAATTTAGAGGGGCCAACTACCTGCATGTCATTAGACTTTGGAAGGCAGCGATGGGAACCAAGACAAAACCAATGCTGACACAGGTTGAACATACAGACTCCACACAGAACCCTCGAGACATACATGTTGAACACTTCACAGTAGTCTTACAGTAGCTTAAGCTAACAACATGCATCTTGTTGTAGATAAATACAAGTCTGTTCCAGTTACAAAGAAGGAAGACAAGTATCAGTTAGTTATTGCCTGTAAATGTAGAAATGTAACTGCGTTGGCCTCAGTGCTACTTCTGCTCCAGCTGCTCTACACACATCATCTCTTCTGCCGCCTCATCTGCTATGAACTAATATTTAATTTAGGAAATTCTCTCATAAAACCAGGGCTTTTGATGGAAAACTGGAGAGGAATGATAATGAGGCAGGGAAGATGTTGGTCTCAAAGCTAACTATTACCCATATCAGCCTATGTCAGCAGTTTTCAGCCCTTATCTTTCTGGAGCAACACTGAAGTAATTAACTCTATCTTGAGGTTATCCACAGAGGAGGAGTCACGAGTAAAGGCAGGAGCAAAACAAGTTTGAGCCGCCACTATTGTTGGACTATGATAGATTAACTGCCAACATCAGCAAAACTACTAGTTGGTGAGTGATGTGCAGGCCAACCCTTCTCACTGGTCCGGTTCCTTTGAGCTGATGCACGTAAATGTGTTTATAGGTTTAGATACTAAAAATATGCCGTTATTTTCTCGTTGACACTGTTATCGTAAATGCACATTTGACATTGCTTCCCCCCATCTCTCCCATGCATTACCACTCATTTGAATGCATTGATTTTGTATCATAAGGCTATTAGGCTCAACATTTGCTTTCATCTTCGTTACTGGAAATTGGTGTATTCATGAGCTTGAAGTCGTAATTTATCAAAGTCAAAAAATGACTTTCCAACTCTGAAATTGGGACCATTGACCTGCAATGAGACCTGTCGCTACGGTGATAACGTATTTCTGTAGACCGACGCTGAAGTCAGCATTGCAAGGGTCCCAAAAAGCAATTGTACATTTTTCTTTCATATTAGAGGAAACCATATCTGTGCTAATCAAACATTTATGAAGCACGGTTTGTTCAGCAGGATAATCTCCACATATTTATAATCCTTTAAGATTTTTTGAAGCGTATATGCAATTGCAAGCTATAGCTATTCATGTAACATTAGTTGCATTACCATTGCTAAGTTGTAGGCGGATTAATATTGGGTGTGTTGATGTTTAGTAGTCTGAATTATTCACGTGTTAACAAATGTCCTCAGCTTTTGTTAACCACAGACCCTTTTTCAGGCATCTGGCCCAAATGTATACAACAGAACAGTTGACCCAGAGAAAAGGGTGGCAGATTGGTGAAATGCTAATTCTTTTGCAGGTTTTAGGACTCACTGCTGCACCACTCTGTTGGTCCTTGCTTGTTATTCAGTGCTGCTCTGTTCGCTCCTCCTTTTAAGAAACTGCACAATTGTAGCACGATGCATGAGCAGTATCCTACATTAACAGGTAATTGGACATCAGCAGTTCACGAGCACTCGGTTCATTAACTGATTCGATGCATACCGAGCAGTAAAAAGAGTCGCTCAGAAATATTCATTTTCTTTCCTTTTGATGTATATGCTTTGTGGATGATCTAATTCATTGTACATTTCCTTAGTGCCTGGATTGTGTTCACTGGTAAAACACGTTTTAGCCGTGACCGGTGTATCTAATGTTTGCTCTGTCAATCGGTCTCACAACATTTCCCCAGCCTTTGGGGGCCACAGTTTGTACCCTAGGAAGCTGAAATGTTACATGGAGGTGTTTGTAAGGTTTTGAGTATGTGAATGCACATTTCTTAAGTCCTGGTATCACAAAAAAACTCCCATGTTTTCAATTTATTTGGAAGGTAATTAAATGACTTTGATATTTGAACTTGGTGGTAATACATTGTCCTTGATCCATGAAATAGAGCAAATTAAAATAGAATTCTCCCATATTAAAAAAAAAAAAAGCTCATTAGAAGCCATTTGGCCCGGTATCTCTATCTTGTCATATTTTGTCATACTGTTAATAAAGAAAATAACTCCACAGGTGTGCTTTGAAATAATATTTAAATTAACATGAGATACCAGTGGTGTGGCTTTGGAAAAGAGACTACAGTTAGTTTTCTGTGAGGTATGAATGACCCCTGAGGATGGATAGGTATATAAACAAAGGATGGATGGATAAACAATCTTTGTCTCCACTTAGGCTACATGGAATTTCACTATGTTGTGTCATGTATTCCCTTGAATCTTCCCAGGGAGCTGCTTCTTTGCAAGATGTGTGATCAAAAATATGTCATCAAGCTACCAGCTGGGGATTTTTGCCCTTTTACTTACTCTAAGCGACCGGTGGGATTTTTCACAGGGAAAAGCCATTTTAGAGACATGTCTGTCAGCGTTTTTGAGAAGCGCAGATAAGAGCCTCACACTGGTGTGAATGGAAAGGATTCTAGGAGGGGGGAGGCAGGAGGGCAGAAGGTGGGAGAGAAAGATGGTGGAGGAGAATGAGAGCATGACAAAAGCAGGATTTCTTCAAATTGGTTTCATTGTTATGTTTCTTTTCGATTAGATATATTGAAGTAAAGACCTATGTCATAGATTATATGTTAGGGGCATGGCAACAACTTATGGGAAGAGGTAATGGAAGTAGCTGATGTCCCTGACCACAGCAGCAGAGGAAAATGATTTTGTCTGAAAGTTTAATGTTGGGGAAAATGGGTGTTTCATATGCAGCTTTGGTTTATTGTACAGACAGATACTGAGAGACTGAATCTATCCAAACTGTGAGTAAGTTATGCATACTGTGCAGCTTTATGTCAAAACGTTTTGTATGCATTTCATTTGTTCATTCTAGATCTAGTAGTTTAATGTGTTGTCTAACGCTAAAATATAGTAACCTGTAACACAATTGAGTCGATAGTATATTAGCCCGCCATCGTCAAATCTCGTTTTTCTGTTGCCCGGTTAGCTGTTAATTATAAAATATCCAAAAGTTAGCTTGCAATTAACCCATAAAAGACTACTGGCATTCGTCCATGTAAGTAAACAGATGATGCATGACATACTCATCGGTAAAACTACAATAACAATGCACCAAAAATCTCACATATACATTACCACCAGGGCTGCCCCTTCCGACAGGCAGATCAGGTAGCGTAGACAGGTAGACAGGTAGACAGGTAGCGCCTCACCTCGCGGAGGGGGGGGCCTTATCTTGCGGAGGGCGGGGCCTCAACTTGTGGAGGGTGCTTCATTTTGCGGAGGGAGCCTCATCTGCGGCGAACTTACAGTTTCGCCGCTGCGAGGCTCCACTAGCACCCCCTCCCCCAGTCATTATGTTTATACATTCTTTTTACCAATTTTGCTCACTTGTAAGTACTGGAACTCACTGCTGAAAATCACTCAAACACATCACTGTGAAGTAGCTTGATACTGTCGCCTAGGGCTAACACATGATGCATCTGGCGCGTCTCACAAGACTTTAAAAGTGATATATAAATGCTGCCACTTAAGACACAGTGTGGAACTCTTAAATGGTTACTTTCCAGCTTTCTGACCTCAGTATAATCCAGCTGCAGGCGATGTTGAACTCGCCCTCTGTGTTCGTGTCACCAGAGCTCCTGTTGGCGCCCATACCCTCAAATGATGTCAACAAATTGAATCCTGGACATCTGCAGCTTCCCTCTGATTGAGTTTTGGCCTCTTATTAGTTTTCAGCCTCCCTGTCAGCACCCAGCGTGTGTAATGCTGCTATAGGAACTGCTGTGTGTGCGTAGGTGAAAGTCCCTGGTGTGTGTGATGTGGGCTGTGTACAACACCGTATGACTGCTGTGTGGCATTAATAATAGTGTGATGCATCACGGAAGATTCCTTCTGTCTAGTTCCATAAGAAAAGGAATCCCTCTAATAACATGTTTGCTATAAGGAAGCCAGTAGTTCCTTTGGATGTTGTTGATGATGTGTTAGCACCGAGGTTAAGCATGTGACAGCCAGCATGGTAGAGAACACATTACGGCTACACCTCAAGTCGGTTATTTTCATTTCCTCGCTCCTCGCTCCTCGGTCTCACCGGAAGTTGATTTGTCTGCGCCATCTTGAGTACCGTCCCATGGTGCTTATTTCTGCCGGAGGATCGAGGAGGGATAATGGAGGAGCGATAATGGAGGAACTACCAGACCATCCTCCGATGAAATCCTCAGACACTCGCCCCGCCCCGTTACTGTGTATCGCTCACTGATTGGACGAGGCAGTGCATGCACTGATCTCATGCTTCTTGACATGAGAGCAGTTTCCCAGCGGAGTGAAGAAAATACATGAAACTCACGAGAGTCACTCCTCAGTTTATACCGTGTTTTGTTTCAATTCATGCATCATTTAGCTACAAATATGTGATATGTCTGAACAACAAAGTGGTCAAAAATCATTTTATTCATTTATTGGAAACATTTTCATGATCGCTTTTTTCGTTTTACATTTTCATTTATTGTCATTTCCATTCAGTCAGTCATTAAGTGCTATTAAAATGTTAATTTGCTACATATCCAAACAAAGTGTGAAATCCAATGAATGTTAATCTAACTGGGTTTTGATAGATAACATCTCTTTTTCTTCTCTCAATTATTTTATTTCTATTGTGCACTCTAATCAATATTGATCCAACTAATGTTCGTTTATACATTTTAAGAATGGCGTTTATCTTTTTTGAGAATGAGTTCTTATTTTATTTAATGTATTTGGGTCTACAACAGATGATACAAATGTTTGTGTCAGTAAATGTGTACTAACAGAGGGTGTTTGTGAACACAACGGGGACAGAGCTGCTGTCAGACGATCAGCTGTGCGGCGTCATCACGAACGGACGTCGCTACACGTGACGCTCCGGAGGAAAGGACGTCCCATTGCTCTTAAAACTAATTTCCCTGCTTCTCGTGGTTTCCTTGCGTCTCTCCATGCTTCCCTGGTGGGAGGGACTAGTCGCAGGGAACAACGCAAGTGAGGGACGCAAGGAATCCATTTAACCGATCTGCCAAAGACAGCAGGTACACATCTGTAGGTGTTGGAAAATAGGCGTTACCATATTAACATAAGGAGAAGTGGTGGTGTTGAGATGCCACAACAGTGTTTGAACTTGCTTAATGTCCTTTTACCTGATTGGCTATCTAACACTGATGGTACAGTGCATAGAAAGTTAGAAAGATAGTTGTCTATTGGTATTTATTGCAGTTAGCATTCAATTGGCATTCAATTGGATTTACTTTGCTATAACCTGTGCACAATCTACCAAAGGAGACAGGAAAAGCTGCAACCGGAACAAAGCCTAGCTATTATATTGTTCTTGGGTGCGCTCCCATAATTGCAGGTTTAGTGCAGGTGGAAATTATGGCAATTTTCTCCCCTGCCGGAGTGGGAGATGATGCCGTGTTTCATGTCAAAGTTATTGTGTGGGGAGGTCGATAGGAGTCACCTTGTCAGTTACAGAAAGCTGAGGGCAGGATATCACGCTCTGCTATCCCCCCCGTCTCCCATCTCATCCCATTCACACACCGCTTCTAATTACTCCCCCGCCTATTCTCCCAATGTCTCTCTGTTTTCAGCCAAAACTGAGCTAACTGTCACTGCTCTGTCTCTCCTGTGGGTGTTCATTGATGTGTAACAGAACCTGAAGAGAGTGCCTCTTTCAGGAAGAGGAAAGTTGCGTTTAGGGTCGATTCCAATACATCTGGAATTCCTATTAAAATGTCGGTACCACGATTAAAACAAAACAGAAACATTGGATCCCATGAAACTTAACGTACACTCTTTTATTATTGTAATATACATTTGACATTGCTCTGGAAATGTCCCCCCACTAACAAAATTATTCATTGAAGTTTCTTGCCAAAAACACACTTTTACAAGACTATTGAACATACAGTATCATGATTGTTTTATAATTTACCTTTGCAGAATAGAGCGTTAATGCACAATGTTTCACGTCTGTAAAGAGGCCCTATTTTGCTTTTTGGGGTTGTCCATTTCCTGTAGTGTGTTATATAGGTTTTTATGCATGTAGATTGTCTGTGAAGTCTAAAATTCAATCCAATTGGACTCCTTTGTCTACTGCTGTAACATCACTATGTAACACTCACCCTTCTATTGGATAGGCCATATCTGACACATCTCTAAGTGGTTGACCAAACACAACACAGCCGGCCAGCTAACCAATCAGAGCAGACTGGGTTCTGGTTTCAGACAGAGGGTGAAAAGAGGTGCTGCAGCACAGGGAGTATGAGAAAAATAAAGACCTTTTTGAACATTAAAGTATATGGAGACAGGTCACATTAGAGACAGAGTAGAGTAACATAATATATATTTGTTGATTATTTTATAATTTACCTTTGATGAATACAGCATTCATGCACAATGTTTCACGTCTATGGAACTTCTGTATACAGACTGTTGACAGCTAACTTTACCTAACTCTCCAGCCAATTTTGTATTATCCAGGAAAACGATTGTGATCCATGGACGAGTCAAAGGTTAGTCGACTGCGTACCATCCCATTTTCTGTCTTCCCCAGGACAATGAGACACTGTTGGTCTCGAGCTATACCAGGTACTTCTAGATATTAGAGTAAGGAAGAAAACAAGTACTATCAGAAGTAGATGTTGTCTTATATCTCAACAATTTATTTCAAGATAAAACATGGATATTTGTGAAACAATAAATCTAAACAGAGTCGTGGCTTCGTGAACCCATCTCACCATATTGAGAATACATTTCTGAAATAGTAAAGGCATTATGACAGCTTCAACATGAACTCTCTGTAGGAGCAGAATCCTTATCGTACACGTTTGGAATTAACTGGAACGCTTACTGTGACCTCGGCCATGTTGGGTGATAACCCCAACATTAATATTTGACCTTGTTGAAGCTCTAATGAATAAATTGTAGTGGATTCTTGTAGCCAGGTTATAAAGTGGTAGAAGAAAAGAGGGTGGCGATAATGCCCTGTCCAATGACCACATTTGCAAGTCATGTTCAGGTGTCAAGATAGATACGTCCATGCAGGGCATTACTGCTGGGCTGCATGGCAACCGGATCACCTTCCTTATTTCACTTTAATCTAATTTAGGGATTACAATTTCAATAGATTTACATTATTTCCAGCCATCCTTGACTGTTCTTGCTCTTCACATCCTGGCAGTGTATCATTGCTCTATCCAAAAAAGGCTTTTAATTTACATCCACCATAAAAGATCACAGAAACCTTTTCTTGGAATGGGATTAATATAATCCCATTGCATGTAATCCGCCACTTTCCAAACCTGCGCAGGGTTTATACGAAAAGCAATATGAGATTATAATATTAATCTCTGTGTTTGATTTGGAGATAGGAGACAGCACTTGTACTTAGCTGGTGGAGAACGCAACACTAATGCACATTCTTCCTGTTGAATGAAAACCTAATAATGTATGTGTTTATTGATTTTAATGCTTTAAACCATGTTCATGTATGGGTCAAAATTCTACATGATGGTTTAGCCAATGTAACAGATAATGCATGTTTAAGCTGAATAATGTACATGTTGTAAAAGTTCAAGTTAATCATCTGAACCTTTTCTGGCATTAGGCAGGACAGATCAGCTGGTCAGCTTGAAGACTGGAGAGGCTTTTTTTCTGGAGCTCCGTAGGACCCGTGCACCTGACGGAGTCCCGCGGCGAGAGGGTGACCTTGGTCTGTCCCATCCACTGCACCAAGGAGATGATGTGACAGTCACATTGCCACGTGTTGTCATGGAGATGGAGCTTCTTCAGATCTGACACAAAATAAGGTAAATGATAAAGTAATTTGTATCTCTACTGGTATACATCACTACTTAGTTCCTGTAAAATGCTGATAAAAGGCAGAATGGTAGTCGTACCAGGAACAGGGGCGAACATGTTTGCGTCCAATGTCTTCAGGCGGTTCCCACTGAGAACCAGCCGAGAGAGCTTGGCCATGTTTTTGAACAAATCAGGGGGTATTTGTTCCAGCTCATTGTTCCTCAGGTAGAGTTCCTGGTTAAATATAAAGCACATTTGATTTTTTGTAGCACATAGTTTACCAACGAGCAAGAAGAAAAATGTGTGCAATGCAATCACAGTGAACTTATTAAGAATATTCAAGTGGTATAGGAATTCAAAATGTCACCAAATGATCTATTTAGACAGTATTTAGCAAGGAATATATATATATATATATATACTGTAAACAGATTCTATCTTAGTTTTTCTATTTGGTTTCTGTCCGTATATGAACCCAAGACACTGAGTTACCTGCAAATTGCCCAGGCCATCAAGAGTTGACGCGCTCAGTGTGGACAGAAGGTTGTTGTCCAACACCAGCATCTCAAGGGATGGCAGCGTTCTGAAAGCTCCATTCGGAACGTTCTTCAGACTGGATTTGGGGAGAGTTACATTTTGTTAATTAACATCAATACACTTTGCAATTAATCTAAATGTGTTACATTTCTGTTCCCTGGTTTCAAAACTGGGCCAAGCATTGAAAGGATATCCACATGTTCTCACTGCCTTTTAGAGATTCCTGAACAGACTATCCTCCCAAGAAGAACCACAACATCAGCAATTGACAACCTCTTGTTTTTGTAGTAATCATGACATAAAGAAAGAAAGAAATACGGAAGGATCCCAAGTTAGACAGATAACCCCAGACTGTAAACAAAAACACTGCTGTTGGTTTCCCATTGTCTAACGACTGTTGACACAGTTTGTTCTTACCGTAACTACCATAATCTCAGCTAAGTGATTATTTTCGTTGTTTATAAGATAAACGTTCCCAAACTTAAAGGTGGGGTATGTAATTTATTTCAGAAACACTTTTTGTTATATTCCATGGAATGCTCTTAACATCCCGATAGCAATGAATACATTACATGCAAAAATTCATCTGTGGAAGCCGTGGCGCTGTAAAAAGCACGACCAATCATTTTAGCCGGCCCGGCTAAAGTAACTGGATGGCCTACCTGCCTGTCAGCCTTCCATCTGTGCACAAACTTATCTTGTGCCCTCATTGGTCATGTGCGCGTTCGTGTGTGTTGGAGGAGGGGCTCTGTAAGGAAGTCTGAAGGAAGGGGCAGATTTTTTCCGGTTGTGTACTTTCAAATTCTAGCGCAATCGTCAATTATTACCCCAATAATTGACGATTCTGTAAAACCATAGTTTGATACAGAATTCTAGCATGGCTACAATATGGTTAGAAAAGGAAGTGAAAGATCATCAACGTGTGACATCCATAAATGCATATATAATGACCTGTTACTGTCTAGGTTGAGAAACATGAGCTTTCTGAGTCCATTGAAGGCCTTGGGAGATATCTTCTGGATGCGATTCATGGAAAGGTCAAGAACCTTGAGGGCGATCAGAGGCTTGAAAGCATTGGACGGGAGCGTTGTCAGCGCGTTGAGAGGAAGGTCTAAGTCTGACAAGTTCCTCATGCCAGCAAACATCTCAGGTTTAAGGACGGAAATCTGGTTCTGTCCCAGCATGAGAAAGCGGAGGTTCAGGAGGTCCTAAAAAAAGGGAACATTAGTCAAATCATTGGTTTGTGATTGCTTTACATAGTATCAAATCCTCTCCAACTCTTTACCTGGAATACCCTCTGTGGGATGTTGGTGATGTGGTTGGCGTAGAGATTGAGGAGCATCAGTCGATTGGCACCAGAGAAGGCTTTGGGGTGGATGGACTTGATGGTATTTTGTTCCAGGTTGATACTCTCAATATTTTGAATTGATTTCAGAGCATTAGCCTTCAGGTCAGTGATACCATTCTCACCTTTAGACAACAGTGAGAAAGTTGGATAGTTAATACATGTATTTATATAACATCCTCCAAACACATCTGTTTTCCAATAAAAACAGAACACAAACATAGAGAATAAAACGAACTACAAACCAGTAACTAAACATATAATACCACATACAAATGTGTTTTACCAAAGCAGTTATGACCCACATAATTTGTTTTACCTTTATTTAACCAGGATAGGTCTCATTGAGATTACAAATCGCTTTTTCAAGAGAGTCCTGGCCCAAGAATGGTAACAGCACAGTAACAGACAATTTTACAGTTACAGACAATTAAAAGAAAACACAGTCATACACCAAGTTTAGCCAAAGCATTTACAGACACAGCGGCCTGCTTTGAGTGTTTCTGATGAGACCAGCTCTCTGAGTTTCAGCTCAGTTTGAAGCAGATTCCAAGCTTGAGGGGCAGCGTAACTGAACGCCCTTTTCCCCAGTTCAGTACGGACCTTTGGTACAGTTAAAAAGGAAAAAGTTCTCGGAGCGAAGCCGATAGGATCCTATGCATGTTCTGTTTATGTACATCCTTAGATAAGGGGGAAGAGCACCAAGAATAGCCTTATATATATAAGGATGTGCCAATGTTTCAGTCTACGCGTGGTCAGGCAAGAGCATCCAACACGAGTGTATAGATTGCAGTGGTGCATCAAGGTTTTGAGGTGTGTGATGAATCTCAGTGCACCGTGGTAGATGGTATCCAGTGAGTGAAGGCACTGAGAAGATGCATTCATATAAACCACATCTCCATAATCCAGCACAGACAGAAAGGTTGCAGACACTCGTCTCTTTTTGGCCTCATAGGAAAAACAGGACTTGTTTCTAAAAAAAATGTAAAAAAAATGTAATCTTAATTTGTTAAAGAGTTCCCCAATGTGTGGTTTAAATGAAAGCAAATTGTCAATTATAATTCCAAGATACTTATACTGCAACACAGATTCAATCTCCAACCCCTGCAAGGTGGTGATAGGAGGAAGGTTCAAGATCTTGGGTTTTGCTTTCGAGAACATCATTAGCTTTGTCTTGGCAGCATTTAAAACAAGTTTCAAATCACTCATATTGGATTGTACAATGTTAAAAGCATTCTGGAGCTGACAAAGAGCCTGATTCGGGGTGGACGCAGAACAATAAATAACTGTATCATCGGCATGAAAGTGCAAGTTTGCATTCAAAACATTGTTATTAAGACTGTTAATGTAAATTATAAATAACAATGGTCCTAAAACAGATCCCTGTGGCACACCCTTGGATACCTGAAGAGATGTTGAAGTTAAGCCTTCTGCCCGCACACACTGTGATTTGCATGATAGATAGTTCTCGAACCAACAGACAGCCTTACTTGAAAGACCGATACTAACAAGTCCCGATGCATCAACCCGATGCATCGCTGGTTTAACAGTTTTTTAAAAACTGGATCAATAGGGATTGTAAGACAGTCAGATACCGATCAGTGCACAATTAAAAAAAAAAAGCCAGGAACTTTCCTTTAGGATGAGAAAAATAATTGGACCCATCAAGATCAACGATGTATAGTCCGGTTGCCAAGTTGAACAGGCTCCAATAGTTCAAGTAGCCGGTATTTCAACCCACTCTCTTCAGTCTGCGTACAAATGACACAACTTTACACATTGGAAATGCGCGCAATAGATATGCAGAAGTCCGATGTTGCGTGCATATGATATGCCACGTTTTGTCTGGTCGGGTAGACCGGAAGCTGTGTGGTTCATAAAAACATGTTCTTACTCAATACCAAGCAGAATACTGAAATCTGTATTATTTTTAATCTTTTTTTCCTTCTAATGTGTTATTCTTTTCTAAATAACACACTGTTATTTACTCAACAATAACACACAATTCTATAATCTCTGGCTTTTTAGCCGTTCCTCAGGGACTACATTTCAAAATAAAGTCACCGGAAACAGACGTAGGCCGATAAGGGACATTTCGAGCATCATTGCGATACACACCACACACCCACTGAACTGATTACCCAAGATCCTCACGATGGGATATGGTGTTAATGCGATATGAAATCCAAAAAACATTTTAAAAATAATACTTTATTCCGAGTGTGCTTTCTTTTCTCTTTGAAAGTCATCACATAACGACATTGTAATACACAGTTCGGCTGCATTAAATATTACATATCTGCCGTAGTTATTTATTTATAGATCCCTGATTAGAAGACTTCTGGACAAACTGGAAGAACTGCCACCGAAACTGAATACATGACGTGGATCATAAATATATCAGCAATTAAACAACATCTTCAATTTCTCTTCACACAATACGTCTCCTTGCAGTATCAACACCAATTCGGCTGACTTTTATATTTGATCCAATTGGTAGATAGGTTATATTTACACCATAACGGTACACAGCTTATAGAAAAGGACTTTAAAGATATTACTGATTTTCTTTGAATATAAGAATGTAAATACTGAGTTGAGAGAATAGTCAGGGGTTTTGGGTGATGGGAGACACATCTATGGAATCAGAATTTCAATAGCTTACCCTTAAATGACGGATATACCTTTATACCGTGATGTTTTACAAATAAGATATTAATGTGTAGAAGTAAAACATGTGAAATAGTGTAAAATTATGTGAAAACATGAATAAAACTACACATCTTCAGACATTATAAATACATAAGTGTCCTACAATAATAATAAGTTATTATTAGTATGCTGTGTGTAACTTGTGTGCACCGCCTACTAGTGGTTAAAGCACGTTATTTAATTATTTTTGTTGAATAATGATATATTTGATGAAACAAATATTAAGAGAACATACAAAATAGGGGGAAAGTAGACCGGACAAAAAGAAGTGGTGCAGGCACGAAACGTGGCGTTTCATATGCATGCAAAACTCGGCCTCAGAACTCAATGGGAATGGTTAGTGTATCATATGCACGCAAAATCGGACCTCTGCATATCTATTGCACGCATTTCCAATGTGTAAAGTCGTGTCATTTGTACGCAGACTGAAGAGAGTGGGTTGGGTATTTCCACCGTTAAGTCACACTACTACATTTAGGATTTGAGATGTAGCAGTTGAAAATTTGAAAGTGTCCGCCAGACAACTTAGATGTAATCACTCAATCATACAGACATACGGACACAGAACGAGTTGGGTGGGCATGGACGAATTCAGGTACTAAGTGCTTGACAATTAAAAATATTTGGGGTATGATTTAATTAACCAAATGGCATTCACCTAGTTTGAGGATCCAGGCATCAGGGGGTAGTTGGGAGGGGAAAGCTTGAAGCCCCCTCTTGTGACAGTTGACCTCTGACTTTTCTGGACCCGACTTCCTGGAGCATTTGCAGACATCAGGACAGCAGTCAGCAGCCTGCATCATCCATAGGATCAGCATTAACCATGCCAAGTGCATCCTGGTGTACCCTGCAGGTTGGAGGTAAATTATTTAGAGAGAGGTCCAGAGAAAGTGATACACTTGTGATTGCATTGACATTGAGAAAGCAGTTAGTTTGATATTTCAACCAGGTTTTAAAAGCAAACGTATACACATTCAGAGGAAATAGAGCCCTGATCCTCTGCAGCAGTCCTGCTGTAGATGTTGAGAGATGTGGACAGAGTGATGCAATTGCTCACATGTCAAGAGACGCTAGTAAAATACAGGAAGTAAATAGCGTGCTCCTTTGCAGGAGATCAGGGCTGTTAGGGAAACTCCCAACCCTATTATTCGTGTTTAGGTTAGGTTAGGAAATTGATGGTGTTTTATACAAATGTCTTTTTTTCCCAAAACTATTATAGAGAGACCACTGCCAAATATGATTAAGATGGACTTCTATTAATCCCTCGTGGGGAAATTGTTTCTCTGCATTTGACCCATCCTAGTGTTAGGAGCAGTGTGCTGCCATTTTGAACGGCGCCCGGGGAGCAGTGTGGGGAACGGTGCCTTGCTCAGGGACACCTCGGTAGCACTTGGTCTTGCAGGGACTTGAACTGGTGACCTTCCAGTTGCCAAGCCAAGTCCCTATCGACTTCGCCACCACCACCACCGCCCACAATATGTTCTGTATTTACCCGGTATCTCTATATAATTCTTGCTGGAATAGTACAGGATGTTTGTTAAATGTTGTACAAGAGTGATTGCTGCCAACATCTACGGTACAAAAATCCCCAAATTGTTCAACCTTATTTCAGTCAGTGTTGGGAAAGTTCACTTTCTACATGAACTAGTTCAGTTCACAGTTCACATATTTTAAAATGAACTAGTTCAGTTCATAGTTCATAATTCAACATTTTGAACTAAAGTTCATGGTTTCAAAAATGAACTAATTTATAGTTCATAGTTCTTTTTTCAATACGTTGCTGCGAGCTATTATTTGTCTCCTGTACGATGTTAATGGGCCATTTCAATTTTTACAATATCCTCAGAGGGCCGTACAAGCTATTGACCTCTGCTTAAAAAAACTAAAATCACAGCTCATTCATTTCATTCTGTGCAAAGAAAAAGCAACCTCTTAATCCAGATATCTCACCATGACTCGCGTATGCATGCACGTGCAGGGTGTGGCGTGACCACCTAAACAGAAAGATAATTTATGGACACAAGATGTGTGCAAATGTATTTAGTTTCCTATCCATGTGAACATGGTTTAAGTGGGGGGGACCTAACCTCCTCTAGGGGGGTCCGGGGGGCATGCTCCCCTGGCAAGATGTGTTGCACTTTGAGAGCAACATTAGGAGATCTATGGACACATCTCTCAACACCCAAACACAACTGTAAGCAGATTTTCTTTTAATTTATGGATATTTGACAAATCACTCCCCTTTCAAACTGTATTCTTCTTTATTAATAACTGTCTTATAGTATTTTATACCTGTTTACTTTATTCTCTTATTTTTTTTATAACTATAATGATCATATAAAGATGTGCCTTTACCTCACTGGTTGTAGACAAAGCTTCTTATATTCGTTAGCATAGCTAGCTAACCAGATGCTAATGACAACAACACAGTTATTATAGTATGACAGATGAGCAGATCGCCACTGGGCTTTCAACTAAAGACACAGACACGCAGAAACTGTGGCATGTGTACGGACTTATCGGTACTGCAATTTCTGAAGTGCTGGAGTGGCGTTCTGGTGCTCTCCGTCAGAACTGCACCCCTGTCAGTCGAGACATATACCACGTGATGACACGTTAGGCTCGTGTTGTGTTCAAGGACCCTGACCTTGGCCAGGAAAAACAGGTACTCGCTTGTTTAATTTTTTTGCGGTCTAGATTTCTTTAATTTTTTTATTTTTTGCGTGTGTTTATAAATTACCTCGAGGGCCGTACCAAATTGTCTCGCGGGCCGTATACGGCCGGAGGTTCCCCACCCCTGCCGTAGAGTCTCACTCTGAGCGAGTGCTGCTGCAGCTGCTCTCGGCTTCGTCCATACTAATTAATTCATTCATTCAATGCTCGCCGGTTCCGCGGTTCCACATTGTTTGTTGTGAGGAGTCTGATATATTTAGTATATTTATATTTTAGTGCGACAGCCAGGGGTGACAGGCGCGTACGCGTCACAGGCAGCTTGCTGTTGCCAGATTGGGTGGTTTTCCGCATTATTTTGAAGCCTGTTTACGGTGTGTTTTAACTGGGTTTTCGGCTGAAAGGCATATGAAATCTGGCACACTTTTGAACGCCGTTATAATACAGTGCTGAGAATGAACGCACGTTTGAACGCCGTTATACAGCGCTGAGAATGAACGCGTTCTCAATTACGTTCATCTAGCGGAAATACAGTACGTTCAGTTCACGTTCGCCCAAAATATGAACGCGTTCATGAACGATCGTTCATTGAACGCGTTCAGGTACATCACTGATTTCAGTATAGTATATTAGATTAAATATAAGTTATTTTTTAATTATTATTAATTCCTTGTATGTTTACTACTTAATTGTAGTGCCTTTTATTCTCAAACCAATTCAAGAATTTATGAATCTCAAAAGTTTTATTGGCAATAATTATCTTTTTTTTTTAATAACAGTTTTTAAAAATTATTTTCTATAGCAAAAAAAAGGTGTGCACATTGTTATTGTTGTTATTATTATTATTATGCCATATTCAAACTTTAACTCCAAAAGATATGTGTCAAACGGCTGTGCAAAACATTTATGAAAAAATATCTCATGCAGAGCAGTATTTAAAAGTTTTTCTCTGTAACAAAGGTAAGTTATGTCTCCATAAATGATTTAAATTCATGCAAGTAGAACTAACAGAAAACCGTCTAAAGTACTTACGTAACAACATATTTCTCAAATTCTTTAAAAAATAAATAGGGATGTGGAAAAATGTTAAATTAATCTGCAACTAACCCTGTTTTAAAGGTGTGCACAGATCGTACTGGGATACATTAAAAGAAAAAAAAGGAACAAACCAATGGACCATGCATTGCAATAAAGTCAAAACATTATTCCATTGAAACTCTGATTTAAAAATTAAGATAGATGGTAGATTTAACGTGGTCTTCTTACTGGGTTCCACTTACCTACACATGCTGCCATCACACCTTCTTAACAACACTTGGTTCCCCCAATGGCTGTATTTTCACCTCTCAAACAGACTGAAATATTTTCCTGGAGGTTTACAATGTTAACAAATGAATAATTCAACATCAGAGGGAGCTTGTCCTGTGTTCTGAATCAGATGGATGTAAGAATGCAGCATATGGGTCTCTCTCACCTGAAAACCTACCCTTACCCGTGTATCAGTGTGGGAACAGCTAGCAGAAAGTGAAAGCAGGGTGTGAAACTCCTGCAATGTCACAGAGCCCAGAGAAATGTGGCAACCACAGATTATGGCATCAATCCATGTAATGCTGCCAAGTCTACTGTGTGTGTGTGTGTGTGTGTGTTGTGTGTGTGTGTGTGTGTGTGTGTGTGTGTGTGTGTGTGTGTGTGTGTGTGTGTGTGTGTGTGTGTGTGTGTGTGTGTGTGTGTGTGTGTGTGTGTGTGTGTGTGTGTGTGGTGTGTGTGTGTGTGTGTGTGTGTGTGTGTGTGTGTGTGTGTGTGTGTGTGTGTGGGTGGGACCAGTGCCAGCAGCAGGGACCATGTTGTTAGCATCTGGTTAGCTAGCTGCACTAACGGACATACGGAGCTGTTTGTTCCACAACAAGCTGGAGGAGAGACCGAGAGGCGCTAAACAAGGACTCTCTGAGTGTTTAGATAGTTCACATTAGTCTAAGTTATCTCAGTGGGTCTCAAACGGTTTGGTCACAAATTATTCAAAAGATTATTTCCGCGGCACACCTTCATATGATCATTATAGTTATAAAACAAATAAGAGAATAAAGGAAAAACAGTTATGAAATACTATATGGCAGTAAAACAAGAATACAGTTTGAGTGATTTGTAAAATATCCATAAAGAAAAAGAACATCTGCTTACAGTTCTGTTTCATCTGGGTGTTGAGATGTGTATCCATAGATCTCTTAATGTTGCTCTCAAAGTGCACCAGATTGATGCTTTCAACTTCAATATTTAAAAAAAATCTTCCCGGAAGAGCATCCCCCTGGACCCCCTAGAGGAGATGAGGTCCGCTCGCCACTCGTAAAAAATAGCACTTTACCCCTGCCTATATGCCGTGAGCTGATTATCGAGCCTTCATTGTAACAGTCGCGGGTGTACTGTGTGTTTGCGTGTGGGGAGTGCTTTTGTGCGTGCTCTATAGTGCCCGTAATAGTGTTCACTGGAGTCCAGCACCTCAGCACCCCCACTCAAAATACCTTCCCGCGCCTCTGGTGAAGTCACTCGCAGGTGACGCATATAAATGTCGCAAATTGACAGACCTTTTTGGCAGCAGCTCTGCTACAAGCACTATCAGCAGCATCTTAGAACAAGTGCAAGATGAGGGCGCAAGTTCAGATATACAGCCAGCCTCCTGCGTTCATGATGAGGGACAGAGTTGAGCTGGTGGAAGAACCAGCTCAACTGGCCCATACAAGTGCAGCAGGGCGAGAATTATCCCTTGAACTCAATGGCGTTTTCTCCTGGACGCCAAGGGAAGCCAGGCTTCCCCTGTTTTTTTGGATTGTAGTTATAATTTTAATAAATAAATAAAAACACTTCGTTTAGTTTCGGTAATTATTCTGCCGGCCCAAATCTCCCCGATTCTCATTGAGTATTTTACAAAGAGTGAAACAGCGCCCCTCTAGATGTTATGGTGAAACAGTAGATTGCACACTCTGTTGCGAGAGGAGGCTAGCCGAAATTGGCTTCCTTTGGTGAAAACAAATCGAGAGATTGACCAATCAGATGAGGCTCACGTCATGCCTCACACTCCAATCAAATCGCATCAACTTCAGTTCGTGCTGTAACTGTCATCACCGCCCTTAAAAAGTAGCAAGCAACTGAAGTATCTGGCCGTGCAACACTCAGTGTCACATAGGGCCTACTGTATGCAGAAGTATTATTTTAAGCAACACATTAAGTTGACGAAACACTCGAGACAAATGTAATTAAAGTCAGATCGTGTTTTAGACGGGGCAGTGATATCATAAACACTTTTTCTTTTGCCAGCTGTATTCACCTTGCAGGTGCAGCTCTGTGGCTTTGATCCTGGATCAAGTGTTTAAGTCATGGATGTTTAAAGTTTAACTTCTTCATTTTTGACTAGTATTAAAGTTCACTTTTCATTCAGGAAGTATGACGCTGCGCTGTCAGTGCGCTTCTCCATGTTTGTGATTGGTCGAATGCTCCAGATACCACCCCTTTCATGTGAACGCGCACCTAACTAGATAGGACACGGCTGGCTTGAGCGATCCACTTGATAACCAGTGTCGTAGTACAGTTTAGCGAGAGCGCGTATGTTTTGGATTAGGCCAACCGGCTAACTGAAACATATCCAGGTTAGGTTGAACCAGCTTTGTAGTATAGGCCCCCGGTCCTCCCAATGGCCAGTCAGGGCCTGCTGGTGAGCGTGGAAGTGTGGTCTGCAGCAAGCGGGCGGCAGGAGCGGGGCTGTCAGCATCAGCTTGTAGATGGTATTTTAAACTCGATGCGCTCTGAAACTACGGGGTGGCTGAGGACAAAAAATGCACATGCGTTAATGCGTTATTAACGCGTTAACTTGACAGTCCTAATAATAAGTAATGCTAACTAACATGCTCGTTAACTAGCTAGGTAGCTAACTTGACTATGTTCCATGCACAACATGTATATTACCCGATATGTTTGATCCAGCGACTCCTGGTCCTTTCAACAGACGGGAAGCGATAGAACGAGCAAGAGGTATGATTACTGTTGTGATTACATGGGTCATTCCAGAATTACTACTACAGGCATTTTTTTTTAAGCTTGTAAAGGGAAGAACACAGCTCGCCTCTCACTCACCACTCTGCTCTTCCACAGAGCCGCTTCCCCTCCCTCCGCTGACATTATGAATGTAAGACATAGTAATCATAGATAACACGGCAGGGTCCGTTACAGTTTGTTTTCATCTGATTTCAAATAAACAAAGTCTTGGCTTTCAGAATATTAAACTTGTTTCGTTTATTCAGATGATAAATACAGCTTTGAAGCTTTTAACGGCATTTGACCCATCCTAGTGTTAGGAGCAGTGGGCTGCCATTATGTACGGCGCCCGGGGAGCAGTGTAGGGAACGGTGCCTTACTCAGGGACACCTCGGTAGCACTTGGTCTTTCCGGGACTTGAACTGGTGACCTTCCAGTTGCCAAGCCAAGTCCCTAAGGACTTCAGAAACAATTATCTTACAGTTGCCTTGAAGTGAATATAGTAATATTTTGTAATGTATTATCATAGGTTTTGCAGTGTTTAAATGCAGTTGCAAGTCCCATTATAGAATTCAACAGTCTCTATTAAATGTGATCAACTTTACGACAATACAGGCGGTCCTAGATCTCTAATTTTGACATTTTATTGTACATTTTTTGAAATCGCTAAACAAAGGCATGGAACCACAATCTGCCTATACATACTATTTGTGTAATAACTACAGAAAAGATAATGTTATTTTTTTGCCGTTTTTGTCATTACAGATTTTTCTGCAGCTCCCACAGCCATAGCAGCTCTGAAGCGCAGAAACCTTGATAACAATGCCTTAAAAATAAGGCTAGATGCTTCAAAGGAAATATTATTAACTGTTGAAAGCGAAAGGGACTATCTGAGGATACAGCTGGCTGAGGGTAAGCAAATCGATAATGATTAAATAATTACTTATTGGCATCTGATAGCTTTTGAGAAAGAAAAAAAAAACAGGCACATACACCAAGCCCTACAACATTTCTCATCACAGTCCATGAGGCACATGCTTGCAGATGACTAGTTGCATCAGCAATTCAGTCATTTCACTGCAAACATATCATGACAAGCATATAGGACGGACAGCACCAAATGGTGGGGTAGAGCTTGACAGATCAGGCTCCAGCTCACTTATCAACCGACAGTAGAGGGTTGGATTGAGAGGCAAAGAACAGTCACTTGTTAAAATATGTTGAGTCCGTTTGTTCAGGGGAAACTTGGAACAGGCATATCACATGCCCCGTTTGAACTAGAGTCATGAAAATTATCTCACATATTCCATAAATCCTAAAGAACAAATATGTTCACTTACCTAACATTTCAGGTCACGATATTTTTCACTATTTCAAATTTAGTGAAAAACAATATATGAATTTTCACCAATCTGCGTGAAACTCTGAACACCCAATATAAGGTTTAAAGATTATTGTAAATGTTCTGACCCTTAGTGGTAACAATAGTTATGTTTTAATCCTCTGTTTCAATGGCCCTTCTAAACATGGCATCAGTTAAGGCGCCAGTTACTTCTGAAGGTGACCAAATAGGGGCAGGCAACTCCTCATCCTCCTCCAATTCCTCATCCTCTTCGTCAGACAGAGGGAAGAAGAGGAAGAAGAACAAGAAAAACAAAGACGGCAAGAAAAAAAGCGAAGAAGACAAAAGGAAAGACTGCAAAGAGAGGTACGTTGGTCACCTACACAGTGTCTGACTTTGGAAGTAAGGAGGTAGGACTACAATGAATTATGTGACAGACTGAACATTGCTCAGTGTAGAGAAGGAACAGCTAGTGAACAGGGCTAACCTGCATCAGCAGGTGCTGTCAGACTGTTTGTGTTCATACTGAAAACACTAAACTCAAAAACGGATTTGCATGCACTTAAAGTACATTTAACTTAATTAGTGGAGGAGTGTCGCTACATGCCTTAGCGTGTTATCAACAAGGGGATCATTAAGGGAAATAATGCAGTCTGGTGGTGAAGTACAGTCGTACAATGTATTTTACAGCTCAATAAATACTTTTAGTATGCATTAAGTCAGGGGTGGGGAACCTTTTTCCTCTCAAGGGCCATTTCAATTTTTACAACATCCTTCGAGGGCCGTACAAATTATTGAACTCAACGTCTGCTTAAAAAACTAAAATCACAGCCCATTGATTTTGCCTTTCTTTGATGCTGTGCAAAGAAAAAGCAACCTCTTAATCCAGATATTTGACCATGACCCGCGCATGCATGCACCGTGGCATGACCACCAAAACAGAAATATATGGACACAAGATGTGTGCAAATGTATTTAGTTTCATATCCATGTGGACATGATTTAAGTGTGGGGGGGGGGGGGATCTAATCTCATCTAGGGGGGTTTGGGGGCATGCACCACCAGGAAGATTTGTTTTGAATGTTGAAGTTAAAAGCATCAATCTGGTGCATTTTGAGAGTAAAATTAATAGATCTATGGATACATCTCTCAACACCCACATGAAACTGAACTGTAAGCAGATATTTTTCTTTATGGATATTTTACAAATCACTCCCCTTTTAAACTGTATTCTTGTTTAATAATAACTTTTTTTTACTGTCATATGGTATTTTATACCTGTTTACTTTATTCTCTTGTTTTTTGATAACTATAATGGTCATATAAAGATGTGCCTTTACCTCACTGGTTGGAGAGAAAACTTCTTATATTCGTTAGCATAGCTAGCTAACCAGATGCTAATAACAACAAAGGTATTGACTGTATGATCAGTATGACAGATGAGCAGATCGCCACTGGGCTCTCAACTAAAGACACAGCCACGCAAAAACTGCGGCATGTGTATGGCTCCTTATGGTTACTGCAATTTGTGAAGTCCCGGCCCGGAACCGCGTTCTGGTGCTCTCCGTTAGAACTAAACCCCTGTCAGACGAGACACATACCACGTGATGACACGTTAGGCTCGTGTTGTGTTCAAGGACCCTGACCTTGGCCAGGAAAAACAGGCACTCGCTTGTTTAATTATTCTGCGGTCTAGATTTCTTTTCTTTTTTGCGTGTGTTTATAAATTACCTCGAGGGCCGCACCAAATGGTCTCGCGGGCCGTATACGGCCCGGAGGCCGGAGGTTCCCCACCCCTGCATTAAGTCTTTCATTTCAACAAATATTCACTGATCAAGTTAGCAACCACCTTTTTTAAATGAGATGTAAAAGTTATATAATTAATCATTTTGTTATTCACTGACATTTAATCATTATAGAACAACATTTAAAAAGTATCTCTATTTTAAACTAAGAAGAAGGACTAAGATGTGTGAAAAAAAATCAACAGATTTAAGGGATTTTAGGAGTCATGCCTATTGAGGTTTGTAGGCTAGTGTAATATCTGCAGGGCTGGTGGAATAAAATCCAGGTAACTGTAAAGCTGATAAGGGAAGTGGCTTGCCAGTCTTTTCACAATTCCAAAATATGGTGACAGCCTGTTTAAATATCACTTAACCATAGTATTGAAGATAGCAGATCATTCATAACATTATACATACACATGATCGAAATCAAATGTATTATTACTAGTGCTGTTAAAATTATCGCGTTAACGGCGGTAATTATTTTTTTGAATTAATTGCGTTAAAATTAGGGCTGTCAAATGCTTACAAATGAATTAATCATGATTAATCACCATTCGAACTATGTCCAAAATATGCCATTTATTTATGTATATTGTTGTGGGAATGGAAAGATAAATGAAAGAAGGCGGATATATCCATTTAACATACAGTATCTATGTTTATTATAACATTTTTTCTGCATGTCAAAATGAAAGACGGCCCACACACCAGTGTTGTAGTCAAGTCACCAATTCACGAGTCCAAGTCACCCTCGAGTCACCACTCTTCGAGTCCGAGTCACCAAGGGAGAGTCGTAGTCGAGTCCGAGTCCAAGTCTGAGTCACCCAAGGAGTGTCCAAGTCGAGTCCGAGTCCGAGTCATCATTACCTGTGTTCGAGCCAATTCCGAGTCACTTAAGAAGAGTCCAAGTCAAGTCCGAGTCACAAGTCTTCATGTATTAATCTTCGTGGATATATGTTTTGAAATGTAGCTGCTCCTCTACATTGCTGTTATCCTGTCTATTGAACTGCTGTGAAGCGAGTTTGGCTACAATTCTTGTAATAGGTGCTATACAAATATAAAGCTTATTTCTAATATTCATAATATTATTATATATAAATAAACTATATTTAAAATGAGTTACCTTTTAGAGAAGTGATTATATTTGTATGCCAATATTTTCCTATGGTAAAGTTTTCGTTTTGCACTTTTATTTTGATAGTAATAAGATTGGGACTCTTATTTTGAAGGAACTTTTACGGGTTAAATCAGTTTACTGATACAGATTTAGCCCCAGAAAGCACGTGGCTACTTAGCATGCAAAATGATGTCATTATGCATGTTAAGTAGCCATGTGCTTTCGTTATCGGCTGAATCTTTATTTATTGATTAGATCACGTTACTCTGATGATAGTGTTCAAGACAGCCTATATGTCTGAACTCGACCCTTAGAGTAATGTGCGACGGAGGCTTCTCTTCTATATTGTTTCCACATAATGAGCATTTTGCTCGTTTCCAATGTGGAAGCAGAATGTGTGAAATCATACAGCACGATGCGGGGTGTGTCTGTAGACATCTCTAGACTGGAATAGCGGGGCCCAGTACGTGAACTCGCCATACAGGATAGAGGACATCAGACTCCAGAGAAAATGTGCTCGAGTCTGAGTCCAAGTCGGAGCGTCAATGTACGAGTCGAGTCCGAGTCATCGTGGGGGGGGGGAATTCACGAGTCCGAGTCCGAGTCCAAGTCATCCTGTGCGAGAATTCACGAGTCCAAGTCCGAGTCGCGTCAATCAGTGCGCGAGTCCGAGTCAAGTCACGAGTCCCGAAAATCGGCACTCAAGTCCGAGTCCAGGACTCGAGTACTCCATCTCTGCCACACACCTATCAATCATCAAACCGTGGGGTCTTAATTCATTACGTGTTGATATCAACGGGGGAGTACTTCAGGAAAGTCGACAGAGGGGGAGGGCTAGTGGAGTACTTCGTGACCACAGAGTGTGAACGTTGTGATCAGCTGTTTTAGCGCAGTTCTCCAGTGAAGGGGGGGGGGGGGGGGGAAGAGAGTCTCCCTCCGCAGCCGGTTGGCGTAGTTTTGGCACAGTTCCGTTGTACAGACCGACGTTAACAGCAGCCCTGTCTGTGCACACGGAGACCGACTCTGTCGTCCGGTGATCTAACCGCCTTCTGGAAAAGCTTCACAAGTACGTCGGTACGCAAATGCGCTTTGTGACACAACTGACGGTACGCATTTCAGATTACATAACCTGCGTACCAGTTATGTGCACCCCTGTACTACAGCAAAAGTATTCTCCGTCGGGACTTCCTGCAACAACACCATGGCCGTTATCAAAGATGTTCTATAAAGAAGATGATCACTACGTGACAAAAGTTTTCAAAACCGTGGCTACTGAAATCCATCTTACTAACTGCTGTTTGTGCAATTTACTCCGCGCGAGTTGGCAGACTTTATTTTGCTTACTTTAACATCATTTTTCATGGTGGGGCTAAGCCATTTCTTGGTATGGGTGTAGCCTACCCCAGCCATACCCTGGCGCTCAGGGTTCGAGTTATAAACTGAGCTCTATGGGGGTCTTTAAAACTAACGCATACCTGCGCCTGCACGCACGTGCACGCACACAGTCACAGGCATAGATTGCGCAATAATGTATTGCGCACCTTGGGGGTGCAGACTCCAACTGATGGTATATATTGCACACCCTTGCGAGTATACAATTAGTGTCTGATGTGTTAGGGCTTCAAAGATAATTACAAAAACTCAGGAACTCTGTACTTGTGGAGCGTCACAAACAGCGCCTCCGTTTATTACTTGTTACTCTCTCCACAAGTTCAGGACAGACTGCGCATGCTCAAACACATGAAGTCGTACACAATCAATAACAACGTAAGAGCTATACAAATTAAAGAAAATACAAAACTTAGCTCTCACAGATAAAACGAGAGAGAGACTGACTTCACTGCTAATTATGTGGTCCAACACACACACACACACACACACACACACACACACACACACACACACACACACACACACACACACACACACACACACACACACACACACACACACACACACACACACACACACACACACACACACACACACACACACACACACACACACACACACACACACACACACACACACACATTTGCGCAGATAAAATAGCCCAAAGTGGTCTGTTTTCAGCAGCAAAGACGGTATCCTCCGTAGCAGCAAGGTTAGTGCTAGCTGTCACGCTAGCAGGTGCATTTTGGTTGTCAAAAGCTGTTTTTTGTTTCTTTGTGAGAAAACCAAAACTAGCTTGTAGACCCCGTCGGGGGCAGTGACCTTTTTTTGGGCGGCATGGTAATCGTCTGCTAGCCTACGGTACTCGTAGTATGTATGTGTGTATCTTGTCAATATGTTTGAATGTCTGTTGATATAACGGTTCATTCTTCGGGCGCACGCAGCACGTTCACAGCCTCACAGGCATAGAGTGCGCAATATTTTATTGCGCACCTTAGAGGTGAAGTACAGGCATATTGTCATTCAAGAGAGAATGCGATGCGTAGTTCTTTTGGAAAACATTGTTTTGTTTGCTTATTTACCTCGTTAATGTAAATAATACTCATTACATTAAAAAATGCATTATTTGTGATCAAAATAAAGGTTGTTAATGTATATTAGCGACCCCCACAGATGTTTGATTTCACTGGGTCCGTGGGAGCTCAGGCCCCTCCTTATGGGAGCTCAGCTCCCATTGGCTCCCACGTAACTCGAACCCTGCTGGCGCTGCCACTGGTGGCACGTATGGGGCGGGCCATTCTGCACATGCGTTAAAAAAATTAACGCATGTGCAGAATGGCCCGCCCCATACGTGCCACCAGTGGCAGCGCCAGGGTATGGCTGGGGTAGGCTACACCCATACCAAGAAATGGCTTAGCACCACCATGAGACATGATGTTAAAGTTAGCAAAATAAAGTCTGCCAACTCGCGCGGAGTAAATTGCACAGACAGCAGTTAGTAAGATTGATTTCAGTAGCCACGGTTTTGAAAACTTTTGTCACGAAGTGATTGTCTTCTCAATAGAACATCTTTGATAACGGCGTGGTGTTGTTGCAGGAAGTCCCGACGGAGAATACTTTTGCTGTAGTACAGGGCAGACGGCAGAGCCATATAATAGTAATAATATGGCTCTGGTACAGGGGTGCACCTAACTGGTACGCAGGTTATGTGCGTAATCTGAAATGCGTACCGTCACTTGTGTCACAAAGCGCATTTGCGTACCGACGTACTTGTGAAGCTTTTCCAGAAGGCGGTTAGATCACCGGACGACAGAGTCGGTCTCCGTGTGCACAGACAGGGCTGCTGTTAACGTCGGTCTGTACAACGGAACTGTGCCAAAACTACGCCAACCGGCTGCGGAGGGAGACTCCCCCCATCACTGGAGAACTGCGCTAAAACAGCTGATCACAACGTTCACACTGTGGTCACGAAGTACTCCACTAGCCGCCGCCCCCCCCCCCCTCTTTCGACTTTCCTAAAGTACTCCCCCGTTGATAGAAATCAACACGTAATGAATTAAGACCCCACGGTTTGATGATTGATAGGTGTGTGGGTTGTCTTTCATTTTGACACGCATTCAAATGTTATAATAAACATAGGTACTGTATGTTAAATGGATATATCCGCCATCTTTCATTTATCTTTCCATTCCCACAACAATATACATAAATAAATGGCATATTTTGGACATAGTTCGAATGGTGATTAATCATGATTAATTCATTTTTAAGCTGTGATTAATCTGATTAAAAATGTTAATCGTTTGACAGCCCTAATTATTACATTTACAGCCTTCTGTAGATCAGATTTTTCACTTTTGTGTTGTGCAGGATACGTAGGAGATGGGAAAAGAGGTGTCATTCAGGCTATGTACTCTAAGCATCCTCACCCTGGGGGGATGCTGGGAATCTTGAGTAGGAGGTACCTGGTGTTAAAGCCCCGATATTCAAAACACAGCATTGTTTTTTGCATTAAAAACAGGCTAACCTTGACGCTGATTTGGGTGACTTGTGTAATTTGTGGAGAAGCGAAGAGTTGTAGTTTTGGTAAACAGGTATAAAATACTTTGACAGTAACAAAAACGTTTTTTAAAATAACAAGAATACAGTTTAAAAAGGGAGTGATTTGTAAAATATCCAAAAAGAAAAATCTGCTTACAGTTCTGTTTCATATGGGTGTTGAGAGATGTATCCATAGATCTCTTCATTTTGCTCTCAAAGTGCACCAGATTGATGCTTTTAACTTCAACATTTAAAAACAAATTTGCACACATCTTGTGTCCATATCTTTCTGTTTTGGTGATCATGCCACATGCGCGAGTCATGGTAAAATATCTGGATTAAGAGGTTGCTTTTTCTTTGCACAACATGAAAGAAAGGCGAAATGAATGGGCTGTGATTTTAGAATGTTTAAGCAGAAATTTAGTTCAATAATTTGTACGGCCCTTGGAGAAAGTTGTATAAATTGAAATGGCCCTTGAGAGAAAAAAGTTCCCCCTGATCTAAATAGAAATTAAAAACCCTTTATTTGTAACTTAACATCTCTGTCTCCTATTGATCTGAGTATATTATAAAGAATAGCCAGTTAATTGAAGCATTATAGCACAGGCCTTTGTCAGATGGTATATTACGCTGTTTTTTTTCACCATACGTGTGTTTGCATCCCTGCATATAAGTAGGCCTATAATGTTAAACAGAACATGCTGTGATGTCGCTCTGTTCAGAGTGACACCAGTCTTTCCAAACAACTCCATCTCTGTTGGTCTCTGCACGCTTACATTAACCTGCAGTGTCAGATTTTTTTTTTTAAAAACAGGGAGAGCAGATTCTCCAAACTGTTCAATTTAAAGGCTGCTGAGACATGAGGATGCCAGGCTAAAACTTGGCAATATTGATGCGTTATAAATTAGAAACGGGGCAATGTCGATAGAGCGTTAAATCCACATTGTGGATCGTCTTATCAGTTATCATTATTAAACATGATTGGATAAAAGTAGAGCTGATTGCCCACACCTAACTTCTGTATATAATGGTACACAGCTACACACCCCAAACACAATAACTAACATGTAAACATTTGTTACGTTCCCTATTGGGCTAGGGGGACCAAAGGGACACGACACGACCAGATTGGAATTGATATATGTTACCAGTGATTTATTTGTAACCAAAAATTGAACACAATAATGTACACAAACAGTTTGACACAAACAACGGGCCAAACTGTTACTATTTAACAGAAGGAGAACTCCAAAAGAGAGGTGCACTGTGGTATACAAAAGGAAAGAAAAGTACCTCACTTCTAAAGTGGAACAAAACACTAAACAAAATGAGGCTGTGTGTGAACCCAGCTGTTGCTGATCAACAGGTGCTAATCACCTGGGTCTAAGCTGTTTCACAATGTCAATAATCCTAAATGCTGTTCTACAGGAGCTAAGCAACCTGGATCTAAGCAGTACACACACACAAACCCTACACTAAACACAGAACACTACGACACACTGCTAATCAGTGTACTCGCACAGAAACCCTACTGAACACACTGCTAGGCAGTCTAACGAGGGACAGAATACACTGCTAGGCAGTCTAAGGAATCACAAGAGATGGCAGTATCACAATGAGAGGCTTGAGGCGTCTGTCCCACAATACAGACCCTCCCGAGTGATAGCTGTCCCCAGCTTTGTAGTTATCTCCAGCAGGTGTGCGCCGGCTGTGCGTTGCGATTGGGGTGCGTCGGGCCGGCGTGCTCCAATCACAATCTTCAGGAGGCGGACCAGGAGATGGCAGCCAATCACGTCAGGGCACCCGCACAGCTCATTTACATACAACCCAGAGTAACACAGTTAAGATGACCAGGGGCCTATACTACGAAGCTGGTTCAACCTAACCTGGATATGTTTGAGTTAGCCGGTTGGCCTAATCCAAAACATACGCGCTCTCGCTAAACTGTACTACGACACGGGTTATCAAGTGGATCGCTCAAGCCAGCCGTGTCCTATCTAGTTAGGTGCGCGTTCACATGAAAGGGGTGGTATTTGGAGCATTCGACCAATCACAAACATGGAGAAGCGTACTGACAGCGCAGCGTCATACTTCCTGAATGAAAAGTCAACTATAATATTAGACATATGAAGAAGTTAAACTTTAAACATCCATGACTTAAACACTTTATCCAGGATAAAAGCCACAGAGCTGCACCTGCAAGGTGAATACAGCTGGTAAAAGAAAAAGTGTTTGCATGCGTACATTAACAGGTTTATGATATCACTGCCCCGTCTCTAAGACACGATCTGACTATAATTACATTTGAATCGAGAGTGTTTCGTCAACTTAATGTGTTGCTTAAAATAATACTTCTGCATACAGTATGTGACACTGTGAGTGTTGCACGGCCAGATACGGCTCAGCTGACTCAGATCAGGAGATATATGATACATTATGAAGTGATATGCCGCGGACTGTACTTAATGTACTCTGATCCGGTTACTTATGTCGTGGCAGATATTTAAGTAAGCTTTCTTAACGCTAATGTTATAATAGTCAGATTGCTCTGAAGATGGAGGTGATATTCTATTCATGTTCACGTTCACACAGTCGGTGATTTTTGACGGCCGTCTTTCCTGCGACGGCAGCTTTTCTGTATTTCCTTTCTCCTGTAATATGACTTGATCGCTTTAAACTCCGCACACTGAGCTCTGATTGGTCAGCAGGCGGGGCTTTCACTGAGTTGAGCTCTTAGCCTGCAACCTAACCTGGTCCCGACCAGGTTAGCCGCTAAGCATAAGTTACCATGGAGATCTAGCCTGCTAAAAAGAGAACCAGCTTCATAGGACCGGAAAGCCGGAGTTTTCCCTGAATTTAGCCGGCTAAGCGAAAATCCTGCTTCGTAGTATACCCCCCTGGAAGACAGCAGCCATGACAATATTACTTTGAGCAAAGCTACACGACTAGTAATACCTTTACCTATGTTGCAAATGTATTATCTTTTCAATTCATCTATTGCACGTCTGTCCGTCCTGGGAGAGGGATCCCTCCTCTGTTGCTCTCCCATTTTTCCCTTTAAACTGGGGGTTTTCTTCGGAAGTTTTTCCTTGTACGATGTGAGGGTCTAAGGACAGAGGGTGTCGTATTGTCATACTGATATTCTGTACACACTGTGAAGACCACTGAGACAAATGTAACATTTATGATATTGGGCAATATAAATAAACATTGATTGATTGATTGATTGATTGATTGATTGATTGATTGATTGATTGACCTTTACACTACACCAATTCATTACACAATATTGTATGTAAGGATTACACTACCACTATATAACACTAGTACAACAATATTATCAATAAATAAACCCATATCCAAACTGATTTCTGCACTACAGACATCATTAGGATAGGCAACAACAAAGTACTGTTGTTAAATAGTTAAATATTTGTCTTTTTTTCTGTTTCAGTCCTGACCCCAGAAGACGCCATATAAGCGGCTACAAGCGTGTTCTTGAGGCGGTAAACAAGGGGAATAACAAAACGGCGGCGTACAGAGCGGTAGGAGTGGACCGCAAAACCATTGCCGACACTGCAGGGCATCTACCAAGATATCCGGGGAACACTGAAGAAGGGGGAAACCCTTCTCCGTTTCTCGGAGATGTGTAAAGCTGCCATAAAGGACCAACATTTAGAGGGGAAGGTCCAGGACTTGAAGACCAATGGAGGACTATTATCCATTAATCCAAAGGGGAAGTGAGGAAGGAATGGATGTTTTTTTGGTTTGCACTTGTTTTTATTTTTTTTTTATAAAAAGTATTTTTTATTTCCATTTTTTATATGTTCATCGTTGTTGTTTGAATAAAAATATAAAACTTCAGTGGCTGTAGATCCGTCATTGTCATCAACAGTGTTTGTTTGTTTGTTTGTTTGTTAAACTGCTTAACTAATGGTAAGATAATGGTGAGGTAATCATTAGTTAATGGGTAACTACTGTTTTGCTAACGGTAAGGTAATCATTAGGTAATGGGTAACTACTGTTTTTGATGCATTACTTTACTTGAGGGGACACACACTGCTTAATGAATGGTAAGGTAAGCATTACTGAATGGGTAACTACTGTTTTAGTAACGGTAAGGTAATCATTAGGTAATGGGTAACTACTGTTTTTGTTTGCGTTCCTTGAGTTTACCGTACCCAAACGGCCTAAGTAATGGTAAGGTAAATCGGATCCACCTCCACCAGTTGATCCAGGGTGGGACCCAAGCCAGCCGAAGATGGCAGGTTTAAAAGTGCCCTGCTGCAGCGGACCATTGCTTCAATCAAAGTCTCCCAGGAACTCCTCATTAAGTAACCATTAACGAATGATTCATTAATACAGTACCCCAGTCTGTTTACCAGTAACTAAGCATTAGTTCACTCAGGAACTCCTCATTAAGTAACCATTAATGAATGATTCATTAATACAGTACCCCCAGTCTGTTTACCAGTAACTAACTAACCATCCATCGCAGTCACTGAGGAACTACTCATTAAGTAACCATTAACGAAGTATTCATTAATACAGTACCCCCCAGTCTGTTTACCAGTAACTAACCATCAGTTCCTCAATCACAGTCACTGAGGAACTACTCATTAACTAACCATTAACTATCTAGTAGTTCCTCAGTAACTAAGCACATTTTGTGGACTTTATTGTAAAGTGTTACCATTTAAATTATCAAATAGCTCTCGAACATCCCCTAAAATCGCCTTTTTCTCTTGTCACCGCTTCTTGGTGACCAACTTGCATGTCAAATATAACATTTAAAATAGGGATTTCATTTACTTTTTTGGGTATTATTCTATTGATACATGTCTCTTGTAATGGTAAAATCAATTTGTTAAATCATAAACATATTTTAAATAACAGTAATTTTGCACAGAAGGTGTGTCCCTCAACATGCGTTCAACCCTGTTACCCAAACCTTTTTAGATTGGCACAGGAAGTGAACAAACTGTAAGTCAGATGACACAGTGGAAGTGACATCAGCAAGCCATGTGCTAGTGCCATGGGTAGACCAAAACTAAGTCCTCTCTTTTATTTTTCATATTTTTACAATCTTTTCAGTCTTAAAAGAGTGTGGCACTCTGACCCACTCAACCCTGTTACTCATATTATCAGAATAAAGCATATTAATTTCAAAGTTATCTTTCTTGCATTAGATATCCAAGTTTGTCCTTGCCTTGAAAGTAGCATTACATGCTACATCTAGCAATAATTCCTGAGGTTAAAGCTCAAATTAGCATTGATTTTCAACCCTGTTACTATAATTAGAGTAACAGGGGTAATTCTTCATTGGAAAATATACATTTGATGCCTAGCTGGGAAAATCACTTTTTTGATGGTTTATTATCTGTTTTTCCTAAATACATAAAAAAAAATTATAAAATAAAAGGTTCATTTTTCAAAAATGTTGGTGTCTAAATTGTCCTCCAATTCTGGAATGACCCACAACCTGGTACAAAGCACACAGGCATCTTGTAAAAGTTAATTTATTTTTGCAATCTCTTATATTTATTGGAGGGAATAAATCAGTTATGACATCTTCTTCTTTGCTTTAATTGCGAGTCGCAACCACTTGGAGCATTATCGCCTATGACATCACTTACGCAACCCAGAATGGGATCTGGGATTTGTAGTCTTTCTAGTTGCGTATTTTTCATAGTCTTATATGTCAACAGTCTTACGACAAACTGTGACTTTTTTTACATGGAAATGATTGTTTAAGATTGACAAACATCATATGTGTAATTCGTGGCACAATTCAAACGGGATCGAAAGATAATCTTTCTCTTCCCATTGACTTCAATGTATAATTTTTCCGAAATAAGGTCCCATGGAGGCTCCCGGAAGGGGAGGGACTTCGCCTCTCTATTGTACACAAGCCCCCAGGAAGTGCGCCGGACTCAGATGAAAATATTCGTGCTGGCCAAATGGCGATACTACACTTCCGTTTGGTTGCCAGCCCCAGAAACACTTTTTCCCATTGACTTACATGGCGAAAGAGTGGTCTGTAAATCGTTGGATAACTTTTTTTAAACTAAATAAACTACCCAGTATGAACATTTGTATAGCCCTTATTAAAAACATGCGTTCCTCAAGTTGTAATAATGTGCTAATAACGTTATTCTGAGAGTTATGTCCCTCGTAGGGATGTGCATCTCCATCACTGAGGCCGATGCGATGCGCATCTCGATACGTTGCCACGATACGATACATTTGAAACACCAGGCGATGCGATACGATACGATTCACCCCTGTACAGTTCAATACGATTTGATTCAACATTATGCGATTCAACACGATGCAAAAATAATGATACTTCAATACGGTACGACAGAGAATTTTTGTTTTATTCCTTATATGCAGCAAATCATGCATTAACAAAAAAGTGCTTTACATATTTGGTACTGCACATCCCATCATGCCGTTTATTTTTTTTACCTTTAAAAGCTCTCCAGAGTAGGCTACAGTACAATTGTATAACACCTCACAGTTAAACAATGTAAGGATGCATTGCTCATGATTAACAATGTGCAAATAACAGCTACCATAGAGCAATGCCCATACAGCTGCCAGCCTGATGTGCTTAACACTCATTCATAGGCTAACTCACCAGTGAGCAGAAAGCAGTGGGTTCTATATGAACAATAAAGAATACAAATAACCTTTCTCAAACAGGTATTTCATAACTGCTTACAGTGAGGAAGACATTTAAATTATTATTGGCCGTCACAGGCTGCTGTAAACTAAACACCACTCTCTCTGACAGAACACCTCACTGAGTGATTTAACTCATGTCTAACTTTCAGGTTTCTCTTTTCAGCCGCAGACCCCATGCCGCCTCTTTATGTGCGTCGCTAAGTTCCTCGTACTACGCGTGTACTTTAAAGCGGCTCGGCATCGTTAACAATTTGCGAGCGATTTTTCAAGTTGACCGTCTGTAGTATATAGTGCCGCGCACATATACCATCAGGACGTTACTGATGGGGTGCGGCTGCGGAGTGATACTGTGTGTATGCAAGCCCGCATCTAGGACGGATCTATGTATCATGGCTGTAGACCTTAAGTAATAAAGATACCTCATACAAAGGTCTACGGATACCTTATTACTCTCTCCATGACCTGCGGTCAACTATATAGCATAAAGGATTACACCGTCTTTCTTGAACAATCCGAAGTGTTGCCAAACGTTTGATTTGTAGGTATTTTTCGGTGCGCTGTATTTCTCTTTCTCCTCAACTTCCGTGTGTGTTAATAACTGAGACTCTCGGCCTCCGTAGTGGCCGATGTGCACTCTTTCAACCGGTGCACTCGCATCTTGAACATTTATGCCGGTGCACCGATGCGAATCGGTGAATCTTAACAACTCTATTCCCTCGGCATTATGAACGCGCATCTAACCCACGGGACCGCGCTGCCCGGCACGTTCATGTTACGTGTTCAGCACTACATGAGTTTCTCTTTACCCATGGATGCACAATAACAACGGACCATATCGCCTTACTGCCCACGGAGCTGTAATAATGGATATATTGCACATGTTTGCTGCAATTCATCATTTGTAAAATATTATACTACATGGGCTGTATGATGTAAATCTCGTCAATTCACTTTTAACGGTAGTGCCTCTCAGCCACCGTAGTGTCGTGTCAGGTGGGCGTGTCGTGTAGTGTTGTGTACTGTCCGCGGCCCCAGCTAGACCCTTCTCGATCAAGCGGCAAACTCTGGGGAACAGCCGGGATGCCAATACGGAAGTGCCACACACTGCAGTTCATACATGGGCCGCTAGGGACTGACTGCAGAAAGGAGCAATTTCCATAGACCCCCATGTTAAAATGCCCAACTTTACAGCAGAAAAAAACATGTTTCTACCCCTGGATGCAATAAATATTATTATCGATATAGTTATAGAGTCCACCTTCATGATTATGGATCTGTGAGTGAATTGTTTTCTAACATGACCCTTTTATTTATATTAGGTCTTAAAGTTTTTGCATAAATTAGGGCGTGGTCACTTTGATGGACATGTACATGCCTCACTGTCAGCTAAAAGCAACTTGTCCACTTTGCTAGGCTACAACCATAGAGGCTACAACGTTAGTTAGTCATAGTACTGTACTTGACCCTTTAGCTTTAGCCGTGTTTGTGGTGATTGTGCCTTTTAGGGAATATTGTTACAAATACCAGACAATTAAAATGTCGTGCTGTGCGCTTGAATGTACTAACAGAACTTCCAAGAAGTCTAAAATGATAATATTATACATGTTAACCCCGTTTGCAGGTGTTTGTGTGCTTAGCTTAGCTTGTTACTTATTAGCCAGCTAAGGAAGTAACCCTTTATATATACATATACATTTTAGTTTATGATTCAGCCTTGGGTGAGACTTTTATAGTCTATGGCTATGACGCCCATAATGCTAAACGGGAGCAAATGTTAATAGGGGACCCAATTATCCCAGTGGTGGCCACCGGAGCTAACGGAGCCGCTGGGGGCTAGCTCCAGCCGGCGTCCCGGAGCTAGCCCACTGTGGCTCGGTTAGGTCCGGGCGGTGGAGTCCGTCGTTAAAACTGGAGATCAAGGAATGCAGCGAAACGCAGACTTGGTTTGCCTGCTGTAGTATTAGCTAAATAAATTATGTTGAATAAGGCTTATTAAGCTGAACATCGCCACAATTGTTCTGCTATGTGTCGGTACTTATTTTCTTAACGTGTGAATGACAAGCATTAAGTATAACAAAATATAGCTAATTCTCTTGCAGATTGTCTCATTTGATTATGAATGTAATGTTTATATAGGGGAACTACACTGTTAGCAGTAACTTGGTATGCATGTATTTCATGTTAGCTTAGCTTCTTAGCCTGAGCTAGCTCTGTTTACTTCCAGTTCGGAGGCAGCAGGTCCCGCCTCGGCTCCGCCTCTTTGCCCTTATTTGGAGCAGGCGGGATTAGACTCTGACCTCGCTGTCAAGCTATTAGTGGCCGACTCCGCCTACTAAGGGCTTCTCGGCAACTCTGCAGAATCCTATGGGTGACGTCACGGACACTACGTCCATTTATATATAGAGTGGCAAAGTCACGCCCATCTATTTCCGGTCCATGGGACCCCGGAAGCGGAAAATTATACATTGAAGTCAATGGAGAGAGAAAAGTTATCTTTTGATCCCGTTTGAATTGTGCCACGAATGACACATATGATGTTTGTCAATCTTAAACAATCATTTCCATGTAAAAAAGTCACAGTTTGTCGTAAAACTGTTGAGATATAAGACTATGAAAAATACGCAACTCGAAAGACTACAAATCCCATTCTGGGTCGCGTAAGTGATGTCATAGGCGATAATGCTCCAAGACTGGTTGCGACTCGCAATTAAAGCAAAGAAGAAGAAGAAGATCTCATAACTGATTTATTCCCTCCAATAAATATAAGAGATTGCTCCAATAAATTCACTTTTACAAGATGCCTGTGTGCTTTCTACCAGGTTGGAATCACAAAAGTGATCATACCTCTTGCTCGTTCTATCGCTTCCCGTCTGATGAAAGGACCAGGAGTCGTTAGACCAAACATATCAGGTAATAAACATGTTTTGCATGGAACATAGTCAAGTTAGCTACCTAGCTAGTAGCGAGCACGTTAGTTAGCATTACATTACATTACTTAGCCTTGTCATTTGTATTAGCCTTAACATGAAGTAAATCCAAATGTTAAACAGTAAGAGTAGTCATGATGGTAAGTATTTTGTGAAACATTTGAAGAGTAGCCTATCGCTCCCTCCACCAGGTGCTAAGGGGGCGGGAGGTAGGCTAACGCTACATTATGGTTAACATTGAACATTAAAAGATCAGGCAGTTCAGGGAGAGTCGAAGGAAGGCAAGCAGCTTTGCATGACATTCTTCTGGACGTGTTTCATTGTGATGATAGTGAGGGTGAGTCAATCTGTTTGTTGGAAAGACAGTAGTTGAGTGATTACTGAGAGAAAATTATTAAATGAGATAATTATTCAAAGTGTTGTTACTTTAAAGTGTTGTTACTGACCTTTTTCTCTTTTATTTTCTTTACCTCACCTGTAACTGCTGAGACCCTGAGGAACATGCACACTGGACTGACCTGCTCTGGCAACCTGATTTCCACTGTATGTATTTGGTTATGGTATATTATTTATATACATCAAAGGCACAATGCACCCCCCAGAGACACACATGTATTGATTGTGATATTTTGCATAGGTCATATGAAATCATCTTTACATACTAGAAAACTGTAGGAGCGGCAACTTGTTTTGAAATTGAATTTTTAATATCCGATAATAAAGTTGATCTGTTTCCTTTATTCTTCTCTCTTCCCAGCTCCATCCATCACCATTCTCTGTTCCTGCAGGTCCTGCTTGCTAATCAATGCTCATATGTTTTTACACAATTACAAATAAAGTCAATGTATTGTATGACATGAAGTTGTGCTTCATTCTGAGTCAATAATAAATTCATTCTGCCTTCAGCTGCACGATGATTGTGGACTGCACCGACATCCATGTAGCTGCCCCCCAGTAAGATGAACCAAGCAAAGTTGACATACTCAACATACAGCTGTGCTCTTAAGTGTACATGAAGAATTTGTGAAATATTGGTAATAACAGTTTTAAATGATTATTAGTAATTAATCATATAATTTTCTCACTGTAGACGAGCAGACAGGGAGCCAGACGAGAAAAGCAGAATATGCAGCATTTTCCACATGGAAAAGAGAAAGGGCCAAGTGTATGGACAAAAGAGAAAGAGAGCTTAGCTGTTTTCAAACTGGTTCATGTATCACTGAGTTTACTGAACCATGATGAATGAAATAAATTAGTGACGTAGTGGTTTAGTGAAGTTACAAAGACATTAATATATGAGTAACAGGTCAGTGTAAACACAAGCTTCTGTCAATTATGGATCATTCAAACTATATAAAAATATGTAATAAAGTTCAAAAACAAGTATTCGGTATATTCCTTGATAGCTTTTGGAGAAGGTTGTTTTTAAGTTTACAAAAATCTATCGTTTCAACTGTTTCACTTTATAAAAAAGGAACAGGTGAGTAGAGCATCATTGAGTTTCTTATTCGGTCAGTAAATTATCCAAATGAAATGTTTTTCATTATTTTAGTCAACCCTAAACAAATTGATTGTACCTTTTAATAATGACCTTACATGGTCGCCAAAGTTAAATTAACTTCAGAAAATCAAATCTGTTCTGAGAAAAAACTAATAAATGTTTAAAGATAGGAACTAGCCATCCCACTGAAAAACAGTCCGTAGAGATTTAAAGGCGTAGTTGTAGTTCAGTCCAATGATTCATTTGACAACAGTCAACTATTTTCATAAAGAATATATATATTTTTCAAATTCAAAGTCAACTTTATTGTCAATCTTACTCAGTTTGTGTTTATAGACAGAGAGATCAAAAAGACGTTTCCAACAATCCCAAATACGAAAAATTCAATTATACAATTTACAGATATGTATACAAATATATATATATATCCTATATACGATGTAGAAGGAAGTGTGGTAGATAACAAGTAAATATAGAGTTACATACAGATCCATGTTACAGCAAAAGATGGAATAACTAAGAAGCACGCAGTATAATAATAATTACATGTAACTATTAAATAACTGCTCAGCATCCCAATCTGCTGTGTCCTGTTTTCCTCCCCTCTGCATAACACCCCATCACACATACGAAACACAACGCAGAGTCCGAGGGTGTTAAGAGTATGTTTATTTAAATGTCCTCCTCTACTGGCCAACACAGGGAGCATATGCTGGGTGTAGAATTTTTCCAGGAGGAGGAGATTTCCATGCCATGCAGGGTCTTTGGGGATGGGGATGATGATCGCCTCCTTCATGGTCCACACAACAAAGTAGCAGAGACTCCGGTCTGTGATGTGCAGCTGCCCTTGGACCTGGTGCCAGTATGGGTGATTCTCCTTGAGAATATATGACCCACCCTCCTCACGGAGACAGAAGGATCGTAACTGGACTGCCTCCGCGATGGTCATGTTCCTCTGGCTGTGTGGACACTTCACCTCCAGCAGGGCAGATGGCTGCACAAGTCCATCGGGTGATGCTCCCAAAACACCCGACTCACTCACAAAGAGACCAGACTCGAACACTGTCACCCGATAGGCCTGCACAAAAGCCTTCACCCCTTCGGCCTCGTTTACAACCCCCCAGTTGACAGCCATGACTCCGTCCAAGTTGTACCCCCCAAGCACCCTCTTCATGAGGGACGCGCATGGAGTGGATGAAAGTCCCGACTGCAGCACAGCACCAAAATTGCTGGCTGTCAACCTGCCCCGCCTGTGTAACTGCCACTGAGGATTTGTCCGCTGTGCTACGGTGGCTGTCTGGATGGCAGCTTGCTGGTCTCTGCTCAGTCGCATTGAGGCAAGAATTGCCTCAAGCCCCGACCCACATGCTCCTTCACCAGCTCCGGCACTGTGACAATGGCCTGATGTTGAGGCTGCGGCTCTGGCTCAGGTGACAAAAGCCATGCCATGCCACACTGTGCGCCCCTCAGTGCAGACCTGAACCAGTCTACATCCTCAGTGGCGATGTCTCTGGCCAGTGGGTTGTATATCTCCTCTCGCTGTTGGTAAAATTGAGACACCGGCTGGACTACTTTTTAAGTGCCAGGCTTCCTCCACTGGCACTCAACATCTGTGGAGCTGATCTGCCACATGGCAAATATTGCCAATGCTACAGCGTGGCTGCACTTGTACATCCCCCGTGCACAATCACAGACAGCGCTCTGCATCGCGCCATCGTCTCCCATGCAGATCTGTAAAAATAAAGTAAGTACCATTTGTTAGCAAGCTATAATAGATTGAATGAGCAATAATACAAGGATGGTCCGGATCTGGGGGTGGGAGGGTTTATTTTTCCATAGTTTTGTCCTCTTGTCTGATTGTTGTTATTGTTTGTTTTGTATGTATTTGTTGTAATTTGTGTTGTATTGGTAGTGATTGTACATTGTATTTTTCTAAATGTGTATGAATACATTTTTGAAAAACATTTGATCAACAATAAAAAAGGATTTGGTCAGGATCTAGACTCAGTGTGTAGTTTATTAATTAACCAATGCTCTCTACATTAGGGAAACACATACCAGTGTACCAGAGGGAGTCACACACAGCTGTGCCAAGATAACCAAACAAATTGACAAGATAACCAAAATCCTTGAATCTACACACAGCAAATAAACTAAAATGACACAACGAGATGTAAAAGGAGATCACACATACAGTATAGTCGATATAAAACTGGCCGCTTCAATCTGAAGAGCAACTAAAACAAAACACGGGAGTGTACCTTGTTCTTGTGAACACTAATGTTATCCACAGCATACACAGAGACCACACAGTTCTTAAGGAGAAAACTAGTTGCTAAAACAAAACACGTTAGTGTACCTTGTTAGCTAGCTGACATTAACGTTAAACATTGCACTCATATTACTCACCGAAACCTTGTAAAGCCGGTCCCGCTGCTCTTACAGAACCGACTAACTCCCCTTTCGTGTATGTACAGCTCTTAACATACCCAGACTTGTAGTGATTTTCACCTCGTTTTATACTTTTCGCCTCATTCTGAAAAAAACAGGTGAAATTTGCTAACGTGACGGCCATCTTTGTGATGGTGACGCGTATTGTGCGAGATTGCAAAAAACTCTCTGAGAGTCGCCCACGGGTAAGTGTCTTCCCAGTCTTTGTTGTATGTGCATCTTCTTTTCTTCTTAGCTGCAGTTTCAGTTTCCTCCATTCTCCATAACCTGCTGCGTCGCCTGCATTATTGACTGACTTTCGTTGCTGTTGTTTGGCGGGGCCGCGGGGGGGTGTGTGTGAGTGAGTTACTCTCATTGGTTAACACTTGACCAGCACCCGCCGTGTGTTACAGTTTGATTGAAAGCAAACACACCCCCGTGATGATAGCCTTCCCTGCTTTCTCAACAGCCATTGGATAAATCTGATGAAGAAAAGCGTCTTAGCCAATCAGACATCGTCTCCATTTGCGGGACGCACCAGAAGTCGTGAAAATGCTGTGCAGTCCCGCGGAAAGCACCCTAGTTGTGTGATTACTTAAAAAACAATCATTTATATTAAGATTTTCAGTCTGGCTTTAGAACACATAGCACAGAGACAGCTCTGTTTAAAGTCACAAATGACCTTCTAATAGCCTCAGACAAAGGACTTGTCTCTATTATTGTCTTGCTCGATTTGCATTTGATACTATCGACCATGACATCCTATTGCAAAGAGCTCTTAGTTGGCATAAAGGGAACTGCTTTAGGCTGGTGTAGGTCCTATCTATCTATGTTTGTAGGTGTCAACAATGAATATTCCATGCAAACCAAAGTTAGCCATGGAGTGCCACAGGGCTCAGTGCTTGGACCTATTTTGTTCACACTATATATGCTTCCGTTATGCAATATTATATGGAATCATTCTGTACATTTTCATTGTTATGCGGATGATACTCAACTATATTTATCAATCAAGCCCGATGAAACTAATCATCAAAATAAAATTCAAGACTGCCTCAAGGACTTAAAAACGTGGATGACCTTAAACTTTTTGATGTTCAACACGGCCAAAACTAAAGTTATTGTACTCGGCCCAAAGAATCTACGAAACAAATGATCTAAAGATATACTAACTATGGATGGCATTAATTTGGCCTCCATTGAGACTGTAAAGGAATCTTGGTGTTATATTTGATCAGGATTTATCCTTTAACGCCCACATAAAATCAATTTCAAGGACCGCCTACTTCCATCTACGTAACATTGCAAAAATCAGGCATATCTTGCATCAAAACGATGCAGAGAAACTAGTCCATGGATTTGTTCTAGGCTGGATTATTGTAACTCTTTATTACCAGGGTATACCAAGAAGTCAGTTAAGTCGCTTCAGCTGATTCAAAATGCTGCAGCACGTGTACTACTAGAGTTAGGAAAGGGGACCACATTACGTAACAATTTCACCAGGAGACGATGCTCCAATTCAAACACTGAGTAAGTGCATTGAACAAATCAATGACTGGATGTGTCAGAACTTTCTCCAATTAAACAAAGATAAAACTGAGGTAATGGTTTTTGGAGCCAAGGCAGAACGTATAAAAGTTAGCGCTGAGCTTCAGTCTGCAATGTTCAAACCAACAGATAAAGCCAGAAATCTAGGTGTAGTCATGGACTCTGACCTGAGTTTCAACAGTCACATTAAAACAGTTACTAAATCAGCCTACTATCACCTAAAGAACATATCTAGGATCAAAAGACTAATGTCACAGCAGGATTTGGAAAAACTTGTCCATGCTTTTATCTTCAGTAGACTGGAATACTGCAATGGTGTCTTCACAGGTCTCACTAAAAAATCTATTAGGAAGCTGCAGCTGATTCAGAACGCCGCTGCTCGAGTCCTCACTAACACTAAGAAAGTGGATCACATCACTCCTGTTCTGAAGTCTTTACACTGGCTTCCTGTGTGTCAAAGAATACATTTCAAAATACTGCTGCTGGTTTATAAAGCACTGAATGGTTTAGGCCCAAAATACATTTCTGACCTCCTGCTAAATTATGAACCATCCAGATCTCTCAGGTCTTCAAGGACTGGTCAGCTTTCTGTCCCCAGAGTCAGAACTAAACATGGTAAAGCAGCGTTCAGTTATTATGCTCCAAATATCTGGAACAAACTCCCAGAAACCTGCAGGTCCGCTGCAACTCTGACTACTTTTAAATCCAGACTAAAGACTTTTCTTTTTGCCGCTGCTTTTAATTGAACTATTCATATCTTAAACTGCACTGTAACTTTTATCCATGTATTTTTTCTTTTAATGTTTCTTTTATTAGCTTTTATTTTTAATGACTGATTTTAAATGCCATTTTCTTAATGTCTTTTGTTTTTTGTAAAGCACTTTGAATTGCCTTGTGTTGAAAAGTGCTATATAAATAAACTTGCCTTGCCTAACAAAGATTTCATGTGACACATAAAATGGATTTGTTGATGGGAATTAATGTCACTAATGTGAATAAATTAACTCTAGGTTAACGGTACTCTTGCTATCACTACTGACCGACACTCTATAAACCTTGTCCCTCATGCTAGCCCTGACAACACCGGTAAGCACACCTTCATCTAGGCTGCACTGTTTTACGTGTCCTGACTTGTAGTGGTTCTCTCCTCTATCTACACTCTTCTTGTCATCTTTGTAAAACGATATCAGACTGGTAATTGACACAGCCATGACTTCTAGTTAAATTCAGTGTGGCTAAAATGAAAAGCTTTGCTAAAATATGCAAGCCCGCGAAAGTCAAAGTCAGCTTTATTGTCAAAAATTCTACATGTGTTATACATCCAGAAATATCGAAATATCGTTTCCCACAGTGTGACATGTATACATAAAACAAAACAAAAAGGGCCTAGATAACCGGGGTATACAGTTTAAAATGTTAATAATATATTTAAAGTGTTCAAAGTGCAGTTTCAGTGCAAGTCAGTTGAAACGATCTTAAGTTGGCGTGACGTTGAAGTCGTGCGACCCTGCTGCTGTACTGGCTTGTAGTTCGTTTATAGCATAACGTTAGCATTTCGCTTTTGGCGACTAGATTTATGATTCAAATATTATAAAAGTAGGGTAGACATGTGGAGATTATCCGGCTGAACAAAACGTGATCCCTCTCTTAAATGTGTGTCAACCACAGACCTTATTTCGAGCTATTTTCCAAAATCCTATGGATAATTTGCATTGTGTTTTTGACGAAGGAACCGGAAGAAGTTTACTTCCGGGTTTTAGGACGCGTCACTGCGGTTCTCTATATGAGGGAGGATTGGGGCAAAGGGCATGGATTGATGGGGGAGGCTAGACAGAGGAGAAGAGAAGAGTTTTTAGGCGGGACTGGAATACTGTGAGGACCTCGGAATCTCTGAGATCTTTGGGGAGGGAATTCCAAGCTTGGGAGCTCCAACAGAAAAGGCTCTTTCCCCGAAGCTGCGTAGTTTGGATTTTGGGGGGGGAAGGAAGACGTCTGAGGTGGATACGATTGGTGGGATACAGTTGGGATGAAAACACACCAACATCTAGAGCAGCATAAAGCTCCAAAAGAATGATTAACAAGCTATATCTGACAACCATCATTTAATATTACAGGAAGTTAGCCAATGGTGTTCCTATCCTTAATAGTACTGCTAATTGTGGCTTTAATCCCTACATGACAGGTGTCTGCATGCGGCAAACAGAATTAGCACATCTTTCTCTTTGGCAGTCAGTGACACATTGTTTCACGGTCATGTAGATGTGGCAGAGGCTGTATGTGGAAGTGGGTCAGGACAGTAATTCCTTATGAGAGGAGGGAGCAGAATATCTGCCAAATATGTCACTCTCTGTTACACAGCAAAGAAAAGAATGAAGACTCTGAGGAGGAGAGCGGGGGGTATAGAGAAGACGGAAAGACAGAAACCAAAGAAAAGGGGAGAAGAAACTGGGAGTAAAGCAGGCCACATAATGGGTGGGATATGATTGGAGTGAAAGGGGAAACAGACAGAGACCAGAAACAGAGGAAGAATCATAGCAAATGAATGATGGGTGGTTGAGCTGTGCAGTATAACTTTGGGATTATTATGTGCTGGGGAAAGAAGGTGGTATATTGACAGCTGTGCTGACTGGACTGATTCTTTTGTCAGAGAAAGAGGAAGATGAAAGATTATGTTCAACCTTGGCTAAAACACACATACAAGCAAGGCAGCTGAAAGAGTGTCATCATATCCAACTTTAAGAAAGATAGGGGCGAGAGCAGATACGAGGAGAGACAGATAGGCAGATAGGTGATAAGGAAGTGTGTGTGTGTGTGTGTGTGTGTGTGTGTGTGTGTGTGTGTGTGTGTGTGTGTGTGTGTGTGTGTGTGTGTGTGTGTGTGTGTGTGTGTGTGTGTGTGTGTGTGTGTGTGTGTGTGTGTGTGTGTGTGTGTGTGTGTGTGTGTTTAACCGGTCAAAAGTTCCACACTTGACAGCAATAGGTGCCTAGGTAACAATAACATTATGTTTACACGTTGCGTAAATATTTTTGGCAAACTGTGTGCAGTTACAATCAGTTTGGTTCCAGATATAATGCTAACCTTTTCCAATATTCCTGTTGCCCATTAGTTAAACTAGCTTTTCTTTTTAGGGTAAACAGTGAGATAATGAGAAACAAACTCCCTCTGGAGGGCAACCCTGTCTCCTAAAATTACGTTCCCACAGAATTAAACTGCATTCTCAATTACGTTTAGCAAGAAACGTATTTTCTCCTACGTTACGTTCGTTATGAACGTATCTCAAATACGTTTATTTTCTACATATCTTCTAGAAGCATATTTTCTCCCACGTTACGTTTCTTATGAACATATCTTAAATACGTTTATTTTCTACATATCTTTGCCATTTATTGTCTTGCTTATAATAATGATAATAGTCCTTTATAAATATCATTTTAGAGCACACATTTGAAATCAGTAGGCGAGGCTGTAATTTCGCCAGCTGTTACTCTCATGATCGAGGCAGAAAATAATAGTTTTTAACATGCCAAAAAGCTGCTGTGTTGTTTATTGCACCTCAAACATTAAAAACAAATCCAGAGTTACGTGTTTCTGTACTTCTTCTAAGAAGAAAGGACAGTCACAGAAGATCTCTGTGGCTTCAGGCTTGATCGTCGTTAAAATGACAGCGTTGGTTTCCCCAAAAGTGGGCGGGGCTGTAAAGTGACGTAGATTTTACTCTCATCTATTATTCAAAACCATTCTATTTATTCTAACGTAAATTACATGCCAGTGTTTTATGTTTTTTTTACTTTTTTTCCCGTCTGTGAGGAAAATAAATGGGGCTTAGAGCCTCAAAATACTGAAATCTGTATTTTTGAAAATCTTTTTTTCCTTATTTACTCAACAATAACACACAATTATCCTTGTTTTTATTTATTCGTTTAATTCTATAATCTTGGGCTTTTTAGCCGTAAATAAAGTCACCGGAAACAGACGTAGGCCTATAAGGGACATTTTGAGGATACACACAAACCCACTGAATAGATTACCCAAGATCCTCAGCTTGAAGCTCGTTGATTGGATGTTTAGCCGCAATGCATGTTGGGATATGATGTTAATGCGATATGATATCCGAAAAAAAAAAAGTGTTCTTGCTTTTCTCTTTGGAAGTCATCACATAACGGCATTGTAATACACAGTTCGGTTGCATTAAATATTACACATCTGCTGTAGTTCTTTATTTATAGAGCCCTGATGAGAAGACTTCTGGACAAACAGGAGAACTGCCGCCAAAACTGAATATGTGACGTGGATCATAAATATATCAACAATTAAACAACACCTTGCATTTCTTTTCACAAAATACGTCTCCTTGCAGTATTAATACTAATTCGGCTGACTTTTATATTTGATCCAATTGGTAGATAGGTTACATTTACACCATAGCGGTGCACAACTGATAGAGAAGGACTGATTTTCTTTGAATATAAGAATGTAAATACTGAGTTGAGAGAATAGTCAGGGAATTTCGGTCATGGGAGACACATCTATGGAATCACAATTTCAATAGCTTACCATTAAATGACGGATATGCCTTTCTATCTGTGATGTTTTACAAATCAGATATTAATGTGTAGAAGTAAAGCATGAGAAATAGTATAGCAATATCCTGTAAAATTATGTAAAAACATGAATAAAACTACACATCTTCAGATGTTATACATACATAAGTGTCCTAATACAACGTTATTATTAGTATGCTGTGTGTACCTTGTGTGCACCGCCTAGTGGTTAAAGCACGTTATTGAATTATTTTTGTTGAATAATGTTATTTGATGAAAAAAATATTAAGAGTACATACTTTCATAGGGGGAAAGTAGAAGGTCTGTGATAGAAATATAGAATATAAAAAATCAAGAAGATACTGTAAGTGATCTCTACAATAGAACAGTTTAGTGCACGATGTACAAAGATATTAATAGGAGGATGTGCAAAACAGACAAACTAATTAACCTCTATTTAAACATTAAATAATACTTTAGGTTAAGGTCTTCTTTCAAATAAGAAAAAAGCTTTGGGGGTATCTATCTACAGATAAATATTAAGCCTGACAAAGTACTTAACATCTAATATATTGCTTTCCTGCCATGTTAACTATGTTGAAGCACTTATTTTAACTGATATTATACACATTAATTATACTCTTATTTATGTAGATAGTATAAGAAATGTGTAGAATTTGACAGTTTAATGGTGGAGGTACACACATATTGATAGATGTCTTGTAATTAACTATTAGTAGAGAATAACGAGTAATTAATATACTTTATAGAGATCTGCAGATAAATGTTTAGTCTTCTCAAGCACCAACTATCATATCTCGCCTGATTGTTGGCACTTGACTATCACCTTTCCCTGAATTTTACTCAGTCTTGTTTTAAAGGTTGTTTATATTTCACATCATTAATCAGAATCTGCAGAGTTACTAAAGTAAATGTAGTGGAGTAAAAATACCAGGTTAACCTCTGAATTGTAATGGAGTAGAATATATATTAATGCTGCCCATTATGGATACAAGCGATGTTCACCCATGTAGTAATTACATGTTTTAAATGTGTACACACCAATGTGTTTCCTATTGCCTAAACCTCCACGGCTGTACACAGTTTAATACTGTCAACTTCTAATTTTTGAAAAAACGAAAATGTCTTTTAAAACTACAATTCCCAGTAGAGACGTGCCATAGAGAACATGTTGCGAAACACAATAGCCAGCATGTGTAGTTCTGGGGGGGCGTTCGAGTCCAGTTTTGAATAGTCTGCCGTGGTTTCGTTCTATTTCAAAGAGCTTGACGCTCAGCGTAACCTTGGCGCACTGCCACTCCTACATCCAATCACAGAGCTTGAAGATTAATCACGGGGTTTGTCAACGGGACTGTAGTCCCAAACGATAGCTGGGGGTTATGGGTAGTGTAGTGTCTTCGGCCATCCTAAACTGAAATGTTTTTCGGATATCATATCGCATTAACAACACCACATCTGGCATCACAGAGATCTTCTGTTACTGTCCTTTTTTCTTAGAGAAAGTACAGAAACACATAACTGGATTTGTTTTAATGTTTGAGGTGCAATAAACGACAGAGCAGCTTTTTGGCATGTTAAAAACTATTATTTTCTGCCTTGCTCATGAGAGTAACAGCTGGCAAAATTACAGCCTCGCCTACTGATTTCAAATGTGTGCTCTAAAATGATATTTATAAATGACTATTATCATTATTATAAGCAAGACAATAAATAGCAAAGATATGTAGAAAATAAACGTATTTAAGATACGTTCATAACAAATGTAACGTGGGAGAAAATATGTTTCTAGAAGATATGTAGAAAATAAACGTATTTGAGATACGTTCAAAACGAACGTAACGTGGGAGAAAATACGTTTCTTGCTTAACGTAATTGAGAATGCAGTTTAGTTCTGTGGGAATGTAATATTTAGGAGACAGGGTTGTGGAGGGAACTAAGGGGTGTTGGCTTTTGCAGACTATTTACAAGCACAAAAAGCAAAACAACACACAACAAGGAAAGGGAATACCCTAAAAGCATAATAGGGCCTCTTTAAGATTATTATGCTCTTACATATGACATCATGCCTGCATGATGTGTGACTCCTGGTGTGGCCAGAATCAGTTAAAGAACTATTTAGCAGGACAGGGAGTTAAAACAAATTCCTCACTACTTGCTTTTCTATATCCACCCATTCAGTTTGTCCTCTGTGGTGCACATTGGTTTTTGGTCCATTACTTTGAGGTTATACATGCCATAGCATTATATCCAATTGTACTCCACAGAGGACATCATGGGCTTTTCAAACACATGACATATGTGGGGGTGTGGCTTTGAAAAAGATAATTTCATTGTATTTCAAAACGGCGTCCATCAACACAAGCACTATTTATAGAAAGAAAAATGTTAAGTTTGTAATTTTGTAATTTACCAGTGTTGTGAGTTCAATATTTTAATTAATTATATTAAGGGAACATCTTAGGAGTTAGTGTAGTGAGTTTTCCGAGCAGTGTAATAATTATTTGACCTAAAACTAAATGTTTTTATGAATGTCATATATATAGAGGACATGGGGATTTGCTAACTTTTTATTTCCCCCATTTTACACAACACAAATGGAGTCCACTATGGGCCAAAACTAACACGTAGGTTTCTGTAGGGTTCATGGCAGTGGGAAAACATACCTCAAGTGCCTCAAGTGTCAGATGTATCTCTGCATTTCAATTACAAATGAGGGCTCAGTATTTGTTGCATTAAGTTGTTGTGCTCTAATGTTGTCTAAATGTACTTGTATGTTAATGTTGTTTGTATACTATGCTTCGCATAACTAGCACCCGATGTCCTCTACAAAGGACACACAATAAAACAAAAATAAAAATATATGTTTTTAGTTAGTCATTATGTGTATACCACCCTAAAGACTTGTGTGATACAAAAAAAAAATAACTTTAATTTATATAGTGCCTTTCATCAACTCACGGTCGCTTAACAAAGAAACATATAAGGATACAACAGGGGGCAGAAATGGAAGTGTTACATTGCAGGGGGGGAGAGTGATTTAATGTTGGAAGGCTTTGTTGAACAGATGAGTTTTCAGGTTTGATTTGAAGATATTCAGAGAAGGGGCGTTACAGATTTCAGCAGGGTTGAATCCAATACAACGCCAAGGTTGCGGACCTCAGGGGATGGTGAGAAGATGGAACCGTCGATGTTGAGGAGCAGATCTCCAACCTTCCTGAGCAGTGCTTTGGGGGCCACAACCATGAGCTCAGTTTTAATACTGTTAAGTTTGAGTAGATTGGTGGTCATCCAGGTTTTCATTTCGTGGAGGCAGTTGATTAGTGACTGAGGGGGTAGATGGGCAGAGGGTTTTGTGCTGATGTACAGTTGGGTGTCGTCAGCGTAGGAGTGGAAACAGAGACCATGGCTGCGGATGATATCACCAATCGGAAGGATTTATATTGTAAATAGAAGGGGACCGAGCACCGAGCCTTGGGGGACTCCATGATTGAGAAGTTTCCTGTTGTTACAGGACATTGTGCAGGATCAACTGCAGTTATCTGTCCAAAACTCAATTAATCAGTGGTTCTGGGCACAGACAGCGCAGGATGATGAATTTCCTGTCCAGCCATGGCCAGCAGACCCCCTGTCAGAGGAGGCTGATCAACCTCCAAACCCCTGGATACAGCTCAGTTTAACCAAATGCCCCTACTGTGTGACCATGACGACCGAGTGACAAGGACAGAAAGACTGTTAGGAGGACAGTAATTATCTTCATTCCCTAAAGACCCTGCTTGACGTCACTCTTGAGATCCAAAGTAACAGCTTCAACCCTGCAGGCAGGAGGCAGGAAGGTTGGGTCCTGGGGAGGTCATCCAGCTCAATACAGAATAAAGAGCATATTCTTGATTTTAATGGAGCACGCACGGTGATACAAAGTAGGTGTACAACCTCTTGGCTGTCCAGATATTCTAAGATCTTGTGGTCAGTCCATGCCAGGAATGTGTCTTCGGCCCTTCCAGTCAGTGCCACTATTCCTCCAGCACCAACTTGATAGCCAGCAACTCCTACCTACTCCTACAAAATTCCTTAAAAGCCTGAGACATTTCCTGGTAAATAAAGCACACAAGTGAACCTTGTTGTCTTAAGACATTGAGGATGGGATATGTCAGTAAACACAGAACCCTGACAATATCCAGACTCAGTGAGCACAGCCTGGATTTTGAGACAGGCCAATACAAAAAATGCATGGCTCCCCATAGAGGAGCACTTCTGCCAGCTGTGCAAGGAACACAAAGAGGAAACAGAGCTGCTTTTCATATAAAATATACAAATCTCCAGCCATTCCGAAATAAATACTTTGCCCAACATTTGAAAAGCAAGCTTCCTGGATTTGAACACATAACAGACATCATGAAATATGAATCTTGTTGGGAAAGAATATAATGAGTTGCAGTGAACACACAACCACACCTATCATCATATTCCAACACACAACCGCAACACAAGGACACATATTCAGTTATGTTCTTTTCATGATTTGAAATTACATTAAATTGTTAACACGCTTTTGTAATGGTTTGCTGTTCTACCCCCTTCTGCAATGTGCTTTGCCGAAACTGTGTTTTAATATGACCATGCCAATAAAGTTTCTTTGAATATAAAAGAGAAGGGGGGCCCAGAGAGAGGTAGGGAAGAGTAAACATAGCTGATGGTAACTGGCTGATAAATGCCTCCGTCTCTCTCCACAGCCATCTGATGCCAGATGGTCATTCATTTTGTATGGCAAGCTTCCAATCCAAGTGTTTGTTTACACTGGCCCAATGCCATCACATCAAAGCTTATAGTGATCAGATGGCATTTTTATAGAGGAGCCCAACGTTTGCAGGTCTCCCAAAGTTTACTGTCAATAAACAGCTGCTGTAGGAGGTATGGATGCACATGCAAGTGCTTAAGCCAAGCAACAACATGTCAGAAGTTGGCTGATTAGGATCCTGCAGTGTCATTCATATGTATTTTGGAGCTGCTCCAAAGTTTTTGATCGCACTGAGATGGCAGGAGTGATTATGAGGCCATCCAAGGGGGATACAGAGTGGTTCATTGAAAATGCGATGTGATTTTTCCATTGAATTTTAGAATATTGCACAAGATGACAAAGTTATTATTATTATTGATATTTGTATAATTTGTACATAAGTTTAATCTCCACATACTAACACACATATGCTTTTTTTTGTTGTTGCATGAATGCAATCGCAGCAGGTAAAAAGCTAACGGAATATACCAACTACATTACATGGTTGCACTACACCACTGCTAAGCTGAAGGTGAACCTGTTTTCAGCTTGATGACATTTAGCAGTCTCCTTTAGTCACTTTTGTATGACACATTGAAGCTTCTGAATTCTACCAGTGAGCTATTTCCTGACATATTTCATGTCGTAGAACAAAGCGTGAAAATCTCTTCAGCTTGTGTATGCCACATGTCGCGTTTTTTTACCTGTCTGGCTGGTCCTGCAACATACACTCCGAAGCGACATATATATTGAATTTTGTCTGACTGCGTTCAAATTCCGGCCCATGTGACAAATGAAAACTACTGTACCACCGAAGACGAAAAAAGTCACGGCAACTGGGAGGATGCAAACTTTCCAGGATGTTGTGGGATGAATCGACACAGCATGGGCTTCAGTGACGACCGACAACATCCTGTCGGGATTCAGAAAGGTCTAGTCGGAGCTGATTCTGCTGGAGAGCCCGGAGCAGGACATGCTGCTTCATTGACAGCTCTGTGTCATTGTGAAACACTTCCTCCTCTGTGTCGCTGTTACGGCCCGTCCACACAGCGGCGTGCGTTGAAGCTTGCCGGCGGGCGTGTCTGAAACTCGACCAACAACCAATCACATGAATCTCCCGCCCCTGACACACAAGCAGCGGTTTGATTGGCTAGAGCTTGTACTGGCATATGATTCGATTGGCTGACGCTTCTGCCGAGGCTTCAAAAGTTGAACATTGCTCAACTTTTGCAGCGAGCCACGACAGAAACGCTCCGTGTCGCTTCCCAAAATGCAGTTCGGCGAAAAGATACGTCACCCCATTCAAAGTGAATGGTGAAGCGTCAACGAACGCTGCTGTGTGGACGGGCCGTTACGGCCCCTATACACGGAAGCGTGCGTTGCCGCTTCTGCCCATTCACTTTGAATGGGGTGACGTCACGATTCGCCAAATTGCATTGTGGGAGCAAAGCGTAGCTTCTCTCGCGGTGCTCGCTGCAAAAGTAGAGCAATGTTCTACTTTTCCCGCCTCGACGGAGGCGTCAGCCAATCAAATCCCGCGTATGCAAATCTGACAGTACAAGCGCTAGCCAATCAAACCGTGTGTATGTTGGGAGAGCCAGACCGCAGTTATTTCCCATTATGTCAAAAAATGGAGGAGAAAATTATCGTGGCGGTAGGGAATCACCCGGTACTCTATGACCAGTCCCTCTTTACATACAGGGATACAAACCGGAGGAGCCAGGCATGGGGGGAGGTGGCAGAGACAGTGGGTGAAACTGGTAGGTTTTCACCTGTTTGGGGAGTTTATATCCAGTGTACTTCGTTTGAATGGACAGCTAGCAAGCATAGACAGTATATTTAGCCAGCATGGATGTAGCATGAGCTTTGCTTTGTATGTCCGGGGCGGGACATTCATGTGATTGGTTGTTGGTTGCGTTGCTCGCGTTGAAGCTCAAGACACGCCCACCGCCAAGCGGCAACGCACGCCGCCGTGTTTAGGCTCCGTTACACTTGCACCAGAGTTGGCGGAAGTGTTTAACAGCGACACAGAGAATGAAGACTTCAGTGGATAAATGCGACACAGTCGCTTCGATACACCGAAGCGACTTATATATGTTTTTTTTCTCTTAACGACACGTTTTTTTATAAGAGCGACTTGTACTCAGGTGCGACTATAGTCCGGAAAATATGGTATCTTATTTCAGGCGTCCAGAATTTCCCAAATTGGGATCAATAAAGTACTTATCTATCTATTAATCTATAAAGCGAAACATTGTTTTGAAAAAACTTCTAGTTTGAAATTAGGAAACTCATTTCAAGGTTTTAGCACTTATTCCTTCTCCACTTTATTAGTCTCTATTCAGCTATCGCACCAAACGCTGGTGAGCTTGTGCATGAAGAGGTCCATTTTGAGGTGATTACTGTTGTGACTTCCATTCTTAGATAGTTGGAGGCTATTTGGGGGAAGTTTCATCTTGTGTTGTGCCACCTTGTAATGGTGTGTTGCAATAATCTTTTCAGAAGAATTTTGCTTCATAATAGGTGTTTTTACAAACCTTTTATTCAAATAACTCCTCCATTGAGCTTAAACATAAGTGTATTACACAAAATACTTACATCAACAGTTGCTAGAATTAGAAACTGGATTGTTTTACAGCCTTAATCAATGAAAACACTGACTAGAATAATTTTGGCATGTTCTTTTTAGATAACAGATTTTTTTCAGAAAGTCTGAGTTTTTTTTAACAGCAGTTTCTTTTGAGTTTCTTCACTTGGTCGAATAAATACAATCAACAGTAAATCCTAAAGTATGAAAACATGAGCATTATTACATTACTCCTTATACATGGAACATGCTCTGGTCTCACAGCAGGCCTTCTGGGCGGGGTTCAATCAGACAGATGTTTACTGTAATGACACTAATCCAATGCACCTATTATCCATGCACCGGCTGAAGCGGCCGAGTCAAATCAACCATTGTCTATTTAAGGAAAGTCTTCGATCGCGCCCTCCAGGCTGATGGCTCCCCTACGTTACACCCCCTGCTCTGTCTCCTCCAAGATTACAGTGAGCCTGCAGGGGCAGCACTATATTGTATTGAACACACATCATGAGCATGGTAATGGAAAACACTATGTTGTGGCTGGCTCTCTAGCATCACCCACTGACAGATGATAGGTAGTACTTCTTATAGTGTTCAAAATGTATGTGCATTATTCAGATGTTAAATACAGCAAAAAAAATACTGTTTTTTCACCTGACATTTTTAATCTTTGATGGATATGTCATGATGAGGGTTTCATATTCTAATACATTAATCGGATTTATGTTATCATCAACACAGAGGAATGTGAGTGTGTGTGCCCACATACAGTATGTTTTTGTCTGTGAACATGCATATATTGATGCACAATCATGTATTATGTTACCAGGCTATCTTTTTGAAATATACAGTATTTATTTTCCCGAGACTTCTGCTTTTAGAGCCATCTACTAATACATGTATTATTTAATCCAATACTGTAGTGTAAAGAAAGGATATTTTGATTAAGAAGGCTTTTCTACTATAATTATTGTCATGCAAATAATATTGTATCTCCAATAACATGGGTTAACAAAAACAAAAATGATCTTTTCCTCTGATAAAACAAGGGACCTGACCAACCAGCATTCTGAAAATATGTGGGCCTTTTGATATCGAATCAGACATTAAAATGTTGTGGGAATTAATGTTAATGTAACTGGTAAAAAAATAACATTTGTTTCTTCAATTATTTTAAAGTCAGTAACATAATTCACATAGGTATGGAGTTACAGATTAACAATTGTATTATGATGAATGTGCTCTCAACTACACACCTGAAAAGTGACATGATGCAAATCCGTGCCAGACAAGCAAAGCTCCATGCCATACATGTGGCTAAAGAAACATTCATGTTTCCAAACAGAGCATTGATATTGGATACTGACTTTAATTTTATTAACAGCATTTGCTCATTTTGATTATTAAGTCATTTTGCAACACATGCAAGGGTTGTTCTGCTTAGGGGGGGAGAAAACCCAACAGAGACAGTGATAGCCAGCAGGACAAGAGACATGAGCCTCATCTCAATACCCCTCCTCGACTCCTCCTTTCCCTCACTCGCGTCCCTTCCTTGCGTCTTAGCTCCGCCTCCGTAAGATGTGAGCGAGAGACACGAGGAGGTGACACGAGGACAGAGGAGTCCTCAGGTATTAATTGGGATGTCCTCGTTCACTCAAACGTCACTTTTAAACGACGTCTGTTAATGATGACGTGCACAGCTGTATCCCCTCTCATCGGGCTTAACTGAATAACCCCTTAGAACCGGCCCATTTGTTGTTACATATTTATTTAAATGAATGAATCTTTCTCTTGTTAGTCAAGGAATTCAATGTATGCTGGTTGGTCCTGCTTTTGTGTTCCGTTTGTGTAAAATGTAGCCTACATTTAAATACAAATATAATTATAGTAATGTGAAAGCCTTTACTCTGAAAATGTGTGTCCTGTAGATCCCCATATTCACCATAAACCCACATTCAGGACTGTGAATTTTAAATAATTTAACTCCTGAATATTTTAACACAAAACAATACAAATAATTGTTATTTATCAAGATCTAGCCATTTATGAAATAGCTTTCTTAATAGCTATGTTTTAGTGACATTCAAGATCATTAAACATGACTTAAATTGTTAGTATAACCTTAAGAAATGAATTGCACATAATAATTCACTTATAAGAGCATTTATACATTTATGTGACGCTTCCCTTAGCAAAAAAATCTATAGAATACTATAGAAAAATCTATGGACGAATTTTATAGAAAATTTCTGTAGAATACTACAGGATTTTTGCGGACATACTATAGAAATTTCCTACGTGTTTTACTATAGATTCTGGGAAATAATCTATAGAATACTATAGTATAGAAAATATATACTGTGTACATGGTTTTTTTGTAGAAAATAATCTATAGACTCCTATAGAAAACCCCATGGATGCTTTCTATAGAACTGTTCTGTAGAATACCATTCTGTAGAATACTATAGAATGTGTGACCTATATTCTATAGAATCTGTGGAAGGTTTTACAGAATTGTACAGATGTATCTGCTCTTTTTACAGTCAATAACCTTTAATAAAAGTACAGCACTAAAACTTCTACGGGCAAAAAACCCGTAAAAAAACGGTCAAATGACTGGCAGCCAAACAAAAACCATAAAATTAAAGTAAAAATACTTTAACTGAAATAAAGTGCAAAAGCAATTAGTATACAGAAATTGTCCTTAAAGATTTTAGAGGAAACCTTCCTCTCTTTTTAAAATCCATTGTCTTAAAATGTTACATTAAAATACCTTAAATAAAGTTCTGATGAGAAAAACAGTTCTTTACATTTTCTTTTATTAGATTTGTATGATCAAACACTAAAATAAATACAGAAACTAAAGTTCTACAGGGAGAATACTGTTATTTTACAGCTTTCTAACATTTTCCAATCAAACAGGTTCAACAAAATGACATCACAAAATGTTCTGTAGGAAACAATTACTCTGAAAACTTAAAATATAAAAATATTTGTAGAATTATAGTACAACTAATGAATACAGCATTTCATATTTAAACATCATACTTATAAACAGTAGAAACAAAAAGTAAGTTGAATTTTTTAAGATTACTTTGAAACATTCTCAACTGAAAATAACAGAAATTGCAAAATGGCGACATATGTTCACATTGTCAATTTGAAGGAGCAGTGTGCAGGATTTAGTACGTCTAACAATGGGGATGTAGGTTCCAACCAATGGATAACTTATTCACTCACCCTCCTATCCCAAGTTTGTAGGATAATGTATATTGGCTGCAAAAAACTTGAGGCTAGAGATGTCCCGATCTGATCACGTGATCGGGGATCGGAGCCGATCACGTGATTTTCAAAAAAAAATTTTTTTATAAAATATATTTTTTTTATTTAATGTTACAAAACAAAAATGACCATGTTCACATCTTAAAGTCATCCTGAGGACTTAGTTTTGGTTTAAAATGACACAACATCATGTATGTGTTGCTTTCTTTGGGCTTGTTTTCAGACCTGGTTGCTTATTTCTCTGAAATCTGGCAACAGAGTGGGCGCAGTGTCTAATAGTAGCAGTAAGCTAACGAGAGGCTACGTTCAGCTGGTGACTCGGGAGTCGGGACAGAGAAAATGTCAGGAGTTTGGAAGTATTATAAAATTGAAAGCGAAGGCAGTGTAACAGCCAGATGCAATGTTTGCAAGGCAGAGGTTCCGCGTGGTGGAAAGAACAGAGCTACGTTCAACACGACCAATCTAATACGCTACCTGAGAAACAAACACCAACAACAACACAACGAGTACACAGCGGCCACTCAGGTAACGGCACTGAAACAACCAAAACATTCAGAGACTTTTAAAAGGAAAGAGAAACTGCCCCAGAACAGTGAAAAGGCCAACACAATAACAGCCAAGATAGCTGAATTCATTGCGTTGGATGACCAGCCGTTATCTGTTACCTTTTTTTTCTCTTAATGCATTGCATAAAGATCGGATCGGGAAAAATCGGTATCGGCAGATTGTCAAAATCAAATGATCGGAATCGGATCGGGAGCAAAAAAAGGTGATCGGGACATCCCTACTTGAGGCCCAATCATGTTTTCTCTGTCCATTCTGCGCTACTGTAGACGTGGCAGTGCAACCTAGAGGACAAACAGATCAGAATTAGAAACGGGTTTATTGCCAGGTATGTTCACACGTATGAGGAGGTGTCGTACATACAAATAAAAAAATGTAAAAACTACACAGATAGCGAACTATATTAAGAAATAGAATGCAATAAATTATAGAATATAAAATATGGGCAGTAAGCAATATTTAAACATTGCATTATTTACCATCCTGTGATCTCCATGCAGAGTCTGCGTTGTGGCTGAGGTAAAGTGTCAGTGGGGGGGGGGGGGGGGGGCGGGCCTTGTTGAGGTGCCGAGAGGTTCTGGTCCTGATGGAGAGAGGTTCTGGTCATGATGGAGAGAGGTTCTGGTCATGATGGAGAGAGGTTCTGGTCCTGATGGAGAGAGGTTCTGGTCCTGATGGTGCGCAGCCTCCAGCCAGAGGGTTGTGTTGAAGGCAGAGCTGAAGTCCACAAACAGGATCCTGGCATAGGTTCCTGCTGTGTCCAGGTGCTGGAGGAGGAAGTGAAGTGATAACTATTAGTAAACCATAATGATGGATGTTATTATCAGGGCATTCATTATTTTATAAGTTTAGAAGGGGGGAACATAGTCTAACAACAGTTAGCTTTTGTTAATTTAATTTTACCTCGAGCCAAACTTGTGAGACTTGTTTCTGAAATCCCTTTCTCTTAAAGTGAATAAATAAAAAATAAAACAATGGAGGTGACCCTAAAACTAACCACTGGATTGCTTGTCTAACATGACCTAGTCCATAAGTGAGGTAAGGGTGGGAACAATCAAACACACCCTCCCAGGCACTACGTGTTAGCGAAGTACAACTGGGATTTCGAAGAGGAAGATATGCTTGCTCAATTCTTAATACAGAAAAACCAACAAATTGAGCACTTGAGTTTTCATTAGCAGCGCCTAGCTACAGCTGCGGAGCTTTGGTCAATACCACCAACTGTCTATTTCCTTAAAATGGTACATATCGATGAATCTATATTTTCATCTTCAGGTGATTAAATCTGCATAATGTCCCTGTACAATAAGATTCGAGCATTTTGTAATCCAGTGAGGAAATTCAAGACCAGTAAATATTGATTGATTAAACAACACTAAATAAAATGTTAGTGCTTTCTTCAAACTCAGACTCTCTGCTGCGGCTGTACCTCAAAGACAAAACAATTGTCTTATGATCTTTGTTGAACAAGGTCTGATTTTCCTGTACATGTACAATGTGGGGTATTTTTAAATACTTTACTAAACCACATGCAATACTATGTTAGACACAAGTTAGTTATTACTCACATTTCAAAGTATTTTCATCTGCAAGATGGAAGAATAGCTGGGTGCTGCCTGGAGAGACTGATGAGGGACACAGGCTGGCTTCAGCAGCTTTCCACACAAAGCCATCACATCTTCTCTTCCATAGTCCTCGCTGTCCACTGGTGCTCTGTCAAAAGAGTGAACATCACAGCCGTCATGTTAACCCTTTGTTACACAACATACAACCAACATGTGTCAAAAGTGACCCGAATTAGTTTTAATTGTAAATATCTTTGCAATAAATTACTTTAACCATTCAGGATTCCAGGTATTCCTCAAGTAACCTGTTTTGGATCAACACCAATTTGTATTTTTCCCTTTCTTACTTTTTGAATAAAAATCATGTTTGTATCACTACACTTCTAAGGCACAACATGGGTCAAACATTACCCGTATTATTTTTGCTATGTTATTTCATGCATGGCTGAGTGTTTCTTTACTATACATTTTCAAAAATAATAAATGTTAGCAGTGATTTGGACCTAGCGTGTATGATGTAGTAATACAAAAAGTATTTTAGTTCACACAGTGTGACATTAGCTAGTCATGTTAGCTTGTAATATATAGAGCAGAGCTAACTAGCAAGTTAGCCAAACGTTAGCGGTTAGCTGTTTATGCTATGCTAGCTGTTACTGAACATTAACAAACTAGATTCCGCTATAAGAAAGCTGTGAAACTTTACATTAAACTTGGCCACAACATTGTGACACCCCGCTGCATGTTTATGTGTAATTCTCCCGTGTTGGAGACGAGAGGGTGGCGCGGCAGCACTGCAATAAGCTGTAAGCTAACGTTAGCAGCCACCTGTTAAGTCCGGTTTCCCGGGCGCAACATCTTGCAAGAAACAGCATCTCAGGGCTTCTTAACATTTAACAACCTATTAATGATGCATCCCAACTTAACGGGAAGAAACTCAGCTAACTAGAAGAAGAAACGTAACCTTAAATACAAAATAAAACATTCACAAACTAAGGATTATCTAAATACATATTTAACTCCATTACAGTTGCAGGACTCACCAGATCTCAAGTCTTCTGTTCTTTGTTGACGTCCCGATGCTCATATTTAACGTGTAGATGTAAAACGATCCCGATATTAATCCATAAACTCCTGCAGCAGACATACAGACAGCTGTATAGCTCGCAGGAGGAGACCCGCTCAAACTGACGTGGAAGTTTCAAATGTGAACGACAGGCACGGACAGTTCTCATTGGCAGGTTTCTTCGATTACGTTTACATTAACCAATCAGGAGTGTTGTGGACTCATTCCAAACATGCCTGACTTGTCTGCCGTGTTTTGGCTGAATTCTATTTCAAGTGCCGTAGCTCTGGCTGTCGGCCAGAATCCGAAAACCATACATTATACTGTAAAACTAATGTATATTGACCAATGGGGGGGAAAAAAACAGCAACATAAATAAAACAAGGATAACTGTGACTTGTTGAGTAAATAACAGTGTGTGTTTTAAACCTTGGTCCTCCCTGCAGAAATGTCTCCACTTTCTATAATTTTAATTTGTTTTAATGATATTGTCAACTGTAGATGTTAATGAGAACATATTTATTTACTTTTGTTTCAACATTGGATATTTTGTGTTTGTGGTGGATTCAATCGAATATTGAGAAAATGATTTATGTAAAAAGGTTTTAATTACATTTTACGTTTTTTTTATTTGCCGCTTTTTTTTACAGTTTTATGATTACCTTAAAATTACAAAGAAATTCTTAAAGTCTTATAATAGTAATACACTTTTATATTACGAGTTACATATTTAATTACAGATAAAACTTTTTATTTTACGTACATCTGCATTTATTTTCTGAAAGTGCAAAAATACTGTAAATATTATATAGTAAATTTACTGTAAAAAAAAGGAAATAAACGTTATTTGTGGTTAACAAACGACAAATATAATATTTGATTTTTTGTCAAAATACTGAAAATAATGTTTTGGGTTGTTAATTTATAGTTAAAGGTAAGTTTGAGAAACCGGCTCGAGATTGCTAGAATTTGAAAATACTAGGGCTGTCAGTCGATGCATGATTGTCCATAGTTAATCGCGATTAATCGCACATTTTTTATCTGTTCTAAATGTACCTTAGAGGAATATTTTTCAAGTTTTTAATACTCTTATCAACGTATGAGTGGACAAATATGCTTTATGCTAATGTTTATTATCATTTGAACAATGACAAATATTCTCGTGAATATTAAACACAACAGCCTCTGAACATTACAAATATTCGCCTCAATTCAATCTGGAACCTCTCATACAATAATACAATACAAATGGTGTGTGTGTGTGTGTGTGTGTGTGTGTGTGTGTGTGTGTGTGTGTGTGTGTGTGTGTGTGTGTGTGTGTGTGTGTGTGTGTGTGTGTGTGTGTGTGTGTGTGTGTGTGTGTGTGTGTGTGTGTGTGTGTGTGTGTGTGTGTGTGTGTGTGTGTGTGTGTGTGTGTGTGTGTGTGTGTGTGTGTGTGTGTGTGTGTGTGTGTGTGTGTGTGTGTGTGTGTGTGAGCGAGAGTGCTGGCTCGTTGGCGCTATGTGCAACTCAAGGCATATGCTCGAACGGGAGCTACCTAGACGCTGCAATCATGTTGCACTATCCGTGCTGCTGAGTGTGCTGACTTCTTCTCCTACAATGTCCCACTGTCTGGCTTCCTGCATAAAGTCAAGTGCTCGGCGCAGTTGTGGCGAAATGTCGCTCCTCTGTTTTCATTTAAACAGCTCCTTATATCCGTTAGCGCAGCTAGCTAGCACCAGATGCTAACAACAACAATGCACGTAAGGTCTCTCTCTCGCTCGGGCCACACATACACACACCCTCCCGGTCCTCCCGATGGCCAGTCGGTGCGTTAACTTGACAGCCCTAGAAAATACACAACCGGAGAAAATCTGCCACTTCCTTATAGAGCCCCTCCTCCAACACACACGAACGCGCACATGACCAATGAGGGCACGAGATAAGTTTGTGCCCCGATGGAAGGCTGACAGGCAGGTAGGCCATCCAATCTGTTTAGCCGGGCCATCTACTTTTTACAGTATTACGGCTTCTACAGATGAAATTCTTTTATGGATTTTTTGTCAAAGCACTTCAGATATTCATTGCTATCGGGATGTTAAGAGCATTCCATGGAATATAACAAAAAGTGTATCTCGAGCCAGTTTCTGAAACTTACCTACCCCACCTTTAATATCTGCCATTTTACCGGATTTTGCAAGTTATTTAAAAAAACATGATAATTACTATAAACATTTACAGTTATTTCCTGTAAAATTACGATTATTTTTTTTACAGTGTATAATAGACTGCAAAACAGAGTAGAGTACTGCAGACTCCAATGAGTTGTTTATAACAGACTCACACTAACAATATATATTGTTATGTCACTTAGCTTTAATCTCCAGTTGTAACAGATAATTAGTTACATAACATAAGTGATCAATGTATACATACAGATGCAGTCACAGAAATTCTGGAGAATTTACATCAGAATACAAGGACAGTGACATTCATTCAGTTTAGAGTTCCATTCCAATATGTTGTATGGTTGTATATGGTTATGTATAGGTTACATAATGTAATTGGGCACATAATCCAGTATACAGTTGTAAAGATTTCAAAGGGACCCATACAGCTTTTGCAAAGCAGCTCAGTTCCACAAAATGATGTAGATTACTATGATTTTCTCTATTCCAATTTAAAGACGAGTTTTATAGAATTCTATAGAATTCTATAGAATTTAGTATAGTTTGCATCAGAGAGAAAATGTCATGCATGTTTTCTTTGAATGCTATATATTTCTACAAATTCCTATAGATTTCTACAGATATGTCATGAGTCGGTTCTGTCCTATAGAATTCTTTAGATTGTTATAGTTTTAATTATAGAAGTTTATAGAAAAGTACACATTTATAGTATTAGATTTCTACAAGATTCTATAGGATTCTATAGGATGTTATAGATTTTTTTGCTAAGGGTTTTCCACTCATCTTCCAGTTGTCGGTTTTCCTCTGTTGAAATCGACCAGCTGTGAAGGTTGGGACGGGGCTTTTATACGCGAGTAGTGAAAAGACTTCCACGTAGTCTGCTCTCGTGTATCCTCCCTTTCATGTCCTCCCGCACCCCTCCTCCCTCGACTCCTCCGTGTGCATTTCAGCAATTGGGACGTCCTTCAAAATGGCGTTTTTTTTTTTTTATATTTAATTGACAGGGACAGTGCACATTAATTGACATTTCTGTAAATGCGCCAGAGTTAGCCAACAGGCTATTTTTTGTCTGTAGTCCCTGGACAGATGTTAAAAGTCATCCTAAAAACAAAAATGCACTTCTTGATCGATTTCCAGGTCAAGACCCGGAGGAGGGGAAGAGAGGAGTCGAAGAGGGGTATTGGGATGAAGCTATGGAGTTGGCTGTTAACAATAGCCACTTTTCCGTACTTAGTGCCGGCGCTTAGTGCCCCAGCACTTATTACCCCAGGGCACTAAGTACAGATCGCATTCACACCGGAATAAGTTCCCTGAGGGAAGATTACGCAAATGAGCCGCTGACGTCACTTTGTCTTCTTCTGCTTTGGGTTTACTGGCAGGCCGCAAACAACTTCACGGCGTATACTGCCACCCGAAGTCCCCGGCCGGAAGTCCCCGGAGTTGGGGACTGGTGTAGTGGAAAATGTCATTATTATCATTCTTATTATTATCCTTATTATGTCTTTCATATGTTTAAACCAAATGCTTCTTATTTCCTCTTGTTGTGCTTTTACCATTATTATTCTATTATATTCTCTTATGAGTTTCCCAGTCTCTGCAAGGCCACAGCTGTTTCAGCAGACTGGGAGACTCATACACAGTCACACAAAGTTCCGTTATGCTATCTACTCAAGGCCACTGGGTGTCTCATCAACAATCTGACTGTGTGAACCCAGATTGTTCTCTTTCCCACTCCTTTTTCTATATAACCTTTGCTTTTCCATTGTTCTGCGCACTCTCGGGCAGACTTTCCATACTCTGCCCGACCGGTGACAATATATTATTATGTCGTGTATTTGAAGCTTCAAATAAATAACCAAAAGACAGCTTTGCTTGATTCACCATTTATTTGTTTGATCATTTGACTTGTACTCTCCAGAGCCGTGTTTGGGAGCCAGATTTCCATAACAAATGGCGTTGTCGGCAGGATCTCTGTATGCTTGATCGGGGAAACCTCTGGACGCTGGTGGGTTGCTCCGGGATCTTGGATCCTCCTCTACCCCGACATAAAACGTACAGGACGAGGGGACCAGCGTGAGGGGTGGAACCGATTGACTTCACGAGATCCAACGAACTCAAAGGGCTTTCAATACTCGGTGAGATGTGCAAAGTCTAAATTGTTTAAAGTTAAACGTAATTAAAACTCCATGACATCAGGAGAGGGACTGCTCGAAAACAGAGATATTTGGCATATCTAGCATCGACGGATGAAAAATAGTGTTTTGGTGACACGGAGTGTTTTGGTGACACTTTAATAGTGTTTTGGTGACACGGAGTGTTTTGGTGACACTTTAAAAGACTTTGCTATGGGGGCAAAGCAGGGGAGGGGGTATGTACAGCCTCCTGAGGGTCCGATAGTTGATGTCATGTGAGCAAAATATGGTGAAGAAAGTCTGGCTAAATTAAATATATGGATGGAAATGTTCGGATTTCCTAAGGGAGGTTCTTTGAGTAAATTAAAAATCGAAAACCTAAGGGATAAATTACAAGAGTGTGAAGATGGAATGAAGAAGAAGAGTAAAATTAAAGTAAAAGATTTAGAGAGACTGGACACTCATAGAAAGTGTTTAAAATACTGGGAGGATGAAGCAGAGTGCCGTGAAAGGCAATTGGCCGCGGCAATAAAAAAGATACAGGCTGAGGATAAGACTGAAAAGAAAGATAAAAAGTGTTTTGTGTTTCCTCCACAATATAAATCACATGCTTCCCTCTATCCTCTGTTTGCAGGCGTGCGGGACCCTCTCCTCGACTCGGGATTTCCATCCCCTCCTTCCTCCCCCCGTCTGCTACCTGCTGTGGAGGCTCCTGGAGGGGCTGCTGCTGCTGGACCAGAGGTCAACATACCAGCCGCCGCTGGAGCAGCTGCGCAGCAAGACACACAGACAGGGAGCAGAGACGAAGAGAGACAGAGAAAAGAAAATGAAGAAGAAGCAGGACTGAAAAAGATCCATGACAAGAGAGAGAAAAAGAAAAGAGACGCGAAGAAAGCTGAACTCTACAGAAAAGAACACCTCCAAAAAGGAATAACTACATGCCCTGCTTTCCCTGGCCAGCTGACCATGGTCCAGGCTATTACAACCACCTGGACCCAAAGTGATGGCCGGGGCAGACAAGGGGGTTTCCGAGGCCGGAGCAATAACTACAATCGCTGTTTTAACTGCGGACAGACGGGTCATCGGTTCGCTGAATGCCCACACGAGAAGAAGAAAAAGAACTTTTGATCGGATAAATCGGACCACAACAAAGACAATTCTTCAAACTAACAGTCGAGGGAGGGAGTGGAGGAGGAGGGAATTCGGTCGGGGGAGACGGACCCCATGCCAAGCAGCATCTAACCAGGGAAGTGACACACACACACACACACCACAGACACACACACACACACACACCAACACACGCATCATACATGCTATTGAGAAATTAGAAGAATTAGAGGACATGTCTGTAATTAAAAGGGTACATATTTGAAATATGACAGTGAATGTTTGCGTTAAGAAATGTCCCACACATTTTTGGTTGATTCTGGGGCTACACATTCTGTGGTAAAAAAAAAGGGTAGATTTGCCTGAATGCAAATGTAGTGATAGATTTATTCATATGCTGGGTTTATGAAAAGGAGAAGTTTCTGTACCACTTCAGAGTGGAGATAACGGTGTTGACAGTAATCCATTTCCCAAATCAGTAAAAAACAGTTATTTTATCATCTGCCTGCCCAATACATTTACTGGGCAGAGATCTGGTTCTCCGGTTCGGCTTGGACCTCATTTTTCTACAAATGAGGGTCTTAAAGTCCGACAGGCATCTCCTACGATGGTTCAAAAGTGTCATTTGATGATAAAGAACTGGTGAATGTGTATCAATGGGCTGCTGACATATCCTGATTTTCAGGAGTTGTTGCGTTTGACTGGTCAACGTGGTTTTCCACCTGCTGTGTGGAAACTTCTCATTTTGCATTGTACTGCTAACGGGGTTGAAAGATCCGTGTAAATGCTATGATGAGAGTTTTACTGTTAGAATGTGTGAATGATGAGCTCATATTTAAAAATGTATTGGAATTCGCTGGGTAGCACTATCTCTGTTAGACTCACACACACACAAGACACAACCAGCTGTGTCAAATCCCAGGGGCGGTCCACACATTTCACTAGCCAGGGGGCCCCACTGATAGATGGAGGGATTTGGGTCCAATCGTTAAGGATTGGGAGTCAGTCACTGATTGGGCACCTACACACACAGAATATGTCATGTACTCTATGTCACGTGACGTGTATCAAAGGAAAATGTGCACGAACGTAGCCGTTCTGCGCACATTGCTGTTGGTTGAGGATAAGGTAATTCTCATATCTCTGAGCTTCCTGCCGCGCTTTCAGATGTGCCATACTCACTCTGGGCAGCTCACAGATATGACGTAGGGTTAATGTCCACGTTCACGTACCGTACCCATTGAAACGTGAAGCTGTTGATGGCCAGTGTTTACCTCTCTGCTTAAACAAGGGGTCATTATTCCGTGTAACGATTCCAGTGTTTCCTGTCAAAAAGATCAGAGACAAACCTCCTGACGAGTGGAAATTTGTCCAGGATTTACGATGTAAATGCAGCTGTGCATGCACGCTCGTCCGGAATTCTTATCTGATTATTTCCCAAGTTCCAGCCTCTGCAACATATTTACTGCCATAGATGTCTCAAATGTTATTTTTTCCAGTGTTCCGGTACACAAAGACAGTCAATTTTTGTTCACATTTGAATATAATGGTAAACCTTACACATTCACACGTTTGTGTTAAGACTAAATGTTAAAAAAGTCAACAGATGATGTCATTCTTGCGTATGTGTTCATAACACACGGCTGTTGTTATGCTTGCTGTGACGGTACATTAGTCCGTTCTCTGCTTGTAATTATGCCGTTACAAGCTTCAAAGTTGTATTTATCATCTGAATTTGCCGAAACAAGTTTAATATTCTGAAAGCCAATACTTTGAAGATGTATAAGTGAGGTGTCTTGAGTAGTCAAAATTACCTACAAATCATTGTACACACGTGTACATATTATTCTATTTTTATGCAGCTCTGTGTGATTTTGTAGCTACAATTCAGACTAATACACTACCAGAAGTGGAATAAGTACTCAGATATTGTAGTGAAATTAGAAGTACTCAGATATTGTACTTGAGTAAAGGAATAAGTACTCAGATCTTGTACTTGAGTAAAAGTAGAAATACCAGAGTGTTACAGTAAAGGTCCTGCATTCAAAATGTTCTTCAAGTAAAAGTAGAAAAGTATTATAAAAATATAGTGAAAGTAAAGACAGTAAAAGTAGTCGTTGTGCAGATTGGTCCATTTCAGAATAATATATATGATATGTTTTATAATGATTGATCATGAAAGTGTTCTCAAAGCTGGTGAAGGTGCAGCTACTTTGAATGGCTTTTTATTCTGCAGAGTAGCTTGTGGATTTACTCCAGGTGGAACTAAAGTCTGATTCAACACTTGATTATATTTCACATCATTCATCCACATCTGTGAAGTAACTAAAGGTATTACATACATGTAGTGAAGGAAAAGTACACCATGTACCTATGACTTATGTTCACTTCCAACCTAAAAGTACCTCAAAAATAGTAATCAATAATGTATTGAAAAGTTATTTGCTGATTGGTTTTTATATCGGCTCAGCCAGGTTATATGGGAGGCCCAGTCTACGTACACTCTAACAACAAATGCCTTGGCTTAACAAAGAAAATCAAGGCAATAGGTTGCATCGATGGTTATTGAGTTAAGACAACTTCTATTGAAATGTTGTTAAAGCAACAAAGTTATTGGGTTAGGGGGAGAAGGCTTTTCCTCTACAATCAGAGGTGTTTTCAATTATCACTCACTTAATAATTGGTAGCATAAACACAAGTTTTTAAGTTGATTACTCCAAAGTTCCAACTTGTTTTACCGTATTATTTAAATATAATCTTAAATTGTATGTACTTAATTACCACATGTTGAACATGAACACATGTTTTTAAGTTGACAACTATTTATAAATTAAGTTGCTCCAAATAATATTGTATTCAATAGGGTTTTTCTCTTAGCTTTTTCATGTTTTTGCCTTTAAAGAAAGAAATTAATTGATTCCACAACAAAAATATTAGGCAATTCATTTTTTATTTATTTTTTTTTTTTTTTTTTTTTGAACTGCAGGTGTTTATTTCAACACATGATGTTTCAAAAGGAGAGACTTCATTTAGTTTGAATATTGCCTGAAGACAGTTGACGTAATTTCCATTGTGTGCACACCTAGACCGGACTTAAAGACAGACAGGTTTTTATTGTTTGGACTTAAAAGACGTTCCTCTGACCAACGCTGACCTCATTTTGTATGTTGATGGGTCTGCCTCTCGCGACCAAGGGGGCACTAATTTATTTGTTTGTTGGTTTTTTTTGTTTTTTTTCCTGTTGTTTCAGATTCTGCTGTACTCCGTTCTGGACCGCTTCCATGCCACCTCTCAGCACAGGCAGCAGAGCTCATCGCACTAACTGAAGCCTGCACGTTTGCAGAAGGCAAAACCGTGACTATTTACACTGACTCACGATATGCTTTCGGGGTAGTACACGATTTTGGGGCTATTTGGAAGTGTAGACAATTTCTTAAATCTGATGGCAAACCAGTACTTAACCATGTGCTGGTTGCAGGCTTACTAGACGCCATTCTGCTCCCATCTGAGGTTGCAGTCTGTTAATGTGCCGCACACGCAAGCAGTACAGACCCAGTTTCCCTAGGAAATGCGTCTGCTGACTCAGCCGCAAAGGCCTGATTCCTCTCGCACCTCACGCACACTCATTTGTTAAAATCCCTGTCTCCTCCTTTACTGACAAAATGTCATCACTGACTTCCATGCAGCAGCTAGCTACGCCAGTTGAGAAGGCTCAATGGAAGGCTGCTGGGGCTGTTTTTGACCTAAAATCCAGCATCTGGGTTGGCCCAAAGACATTTTTTCCCTCATTTCGCTAAGTTGACACATGGGTGGGATCATGTGTCAAAAGGGGGGATGTTAGAGTCTATAAATCAGGAGTGGTTCACAAGGGGATTCACAGTAACAGCTCAAAAGCACTGTGAAGCATGCCTAATCTGCATCATGCAAAATTCTGGTAGACCAGTAAAGGTTACAGGACCCGGAGCACATCCACCTCCCACCAGGCCATTTGAGCACCTAATGCTGGATTTCATTGAGCTTAGCCCATCAGAGGGGAAGAAGCACTGCTTAGTGGTGGTCGACATGTGGTCCAAATGGGTTGAAGCTTTCCCAGTAAAAGCACAGACAGCAAATGCTGTGGCAAAGGCATTACTGAGGGAAATCATTCCTAGATGGGGACTACCAGACAAAATTTCTAGTGACAACGGTTCACATTTTGCTAATGAGGCCATTACGCAGATAGGAGAATACATGGGCATGGACATCAGAAAGCATTGTGCTTATCACCCACAGAGTGGGGGTGGGGTGGAAAGAGAGAACGGCACAATCAAAAACAAACTAGCAAAATGCTGTGCAGACACAGGTCTGTCATGGACACAAGCTCTGCCCATTGTGCTGATGTACATGAGGATGCGGAAAAGAACACGGAGTCAACTCAGCCCATTTGAAATCCTTTTTGGGGCTCCTCCACAGATTGGACTCAAGGCTCCAGGATTTCCTCTTCCCTCCACAACTTTGTGTGAGGATGCTATGTTGTCATATTGTGTTAACCTATCATCCACTTTAGCAGACATCCGACGTCAGGTAGCCGCAGCCTACCCCTGCCACTGGTCCGCTTCACCGCCTTCAACCGGGCGACTTCGTGCTGGTCAAGGATTTCCGGAGAAAGAGCTGGAAATCCAATCGTTGGCAAGGTCCCTACCAGGTGCTTCTCGTCACCCAGACAGCGGTCAAGGTCGCCGAGAGAGCTACATGGGTCCACGCCAGCCACTGCAAGGTCGTAGTCACAGGAAAGGAGAAACGATAGGAACAGACGACAACAAGTGACGTGTCCAAGTCACCAACAGATGACAACAAATGACATGTCCAAGTCACCAACAGATGACAACAAGTGACATGTCCAAGTCACCAACAGATGACAACAAGTGACGTGTCCAAGTCACCAACAGATGACAACAAGTGACGTGTCCGAGTCACCAACAGATGACAGCAAGTGACGTGTCCTAGTCACCACCAGCACCACACTTGCACTACATACACCAAAACACACTACACACAAGGTGTCACGAGCGAGTGCCAGCTGAGCGGTTCCATATGCTCTCTGGTTCCTCGTTTGTGTTATCAGTGTGTGAAGTCTGACGGTCCGGGTCACGAAATCGACCGAGAGAATACACACACACACTCCATGGAACATTTCCCCCTCGTGATGAGGGCTCGCCTGGAGAGACGACAATGCAACCGTGAGCAATGTGAATGCTACTGGAGAGCCTGGACAATCATAAAATGGTTCCTCTGCATACTTGCCATGATAGTTGTGTTAGGACTAGTCCTATATTTTATGTATCCAGGGTCAGCATACAGCATGTCAGCCAAAATCGAGGTATCTAAGAGGTTCATGGGGAAAGGAGGGCGAACCATATGGGTCGAGGGGCGGGGGAAAGCAGGGCGAACCACATGGGTCGAGGGGCTGGTCAAGACAGGGATTGGTAACATTACTCTAAGGGATGGGGAAGATAGCACAGTGCAGTTAGACCCGTGCAACTACATGCATTGCCCCGACCCTAAGAAACTGGGGGGGGGCAGACGCCTACATTTGCTATGTCGAGAGTGACAGTTACACCGCCACTCACTGCTCGGGGGGCTGGACTTTTGTTTTATGGACCACCGCGCACACCGATTGGGGTTATACCTTATGGGACGACAAAACAAACATCAAAGGGAGATTGTCTATCTCCAAGGTCAATTAATCGAGCCCCGTTATCCTGTTGCAACTACAGGCTGCCCAGATATCAGACAAGGGTTATTTTGTTGTCTGTATGTATGTATCCGGCGCCGACCCGTGTGGCACATTTTACATAGACATCGCGCCCAAAACTCAGACCCCGGAAAAGCGTAAGCAACCTTTGACGCCACTGTTGACATCCATAGGTAAATCTACATTTAATCTATACATAGGCGATAACGACCATAGCAACATTGATGTGGGTCAGACCAGTAATGGGATCACCGGTAACGTCTGGTGGCACACTCTGAGATCATTCTTGCAGGCCGCAGGACAAAATGGGTCATGTTATGCATGCACTCTTTTCCCCCAGGACTCATCAATGTCCGTGCCAGTTCGTCCGCGCTCTCTGACCCAGGTTGAACACCTCTGCGCGTTTATGGCTCTGACAAAGCCCATCAAGGATGAAGACAGCGTAACCGGGTGGCGTTATGCTAGGCAGCTTCCCCCACCATGCAGCAATCGATCTGACTCCTCTTTGCGTGCATCCACGCTTGACACCACATACGCAAAGTACCAACCCGTCAGCCATGTGCACCCCAGTCATTTGAGAGGGATGAAACACAACCTCTGCATCCAGAGAGTTTACCACAAAACGTCTCTTACACCACATTATTTTTTCCTAGGCACTACTACTGGTTGTACTCGCATCCTACGGAACACATGCGGTGACGGTGCTCACAAAATCTCGTATTGTCACATATCTGGTGCCCCTGAGAGAATCCTTTCTAACGTAGCATTCCCAGATGTTAAACATATTTCCCTCCAACTGGCGTGGCCCAGTGATTCTGGGTTTAGCGCGCCAGAAGATTACGTTTGGTTGTGCGGCAACAAGCTCTATCAAGTTCTGGCTCCCCTTTGGATAGGGACATGCACTCTAGTGGATTTGAATCCAGCAGTCACTGTACTCACGTCCTTAATGCACACGACACATCATTACCCAGAGTTCCAACACCCCGACCACCACAAGGTAAAAAGAGATATGACGTCCGCTGGAGCTAAATTCATGGGTGGCCTGTTCCCATGGTGGGGTACAGTAAACAATGCCCATAAAATAGATACCTTACACGTCCGGCTAGAGAATCTGACTTATGAGACGACTCAAGGCTTCCAGGCATTGACCCCATTCATAATAGCCTCTAGGAACATGCTCATGCAGCATCAATTCGCTCTTGACCTTTTGTTCGCCTCAAAGGGTGGCCTGTGTCATGTGATCGGTGACTCCTGTTGCACTTACATTCCCGACGCCACCAAGAACATCACTGACACTGTGCTGCATATTAACAACCTGTTAGCTGACATGAAAGCTGATGACATATCCAACGCAGGGGCCTGGGACTGGTGGGCCTGGCTTACATCAGGCGGGTGGAAAGCATGGCTGGCTAGTATAGTTACACCCCTGGCGATCATTTTTGGCCTATTAATCAGTTGTACCTGTTTGATTATCCCAATACTGAAGAAGTGCGTTTCCAGCATGGTGTCCTCAGCTTTCGTTCAGTATACTACTATTCCATTACAAGACAATCCTTTGCGCCACAGTGAGATAGATCAGCTAGAATCAGAAGAGTCTGATTCCGATTCATCAATATAATCATGTGTGTATCTCCTCTCTTATGCTTACATTATATTGGAGTCTGTCCTCCACAAAAACAGCCAGTTTTCTATGATATATTTGTGATGTGTTTACTTAAACCAGCGATGGAGGGTATTCATTGATGTGTTATATCAGTCTATCCTATCATTTGTTTTTTTCTATTGATCAAGTATGATCAAAAGGGGGGAATGTAGTGGAAAATGTCATTATTATCATTCTTATTATTATCCTTATTATGTCTTTCATATGTTTAAACCAAATGCTTCTTATTTCCTCTTGTTGTGCTTTTACCATTATTATTCTATTATATTCTCTTATGAGTTTCCCAGTCTCTGCAAGGCCACAGCTGTTTCAGCAGACTGGGAGACTCATACACAGTCACACAAAGTTCCGTTATGCTATCTACTCAAGGCCACTGGGTGTCTCATCAACAATCTGACTGTGTGAACCCAGATTGTTCTCTTTCCCACTCCTTTTTCTATATAACCTTTGCTTTTCCATTGTTCTGCGCACTCTCGGGCAGACTTTCCATACTCTGCCCGACCGGTGACAATATATTATTATGTCGTGTATTTGAAGCTTCAAATAAATAACCAAAAGACAGCTTTGCTTGATTCACCATTTATTTGTTTGATCATTTGACTTGTACTCTCCAGAGCCGTGTTTGGGAGCCAGATTTCCATAACACTGGCTTCAGTAGAAGCCTTCCGAGTAAATGGCTAGAACGCCGGCACCTCCTCATATCCACCGCTCCCATGTTTTATTTTGTGTTGCCATAAGTTATTCTCTTTCCGTTGGTGCGTGGGGCTAATGCTAATGCTAATAATACTAATGCCACAAATACAATGGCGGCTTCACAACACTTTTCAGAGTTTTACGGGGCGTGGTTTGCAATTCGCCCAGCCAATAGAAATTGGTACTTTTTTGGTACCACCTCTCTAGCAGGCACTGAAAATGGGGGTAAAAGTTCCCGGGAAGTAAGTACTCTTTTTGGTATGAACGCAACATAAGGGATACTAACGGAACCAAACGGGAAAAGTACGGGGAAAAGTACTCCGGTGTGAACGCGCCTAATGGGCATTTTTTCCATAAATAAAATGAATTGATTTAACCATGAATTAGTCTCAGAACGGATAAATAAAGACGAGACCTTAAGGCTCATGTAAAAAAATAAACATAAAGGTTTTTCCAAACTATACTTTACTAAAATATAAAAAATATTTTGGTACCAGATCTTGTGTATCATGAAGTACCCATACTTAGCACTGGCCTTTTGTTCTAATTTATTTTTAATTGTTGGTATAAAAATGAAATAGAAACCTTGGAAAACTTTCAGAGGTCAAAACATTTTCCTCAAAATATAAAAAGGTGCATTGTATTAATTTTCATTTAAAGGTCCCATGTCATGCTTTTCTGGTTATTACCCCTTGTGTGTTAAGTAAACGGTCTGTAAATTCACAAACCCTCAAAGGACACCCTGTAGCGAGTAAAACTCTAACACAGAAAAGACCTGCCCCAGAACGCCTCGTTGGAGATTTTTATTTTTCCATTGTTTTCTTCCTGAGTAAAGTGACTTCGATTTCTCAGCCTGAGTCTCGCTGTCTCGCAGACCCCAGGCAGCAACCAGGAAACGACCCCAGTAATCTAACGCACACTGTCCGCTCCTCGAGCCTGAAAGGGCGCAGCAGCGATCCCCGCAACGTCCCGCCAGCATGGCACCCAGACCCCACGCAGCATTCTCATCTGTTTGTCATTACTAGTGTAATTTTTTGGTTGCTAACGCCATTGTAACACATGATCAATGATGTTCCGCTGTAACGGTGGTGGACTCATCAGAACAGAGTGGGCGAGCTGACCAATCAGAGCACACTGGGCTCATAGAGAGGGGGGGGCAGGAGCTCCAACAATCCGTGTAGGACAGAGAGTAAATACACATACTATACAGAGATGCTGTATGAGAAACCAATGTGAGTTTGGAACATTGAACAATGTAAATCTATTCTAGTAGACCTCAACAATGGAATTATGATCAGTAGAAATGGCCAAGTGATGGGACCTTTAAGCCAAATTTCAGCATAGCTTAACCGTGGGAATCAGAGCAGTTTCGAGTTAGTATAATCACCTTGAATTATTTTCCCAGAAATGATCATTCTGAACGCTGATCTAAATCATCTGTAAAAGCGAGCATAAATAAATGGATTGAGCATTGAATTTGACAACGCAAGCCAGTTCAATAATTCAATAAAAGGAAGTGGCACGTAAACATAGCTGAAAGAAAGAAAGGAAGTCAAGACATCAGAACAACTCCCATCACAATAGCAAGAGTTTTGGTGGCCTTTCTCTCCATCAGTTGCCCCAGACTTTATGGTTATGTTGTGGATGTTGCGTGCCTGTTTCTGTGCTACAACGAAAATCTTCAGGTAAATACACAGCATCACAAACACTGGGAGGTAAAATGAGAAAACAAGTCCGGAAATGTTTGCCATTATAGCATCAGTCAACCGAATTTCCTGGTTAGTTCCTAAAATTACAAAACCAATACCAATTAAAACTGCGGTCACAGACGTGCACACAGTTGTGGACGGGCCTCCGCGTCTGCGCGCCTGTCGAGGAGGGTCGCCGGACATCCCGGTGTCAAGCAGAGGCGAGCGTGATTCCTCCGAAATTAGCCGTTTGTAATTTCTCAAATGTTCACGTCCTGGACTCCTCGGTCCTCCGGCAGCGACGCCGGAAATGGATGTTGGCGCGCCGCCTCGAAGGAAAACAAATGTCTCTAAAGGCTCGTCGAGGATCGATTATCGCGGAGGCTGTCTGGAAGAGCAGTAACTGAGGATACACTGATTTAGAGGAGAGAGAGGAGAGAGGAGTCTCTCTGGAGGAGCTATAACCGAGGGTACACTGATGTAGAGGAGAAAGGGGATAGAGGTAAGAGAGAGGAGGCTCTCTGGAGGAGCTTTAACCGAGGGTACACTGATGTATCCTCCGGAGTCAATTTCAGGCCACAGAGACCGGGTGTAAATTAAATGAAATTGTATTCGCAACATTGTATAGTTGCGAGATATTAGGATGTAAACAGGTATAAGTCTAAGTGTAATTAAAATACATTAAACTGTAAAGATAAGCATTAACAGTTAATATAATATTTTCACTGAAAAGAGTAAAGACTAATGAGGTGCAGTACACAATTAATAGCATCAAAATTAATCAGTGTACCAAAAACTAATATTGTCATCTCACTCCAAGCTGAACTCCTAAATTGCCAGCCCTGGACTATATGTAGGCCTATGTGTGGTCTATAAGAGAGAAATACAAAATTACAAGTATAATGAGAATCAGTTACTTACATATACATCAGCAAACAATAAGCATAACTTTCTCTGCAATGGAACATATTCTCCAATGCTAATTAACTGTTCAACAGGCAGGTTGTAATAAAACCATGACATACATGTTATATACTGCACAAATAGCGCATTGACAAACAATACAACAGGTTATTATGTCATCCAAACATTAGATTGCCAACATTGTCAAACATAGCTCGACTTATCCACACGCAGCTTATGCAAATGAAGCACAGCTCTGCAAACTGTTCCCGTTGTGATTATAATGTATTTTAGATCACACGTTCTTCCCTTTACCATTTGTTTACTCACTAAAACGCATCTACCCTGTATGTTAGGCTATTTCTTTTTTAAATACAACTGCTTTAATTGTAACATGATATTTACAGTGTAAACAGCTGCATGTTTTCATTGCAGAAAACAGGAGTGTGTATAATATATATCACTCACTTACGTGAGGCCTACATTACACACTTCAATTGTATCCTTTATTAGATATCTACAAATAAACAGTTGATATTTCTTGTGAAAGCAAATAGTGCTTCATTTCATAACATATACAAGGAATGTAGCCTGATATATATTATGCTTTAAGAGCAGCTGTATTTATGTGTTGTGGAGTGTATATTTGTCTGTTGGTATTGCATATGCAGCCAGCAGAGGGCACTGCTGGACTAACAGTCAATATCATTGCCAGCAGAGTGTGTGTGTGTGTGTGTGTGTGTGTGTGTGTGTGTGTGTGTGTGTGTGTGTGTGTGTGTGTGTGTGTGTGTGTGTGTGTGTGTGTGTGTGTGTGTGTGTGTGTGTGTGTGTGTGTGTGTGTGTGTGTGTGTGTGTGTGTGTGTGTGTGTGTGTGTGTGTGTGTGTGTGTGTGTGGTGTGTGTGTGTGTGTGTGTGTGTGTGTGTGTGCGTGCGTGTGTGTGTGTGTGTGTGTATATATATATATATATATATGTGTGTTTGTGTTGGGCTTATTACTTAAAAAGATTACACAACATGCTTTGTTTTGACATTCGAAAGTTTTCATCACATCCTTTTTCAAACAACAAAATGTCCACAAATTAGATGCAAAATAGGTCTTGGTTTACTTTGCCATTTAAATCAGTTAGACTATAGCAAGGCTACCGTACACAGATCAGTGAACTTGTTTATTCAAGGTGTGACATCACAATGACTAATGGACTCGGACAGGACTATCAGTCAAATCTAATTCCAAACAGGTCTAGAGAGTGTGGGGAATTAGCAAGATAACACATTAAGAGCTTTTCTTTTAATATGGAGTGTCGATAAGGTAAACTTCAGCTTTGATCGGGCCTCAATCCTCTTTCGGTTACTCTGGGGTTAAGTGACATTTTTAGGGTTGACACAGGCCATTCAACACAAAACACTGTTTGGTTTACTTTAACTGGTTTTTGTAGTATCTGAGCATGTGCACACTGGATGTCCTAGAGCAATATAAGACGTCAAAAAAAGTGTGTAGGAACTTGATTCTCAAAGACATACTCTTTATATAAATAAGTATCTTTCTATTCTTTTAAGCAGATTGCTGAAGCTGTCCTACTCAGCCTGTGGTTATTTATGTCTTGTTTGTCCTCTGTTGAGTGATTTGCATAGCCTCATATTGTTGAGTTGGTTCTCCACATTGACATGTATCCTCTTAATGATATTGTGTATGTGATGCTATGTTTCTCAAAATACCATAAAAGCAAAAGAGGGATACTTTGATTAAATAACTTTAAATCAGGGGTTACTATTGGGTATGATGCTACGTTTTGTACAAACAAGTGGTGTAAGGCTTTTATACTTTCAGAAAAAAGTTCAGAACCAGGCTAGCAGCTACCTGGTAACAGTATTTGTGCTAAGCTAAATTAGCATCCTCCTTACGATCTACATTTACAGTTTGTATCTGTATTTATCAGTTACTTTAAAAAACGTTATCTAGTAGGCCTATGTTATTTTCCGTTTATATTTTAGTTCAAGTAGTCAGGTTTATAGGTAGTTATGTTTTTCTAAGGTATTCTTAATGTATTGTCTACATAAAAAATATCTTTCATTGTGTTGATGTGTACATTTACGGTGTTTTTTACTCCATTGCAAGTCTGAATAACCTGCTGCTGTATTACAAAACCTTCTAGGTTTTAAATAAATAAAGTATATTTATCAATTGGTCCAAGGCCGTAACCATGGAGTCAACATTGGGGAGGACCAAAAATTCAATATAAATTTGAATACTAATTTCCTGCCATTCTAAAGGAAAATATATAAAAATTCACTAACACATGGGATACTTTAAAACCTGTTAAACCCCATACCCCTGCCCGTGGGGGCAAAAAACAACAATATCCACGAAACTGTTTTCTCAGGCATGGGCGTAGGAAGCATCCTCAATGTGGGTGGGAGAATTTGACGGGGGGTGTGGGCAGGTGGTGGACCTAAGCTCCTCTAGGGGGGTCCGGGGGCATGTTACCCCGGGAAGATTTTTTTTTAAATGTTGAAGTTAAATGCATCAATCTGGTGCACTTTGAGAGCAACATTAGGGACTAAATCTATGTATACATCTCTCAACACCCATATGAAACAGAACTGTAAACAGATTTACCTTTTCTTTATGCATATTTTACAAATCACTCCCCTTTACTGCTATTCCTGAAAAGTTCGGTTTTAACATCAGAACTACAAGTTATTTACACAAAGAAGCTAAACCGGAGGGTTCATTAACATTACCATTACGAAATAAAATAATATAGTTTAGGGCTAACTAGAAAAAGATACCAGAACTGATGGAGGGCAAATTAAAACATGACTGACCTGCTTGGAGCATCAACGCTAACTGAAGATGGACTCGGACGTGCGAAACAGCGAAATACACCCCCCGGGTACAAAATAAAGGCGGACCCAATTTACATATGAAAAGAATATATCATTTTGGTGAAGAAAATAAAGATTTTCAAGTATACAAATAGCCAAAATAAAAAAAGTTATAGAATAGCAATTTTATTTTCATTTTGTTATATCAGTTAGGCTATATATTGGGGGGGAGGGACATTTTGAGCGTATCTGAATATTGGGGGGGATGTGTCCCCCCCCAATGTATATGGTGAATTTGGCCCTGAATTGATCCAACTAAATAACTATAAGTACGGCATAAGTATGATTAATGTGGGCCATCTTCACTGCAGAGACTCTGAAAGCCGTAGTTTGCGATAGCCATCTGTGTGTTTAATGTGTCACTAGGGGGCTGTATAGTCTGTTTAACATTATGTGTTGACTCTTGTTTATTAGCTTCGGTCAGAGACATTGGAACAACTGAATCTATTTTTATCCTATTTTTGTGTGGGCCCAGAGGACAGAGGGCTATAGCAGTAGCTATGTAGCTTCAGTTAACATTTTTGGGGGCGTGGATTGGGCCGGAGGAAACCCAAGCAACAGGAGGCCAACCAGACTGGTGGGAACCTGTGAAACATCAGACCCGGTGAAGTCCAACAGAATTCGGAGCAGCTGAGCTGGGGTTAGCGGTAGCTACATTTGTGCTAACTCCTAGCTGCCTTCACATGGGGTTCATGTCGAGTTGACTTACATTTTTTTATTTAATCCAAACAATCAAACATAATTGCAGTTGATAATGTCATAACAATTTTGGATACATTATTTGTAGGGTTTCTTTTTATTTTATTTGTTCTTCTACATTTGTGTTTCTTATACATATTTTAAAGACTCTATATCAAAGTATTTCCACAATTCACAATTCAATTTAACTTACATTACAAATATGCTACAAAGTTCCTTAAGGCAAAAGAAAATTACCCACATTTTTATGAAAATGTAGTTTTAATTGAGAGACTAACCCATTTTAGAAGTTCCCAAGTTTCCCAAGTTTCTAGAAAAAAAATTATAAAGCATGTAGCAATGATTTTATTATAAATTAATCACAGTCAGAGTGCAAGTAAATAGCATGTCCTGCTTGTATGCTTTTAACATTTCTGAAGGATTGTCATAAATATTTAAATGATATTCCATTACAGTTTTTAGTCTTACGCATCCGACCTGGAAAACTTTGCAGCCAATCTTATTTGTTACAGTGTATCGTGCACCAGGTCCTTATTCAGAATTCTTATCAGAATTCTCTGAGTTTTTATCAACTTTGGTTCTTAAAACAGACAAAGTAATTATCGTAGGTGACTTTAATATTCATGTTGACGATGATAAAAATAGCCTTATTGTTGCATTTAACTCTATATTAGATTCTGTTGGTTTCTGTCAGAGTGTAAATAAACCAACCCACTGCTATAATCACACTCTCGACCTTGTTCTGACTTATGGTATTGAAATTGAGCAACTATTAGTCGAACCGCATAATCCTGCTTTATCCGACCATTTCTTAGTAACTTTTGAGGTACTGTTACTAGACTACAAAGCATTAGTCAAAAGCTCTTGCAGCAGAAACCTATCTGTTAGTGCTATAGCCACATTTAAGGAAGAGATTCCACCAATACTTAACTCGATAGCATGTCTGCATGTAGGGGAGGAAACTTATACAAAATGTACACCACCCCAAATTGATCATGTTGTTGATAGTGCTATAGATGCGCTGCGAATAAAATTAGACTCTGTTGCTCCTTTGAAAAAGAAGAAAATAAAACAACATAGATTAGCTCCATGGCATAATGCCGAAACCCGCAAAATAAAGCAAAAGTCTAGACAACTTGAAAGGATATGGCGTTCCACTAAACTTGAAGAATCTCGTTTAATTTGGCATATTACTCTCAATGAATATAAGAATGCACTGCGTAAAGCGAGAGCAGCCTACTACTCTTCATTAATAGATGAGAATAAGAATAATGCAAGATTTCTTTTCAGCACTGTAGCCAGGCTGACAGAGAGCCACAGCTCGATTGAGCCTTCTATTCCCATAGCACTCAGTAGTAATGATTTTATGAATAAACGATAAAATTGTTACTCTTAGAAACAAAATTAATGACCTCTTGCCTTTGACCAGTATAGTGTTATCAACAGCTCCCGGAAACGTAAGTTCTAATATTACACTAGATAGTAAACTAGAATGCTTTTCAGCCATAAACCTTGAACAATTACATTCAATGATTCTCTCTTCTAAACCATCAACGTGCATGTTAGACCCAATTCCAACTAAGCTGTTGAAGGATGTTTTTCCATTAATTAGCACTTCTTTATTAAATATTATGAATATGTCTTTATTATCAGGCTATGTTCCACAATCATTCAAAGTAGCAGTGATAAAACCGCTTCTTAAAAAGAACAACCTCGATCCAGAGGTTTTAGCCAACTACAGTATAGACCTATTTCTAATCTTCCGTTCCTCTCAAAAATTCTTGAGAAAGCGGTCGCAAAACAGTTGTGTGATTACTTAAAAAACAATGATTTATTTGAAGATTTTCATTCTGGCTTTAGAACACATCATAGCACAGAGACAGCTCTGGTTAAAGTCACAAATGACATTTTAATAGCCTCAGACAAGGGACTTGTCTCTATTCTTGTTTTGCTCGATCTTAGTGCTGCATTTGATACTATCGACCATGATATCCTATTGCAAAGACTAGAGCACTTAGTTGGCATACAGGGAACTGCTTTAGGCTGGTTTAGGTCCTATCTATCTGAACGCTCTCAGTTTGTACGTGTCAACGATGAATCTTCCACGCAAACCAAAGTTAGCCATGGAGTGCCACAGGGCTCAGTGCTCTGACCTATTTTGTTCACATTATATATGCTTCCGTTATTATAAGGAATCATTCTGTAAACTTTCATTGTTATGCGGATGATACTCAACTATATTTATCAATCAAGCCTGATGAAATTAATCATCTAAATAAAATTCAAGACTGCCTTAAGGACTTAAAAACGTGGATGACCTTAAACTTTTTGATGTTAAACACGACCAAAACTGAAGTTATTGTACTTGGCCCGAAGAATCTACGAAACAAATTATCTAAAGACATACTAACTATGGATGGCATTAATTTGGCCTCCAGTGAGACTGTAAGGAATCTTGGTGTTATATTTGATCAGGATTTATCCTTTAACACCCACATAAAATCAATTTCAAGGACCGCCTACTTCCATCTACGTAACATTGCAAAAATCAGGCATATCTTGCCTCAAAACGATGCAGAGAAACTAGTCCATGGATTTGTTACTTCTAGGCTGGATTATTGTAACTCTTTATTATCAGGGAGTACCAAGAAGTCAGTCAAGTCGCTTCAGCTGATTCAAAATGCTGCGGCTCGTGTACTAACCAGAGTTAGGAAAAGGGACCACATTACTTCCTGCGTTAATAACGCGTTAACGCAAAAAAACAATTAACGCCACTAATTATTTTAACGCGATTAACGCATGTGTATTTTTTTTCCTCGGCTGCCCCGTAGTTTCAGAGCGCATCGAGTTTAAAATACCATCTGCTGACAGCCCCGCTCCTGCCGCCCGCTTGTGGCAGACCACACTTCCACGCTCACCGGCAGGCACCGACTGGCCATCGGGAGGACTGGGAGGGTGTGTGTATGTGTGGCCCGAGCGAGAGAGAGAGAGACCTTACGTGCATTGTTGTTGTTAGCCTCTGGTGCTAGCTAGCTGCGCTAACGGATATAGGCCTAAGGAGCTGTTTAAATGAAAACAGAGGAGCGACATTTCGCCACAACTGCACCGAGCACTTGACTTTATGCAGGAAGCCAGACAGTGGGACATTGTAGGAGAAGTCAGCACACTCATGATTGCAGCGTCCAGGCAGCTCCCGTTCGAGCATATGCCTTGAGTTGCACATAGCTCCAACGATCCAACACACACACACACACACACACACACACACACACACACACACACACACACACACACACACACACACACACACACACACACACACACACACACACACACACACACACACACACACACACACACACACACACACCATTTGTATTGTATAATTGTATGAGAGAGGTTCCAGGTTGAATTGAGGCGAATATTTGTAATGTTCAGAGGTTGTTGTGTTTAATATTCATGAGAATATTTGTCATTGTTCAAATGATAATAAACATTAGCATAAAGCATATTTGTCCACTCATATGTTGATAAGAGTATTAAAAACTTGAAAAATATTCCTCTAAGGTACATTTAGAACAGATAAAAAATGTGCGATTAATTTGCGATTAATCGCGATTAACTATGGACAATCATGCGATTAATCGCGATTAAATATTTTTAATCGACTGACAGCCCTAATATATATATATATATATATGTTGAATGCTATGATGTTATATTTAACATATAAATAATACAATTCTGTAAGCCTTACATGTCGAGAGACAGTAGGTCTCAGCGCTCAGGAAGGTGATCAGTCACTAGGTGGGGGACCAGTGATCTGGTCATGGTTGTTTGCCTCTTTTGCAAAAGATTAAAGAACTAGAAAGACATCTCTTTCACTAGTTAATATCAATCATTTCCACCACACCAGTTTACTGAATTACAGCACAAACACAACTTGTGCTAGTCAGGCGGCTGCGTGTGACCTCCTGAAGGAGAATGTTGGATTTGGTAGACAAATATCCATGGAAAGCTGAAAGGCTGTGTGTTTGTTGACGAGTCCAGCTGGCATGGAGATATGCCATCAATGCAAATGGTCCTCCAGCATTGATGGCATAAACACCGCCCTGAAAACACACACACTTTCCAGCTTAAACCAGTCTTTCTGACACATGCACTCACTTTGACTTTATTTCTGATGTGAGCCTCATAGATATGGAGCACGGACGATTTTCTGTTTGCTAAGTGCGGCTACTTTGACGTGTTAGGCATTTGCTTTCTGTATGACTGCGAGTATAAACCAAGGTAAGAGCTTTTTATGAATGTATTATGTTATTTGTTAGAAGATGAGATCGGCACAGAGGCCAAAAAAAAAGTATAACACTGTATTTTAGAATGTAAAATTGCTAATACCAAGGTCCCATTCAAATTTTAACCGATACTACAATCGTTCCTTGAAATGTGTAAATAGAAGTTTGGTCTGATGTAACAACCAATCCTTAAACCCATCCTCAGAGTGTTCTTTAGTCTAAAAAGTCACTTTTGTTTGAATCCACGGGCTGTCCTTGTTGTTGTATAAGCCTTTTAGAAAGTCACATTTAAACGCTTTACCATTCAGAGTAAAAATACTCTGTTGTTCTTGCAATGAATCATAAGGAACAGATAATGTTATCATCAGAAAGTTTACTCTTTCACAGGCCACATGTTTACCTTTATTTTTTGATATTGTAAAGTTGGACTGAATGGAGATTTCTTGACTTACATGACTGCTGCGAAGAATACGAGGGGATTTGAAAAAAAGTTCAGCGCAGGAGGTGTGAAAACAGTTGTATCTTTCTGGAAACTTCATCTTCAAACATTTCATGTGTTGGATAATGAATTTTCTACAGACTTTATCAAAAATATAAAAGATTGGAATGCTACTTTTGGGATCTTTACCTCCCTTAATATATTTCATGCTTACAAGAATTTACATTGTAAGATACCAACATATTAGTTTCCATTATTATGACCACATGTTTAATACTTATAATGGTAACAACATTAATGTGTTCCTGTTCTATAGCTACCCACTGCTCCTAATAAGATGAGTTAAATGCACAGTCTAAATGTCACTGTGTGTGCTGTGTACAAGTGAGACAATTTAAAAAAGATACCTTAATATTATTGTTTTTAACTAACCTAATACAATTATGTGAAATCTGTTGACATTATACAGTTAATCAACTTCAAGTCAACTTTCCAGTTTACAATTGTATATATTATGGTCCGCAGTTATATAACCAGCGTGTAATAATGGCGAAAAGGCAGCCATATCCTAACCCAACATGAAAATGAGGTGGGCATCACCTGTACCGCATTAACAGGCCCCCGACCACACAGGTGACCTCCAGCCTCTGATGTTGGCAGTGCACTGTTACAGGAAGCAGGCAAAACCATTGACTCTGTTTGCATTCATAGTCCAAATTCAAAGTCATGCAAACAAGCCTGATAAGAGTGACAAGCAAGTTTTAATACAACCATGTTAATGCTCGGATTATACACCAATACATCAGAAATGTTCATTTAAACTTAAAGGAACGGCTTACATTGTGTAATCGGGAGACTGTGGAGTAGTGTGCATATCTTTGGATCAGGGGAGCACTGGTTCAATCCCCACTGCAGTCAGCATGTCATTGTGTCCCTGGGCAACGCGCTTCACCCCAACTGCTCCTGACGGAAAAGTGAATAAGTGTTGTGTATATATTTAGATTGCTGGAGATTTATTTGATTTGTATTGCTTTTCCAGGCCCTTAGTCATTGTATTTATTTCACAAGATCATAACTTTAAGGATGGCAATTGTTCTTTTACTACAATGTTTCTGAAATGGTATGTTTTAAAAATGCCAATTAGGCACCTTCTAACTAAATGTGCATACATATTCTGAAAAGAAATTGAAAAATTGGATATAGAAAAAGTAAAAGTGTTTTACATAGGGAACTTTTAACATCTCTTTTAATCACTCCATAAATAAATAAAAACATACAGTCGACAGGTAATTTAAAAAAAAGCAAATGCATTTTTGCCCTATTTTTACGACACAAATACATCAATCAGGCTATGAATTACATATGAACACACCCCTCATTAAAAACCTTCAGAATATAGATTGGAATGAAAAATGTAAAGATTGGTGTGTTCTGTCAGTGCTACTGGAGTAGGGGTTTCTCACTATGTGGAGAATAATTAAACAGCCCATATTGTTAGATTTTATAAATTGTTGGACTTCCCAAGTTGATTACTTACATTAAAACATTTGTTCTGAATGACAAGTTTTCTGTAATTTTCAGTTTGAATGTGTTAATAATGCATTGTCCAATGCAAACTATTTGAATGTTTGATTAATCTACAGACACAGATATATAAAATGAGTAAACTAATCACCTAAATGTGTATTTTGTTTTCGTTCCACCGCTAGCTGATTAGCATATATTAGAATTTAGCACTATAGCTAAAGAGCCACATGTTTTCCTAGAAGTTGTCGAAGATCCAAAAAGAGCTATTCTGTACGTCTTACATTCTGAGGGTAGAAACTAATGGATGTCCAAATGTAAACGTTATTTTGGCATTAAAAAATGTTTAGACAATAAGGCATTAGAGCAAAAACTTAGTGCGTCACCAAAAATAAAAGGAATCATCCTCAGAGGAACATGAATAGCATTGTTTGATGTCTATGGTACAATGTTTAAAAAACCTCTTAAGCCCGAGGGTCCCCCCAGTGGACCCCTCCCACCGTTTTTTTACGAGACTATGTCTCAGGGCTTCTTAACATTTATGAAACTATTAATATTATATACCCTTTTAACGGTAAGAAACTCAGCTAACTGACAATGTGAACCATTTTTAGCTAAAATAAACACAAGAGTAATACCAAGCCTTTGAATTAGCATGGAGCGAAAAAATGCTAACTAATGCTAACGGACTTTTGCACAGCACTCACGATAGAAATGCCATTATTACTTATCGTAACTGCACAAACAAGATATCCGATTAAAGCTGAGACTCCACAGATTCCACACATGTAATGTCATTACTGTAGGACCCCGAATTCCTGGAGCTATCAGCCATTAAAGAGAAAGTAAACAACATCCGGTTTCAAAAATATTATAATAATTACGTCTTACCTTTTTTGATTTGTGATCAAAAGTTGTGTTCAACGGAATAAAAACGCCGCTCAAGGTTAATCCAATGTCTTTGTGTCACGTAGAAATGTTTACTGATAATCCATCAGCATATTTATGGCAATATACTGGGTATAAAGTTTTGCCGTCCAGGCTTGTACTTTCAGATATGTTTTGTTTGCTTCTCTATTACGTCCGCAATGGTAATGTTTACGTGGATTTGGGAACTATTGGATGTAATGGTTAAGAAAAAGGTGTAAATCACCCAAATCGACCAATGGGTTCCAGAGATATGGTCCTGCGTAAAGTATAAAGAATGCCAGCCAGCTTAAGTACATTACGCAGCAGACTTTACTTATTGTTTACTACGTAAGGAAGCAGGACCCAGAGCGCACGGAGCACAGAGCGGACAGCAGATAACGGAATTGCAGTTTTATTGCTTATAGATTATCAGAACATTTCAAAGGGGACACAGCCCCATTGGATATTAACCTATGGATTAATTACATCATCGTTTTTTATCGTTTTAATGCCATTGAAGACCAGTTTAGACCAGACAAAGAGGAAGGTGAGCGATGTTAGCCTAGCGCATGTTAGTACCTAGCGTCACTTGTTTTGATGTACGTTTTTGTTGATAACGTCGCGAGTTTGTATCTTTCAGTGTTGAGGTGGGCACCGTTAGATTCTGTGTCTTTACGATCATAAACAATGTGTTGGATGTGCAGCTAGGATAAGTAATAAGGGAGCTAGGAGTGATATTCGGTGCAGTAATAGGTTAGCATTTTTCGCTCGGGCCTATTCAAAGGCTCACTGTTAGCATTGTGTGTTTTTTTTTAAAAAGAAATATGAAAAAGATCAGTTAAATGAGTTTTTTCTCATTATATGGTTATAAAATATTCATAGTTTATTAAATATTAAGGTTCCTTAGACGTTGTTTCCTGCAAATGACGCGATTTCGAGTCCGTGGGGCCTAAGACAGAGTATGTTTTTATTTTTATTTTTTTCACAACAGTTGTATTTGGATGGAATGAATACCTATAGTGATAATTCAAAGTAATAAAATGATTTTTACAGTGAAAAAGTTCAAATGGAACTGATGGTTCCCAAATTATCCGGAGGTGAGTCTGCCTGGACTTTATTTTTCTAAACCTCTCTAAAAAGGTGAAATTGCACTTGTTTTGCATCAATCTTGATACAGGGTACTTATTATATGTTATAGTTTGGATTCCTAAAGCTTTTAGTCTACTAACCCATCATTCAAGGGTGGTTTTCACTATAAGTAATGGTTTTTTTTTGGGCGGACATTAGAATTTACATATTTTTACTATGTTCCATCTGCATTTACTTTAAAATAAAAACATCCATATTGATTCTGACACTTCTACATCCAACTCGCAGATGTAACCTTGCTTTGAGAGAAAATATTATTAATGTACCCCTTTTAGAAGTGAAGATATAGTCTTTGTTGTGTTTGTGGCATTTTCGAGCCTGAAACCTGAAAAACAGGCTCAGGGCTTAAGAGGTTAAAAGAAGATCATACACAGGTCCTGATTAAAGACTTGTGGATGTACAATTTGTTACAACAGTTCAAACTCATTAATAATCAGTGATCATTATGATAATAAAGATAAGATAAACTTTTTCCCCATTGTTCCCCGCAAGGAAAATCAGGAATTTTGTTCTACATCAAATATTTTTTGACTTTAATATGTTTGTGTTGTTCCTGTATGTGTATGCACATTTGTTAATACATATTAACTGTCTTTAATTGATGCTAATGTCGTTATACTTGTCTTTTTTTCTACACCAGAGGGACAATGTTTTCCAGGGCTTGTCTTTTTCTGATTGGAGCTGTGTACCTCTACGCTCAGGTAAAAATGCATCGTATTTTAATATGATATACATTTTCTGGCCAGCACTCAAACTAAGATTTCAAGGGTTTAATGTCATACACACAACTAAGTGTAGTTGAGCTGGGTCACAGGTTCCTCAACAGGGCATTATAGATATATACAAGACATAATACAAACATCCGGTTGGCTTTCTTCCTGAGCCGCTGGGAGTAGAGGTCCTCCATGGATGGCAGCTCCGTCCTGGTGATGTTCTGTGCAGTTTTCACCACCCTCTGTAGAGTCTTACGGTTGAGGGCGGTGCAGCTGCCGTACCAGGCCGTGATGCAGCCAGTCAGGATGCTCTCTATGGGGCACCTGTAGAAGGTCAGGATGCTCTCTATGGAGCACCTGTAGAAGGTCAGGATGCTCTCTATGGTGCACCTGTAGAAGGTCAGGATCCTCTCTATGGGGCACCTGTAGAAGGTCAGGATGCTCTCTATGGAGCACCTGTAGAAGGTCAGGATCCTCTCTATGGTGCACCTGAAGGTCAGGATCCTCTCTATGGAGCACCTGTAGAAGGTCAGGATCCTCTCTATGGAGCACCTGTAGAAGGTCAGGATGCTCTCTATGGTGCACCTGTAGAAGGTCAGGATGCTCTCTATGGGGCACCTGTAGAAGGTCAGGATGCTCTCTATGGTGCACCTGTAGAAGGTCAGGATCCTCTCTATGGGGCACCTGTAGAAGGTCAGGATGCTCTCTATGGAGCACCTGTAGAAGGTCAGGATCATCTCTATGGTGCACCTGTAGAAGGTCAGGATCCTCTCTATGGAGCACCTGTAGAAGGTCAGGATCCTCTCTATGGAGCACCTGTAGAAGGTCAGGATGCTCTCTATGGTGCACCTGTAGAAGGTCAGGATCCTCTCTATGGGGCACCTGTAGAAGGTCAGGATGCTCTCTATGGAGCACCTGTAGAAGGTCAGGATCATCTCTATGGTGCACCTGTAGAAGGTCAGGATCCTCTCTATGGAGCACCTGTAGAAGGTCAGGATGCTCTCTATGGTGCACCTGTAGAAGGTCAGGATGCTCTCTATGGTGCACCTGACGCTCAGGATGCTCTCTATGGTGCACCTGTAGAAGGTCAGGATCCTCTCTATGGTGCACCTGTAGAAGGTCAGGATCCTCTCTATGGGGCACCTGTAGAAGGTCAGGATCCTCTCTATGGTGCACCTGTAGAAGGTCAGGATCCTCTCTATGGTGCACCTGTAGAAGGTCAGGATGCTCTCTATGGGGCACCTGTAGAAGGTCAGGATCCTCTCTATGGTGCACCTGTAGAAGGTCAGGATCCTCTCTATGGTGCACCTGTAGAAGGTCAGGATGCTCTCTATGGGGCACCTGTAGAAGGTCAGGATCCTCTCTATGGTGCACCTGTAGAAGGTCAGGATGCTCTCTATGGGGCACCTGTAGAAGGTCAGGATGCTCTCTATGGAGCACCTGTAAGCTCAGGATCCTCTCTATGGTGCACCTGTAGAAGTTGCAGAGTATCCTGGAGTCCAGGTTGAACCTCCTCAGCCTGCGGGGGAAGAAGAGCCGCTGTCGGGCTGTTTTGGTGATGGTGGTGGTGTGAAGAGTCCATGTCAGGTCCTCAGTGATGTGGACACCGAGGAACCTGAATCTGCTGACTAAGTTCATCATGATGACATTTGTAGTTTATTATATTTAAACTGATTTTGATATCAATAGTGAAGAGTGCTGCATGTATAAATAACAAACACTTCCAATAACAAAAATCAACTTTGAATATAAATCTGCGTTATTTAGCATGTAAAAACTAGACAGTTTTATTTTGACAAAAAGACTAATTCTGTGTTCGCCCTTTTTTCCATTGCAGGTCATCGTAGCAGGTGAGTTTATTATCTACATAATAACCTGCCATAAAGGAGATTCAGTAAAATACCTGGATAAACGTAAACATATTGGGCCAGGATTAAAGAACTGGGCTGAGGCCAAATAGTATTTTTTGATTGGTAGGTTTGCTAACTAAGCCCTGAGGAAGTGGGGCGGCCGTTGAAGGAAATACTTCTTCCCATTGACATACATTCGGAAAGAAACGCCTATAAAACAGCGTACACTTGTTTAAGTTATATATACTACCCAATACGAACCCTTTTATAGCTGTTATTTAAATGATTAGGGTTACAAGTTATGAAATGTGTTTTGTTGCACACAGCTGGGACCGGAGCGCTTGTTTTCATTGGGGGATTATAAAGTTGGCCAACTGTCAGGCAGAGTTAGTCTGTTTCATAATTGTGTGTTTTTTGTCAGTATACTGTATTTGAAATTACTATAGTTACGTTAGCTAGCTAGCTAACAGCAGATCTGCAATAATATCTGAAGGAATCATATGATAATATTATTAAAATAAGCCAATAAAACTTACATTTGAGATACATTTCCAGTGACAGTCGGCCAACTTTCTAATCCTCAAGCACATCAACAAGTGCTTCGGTCCCAGCAGTGTGCATCACTCTGTGTTTTGAGCTTCTGGCAGTGTTTTTTGTTGTTGTAGCGTGTTATATTTGCATTTTGCGTTTCATTTATGCAGCGCTTTAAGTAAACGCTGCGCATGTGTTGTCATGTTGGTGAAGACTTTCTTCATTTGCATGTGTTTTGGCACATTTGTGTTTTTATATTTGCACTGTTTTGAAAGTTCAGCCCGTTGTCCACCGTAATACATCTGCAGCTTATTAAAATATTGCATGTTGCTCTAGAATATGTCTTCACTGCTGAACTGACGGTGGCAAGTAATGTCACACTGGATGCCAACAGCATCCTGTTGGCTTTGAATACTGCAGAAGTGCAAGTGGACACAACAACAGTGACCATCTTAAAAAGTGAAGTGGTGGCAGGTATGAAGCTCTTTCCTCTTTCTTTAATTATTATTCCAAACGGTTCTTCTTTTAGACAGTGAATGGGACATTGCAATCAAATATTTCCAAGTGCTTACTCAAGGTGAATTCAGGAGAAATCTACATAAGTAAATCAATAAAGTTAGTCAAATATACACTTAAATATGTATTTTGGATGTTTTCCTTTCAAGACAGATTTGTAAATTCAAACAAAATTGTGTTTTGTGGCCAGAAACACAATTTTCTAATTATTTGTTAATGTTGCTCCATGTCTGCTATATTTGTGCTAAAATGCACAGCTTCATAATGTATATATTCTTACTTTTAAGTTCTGTTTTATTTCCTATTTTGAGATGTTTATATTTTATGTTTATGTCTGTTTATTCAGTAGTCCTTTTTCATTTTCACATTGTGCGCAATGCCTTGTTTACATGCTGCTGTGACCAACACATTTCCCAAATGGGATCAATAAAGTATATTTAATCTTATCTTATACACATCTGAAGGCAGTGAAGGAGAGAAAAACGAATTGGTTCCAAATTGAAACATTGTCAGGGCAATTGGAAGATTTGGCAATGAGTGTGAAAAAGTGAAACAAATCAATGACTGGGAAATGGAATCTAACTATGTTAGGGTTTTGAAAAGCCAGTAACCTGCCATTATAAAATGATGGATTACCTCTCTGTAAAAAGTGCTGGTACAGTGAGGCAAAAGTGGAGCAAAGTGCAAGAAATACCATGCAGCCATGCAGCTGAATATAAGACAGTAACGAAATATGACAATGAATTCTTCATCTGACTGTTTTGATCTTTAATCCTGATCAAAACGGTTTTGCATTTATTATTTAGAAAAAAACAATAGATATCATCAGCAAATACACTTCTATAATATGATATATTGATGAGACCACATTTTCTTTCACCAATGTATTATCTCTCAGGATGTCTTTTACTAAGAGATAACACAGATGAGATGTTTTCTTTTATAGAAATACTTTCTAGGACTTAAATGATTTGTAATTGGGCTTTTCTTTTTAGAGTGCCTGATTATTGGAGATGAAACCTCTTGCAACTGCTCCACCGGGTACATATGGAGCAACCCAGTGTGCTACGACTACAACTGTTGTAGGGAAACGCCTTGCGCTCAGAACGTGTCCGACACCACGCCTCTCTGCATCGCCAAAGTCAATGGTAAGAGAGTGCTGTTGACAAACTGACTTAATGGAATAAGGGTGACTGCAGAGTGTTCTTTCACACTAGTGTGTTTCTAGATTGTGTTAATGCTCTTTCATTGTTGTTCCATATGGACACATATGCATGTTGATATCACAAAATGCTCCTTTTTGCAATTCTCACAGTTCTCATCAAAGGATCAGTGAGATTGAATACTCCCGAAATATGGGGGAGCAATAATGAAACTCAGGTAAAAACTTGTCAGACATATCTCGCTCTTATCACAAATGTATACATTCTTCAAAAGTTTGTCACTGTAATGCATCATTAAATGCATCATTAAAATATAAATAATATAATGTTCTTTCTTTTTAAAGCTTAAAGCTGCATTTGATGTGCTGAATGGCTTTGTGTCCCTGAATGTAACTGGTGGAAGGTATTTTACTTTGCAAATACTTTAAGTGTCTTTTACTTTTTATGAAATGAAGGAAAATGATTTTGTATTAATGTGTGTTACCAAAGTTTAAATCAGCCTATTTCTTTTTGCTAAATCAACTAACCAGTACAAACATTAGAAAAGTCCTTATTTAAACTATTAGGTGCTAAAAGATGTAAAACAGCCTAAAAACTGAATCCAGATTAATTTCGCTCTCCATTCGTTTAACTGAGCCGAGACCGGTCATGACCCTGCACACTCTATGAGCCCAGACACCGGTAGTTTTATACGAGTCAGGCCATTTTGGCTTCATACGCACTGAGCAAAATGAATAGGAATGAATGTGTCCCGCCTTTCATGCAATATCAAATGATTTGTATACATCCAGGGTCAGCAGGCCCGGTTCTACGGGGGTGCATAAGGCTGCATTGAACCCTCATTTGAGTCGTTATGCAACCTCATTTGAAAAATGAAAAGTGAAAAAAAAAAAAAAAGTGAAAAATATTACATATACTAATAATAATAATAATAGTAATAATAAGAAGAAGAATTTAGTTGAAATAAAATAAATTAAAAATAACATTGTCTGCTGTATTTATTTGGTCAATTTAAACGGTAAGTAACGTTATTATGTCAGGTGCGCGTGACCTGTGCCGCTGCGCGTTCGTCATCTGCAAAGTGCTTACACAGCAGTCAGTGATGGACATCAGAACATGGTTAAAACAACCAGCCCTTATCGCCAGCGGTAACACTGCATCTACTGCAGGTAATAACAGTTCAGATCATGGGGACGTTACCCGCGGCCACTGTCGTGCACAATAACGCCCGCCTCGCCCACGGAGGCAGAGCAGCCGCAGCGGTCTTCGTTGCCCCAAACACCGCCACCCCTCAGCGGCCCGCAAGTGCCAGAGGACCTCTGCAAAACAGAGCCTGCCCAGGTATATCTAAAAAAGTACTCAACTCGCCTGTACAGTGGGGTACGGCGCTCATTTTGCAGCTGATGGTTTCAAAACAGAGATGGAATATTCATGTCAAAAAGATGCCATCTTCTGCTATGCATTTAGACATTTCGGTTCAAGTACGTCAGATGCCTTCACCACAACTGGCTACAACAACTGGCGCCATGCTCTTATACGTGATAAGGGACTGAAGGCATGAATCAAGCAAAGAGCACATAGATCCATAGATCTCTTCATGTTGCTCTCAAAGTGTACCAGATTGATGCTTTTAACTTCAATATTTAACAAATCTTCCCGGGGGAGCATAGACCCCTAGAGGAGGTGAGGACCCCTCTAGAGGGTGTTGGGTCCACTCCCCACTTATAAAAATAGCACTTTACCACTGCACCCTCTTTAATCTCAGATGCACCCTGAGTCATTTTGTTCTGGAACCGGGCCTGAGGGTCAGCCTAGCTAACTCCCTGCTACTGCTAATGGCAGTACAGTTGGTACACTAGCTGTTTTGTCCAAGCCCCCAGGAAGAGCACTGGGCCAAAAATACATTTTCACATTGACTTACATTGGGAAAGAGTTGTCTGTTCATTCAATTGAAATTCAAAAGTGTTATTGTCATATGAACAAAAGCTACAGTGTAGAACTGGCAATGAAATTCTTATGACCCGAGCTCCTCCAACAATGCAACATATATAAAATACTAAAATTAAAGTTGTGCTAGAAGTCTGTATACATTTAAATAGAATATGATATAAACAAGAACAGAATGTGAAATTAAATATGGTTTATTACGGTGATAACTATTTAGATAAATAAAGTTAATCAGCATATGATAATTTTAACTAAATAAACTACCCAGTACGAACACTTTTATAGCCCTTATTTGAATCATTAGAATCTAAAAGTTGTATAAAGCGCTAAAAGCCAAACCCAGGGTTATCTTCCCTCACCTTTCATTTGACTCTGAGAAGAGGGCAGGAGATCGGAGGCGGGGCTTACAGAAAACTCAAGTGAGCATGCTCCATGGGCCCACCACGGGTGCCTTTTGAAATCTACAGTACAGGCGCTCCATTTTGAGCTTCATGCGCCACTGAGCATCCAACGATATATCCAGTTCCCTTTATACATCCATGGTTTTGTCAAAGATCATTCCTGCAGTCAAGTTTGCGTGTATAAATTGAGGTCAAATCAAGTCAATCTTTTATTTAAATAGCCTCATATCAAATTTGGCTCAGTGAGCTCTACAATCTCTACAGTCTATCAATCAATCAATCAATCAATGTTTATTTATATAGCCCAATATCACAAATGTTACATTTGTCTCAGTGGTCTTCACAGTGTGTACAGAATATCAGTATGACAATACGACACCCTCTGTCCTTAGACCCTCACATCGTACAAGGAAAAACTTCCAAAGAAAACCCAGTTTAAAGGGAAAAATGGGAGAAACCTCAGGGAGAGCAACAGAGGAGGGATCCCTCTCCCAGGACGGACAGACGTGCAATAGATGCCGTGTGTAAATTGAAAAGATAATACATTTGCAACATAGGTAGTCCAAATGTTTGGAAATGCATGTGTGTATAATAGGAAGATGAATCCACGAGGATATCCATCGAGGACCTATGATCCAGGACCACAGCCACGACTCAAGATCCAGCGCTCGCGATCCAGGACACAGGACCGCAGGATCATCCATGACTCCGGATCCCAGCGTATATAGACACCAAAAAGAAAGACATTTGGGGAAGCTGGGTTAATCGGAACATGAGTGTACACGGGTATAGACAGAGAGAAGGAAGAAGTAAGATGTCCCCCGACAAACTAAGCCTATATCAGCAAAACTAGGGGCTGAATCTAATCAGCCCTAACTATAAGCTTTATCAAAAAGGAAGGTCTTAAGCGCACTCTTAAAAACGGATAGGGTGGAAGCTGATTCCACAAATGTGGAGCTTGATAAGAAAAGGCTCTGGCTCCCATTGTACTTTTAAAGATTCTAGGAACAACCAACAACCCTGCATTCTTGGAACGCAATGCCCTAGTAGGACAGTAGGGTATAATGAGTTCTTTAAGGTAAGATGGCGCCTGCCCATTAAGGGCTTTGTAGGCGAGAAGAAGAATTTTAAATTCTATCCTGTGTTCGATAGGGAGCCAGTGTAAGGCAGCCAGAACAGGAGTAATGTGGTCCCTTTTCCTAACTCTGGTTAGTACACGAGCCGCAGCATTTTGAATCAGCTGAAGCGACTTGATTGACTTCTTAGTACTCCCTGATAATAAAGAGTTACAATAATCCAGCCTAGAAGTAACAAATGCATGGACTAGTTTCTCTGCATCGTTTTGAGGCAAGATATGCCTGATTTTTGCAATGTTACGTAGATGGAAGTAGGCGGTCCTTGAAATTGATTTTATGTGGGCGTTAAAGGATAAATCCTGATCAAATATAACACCAAGATTCCTTACAGTCTCACTGGAGGCCAAATTAATGCCATCCATAGTTAGTATGTCTTTAGATAATTTGTTTCGTAGATTCTTCGGGCCAAGTACAATAACTTCAGTTTTGGTCGTGTTTAACATCAAAAAGTTTAAGGTCATCCACGTTTTTAAGTCCTTAAGGCAGTCTTGAATTTTATTTAGATGATTAATTTCATCAGGCTTGATTGATAAATATAGTTGAGTATCATCCGCATAACAATGAAAGTTTACAGAATGATTCCTTATAATATTGCCTAACGGAAGCATATATAATGTGAACAAAATAGGTCCGAGCACTGAGCCCTGTGGCACTCCATGGCTAACTTTGGTTTGCGTGGAAGATTCATCGTTAACACGTACAAACTGAGAGCGTTCAGATAGATAGGACCTAAACCAGCCTAAAGCTGTATGCCACCCTGTATGCCAACTAAGTGCTCTAGTCTTTGCAATAGGATATCATGGTCGATAGTATCAAATGCAGCACTAAGATCGAGCAAAACAAGAATAGAGACAAGTCCCTTGTCTGAGGCTATTAGAATATCATTTGTGACTTTAACCAGAGCTGTCTCTGTGCTATGATGTGTTCTAAAGCCAGACTGAAAATCTTCAAATAAATCATTGTTTTTTAAGTAATCACACAACTGTTTTGCGACCGCTTTCTCAAGAATTTTTGAGAGGAACGGAAGATTAGAAATAGGTCTATAGTTGGCTAAAACCTCTGGATCGAGGTTGTGCTTTTTAAGAAGCGGTTTTATCACTGCTACTTTGAATGATTGTGGAACATAGCCTGATAATAAAGAAGTGCTAATTAATGGAAAAACTTCCTTCAACAGCTTAGTTGGAATTGGGTCTAACATGCACGTTGATGGTTTAGAAGAGAGAATCATTGAATGTAATTGTTCAAGGTTAATGGCTGAAAAGCATTCTAGTTTACTATCTAGTGTAATATTAGAACTTACGATTCCGGGAGCTGTTGATAACACTATACTGGTCGAAGGCAAGAGGTCATTAATTTTGTTTCTAAGAGTAACAATTTTATCGTTAAAAAAGCACATAAAATCATTACTACTGAGTGCTAAGGGAATAGAAGGCTCAATGGAGCTGTGGCTCTCTGTCAGCCTGGCTACAGTGCTGAAAAGAAATCTTGCATTATTCTTATTCTCATCTATTAATGAAGAGTAGTAGGCTGCTCTCGCTTTACGCAGTGCTTTCTTATATTCATTGAGAGTAATATGCCAAATTAAACGAGATTCTTCAAGTTTAGTGGAACGCCATATCCTTTCAAGTTGTCTAGACTTTTGCTTTATTTTGCGGGTTTCGGCATTATGCCATGGAGCTAATCTATGTTGTTTTATTTTCTTCTTTTTCAAAGGAGCAACAGAGTCTAATTTTATTCGCAGCGCATCTATAGCACTATCAACAACATGATCAATTTGGGGTGGTGTACATTTTGTATAAGTTTCCTCCCCTACATGCAGACATGCTATCGAGTTAAGTATTGGTTGAATCTCTTCCTTAAATGTGGCTATAGCACTAACAGATAGGTTTCTGCTGCAAGAGCTTTTGACTAATGCTTTGTAGTCTAGTAACAGTACTTCAAAAGTTACTAAGAAATGGTCGGATAAAGCAGGATTATGCGGTTCGACTAATAGTTGCTCAATTTCAATACCATAAGTCAGAACAAGGTCGAGAGTGTGATTATAACAGTGGGTTGGTTTATTTACACTCTGACAGAAACCAACAGAATCTAATATAGAGTTAAATGCAACAGTAAGGCTATTTTTATCATCGTCAACATGAATATTAAAGTCACCTACGATAATTACTTTGTCTGTTTTAAGAACCAAAGTTGATAAAAACTCAGAGAATTCTGATAAGAATTCTGAATAAGGACCTGGTGCACGATACACTGTAACAAATAAGATTGGCTGCAAAGTTTTCCAGGTCGGATGCGTAAGACTAAAAACGAGGCTTTCAAAAGAGGTATAATTACATTTTGGTTTAGTATTGATAAGTAAACTTGAGTCAAAGATTGCTGCAACTCCACCTCCTCGGCCCGTGCCTCGAGCAATATGAGTGTTGACATGGCTGGGTGGAGTGGCCTCATTTATGCTGACATATTCTTCATGTCTCAACCAAGTTTCAGTGAGACAGCATATATCAATATTATAATCTGATATTAAATCATTTACCAATATTGCTTTAGATGCTAGAGATCTTATGTTTAAGAGACCACATTTAATCTTCCTGTTTTGTTGCACTGTAGTAGTTGTTACATTTACTTTTATTAGGTTATTATGTATGACACCTCTATTAGGTTTTACCTTAAATTGTCCTTGGGCAGACACACACACCGCTAATATTGGGTATTTTATTGGGTTCGGGATTCCTATGGGTGACTGCCTAGGAGAGAGCGCAGAGAAGCGTGTAAGACTGCGACTCTGCCTCCTGGTCTCAACTCCAGTTTGTCATGGATTACGTCCACAAAGCCCTGAAATGTTTGCCGAAATGAGATCTGCACCTTTCAAAGTAGGGTGAATGCCGTCTCTCTTAATCAGACCAGGTTTTCCCCAGAAGGCTGTCCAATTATTTACGAAGCCCACATTGTTTGCTGGGCACCACCAAGACAACCAGCGCAGAAATGATGACATGCGGCTATACATGTCATCATTGATCAGATTGGGGAGGGGACCAGAGAAGATTACGGTGTCCGACATTGTTTTAGCATAACTACACACCGACTCCACATTAAGTTTTGTGCATTCTGATTGGCGTAAACGAACATCATTACCACCGACGTGAATAACCATCCTACTGTATTTACGTTTATCTTTAGCCAGCAGTTTAAGATGCGCCTCAACGTCGCCCGCTCTGGCCCCCGGAATGCATGTGACTGTGGAGGCTTCGGTCTCTAAATTCACGTGTCTCATAATAGAGCTACCAATAACCAGAGTTGGCTTCTCAGCGGGTGTCTCGCTGAGTGGGGAATATCTGTTAGATACGTGAACGGGTTGGTGGGGACCTGCGGGTTTCGAGTTATGCCCCTTCTGAACAGTCACCCAGCATCCTCAGTTCTTGGACCCTCACAGCTCATAAGGAAAAACGCCCCCAAATAAACCTTTGAAATGTGCCTTGTATTCTTTCCGCACCTTAGCATTTCAGTTGCAAATATCACATTTATCTGATCAGAAACAGACATGTTCTTAATAACCAATGATCTTTTCCAAATCAGGATCGAAGGTGAGTTTACATTTGTTGACTTTGAGGCAAATGTCAGCGTAAGATGTTCGACTCCAAAACTTCAAGCTGTTGTGGATGAAGCACAAATGAATTTGAATGCTGACATTTCTGTTGACACTGTAGGTCAGTATGCATGTTTGTTTTGTCATTCATTTATATCATTTTTACTCTGAAACAATATTGCTCAACTACTTAAAGTGCGTGCTCTTGATCGATGAATATCTGTTCAACTGTTAGTGTTTATTGATTATTTTAACTATACTATAATGATTAGATAATTTGTTAACTTTTAGAGGTATACTTTAATTTTCTCAAATGGCTAAGTGATGCTGTCTGCAAAAGCAAGTCAATCTCCATAGATCCCCTTGTTAAAAGGGCAACATTTGAAGAGGATATACTGTAAACATATTTACAGCATGGTACAAAAACAGGTGTTGGACACTCCACCTACTGTAAGAGGCACATATTTGAGATTAGTTTGAAGTTAGGCCAACATGGCTTCACTTCAGAAAGCTATGGGTGACGGATCAGCAACTATTTATATACTGTATATTCAATTACATTTATGCAGAAGGACAAGAAGGCTGCTTTTCAGTAAGACAATTAAAACCATGGTTACCTCAAGTCTCTGTAAATCAATAACCTTATGGTAGGAAAGGAGTATGATTACTGGAGAAAGAAACCATATTAAAATCGTGACCTGATCATTTATTTGATGTAACCTAGAACATGTTAAGATGCTTGTGTTTAATATAGAAACCTTAGTCGATTAAAAAATAATTAACGCAACACAATCACATCACTAAGTTTGACCAAATAAGTGAGTTTTGAGAGATTTTTTGAATGAATGCCAATTATTCAGAAATCATGTTATCACTGATCACTGTAGTGCTACATGTCCCCTATTTCCCTGCATGTTCCCTGGTACTGTCCTTTTGTACTGTTTTCAAAACTTAAAAGAATGTTTTATGATTTGGTAAGGTGTCCTTGGGTGCTTCGAAAGACACCTCTCAACACACAGACATGTTTTGATGTGGCTTATGGCTCCATACCAGTCTTGGATACACAGACTGTAGGGACTCACACCCCAATGTCCTGCCATTGGAAGGTTGTACCTCATACTTCCAACCTAATCATAACTACTATATTGCTATGTATTTGTATTTCCTTCTTCACACAGGAATGGTCGCGATAAACTCCCCAGGGAAGGTGTTATATCAGTCTGTGGCAGTGATGAACTGCACATTTGTGGAGACAAATATTAAGATGGACAGTAATGGCTGGAACCTTTTTGAGACGGTTGGCGAACGCTTTCCGCTCAACAACGGCACTGTGGCGAAAATGAATCCTGCCTGTAACTCATCGGGGTTTTGTACTGAACTCACAATTCAAAAAGTGACAGGCATCTGGTCAGGCAAGTACACAGCTGGGAGTTTCTCTCCCACACACTCCCCCACTGTCTGAAACGCCTGCATTGGACTCCTTTGGTTACTTCCTTGGCATAATGACATCACTATGTAACACTTGCACTTCTCTTGGCTAGCGCTCCAACACATTGTACGTGATATGCTAAGGGTCGGGACATTTCCGACACATCTCTAAGAGGTTGATCAATCACAACGGAGCCAGCCAGCTAACCGATCAGTGGGGGAAAAGAGGTGCTGCAGCACAGGCAGTATGAGAAAAATAAAGAGCTTTTTGAACATTAAAGGTCTCCTATCATCCAAAAGCAACGGCCCTATCAGAAACATCGCTATCAGAAACCATTTGTGACGTGCTTTGGACGTAATATGGTCTTTGTTTACATTAGCAAGCATCGCTAACAGAGCTAACCTGTACTGGAGAGAATATGTAAAAAAAGCAGGATATAAAAAAGGTACTCACCCACCTTGTTCTAAACCCACAAGAGAAAAAGCATTTGAGCTCCATACTGTAAAGGCCCTGTCACACTGTCCCGAAATTGACACCCGATGGACACACGAATATGGAATTGTGAATTTCGCACGAAGATGGCCCCGAACCACACACGAAGGCAACATTTACATTACATTTAAGACGTACAACTGCAATGAAAGTACCAAAAACAATTATGTTACAGTACTATGATACTGTACTGATATCTTCAGACTTTGTTCTTTACTTTATCCGTCTTTATATGTAGAAAATATTACGTTTTCTCCGTAATGTTGTTTCCATAACAACAACAATTTCCTGTCAACTGTCCTTCAAAATAATATATTATATCCTTTTTAGTTTCACAGAACACAAATTGGGTTATTTCCATAATATATTTACATGATTTTGTTGTGCAATAAAACAACCAGATGGACACACGATAAAGGAAATGTTCAAATTCGGCTGTGATCGTAGCAACATCGGGCCGTTCGTGAGGGCATCTTAAGCCTTCGTATGACCGCCGGCGGAGTTTCTCAGGCTCCGGCAGCAACTTCGTGAGTGGAGGCAAAATCTTTGGCATGCCAAAAAATTGCCGAAGGACCTTCCGAAGGTTCATTTTCGTGTTGAATTTGTGTGTCAATTTTGCCCTTCGTAAGGCCATCGTGAGGGCATCTTGTTATCATCGGTGCCATCGGGCATTCGCCCCGATCAGAGTGAATGTGAATGCACCGATGATAACACGAAGATGACACGATTTGACAAGATGCCCTCACGAGTGCCTTACGAAGTTGCCGCTCACGAAGTTGCTGCCGGAGCCTGAGAAACTCCACCGGCGGTCATACGATGGCTTAGATGCCCTCACGAATGGCCTGATGTTGCTACGATCACAGCCGAATTTGAACATTTCCTTTATCGTGTGTCCATCGGGTGTCAATTTCGGGACAGTGTGACAGGGCCTTTACAGAAATAACCCTTGATGTGGAATTGAACTTGATATGGCGTTTCATCATGGCAGCATTTAGCTGTATCTGGGTAGAATCATCCTGCTTGAGCATGCCAAAGCTCCCCGTCCTTTTAAAAAAAAATGTTCAATCTTTATATATTTGTAAAGCTACGGACCCAGAATCAGCACTTCTCTAACAGGGCTGAAATAGAGGGGTATGACGCATGGCTAGAATGGGTGATCTGTTTGGTATTTTGAGCAAAACACATCAGAGACATGTTTCTATATATCTATAATATATGCCTAAAAATAGTATATTAGGAGATCTCTAAAGCAAGGAGACATGTCACAGTCGAAGCACAAAATACCCCAACAATCTGCATAATATGTCCTCTTCAAACATGTGGCTGAATCTACATGGCAATAGTCCGAAGGGGCATGTATTGTTTGGTTCTGACTGGAAGTTATACTGGATCGTTATAAATGAACCTCAAATCAATGTGCAGATTGTCTGCTCATTTTCCATCACGGCATCTCAAGCCTTGAATGTGAGACAGCTCCCTTTACCTCTTTCTGTTCTGTTATTGCAACAAACACAATTTGCCAGAGGGTGGTCATCCTACTCCCAGGGTCCTATGTTCCCTGTATAAAACACGTCGTGAGAACTAAGGATCCAATGTTCTTCAGCTCTTTACAGTACATTAAGGGAAGCTGAAAGACAACCCAGTTCTGTGAATAATTAATTAAGATGGGCTTTTGTGACAACTTGTCAAAGGGGGTTTTCTGTCCCCAGGCACTGCTGTAGGGATCTTAATATAATAGGCCTATACTTAAGTGAACGTATCAAATGGTTAGGCTCCTTGAACACAGTATTATATACATGTACAGTATATATATGCAAAATCTGGTTTCGGGCTCTCATTCCATTTCAAATGTCAATGTAAGTTGTTTGCGGTTTAAAAAAGGGAACATTTCCCCTTGGCTGTGGCTCAGGAGGTAGCGCTGTTGTCAACCAATCAAAAGGTCAATAGTTTGATCCCCAGCCCCTGCAGTCAAACTGTCAGTGTGTCCTTGAGCAAGATAACTAACCCCAAAACTAGCTAGCCATATTTAGTGTAGTAAATGTAGCCCCACCTTGAGCCCAGATCACTGCATTAGTGCTCACAATCTAATGTTGTCGTCATAGTATCGGTATCAGAGGACAGTTCTCTGAAGAGACACTACTTCTACTATTAATACTTAATAGCCCTCCTGTCGTGTTACTTCTCCCCCCCCCCCTTACTTCGGTGTTCCCGATCAAATTTGACCACCACATTGTTTTAACTGCTTTTACATTAACACTAACACCTTTAATCATCACAACATTTTATTAAATACCCTTTTAAGCTGTAAACAATGTCTCAGAATACTGGTTTACCTGAATAACTGCAAGAAGAGACACTGAATATGTATTCCAAAATGTATATTTTGTTGATTTGTGGGTGTGTACTATCTGATGAATGTACGTAATCTAGGGTTACCCATTGATTTTCTATGGTGGTCATTGTTGACCAGGAACATCATCAGTTGACTAAACCACATATGAATTAAATCATCATAAGGCCATGAGGCGATCAAATGTAAAGCACAATATTTATGATTGATGAGAGTAGTACATCGGTCAGATTGGACCCAAACACGACAGCATGTTAAGTTGTTTATTTTCAGCCTGCTGTTGACTTGTTCCCTGCAGGTATATACGAGTGTGAATTCAAGAAAGGGTCAGTCCGGCACACTGCCATCACAGAACTGAGTGTTGCACTCCTGCCTGACGTGGTCACCCTGAAGATGGATCTTCAGACGGTGGACTGTTCGGCAGATGCAAACGTTAAGGTGACGGTCGCTGTCACTGCCACCATCCCAGTCAGCACCGAGACATTTGAAGTTTCGTGGAACTACAACGGAGTAAAGAAACCACTTGTCGAAACACGTAAGGCAAACCTTCAGTATCTCTCAAAACTAGCTGTCCTATTTTCCTCTGGTTTGTTCTAGCATTACACACTAATGTAATTGATTACATCTACACAATTAACATTCACAATAGTTCTGAAAAAGGCTTTCATGTTTTCCACAAACCACAAACTTAACCCTGAAACTAATATTACTCTTTATTTTACAGCTGATGGAGGAAACCTTGTTTATAAGTTTAATGCCATTATCAGTTGCGTGAAATCAACAGAGCCACATACTATCAAAGTCACTTTTAAGAACTCAATGAAACAAGAAAAAATTGCAACAGTGGATGTTCCAGTAATTTATGGTAACTGATCATATTGAATCTGTTATTTGAGACCTAATTTATGGTATAATATGTATGTTCATAATATATTATTTTGTTCATATTTACATGTATTTCCAATGTCTCTTACTTTAACTAATGATGTCCTATATGTTTCTTCTAGTGGGTGCAAAGTTTTGCAAGGAAGAGACAGATAGTGTGCCTTGGCCAAAAACCCCAGCTGGAAACACAGTGATTAGTGATGAATGTGGCTTGGGCAGGGTGGGCTATAAGTCCCGCACTTGCAAAGGCACTCTATGGGACGATGTGTTCTCCTACTGCGTGAACGCAGAGCTGAACAAAGTTCTAAATGCTGCAGAGGTGAGTGTGGCTTTACAGCTGGAACCCTAAAAGTTATATCCGATGTTTTTCTGTCAAAAATTGCTTATACTCGGAGGAAGTTTTCGAGTAAGTTGATATTGGCTTTTATACATGTTTGGAACAAAACTTTGACGAGACAAAGGTATTCTTCCAAAAACATTGTTTTATAGTGTTCTACCTGCTTACAAGATCATAACATTTTATATAAATGTCATGGCTTCATCAAACTAATTTTGAATGCCACTAATACAAATGCCAACCACATTTGGCGAACGTTTTTAAACTTGAGGAATAGCGTCTTTTTTAACATAAGGTACCATGCATAATTGTAACGACTGAATGAACACCAGTAGAGGACTCAATAGCACGACTCAGGGACAGAGGCTTAGGATGCAAAAACGTCTTTATAGATGAAATGCAGAGGTTCGGTACACGTGAGATCAGTCAGTAAGGCAACCAAAACAGACGAGGATTAGGCAGGAACAGAGTCAGGACACGAAGCTGCGTCAGGTACACGTGGAATAGATTACTACTAGGAATAAACACTGCTGGATTGCTAGGAGGAACTGGGGCCCTTTCTCATTTCATCAAATCCCCCTCCTCGACCCTCCGGTAGTGACCCGGAAATGAATTTCAGTGCCATGTTGAAGGACATCTAGTCTCTCTAAATGCACTTCGAGGACCGAGGATCGAGCGTTGAGGAGGCTCTCTGGAGGAGCTCTGACCGAGGAGACACTGATGGGTCCTCCACGGTCCTCCACGGCTCCTTCATGGATGCATTTCCGGGAACAGAGATGTTTCAAAGAGTCGTGACGCACGGCCGGACTTATCTCAGCCAATCACAGCTCTGCATGCATCTCCTGGATGAACAGCTGTAAGGTCCGTGCAGAAAGCAGAGCAGTGTGTAAAATATATATCACTCAGTATAACAGGCCTACTCTCTTTATTTGCTATAGTTTAGTAGATATCTACAGAGTCGATATATTTCTAAAACCATTTAGCGCTTCACATAATAAAATACACAACGGCTGTAGCCTGTTAGCTGTGTGTGTGTGTGTGTGTGTGTGTGTGTGTGTGTGTGTGTGTGTGTGTGTGTGTGTGTGTGTGTGTGTGTGTGTGTGTGTGTGTGTGTGTGTGTGTGTGTGTGTGTGTGTGTGTGTGTGTGTGTGTGTGTGTGTGTGTGTGTGTGTGTGTGTGTCCACATCTGTAGCCATTATTGTCTCATTATACCGCACTGTGAATGAATCAAAGTAAATATATAAGTCGTCATGAACACATCTGTCCATCAGACAGAGGGCTGCTGTGCCTCCTGTCATCATTAATGGACGTCTCTTTAAAATGACCGCTCAGAGGAGAGGAGTTCTCATTTCTCTAACCGCCTGCTGCTTCCCCTCCTCTCTCCTCGGCTCCCCTCCTCGGCTCCTCCGCTCGCATCTCCTGTGGGCGGGACTAAGTCTTGAGGATAGGAGTCGAGGAGGGGAGATAGAGAAATGAGAAAGGGCCTAAGAAGAACTGGCCGCAGACTCAGGCGCGGTTTACACGGGAACGAAACGGGTTGTATCTGCCCGTTCGTTCACACGAGGCCGTAACGGAACCGCGTAAACGGACCCCTCAAACGATAACGGGTCCCAAGGGGGATAGATCTGCGGACGGAATGCTCTGGGGGGTAAAACATGGATGCATAATAAGAGGGGTAAAACGGCTCAGTGTGTATGCCCTATACGCCATGGCCCCGCCTCTCCCCACCTCTCCTGTTCTCCCCCGTGTCACCCACGTCATTGCTAATGTGTTTCGCCAACAACAACAACAACAACAACAACAACAACAACAACAACTGTATATTATTATATAGAGACGTTATTAATTTGTTTTAAAGCTCAATAAATAACAAAGAAGACCTCTGACCGGCACTTTTCTAATTTTGTCCGGAAGATTTAAACTTTAACGGACATGTTGACCGGCGGAAAAAAATTCTAACAGAAACTCTGCCGCACGGTTCCCTCGTCCCTTGGAAGAGGCGGAGAGGTGGGTGAATGGAAGAATTGATATCGAATTCGGTTCATTTTCGTTTCCGTTCCCATGTAAATGGGGCCTAAATAGACAGGGGGAGGGATGATAATGGGGCACAGGTGAGGCTAATTAGGAATGGGAAGCAGGTGGAGTTCAATCAAGGGCAGGAAATGCTGACACTGAAATGAGAGAAACAAAATAGAAACAGGAATAATAACAAAAACATCAACATGCTGGCTAGGACCTTACAATAATTGTTTTAAAAGTATGACAAGAAGTGACTGACTGCTTCAGAGATTACTGCAATGGAGGCCAATTTTTTACATGTAGGAATCTGAGATAAATTCATGTTTCTAGCTAGCTCATTTAAAAAATTGTTAATGATGCTAGCTCTAAATATCCTCTAACTCCTTTCACTCGAGTACATTTATATAATGTTGAAACAAATATGTTGACATTTTTTTGTGCTTTGCAACAATGTCATTGTTTTTGGGATTTCATTTGTGTGTACATCGTTTCATTGAGATCCTTGTTTCATTTTGTTTCTAGGACTTTGCGATGGGACTAGGGTCCACCCAGGAGAAGGCCTTGGATATTTTTTCAGGACTTTTGAACAGCTCTACATCCGACCCTAATTCCAATTACTCTACGGCCGACGTTATCGCTTCCATCAATGTTCTAGATTCGATGTCGAAGGCATCAGAGTTCATTGTCTTGGGCGACAGTGTCCTTCCTGTAAGACCCCGTTCATAATTATTACTTTGCTTACTGAAATACATGTGGATTTTTAAGCCTATATGGCTCATTTTTGCACTGAAATAATGTGAGGTGGACAAATCATATCACAGTAAAGTAGGGATTGGATTTCGATCAGCTTTATTAATCGCTGACACTAGTCCATATAATTATGAGTAGATCAGAAGCCATAGAAAGTTTTGAACTGTTGTATTTGAGCTTATACTGATAAGTTATATATAAGTTATACTGATCAATTAGTTACAATGTGAACGCCGAACATCCCAAGATAAAATGTCCCTTTTTTAATCTTCTGTTTCAGAATTTTATTCATGCTGGAAGCAATATGTTGAGCAACACCTGGTCTGGTGTCAACACATCTATTGTTCAGAATATGTCATCAAAATATCTTCAGTCTGTGGAAGATCTGGTGAGGAATATTAAGGTCAACCAAAGCAATGGAGTGAACAGTACAAATCTAGAGCTCAAATTATGTTCAGATTACTGCAATATGACTGTGTTTGACATTGACGTTAATATGAACAAGACCAACGGAACAGTGAAAGCTGTTGCTCTGAAAAATCTAATGCGTAGATTAAAAAACAACATCGACGATTCGAAGCCTGACAGCATCTTAGTATCGGTCACAATGGAGAGGAATAGTTCATCCCCAGAAATTATACTGGTGTTCCCCCAGGAGAATCTGAGTCGCGAAAAACGTTGGTGTGTTTTCTGGCACACCTGGGTGAACGAATGGTCAGAAGCAGGATGCAGTGCCAAAACTATTCCGGGCAATCGCACAGTTTGTGAATGCAACCACCTGACTTCATTCGCTGTCATGATGTCCAAGAGTGATGTATCTACACCGGTCCTGGATATGATTACAAATGTCGGCCTGGGTGTGTCCGTCTGCTCCCTGCTGATCTTCCTCATCGTTGAGTATCTAGTGTGGTCGGCTGTGGTCAAATCCAACCTTTCACATTTCCGTCACACAGCTATAGTGAACATTGCTGTGTTCCTCTTGCTCGGTAACTGTAGTTTCTTGGCTTCCAGCTTTCCCGAGAGTCTCAGTGACAACTGGTGCCTAATTCTGACAATATGCAAGCACCTGTTTTATTTGGCCATGTTCAACTGGATGATGTGCATGAGTGTCATGCTTGTCCACCAGCTCATCTTCGTCTTCACCCCCCTGAGGAAAAGAGTCTTCATGTTCTTCTCCAGCATCGTTGGCTATGTTTTCCCAATCTTCATAGTGGGATCAAGCTATACGTATTGCAAATACACCGAAAAGCCCTACTATAAAAAGGAAACATGCTGGCTAGTTTTTGAAAGAGTCTTGGAGGGTTCCCTTCATGCTTTCCTCCTTCCTGTGGGAATTGTTATTTTGATAAATCTGTTTTCCATGGTGGTCGTCATTCTTACTCTAGTGAAATCCAATGTCCCTGAGGGCAGCAAGACAGACGAGAAGGAGACAGCCAAAAGCATCCTCAAAGTGGTGGTCTTTCTAACGCCTGTCTTTGGACTAACATGGATTATTGGCTTTGCTGAGCTCATGTTGGAGGACAGCAGTTCCCTGCATATTATAGCCATTTACAGTTTTACCATCCTCAACTCCTTCCAGGTAATTTGAAAGCATTCCACACACGAAACAAACTGTTGAAATGTGTGAGGCATCAATCCAACTTTTTTCCAATAGGTCCAAACAGGTAACAATACCAATTTCCTACCTGATACTAGTGTACCCTTTCTTGCAGGGCCTATTCATTTTGATTACAGGTGTTTTTGCAGAGCAGAAGGTAGGTTTGCCAACTTGTCTCTCATTCCCTTTCAGCGTCAATATATAAATAGATTTTTTTAAATCTCCCTTATGTCTTGTGGTTGTAGTAGAGCATTCTTCCTGGGCCATAGGAAGCCTGGGTTTGATTAATGGGTCCCAAAAGTTGCCAATAATTATGTTGTTCAGTATCTATTTTAAAGCTATTTGTTTGTATACAGGTTCGAGAAGAAATGATAAAGCTCATAATGGTAAGACAACCAATGAAGTATCCAGAATGACAACCTAAAGTAATATTGACATTCATCATAGCCGGTTTTTTTCTACCTGCAGGCAAAGTCAAAAGGAAAAAGTGAGAGCATGAAGAATTTGACCTCAACCACCGACACAAGAGACAAATGAGGACCGAGGTCAGTGCTAGAGATCAGTGCTAGAGGTCAGTGCTAGATCACGTGATTAGTTGTTGCATTTTAACCTGTGTCCATGCATTTGCTACATCTTCATTGACACACATTCAAAAAGCATTATATTTTAACTAAATTGTCATATTAAAAATACTTACCTTCTGCACTTATCAAAGCAGTAAATAAGTTAACAACTCAAACCAAAAGACTGCTCCTTAAAGTCATAAATCAAAGTACTACTTTGATCTGAGTAGTTGTTTAGCCCCGAGCCTGTTTTTCAGGTCTCAGGCTCGAAAAGGACATTCCCAGAACAAATGACCATATCTTCCCTTCTAAAAGGGTTACATTACATTACATTACATTACAAAAGGGTTAAATGAATAGTCTTTTTTCTCAAAGCAAGGATACATCTGTGAGTTGGATGTACAAGTGTCAGAATCAATATAGATGTTTTTATTTTAAAGTAAATTCAGATTGAACACAGTAAAAAAGGTAAATTATATGGTCCGTCCAAAAAAAAAGATTACTTATAGTGAAAACTAACCTTGAATGATGGGATGGTAGACTAAAAGATTTAGGAATCCAAAGTACAACATATAATAAGTACCCTGTATCAAGATTGATTCAAAACAAGTGACATTTGACCTTTTTAGAGAGGTTTAGCAACAAAAAAACACTTCTGGGGTCATTTGGGTGGATTTGACCTATCTCTGGCCCCCCTTGGTCGATTTTGATGATTGACACCTCTTTTGAACCGTTAGAGCCAATGGAATCGAGGGGAACTCCCACATACACACACACGTTACCAAATAAGGAGTGAGAGTGACGCGTAGCCAAAATCGGAAGCTGCGATAACTCTGGTAGCATTAGCAGCTAACTTTTATTCTCCAATTTTTACATAAAAATTGAATTATGGATTATAAATAATTTTTTCAAAGTGACAGACACATTGGATTAACCTATGGATTAACCCTCAGCAGCGTTTTTATCGTTTTAATGCCATTGAACACGACTTTTGATTAGAATAACAGCTAAGGTGAGACAATGTCCCGTTTGTGCTCTGTAATGCTAAGTGTTGTGATGTCTGTGTTTGCTTCCCCTGTCGCGAGTTCTGATCGCTCAGTTTCGTGAAAAAGCAGCCCCCGACTGAGGGGGCTCTTGGGCTTAACAGGTCTGATCACTGAAGTTATTATAAATAGGTCATCCTTGGGATATATGGCTGCTGCCTTATAGAATAGAATATTAAAACCTGTGGTTGGATGTTTATCTGTTTTTAGTTTTTACTTCAATCAAATAACCAAATGTTCTCTATCGGCTTTAGTTTGGCACATTTTGAATGTGAAAATCTATGAATACTCTTAACACTTGTCCATGTCTACATTTCAGATTGCAGACACGGAAACAGCAACTCTTGGATGCAGCTCCTCCGATACTGCTTTGTGTATAGATAGTTACAGAACTATAGAGTAATGTTCAACAACTAGCTTTATTTTATTTCATTTGATAGCACTGAACATTATTATTATTTGTAGCTCTTACACTTATGGTTATCATCCATGAAATCATATTCTGCTCCAGGAAAGATTTTAAGATAAGAATATAGCTAATGCATACATTTTGATGCCATTTTATATTTTAAGGGTAAAGTTGATACAGACTATTTCCATTCGTTTTTATGTGCTAAAGAAGTTAAATACATTACACTTTATAGCTTTAAGGGGAAGCTTGTGTATCTTGATGTTCTGCATTCTGTACATGGAGTTTGAGCTGACTGTATAGGATATTGTTTGATTTTTTAGGAGCCTTATGATTATTAGGGGGTTTCCCTTTCCTGTAGTGTGTTATACTGTAGGCTTTAGCGCATGCAAATGGTCTACAAAGGCCCTGTGTTCCCTCCTGACATTCATCCCCTCTGCCTGAAATGCCATTGGACTCCTTTGTTTAACATAGTGAGCAACAATCACTCTTCCATTGGCTAGCACTCCAACACATGATGGGCTAAGGGGCGGCTCTAAGCGTTTCACCTATCACAACAGATAGAACAGACTGGGCTCTGGTTTCAGACAGAGGGTGAACAGAAATTATACATATGAACCTGGAAATGAGCATGATAGGGCCCCTTTAACAAGTGTGGCATGGTTTGATAATGTTGCTTGAATCTGTATATGTACATTACTTGATTTAAACTATAACCCGTGTGTCTAACCAGTGTATGTATCCAAAAATATATATTGAAATAAAGACAAGAAATATAATGTATTTTATTGTTATCATTACCCAATGAAGTTTAAATCCAAGCTTTGCATTCTCCATGACAAATGTAATTTGCGGACAAGCGGACTGCATGTGATTATTTGTATCATACCAAACAAAGTTAATGGATAAGTTCGGGAGATTTCAAGGCTCATTCTAAGAAATACAAAAATTCAATTTGAAGCGTACGCAAAATATGATTCAGGAAGTTAATAATTAGCTTATCAGATTTTCCGAACACTTCTCACTTCAGCCTTGTCACCAGCTTGCTGGGTGAATGCAGAGGATATATTACCCCCCTGGAAGATGTGTCACTGAGCTCTCCTGATGACGGTGAAGATGGCCAGTGTCAACACAACGGTCCCTGCTGCGCCACCAATCAGAGCGCCCAGAATGCCTCTGTTTATGTTTGTTTTCTCACACCTCTTACCAGTGTAGTAGGTGGTCTGGCTAGTTGCACACCTGGAGAAAAGCGCACATTAAATGATTTTGTGAAGCACAATAACTGCATTTTTCTGATGGCTGTGTCATCTGGCTTGCAAGAGTTACATAGGCAGCGTCAAATGAGATAACTCTAGAGGTCAAATGTACAAAAGTGATCATCTTAAAGGTCTCCTATTATGCTATTTTTAGGCATATATTATAGGTCTCAGATATATACAAATACATGAAAAACATGTCTATGAAGTGTTTTGCTCAAAAACAAAAAGAAATATCCCATATCATATCTCTCTATTTTAGCCCTGTTAGAGAAGTGCTGATTCTGGGTCTAAAGCTTTTAAAAAAAAAAAAAAAAAAGGGAGGGGAGCTTATGCTGAGAATCTGATCAGGGGCCTTCTACCCAGATCCAGCTAAATGCTGCCGTCACGAAACACCATATCATGTTCCAAACCACATCAAGGACTATTTCAGTATGGAGCTCAAATGCTTTTTATCTTGTGGGTTTACAACAAGGTGAGGTGAGCTTGCTAATGTAAACAAAGACCATATTACTTCCAAAACACGTCGGGCATTGTTTCTAATAGCGACATATCTGATAGGGTGTAAAGCCAGCCCACATTTCCGATATTACGTCATATCGGCGGAAAATCTGGGTCAGCTCTGTTGTACCCCCGTTTTTAGATATTGGGGTACGGAGGAAAAGAGAGAGGGTTTTGTTTTCTGACACCTTGTGAGTCTCCTGATACAGCGGGTACACATTTTTATGTATAAAAGACATCAAAACATGCATTTTGCACGATAGGAGACCTTTAAGTAATGCAAATAGGCACATGCTGTAAATCCAAACACACACACACCTGCATGAGGCTTCCCCTTTACTCTCCACGCACACGCCTCCGTTTATGCAGTGGTTGGGGCCACACGGGTTGGCAGCGCGTGCTTCTCTGTGTTTCGGGGTCTCCGGTCTCATTTTCAGCTCGCTGACTGGCTTCTCCTCTGGAATGTCGTTACTTGGTGCGGCCGGTTTGACAGGCACCTCAGTCTTGATCAGGTGGGTCAAATCTAATGAAACGAGTTGGATTTAATGACAATG